>NC_089234.1:25205886-25906614 GCF_963924675.1 Phocoena phocoena
CTGCAGAGGACGTGGCCCTGGAGGAGGAGACCATCTATGAGAACGAGGGCTTCCGGGCATGTGCAGAGGACGCCCTGTCGGCCAGGCGCTCCTCCCGGGACAGCGACTCCCCAGGCGGCTCCCCGCTGTCCCTTGCCAGGAAAAACTCCCCCAGGTCGGGCTCCCCCAAATCGTCGTCGCTCTTGAAGCTCAAGGCAGAGAAGAACGCCCAGGCGGAACTGGGGAAGAACCACTCCTCGGCCTCCTTTTCCTCGTCCATCACCATCAACACCACCTGCTCTTCCTCTTCCTCCTCTTCCTCCTCGTCCTTGTCCAAGAACAGTGGGGACCTGAAGCGCCGTTCTGCCTCGGACGCAGGCATCCGCGGCGCTCCCAAGGTCGGAGCGAGGAAGGATGCTGACCCGAAGACTGGGCTGACCTCCTGTGCCCGGGCCAAGCCATCAGTTCGGCCCAAGCCATTCCTGAGCCGCACAGAGTCCCAGAGTCAGGAGAAGATGGACATCAGCACTTTACGGCGCCAGCTGAGGCCCACTGGCCAGCTCCGGGGCGGCCTCAAGGGCGCCAAGAGCGAGGATTCGGAGCTGCCCCCCCAGATGGCCTTCGAGGGTCCCGGTGAGGGGTCCAGGAGAGGCTCGGCCGACCTCATCACCCTCCCTGCCGCCACGCCCCCGTGTCCCACCAAGAAGGGGTGGGAAGGGCAGGCCACCTCCTACACGACATGTAGTGCCTACCAAAAGGTCCAGGACTCGGAGATCAGCTTCCCGGCAGGCGTGGAGGTGCAGGTGCTGGAGAAGCTGGAAAGCGGCTGGTGGTACGTGAGGTTTGGGGAGCTGGAGGGCTGGGCCCCCTCCCACTATCTGGTGCTCGGTGAGAATGAGCAACTCGGCCCCCCTGGCAAAGAGCTGGACACAGTGGCCCCCGAGGGCAAGTCAGACAGCCTGGAAAAGATCGAGAAGCGCGTCCAAGCGCTGAACACTGTCAACCAGAGCAAAAGGGCCACGCCGCCCATCCCCTCCAAGCCTCCCGGGGGCTTCGTCAAGACCTCGGGTGCCGGGGCGGTGAAGATGAGGAATGGCGTGCGGCAGGTGGCCGTGAGGCCCCAGTCAGTGTTCGTGTCCCCACCGCCCAAGGACAGCAACCTGTCCTGTGCCCTGAGGAGGAATGAGTCGCTGACGGCCACCGACGGCCTCCGAGGCGTCCGCCGGAACTCCTCCTTCAGCACTGCCCGCTCGGCAGCCGCAGAAGCCAAGGGCCGCCTGGTCGAACGGGCCGCCAGCCAGGGCTCGGACCCTCCTCTGCTGCCCACTCAGCGCAACGGCATCCCGGTGTCCCCTGTGCGCCCCAAGCCCATTGAGAAGTCCCAGTTCATCCACAACAACCTCAAAGATGTGTACGTCTCGATCGCAGACTACGAGGGGGACGAGGAGACGGCGGGCTTCCAGGAGGGCGTGTCCATGGAGGTCCTGGAGAGGAACCCCAACGGCTGGTGGTACTGCCAGATTCTGGACGGGGTGAAGCCCTTCAAAGGCTGGGTGCCCTCCAACTACCTGGAGAAAAAGAACTAATGAGGAGTGGTGGGGGGCCTAAGTCCTTGCAGCCTCAGTATGGGTGAGCTGTGAGAGAAGACAAAAGGGAAAGGGAAAGTGGGAGGGGGTGGGGAGGACAACGTTAAACCTGCAGAATGTGGGACCTCGAAGATACTCCCCTCCAGGCTGTCCCCCAGCTGGAAGGTAGGGTCTGGTGGGGGCCCACATTGAGCAGGGAGTGGAAGGGGCAGGGGTGTCCTGGGCCTGGGACCGGAGGCAAGAAAGCTGAGCCTCACACGTGCACCTTGGGAACTTTGCTGATGGACTCGGCACCATTTGGGACAGGCCATGTAGGAAACCCCAATTTGTGCCTTGGCTGCAAATCTGGAAAAGGTGTGGTTGTGCGGGCCTCCTGTGCCCTGCCCCTGCCTAGCCTGGCTTCCGTTGCTGGCATCTTGTACCCCGGAAGTAGCCCTTGTATCATCCTAATCTATGTTTGTGAGTTATGCTGGTTTCCCAGGAATCTCTGCCGCCTGCCATGGGTGGGTGTGGTAGGAGATACCACTGGCCCTGGGGCTGGGAGGCATCTCCTGTGAGCTCAGGCTGTCCCTGGGCCAGGCCACTGTTTCTTGTTAGTTGAAGAGAAAGCAGTTCCCCAGCTGCCAGCAAGGACCACCATTCTTAGCCGTCACTGCTGCTGGCCTTGAGAAGAGAGCTTGCCCTGCCTGGGGCACCCCCGTGGAGGACCACCAGCTCCAGTGTTCACAGAGAGGGCAGGTAGAGCCGTCGGTCTTTTCACAGTCTGCACAGACTTTATTTTGGATATTTCTGGGTGGGCAGTTCTTTGCAAGTTTTGGGAGAGACGTATTGCTTTGGGCCTTCTATGTCAGGCCTTGGGTTTTGGTCTTACTTTAGGAGTTGTTTGGGGACCCAAGGGCGGTCAGCCTCACGGGACGGGATGGGTAGTGGATGGCCTTTCTATCATACTCTTGTGGGGAGGTGGTTTGGTTTGTGTTTTGCATTCTTCCCTCCACAAGCCAGAGTCGCTTCATTTGGTTTCCACTGTGTGGACAGTACCGGTGCTTGCCAGAGGGATCTCGGGCTGGAGGAGCCCTGGTCCCAGCCGTGGCAAAGCAGAGACGCTGCTCTCCTGGTTCTTGGGCAACCTCAGCAGGGCAGAACCCTCAGCAGGGAGGAGGGTGGTGTTCAGGAGAAGGGCAGCGAACGTTCTCCTGCCTGGGCAGGGCCCGAAGCCTTATGTGAAGGCTGTGGAGCAGCAGCCATCGCCCTCACCCTGGGCCAAGGGGAACCTGCTGGGCGGACACCACCTGGCACCCCCTGGCCTGCAAGCAATATCGCAGGTGCCCGAGGAGGCGAAGATCCCTGGGCCAGGAGCCAAGCTGGTCTTTCCTAGGGGCAGTGCCCCTGCGAAGAGAGAAGGGAGAGAATGACGTCCCTGTCAACTCTGGGTGGTGTCTTTCAGTCGACACTTCAGAGGCCAAACTGGCTTCCCCAAGGACTCACTCTTCACTGGGAGTGGATTTCCACACGTGCCTTTGATTGTGGACAGATCAGGCTTCACAGCCCCCGACTCAGCTGCCAGATCCTGGACTAAGGAGGAAAGGCCCTCCCTCCGCCCACACTCCCCCGCCCCCCAGGAAGCGTATGATGCCTGAAGAACAGCGGGGGACCCGCGCCTCGTGTCCTCAGCCCCCAGCCGCCCTGCCCTCCTCCTTCGCCGTAGGTACACTGACGCCTGGCAGCTCTAGCAAACTGCTCCCGTTCTATGTTGAAAAGGCCGTGGTGAGATTTTGCTTCCTTTTGTTTGTTTAAAATTAAAATTAGTTATTATTTTCTTCTGCTGGACAGTATTAAATAGAGCAGGATGTTGAGTTATCTGCTAGATTGCAGTACTAATGGTAGTGTTGTAGTGTCTTCATATTAATATTATTTGGACTTATTTGAACAATAATGATAAAGAAGTGGTTCATTATTTTTTAATTAATGCACTTTAATACGGTGGAATGGAAAGAAACCCAGAGAGCAAAGTGCATTACTTAAAGATGCAGTATATACTTTTCTCATTTTTAAGCAGCACATATTTATTAAAAGAAAAAAAAGTAATTTATGATTATTTAAAATAAAATTTAAAAGTAGAGTGATTGTCGGGTTAAAGGACCTTCCACGTAGCTATCTTCCAGGGGGATGGCCCCAGCGGCCTCACTCCTCAATGTCTGCACTGAGCCAGTTCAATCAGTAACACGCCAGCCAGGCCAGGAAGGAGTGCAGGACGCATCTGCCAAGCACAGAGCATCTCAGTCGGACTGGACCACAGTGCTCCCCAGAGCCTATCTTTCCCTGCCCTTCCTCTCTGCACTGCCTTGTGGGACTCTCCACCACCCACAAGGCAGATGTTCTCCCAGCCCCCCAAGGACCCTCTCTCCTTAATCCCCAGTGCCCTTAAGTGAGTCATTTTAAGTGACCTTCAGGGTCACTCCATCCCATACCCTCCTGTTACTGCAGCCCAAAGACAGGAATTAGCTTTCCCCAAATCACATAGCTAGTTAACTGCAGACCTCCCCACTGCATCCACCCCTGCACTCCTCCCCAGCCCCGCTAGAGTTTATAGTGTGGTCATCATGTTTACAATGTGACATCCAGCCCTAAGGATGGCTGGGGGTTGCTCAGGCATCCAGGAAAAGTAGAGAATGCTGCCACCTGGTGACAGCATGTAGCTTTGGGCAGTGAACAGGGATTGCCATGCCCCGTCTTCGCCCCTTGCCCCTCACCATCACCCCCTTACTCACAGCACAGCACAAACCCTGCAAACCCAAAGAGAATATTAATACTTGAAGCAAGAAGGGTGCATGCCAGTCCCTCTCAGACATGGCCAGGGGATGCCAGGCCTTGTGCCCCTGGACTCCTAGCCCTGCCCAGGGCAAGAGGGCTTTTCCCTAGAGCTACTGAGCTGCTTTGTGATGTTGGAGGGTACTTCTGGCAGCAGGTAGAGGAGGGAGGGGTCTGTGGCTCTGACCCATCTGGAGGAAAACCAGATCGGACTTTAAAAGGTTTAAAAGAAAAAAAAAATCTCAGCAGTGTCCAAACCTAGTTTTCCATTAGTTGCGATTGAAAATGTGAAATGACGTTGTATTGCTGTATACTGCAACTTTAATCAAAATGAGCCCTTCTGAGGTCATTATTGAGGTTTATATAATGCCCGAAGATGCATCATTTGGTGCTTTTTCTTTCAGTTTAAAGACTTTTTTCTTTTATTACAAGGGAAAAAGATGTCTTCATCTCTCTCCCACTTTGTAACAGGGGCTTGGCTGGGCTCCCTGGCCCCATAATGCTGTTCCCACTAGGCCAAGGGACCCTGAGGGTGGCAAGAGGGAGCTGGAGGGGGCAGCCTGAACAGCAGGTGTGCCATCTGCCCCAGCTGTGGCTGGGCCCTCTGGCCAGCCTTCAGCCCGTTCACCCCCAGCCTAGCCCCACAGGGTCCTCTTTCTTCCTCCTCCATGCTCCATCTTGACGAAGGCATTATATAGAATCGTTTTAATCACTTTCAGATGTTAGAGCAGCGTATTTTACTGGCATTTATATCCATTGCTTTTCCTCAGCAAGGCATGTTACTATTATCATCTAAGGAAAAAAGACAAGGGAATTTCGGTCAAGCATTATTTTCATATTACTAGTATTTGCAGAATAGGTGTAGAACTATTTAAGTTTAGACCTTGGTTTGGTAGTTTGTTTTGTTTTTATGGAAAAAAAGATAAAGTAACCCCTACTTTTCCTGTTTTTGTATTTAACTAATATATTATTTCTTTAAGGTTACTCACTTCCCCTACCCGCTCCAAATACTTTGCATTCTCAATCGAAAATGAAAACAATCTGAGAGACAGGAAAAGTGCAATATTATCAAGAGGGATGCCAGGGCTCGTTGGGATGGTGGCGGGAGAGCCAGCAACCCCGTCTCTCGCTAGGGGAGGTGGGGCTCCTGGAAGGAGTCGTAGCTGTGGAGCCTATAGATGACCTGGGTATTGATTTTTTTTTTTTACCCCTCCTCCCCTTCCCCCTTCCCTGGCAAGATGGCAGGGGTCCCCGCCAGAGGGCATCCCCTTCTGCTGGGTGTTGTCCACCCAGAAGAGAGGGATTCAGGGAAGTGGCATGGGGCACTTGGCCTCCCCGGGGCCCCAGCCCCAGGCACAGAGCAAGGGCCTCCAGGAGCCGTTCCTTGTTTTCATTTCCGTTGTTTTTCAGCCAGCTGCTCAGAAAGACCTGTCCCAGAAATAACCCTCAGCAGCCCTCTCACGCCAATCTCTTGATGTTTGGGCCATGATCCTTTTGATGTATGTTTGAGTCTTTCTAAAACTACGTAACCTCAAGTTCAGTTTATGGGCAGGAACCCTCGATGTAATCAAACCCTTTTGGAGGGATGTGGGTGCCTTGAGCCCAGCATTCCCCAGTGACGCACCAATTCCCACAAGCCTGCAGCTGGGCCTGGTGCTGAGCCAGGGCCACCCATTCATCTCAATGACTTCAGCCCGAGCAAGGCGTGAGCCCTGCCTCTGCTCAACGCCCCGACAGTCCCCAGAAGGTCTTGGAGAAGCGTCGGAGGAGCCTGCTGAGGTCCCTGCAGACAGAACTTCCCACAACAGGTACCAAGCCGCCGCCTCCTACCTGGGTGCCAGTAGAGAGGGGACAGGACAGGAAGTCCCTGGGTCCAAAGCTCTGCCCCTCAGGGCGACAGGGACATCCTTGCGGGCTCATCCCCTCCACCTCCAGTACTGTACGCTTGCTGCTCCATCCCGTTCGGTGAATTTCTGTACAAATAGGAACCTGGCGCCCAGAGTGGGACCGTGCCCCCCGTGTGGGGGTGGCTCTCCTTGGAGTGTATACGTCTATAGGTCCAATCTTCAAGAATCCCGATGCAGAGCTCTCTGGAAAGAGAACCATCCACAGTGCTAAAGAATTAAGATTCCCTCACTTTTTTGAGGGCTGTGTGTTGTTGAGGGTGTGTGTGTGTGTGTGTGTGTGTGTGTCGCGCGCACATTCGAGTGCGTATGTGAGAGCGTTGGTCATTTCCCACTTGAACTAAAGAACATGGGGTTAGAGGAAACAAATACTGGGCAAGCTGTCTCCATTGAACAAGTCCTTGGCATTGGGCAGGCCCCAAAGGACTCACAGCTTCTGGCAGCAAGTGTATGTGTTATTCACACGTGTAATTCTGGCTGGAGAGTGCAATGTGTCTTTTTTTTTTTTTTTGGTAATTATTTTATTAAGTATTTAGTTGGAAACTTCACACTGGCATTAACAGATCTAGCAGAAGCAGCCTAGGCCATCGTCCCGGGCTCCAAAATGAAGATGTGGAAAGGTGCCGCCACTGGGTGTGGAAGTGCCGAGGCGGTCAGGTGGGGCTGCCACCCGCAGTGTCTCTAGTAGGCTGACTCCCAGCCTTTGCCATGCGTATTGCCACTGTGGGAATCCCCATGTCATGAGAGCAGCTGGCCCTCAGTTCTTATATTGCTGAGGGTGGATCAGGCCGGTCGGGGCGAGAAATTGGTCACCGTGAGCTCAGTGGACCTACCCGTGCGGGTACGTCAGCACCCCTGGTCTAGACTGCAGGCCTGACTGAACACTTCATGGGAATCAGGTGGAGGGCTCCCCCTTGACATTACTGAGCTTTTTGTCTAAATCATGATCTCTGGTTGGGGCAGCCCCTGGTTCTCAAGCTCTGTGATCAGAGCCAGTGACAGAACAGGGTCAGTGACCTATAGCTGCACTTCAGGAAGAAGAGCCCCACTGATAATAGCATCCCTCCTGTTTTGTCCTGTGCACCTGGGTCCTCAGGCCAGAAGTTGGGCACACCGGGTAGAGGACTAGGTATAGACTGGGTAGAGGACTCTGTCTTCCTGGGCCTTGGTCCCAAGCTGCCTATAATGTTGGTTTTACCATGCCATCCCCCTTCCCGGAGCCTATCTTTTTTAACCTTGAGTTTGCACTTGACCTTGACAATCAGCCCCCTCTCCCATTCCAGAACTTAGTGGCCTTAGAGAATGGGTCCCTACGATGAAGATCCCTCCTTTGCTCCCATTTCCATCCTAGCTAATGGGCTGGACCTCAGGAGGCAAGAGAGAAAGGAAGAATTGTCGTTTTAAAGCAAAAGTATGCATCGAGCACGTTTGAGGTGAGTGAGAGGCACGTCGGCAAGATGAGTGTGTGCGTGTTTGGGGTGGCTGGGGTTTACCGCCCCTTCCCCAAGAAAGCGGCTTCCAGAAGAGGAGGTCTGCTAGGCAGAAAGGGAAGAGTATGAGAAGGTTGAGAGAGGGTTTGGAGTCTGGAGTTTTGTCTTTATTAGAAAGGAGGAGGAAGTCTATTCTGAGTGTTTCAGGAAGAAGACAGCAGGTAGGGAGGGAATTTAGTGATTCAACACCCAAGGGTCCAGCCAGAACAGGTTGGGAAAGCCCCAAGACTTGGCTGTTAGAAGAAGCTGGCCTCAGGCAACAGCTACTTGCTGGGCCACAAGCTGGGTCCCCAGCGGGTTCTTAATGGTCATTGGTTTACTTAGTGGAAAGCGGAAAGTTGCCAGCAACAAACCAGTCTTTGAGTCTGAGGCCCTGGCTCCAGAACATTCATCCATCTCTCAGTTTCCAGGCTCGGTTTTCCCACCTCCCCTTTGTCCAATCCAGAGCTAGCCTCTCAAATTGCTTGAATCAGAGACCAGTGATCATAATGGGTCATGTAGTTGGGACCCACCACCCCCAAACTGGAACCTTGGGGTCCAGACACCATCAAGCATATCTGGGAGGAAGACAACTTCGTTTGCTCTTCTGTTGACACCAGTTCTTCTTAAGTATCTCTAATGATGCCTGTGGTGGTTCAGTTTGCTGAGCCTGCCTTAGTGGTGTGACTTAGAAGATGAGTGCATGTTTAGTGGCCTGTGACCAAGGCATACTGCTCTTAAGCATTTCAGAGAAAGAAGGGTAAACAGAGCCACCGTTCTTCAATCAACAGCTTGTTCTCTGCAACAGGTTTTCTTTAAATCCAGGACACAGGATGGCAAAAGGGTTTCAGGGCCAGTTTCCAGGAGGTCTGCATGAAGGGGACTTCTGAACAAGGCAGGTGTTAGTGGCAGGTTCGTGAAGCGTGGGTTCGTGCACTGCATGGTTGCATGTGAACTGCTGGATGCCTCTGGGGCACTCCTCACGGTGTCTACTCAACCCCTCCCAGCTCCCAGTGGGGTCTGTGGGGTCTGAAGGAGGTTGTTCCCTCTTCCCCCTCAGCAGAGAAATTTAAGGGCAGTGAATCCAGTGCTGTCAATCTGAGTGCTAAAAAATTTCCAGGCTCAGTGGTGGTGCTAAACTCTCTCCATGTTTCTAATATTTTTAATAGTGGGTTTTTGTTTTTTTTTTTTTTGAATTCTCCTCATCACAAAAATGCAGCGTCCTCGGGGAAGGGACCCAGCCCCTTGACCTGCCGCTTTCCAGGTGTCTTTTATCATTTTGACGGGATTCTTTGGTCTGCAGAAAATACTCTGTCTTGGCATGCTTCTAGACTGTAAGATTTGGGTTGTTTTGTATTTTATGTTTACATGCATCTTGTATTTCCCTGAAAACTAAATAAAGTTTTTGCCTTTTTAACTGAACAGAATCACCTCCTGATTCTCCCTGCCACAAGAAAACATATCCAGCTGAGTGGCAAAAGCCACATCACCCCAAATGAAACATGAACTGCAGGGTCCGGGCCCTCTGAGGACACTGGAGGGGTGGGGGGCAGGTAAGTTCCCACTGTTGCCGGTGAGAAGCGTGCTCAAGGCCCTCCACCCCTTCCCCCACCTTTGGGAGGCTTTCTGGGCAGTGGCCAAGGCTTTCAGAGAGGGATACAGATCTTGGGGCCAAAGAGCCACATTCAGTGGGCCTACGTGGCCTCTCAGAGCCCCTGACCCTCCCCTACTTTTGCTGGACTCCAGTAAGCAGGGCTGGGCAGTCCTGGTGTGGGGAGTAGCCCATGGCTTTTCAAGGCCAAGCAGAGGCTGGGCAGCTAGAGCATCCTCCCAGGAGAGAGGAGGGCAAGCATCCCATGTCCCTCTGAGGCCCAGCCTGCCAAATGAGTTCAACTCCCACATTGCGCCCAGACACCCCGTCCAGCGCTCCAGCTTCTACCGCCACCCAGAGGTACTCAGCCCATCTAGAGTTTTTCCGAAGGTCCCTGACCGAGGCCTCCCTTTTCAGCCTAGCTGTGCCACTCATTTGGCATAGGCCTCCTCACCGACCACGACCAGCGGGAGCAGCAGCTGAGCTTCCAGGTCTGGGCTTGGGGTGAGAGCCGGGCAGGCCCTGCTCTGGGGAGCTCAGCACAGTACAGTGCCTGCCACCCTTTAGCCCCTAGGTGGCGCTGCCCCTCCACAAAGGTTGCACTCCAGATTTAGACCCGGCTCAGCCTCGGGAGTGCCACGGACCCAGGGACCTGAGGCCACCGAGGGGCAGCAGCGTCTCCCTTTCAGCTTACAGTGGGGCTCGCCTGGCATTCTGCTTGGATAGCCCCTGCTATCCAAGCCCCAGGTCACGCTCCAGCCGCCTCCCCCTCCCCTGCTCTCTCCAGGGAGTCTTTCCTGATCGTTGACTCCCCTCCTGCACACCCACCTGCCCGCCTGCCCTCCGTCCCCAGCCCTCCAGACTGCACAGCACAGCCCTCAGGCTGGTACGAAATCACCTTTATTCACAATCAGTCACGGTGACCCAGGTTCACAGAGGAGGCAGCAGCTACCCCCAGGCTAGCAGAGACAACAGGATGGTGGCTTCCTCTCCCTGGCGCGCAGGCTGTACAGCCCCTGCATGTAAGAACTCTCCTTGTCTGAGAGGGGACCCCTGACCGGGTGGGGCCACACCAGCCCCACCTCGCCCCCCCCCCCCCCACAGAAGGGGTCTACAGGGTCAGTGGGGCAGGGAGACCCATGGTAGGACTGTGGCTTCCCGGCCAGGCGGGTGCAGACAGGGCCCGCCTGACATCCTGACCCCCTCCCTGTGCTGTCCCACCACACCACCCCATAGCAGCCCCCAACAGAGAACCCCCCGAGAGTCACAAGGAAAGTCCCTCCCGACCCCAACCATCACTTTACCGAGGTGCCAGCTGAGGCTCAGAGAGGCTATGACCTGGTCAGGGCCACACAACTGGTCAGTGGCCAGGTCCAGAATCCCACGCTCTGCCAGCCATACGGCAAAGCAGTCTCCGACAGGCGTAAAAAACTATCTGAGGGGGCCAAGGGCTGGGAGGCTCAGGGAAAACTAGGCCAGGACTCTGAGAGCTGGCCCCAGCCATGGCCTATCAGGACAGGGCGTGCAGGGCTGAGATGACTATAAGCTAAGAGCAGCTGCGGGGGGACTCCCTCACCCCAGCATCAGGACTAAGAACCTAGAGGTTCTCCTCTTTCCTGGGACCAGAGAGCCTAAGGACAGGCTCCCTACCTCTACAGTGATGAGGCCAGCTGGCCTTCCCTCCCTCAGCGTGCCCAGAACTTTCTATGTCCTTATGGAGGAGGGAACGCCTGGGCCTCGTGATGTATAATGGGCCAATTATGATAACCCTGCTCCAGCCCAGGAAGAAGGGCATTTTGTGGCTCTGGGGTGATCCCCTAGTCCCAGGGCACAGCAGAGGCTCTGCTGCCCTCTCTATAAAAGGGATACAATTTGTCAGAAGGCCTCCCACTTCAGCCCCTTTGGAGTTCTACTTCATGGTAAGCAGAGCTGGCTATGGACTTCTGGGCTGCAGTCCGGGGAAGGTTTTGAGTGATGACTACCTCTGCTGACCCCTCTAACCAGGCACCCTGCCCACCAGGACAGCATTTCTAGGGGTCTGGGGGATGGGAATTCAGTCCCACCCGCCCCTGCCAAATAACCCCTACAAACCCAATAAATAAATAAGTTAAAATACGGAAAAAGCCTGTTCTTACCCCAGGGAACCCCCTACTCCCAACCCAGGGCCCTGCCCTCTCCTGGGGCATGCTACAGCCTCTATGAGTACCAGCCCGGCCCAGAATAGCACTGAAATGGGGGAGGAGAGGTCACAGAGGGTAGCTGCAAACCTGTTCTTCAGAGAGGCCGACAGAAGACAGACCCTGCTCTCCAGCCCACACCAAGGGGCTGCCCCTGGGCAGCAGCATCCAGCAAGATGACTGGGGCAGACAGGCTAGGACCAGAAAGGGGCCCTCCACATCTCAACCAGGCCAGGGGGGGTAGGGACCCAGAACCTGGAGGCTTCTGTAGCCTGTCCACCCATCCAGGGGGAGGGGGAGACAGACATGGCATGGAGGCTGCAGCCTGCCCAGGATGAGAGGTATCCACTGGGCTTCTCACCCCTGGCTTCCAGGCCCAAGGGGCAAGGAAGAAAGGAAGGAGAAGGGAGGTGTAGGTCAGAGAGTAAGGCAGCAGCTCAGGAGCTGCTGGCCTAGGGCCGCTGTTGCACAGGTTGTGCACTGCTCAAGGGCAGTTGGCTGAGGGAGAAAACGGAGGCTGAAGTCCAAGTCCACACTCCACTAGCCAAGCCCCATGTCTGGGCTCAGGGCCACATCTGCCCAGAGGAAGGGACACACTTTCTAATTCTCACAAAGGTGCCACACAGGCTAGAAGGACTCCCCATCCTGGGAATCTACCCCAGATGGGGAAGGATCAGGAGAAGCTGAGACCCCAGTTTAGCCCCCTCAGCGTGCAGGGAAGAGGAGGAGGTTTGCTTCTGCCCCCACCTCCCTGCCTGATACCCCTTCCTCCCCCAAACCTTTAGGGGCTGTTTCCCATGTTTAATGAGAAGGGAAAAGAATTTCCAAAATGAGGAAGGAGAGAAGGGGCCCTGTTGACTTGCCCCTCAGGCAGAGCTGGGCCAGAGTCGGAGGAGGTGGGCGTGAGGGGTAGGGCACCACGACGGGCTAGGAGCTGCGGTAGGTCTTGATGATGTCCTTGATGGGGCGGCGGCAGATGGGGCAGCAGGCGTGTAGAGCCTTCTTGAGGCGCAGGCCACAGGCATAGCAGAGGCACATGTGGCCGCATGTGTAGATGACCGTGTCCACCACGTGCTCATAGCAAATGGCGCACTCATCGCTCCACGGGCCCCCGCCTGGAGTCACTGGCGACTCTGGCAGGCTCACAGGTGAGTTGGGGGCCGTCCCTGGGGGCAAGGGGAAACCAGTCAGGAGGAGACATGGCCCAGTCTGGTCCCAGGTTCATGAAGAGAGCCCCCTGGCCTCGCCCCCTCCATTTATCAGGATTGGCCTGTCTAACCTACCACCCAACTTCCTGGGCACAAGAGAGGAGAGGATACACTATGGACAGCCCCACTTCTGGCCCCTCAGTGCCCAGACCAGGGGCCAGGGTGTCCATGAGGCATTGAGAGGAGGAGGGAGGGATGGAGGAAGGAAGGGGGCCCAAAACCATTTAAGGAAGGCCCCTCCTGAGTTACCCTTTGGTGTTCTTTGTGCTAAAGAAGTCCTTTGGAGAAAGCTGCCCAGCCGGGGGAAAGGATGGGATACACCCCGGAAATTAGCACTCAGCCAGGGTTCACTGGGCCCATCTCCAGCTCCTCCAGGGCCCAGTCCTGATATAGAGGCTGCATGCCTGCCTCAGCCAGGGCAAGGGTGGGGATGGGGTCCTCAGGGTGGGAGGCCTGGCATGGTCACCATGGAACTGGAGGGGTCAGCCTACTTACCGCCAGCAGAGTTCCCCAGAGGTCCAGAGCTGCATGTGCTGAGCAAGGGGTCAGAGAGGCGGATGCCCAGGGTGCTGGGCGAGGTTGGTGTGGAGGCAGGGGAGCAGGAGAGTGACGGGATGCCCCGCTCTGCCAGGATGGTGGAGCCTGCAGAAAGGGTGGGAAAGAGGGAGGGACACACTAGCCACTCAGAGGCCCACTGGGAGAAAGCGCGAATCTCCACCCCTCTATTAGGTTCCCAGGAGAGAAATGGGTGGTACAGCCTGACCACACGGCCCAGCCATAAGGCTCAGGGTGGGACTCCACCGACTGGCTCAGCACCCTGCCCCAGCTCTCTGTTCCCGCCTACAAACTGGAGGGCCACACGCACCATGCTCTGGTGTTACCGCATCTGCCGTCTCCAGACAAGCCCCCTGCCTAGAATCCCACCTCCACCCTTCCCCGTGCTTCCCTCACCTTCAAGGTTTCCCATGCCAGAGAACAAAGTTGCCTTCCTCCCACCTAGCATGGCCCTTCAAGCCCCGGCCTCACCATCCTAGTCAGAGCCCCGTGCTATCACCCCCCTTCTCCTCTACATTGGCACCTTTGAAATACTCCACACCATCTCCCACACTTGACCTGCCCAACCTTCTTTCCTTCCTTTCTTCCCTCACTTTCCTCTTCCCTTCCATCCCTCCCTGCCTCCTCCCTTCAACAAGTCCTTGCTGACAGCCTACCAGGTACCAGACACTGTGTATATATAAAACTGGGAATGAGGCAGACAGAGCCTTTGCCTTCAAAGAGCTAACTGTCCAGGAAGCCTCTTGGGGCTATCCTCAACCCCCTCCTCTGGACAGCCTTGACCCCACCCCCCCGACAACCACATATCTCTATCTAGCACTGACCAGCCACACACGCCATGCACGGAAATAAAAAACCACAGAGGATAGGAAATTATTTGTTCTTTGCCCAGGAACGTAACTTTGTTTCCCTACTTAAACCTTGAGCTTCCTGAAAGCAGGAAGTCTGATTCACCTGTAAGTCTCCCACAGGCCCTAACATAATGCCCTACACATAAATAAGTGCCCAGTGAGATATTTTTTATTACTAGCTATTCATTCTAATTCACTTAACAGTCACTGTTTCTAAGAATATTCATTAGCTGTCCATAGGATTTCTCTTATTATTGTTAACAGGTTTCAAGTTAATTATCATCCCCTTTCAGAAATTCATAACTCCTATTTGCTTTTCTTGCTTTATTACACTGGTTAACATTTTCGGAACAATACTCTAAGGCATCTCTATCATGTTCCTGACTTTAATAAGAATATTTCTAATGTTTCGCCATTAAGCGTGAAATTGACTGTAGTTTTGGAGTGAAGGAAATATCTTTTCATTCTTACTTCACTTAGGCCTTCAACAAAGCAAAGCATTCCTCTATAAGGTAAATAATTATCCTTCACACATTGTTACTGATTTGTTTTTCCTTTAAAGTCAGTCAGGATCCCCTGACACCAGTTTGTTAGTTGAGATGCCCCATTCTCCAAACAGCTCAGGAGCACTCTGTCCAGCATATATTAAATTCTGAGTGGTTATTCTTCAACACCCACCTTGACCTACTTCCCTTTGGGGACATTTTAAGTCCTGGGTTGTTTCTGTTTGTTTGTTTTTAAGCTTCTCCTTTGCTCCAGTCCAGTAAGCTTCTTTGGGCAACAGAAGCTTCACTGGAAAGCTACTTATCTATTATTAGACGGTGCTGAGGCAAGAGAGTACCTTGCCATCATGTTACTTCCTTCATCTGAGGAACGGTGTCTCCTGGTGAATGTAGCCAAATATCTGTGTACCTCAACCTGATTTTTTTTTTCTGCACCCCAGTCCGATTTGTTTTTATTCCATCCTGAATTTTCACCCCAATTTCTTTCCTTACTGATTGATGGCTTTTCATCTAGCCTGATTTCTTTTCACCTCCTTCCTGACTTATCTTCCCTCAATCCTAACTTCTTAGCACCCCAGCCCCATTTCTTTTCATTCCTTTTTAAATTTATTTTATGCTCCATCTTCATTTGGTCTCTCTCCAGAGGAGGAAGTCTCCACTGATTTTATCTGATTTCACAAAACTCTCACACACGCTCACAATCACCAACAGCATTACATACACAAATACGCATACATTTAGTTACTCACGTGTGCCTAGACACAGTATGCCAGTCTTACAGCGTAAACTCGTGCTCACTCACATACACACAATTACCTTGTCTATGAAGCCTCTTGGGGTGAGGTCTAGGTCAGGGGCTATGAGACCCAGGGGTCTCCAAATGTGTCTAAGCAAACTTGCTAAGGAAAAAAAAAATTCAGATGCCCAGGACCTAATCTGAGATCTACAGAATCAAAATCTCTGGAGGTGGGATTCAAGAATCTGCGCTGTAGTAGGTTCTCCGAGTGAGTCTACTGCTGGTGCAGAGCAGACCAGCACTTGGAAAGCATGAACACCTGCTCACTCTGGGGTAACAGAGGTTCCTGAAGATACACGTAAAAAAAAAAAAAAAGATTTCTGGTCAAACGAGCTTGGAAAAGCTGGACACCATAAGCACCACCACCTTCTCCTAAAGGTTCACATTGTATATTAAAGGCTCTGAGAAGTTCTACAGTAAAGAATCGCTTTTTTTTTTTTTTGCCATACATGGGCCTCTCACTAGAGTGGCCTCTCCCGTTGCAGAGCACAGGCTCCGGACGCGCAGGCTCAGTGGCCATGGCTCACGGGCCCAGGCGCTCCGCGGCATGTGGGATCTTCCCGGACCGGGGCACGAAGCCGTGTCCCCTGCATCGGCAGGCGGACTCTCAACCACTGCGCCACCAGGGAAGCCCAAGAATCGCCTTCTTTTTAAAAACTCAGTATTTCCCAAATATCTTGGACCCAAGGACCCAGTTTTCAATGGACACCTACCCTGCAGAACACTCTGGGAAACATGGCTTACACAAGTCCGCAACACCCAGTCCATTCAAACTCTGTCCATTCAAACCCACGAAGGCCCAGGCATCTGCAACCCCCTTTCCTCCAAGGCCCTCTGCTCGGGGATTCCCCACAGACCCCCAATCTAGACACCACCCTGCAGAGATACCTGGCTACTGACATACCAACCTCTTTTCCTTATTTAGACACACAACCACCCTTAGAGGCAGAGACCTTTATTACCATTTTAGGAGAAATGGAAACTGAACCTCAAAAAGTTCGCTGCTGGTGGAAACCATATGCTTTTTCCCCATTTTTAAATGGCCACTGGGCAATGTGTAAGAGAACTGTTTACGTATCTGTGGGAATGTGGGTGAATCAGATTCTGAGCGTGAAACTCAATGTTCCCCGCTTTTCTCCCCCTCTCCAGGGTTTATCTGGTGAGATCTGAGAACTATGGACTAGATAATTGAGTCCCACCCAGAACTCATCTTCGGTGTCTGTGACTCCCTGACTAGACCCCATGAAGGGCGGTGTGGGCGCTCTTTCCCCCTACCCAGACACGCCCCTCCTCCAGGGAAGGCTGGGTCTGGAGGCGCCAGCCTCCGGGTGCACCTGGGGGCAGGCGGGCACGTGGCCGGGGGCACTCACCGAGGATGCGGATCTGTGTGATGGCCCCGTGCAGGCCGAAGAGCATCCACAGCGGCTGCGAGGCGTCCACGCACAGCTGCATGCCCGCCGCGGAGCCATTGTGGCTGAGGTGCAGCTCACCGTCGGGGTTGACCACCAGGCCCAGGATGTCGCCGCTGTGCAGGGGCCCGGGCACGCGGCACACGGCCCAGAACTCCTTACGGTCCACCAGTGCCTCGGGGCTGAAAGGCAGGTCGGCTGGCCGCAGCGTGCCGGGGTCGCACGTGGTGACGCCGAAGGAGAGCGCGCCAGGCCGTGCGCCGCCCGAACGCGTGACCTTGACGAAGATGGTCTCGGCCACGCGCACGGGCCGGCTGGTGAAGACGAGCGCGCGCTCATCGCGCCCATGCTCCAGGCGCGCCACCGTCTGCTCGTCCAGGATGCGGACGTGTGCGCCGGCGCGCAGCGCGTGGAAGCGCAGGTCGCCGTCGAGCTGCGCCGGCAGAGCGTGGCTGTGCTGGGAGTTGAGCGAGTTCTGCGGGATGGGGCAGCCAGCGGCCGGCGTGGTCTCGTCGCCGTCGGCGCCCGGCACGTTGAGGTCGCACAGGCTCACAGAGAGGCGCGCTTCCTCGGCCTCACGTCGCAGCGACGGCCGCCGCAGGGCGGTGAAAGAGCGCGGCCGCACGCAGTCTGGTAGCACCAGCTCGCTGTCTGCGGCGAGAGGTAGACAGGGTGACCATCACGCGGGCCACAGCGCCCAGTCCCCATCGCCTGCGCACCTCCTCCCACTGGTCTTTAAAGCGCCCAGCAGTAAGACGCACCGCGTTTCTAATGGCACAGAAAATGCTAGGACATAACGTTGTGCAGGACTTCTAACTACGTATTTGTTTAAGCAAAGGATCAAGGCCGGCAGGAAGGACACCAAAACTAAAAACATGATTACTTCTAAACAGTATGCTTATTAAAATTGGATTTTTTTCCTAACTCCTGGGGCCCTCCCTTTTTATCCCAGCAGCCAGAAGAGCACCCGGCACTTAGGAGGCAGCAGTAAATAATATTTGTTGGATGCATGTTGACATCCTACCCGTCTGGGAGGCCAGAGAGAACCCCCCCTCCCTAGAACGCCTCTCTGCACAAATGGCAGAGAGACGTTCTTAGCCCAGCAATTACCTTGTGAAGTTACTGGCACGGAAGGACATTGAGGCTGAGAAGTTAAGTGAATGTATCCAAGCTATCCTTTCAAAACTGACAACTGGAAATCAAACCCTCTCTCTTTTTACTCATACAAGTAATACAGACTGTATTTTGTAGAAAAGACAGTTCGTCGAAAAGAAAAAGTAATCTGTCAGCCCACCATCCATAGGAAAATACTATTAATATTTGGATGTATGAGTTTCCAGCCTTTTTTCAATATATTTTAGTTACTTCTTTTTTAAAACAAAAATTGAATCATGCTATATAAATGCCAGTAGTTTTAAACTAACTCTAAATCTCTTTGAAAATGTGGCAACTTTTATCTATCTTCTCAGAAAAATGCACGTTCTCCCTAAATTCCGTGGATAATTTCAGGGCATCGACTCCAGGCGAAGAACTCTGCTATACAAATTTTCTTTTCAAAACTAGCTTTTCCATTTACTGTGTCCTGAATACCTTTCTACACTAATAACCATGTTTTTGATACCATACTTTTTAAATGGCTGGTTTTCTCTGCTTCACGGAGTACTATAATTTGTAATAAAAGTCATCAGTTGCAATGAATTACCCCTGCATTTCATCCTTAAAGCATCCCATGAAGTTGTTTCCATTGTACAGATAAAGCTCGGAGATGTTATGTGACAGCCACGAAGTGGCAGATCCAGGATTAAAGCAAGATCTGTCCAACTCCCAACGCTACATTCTCCACTTTCGGGCCCTCCTCGTTTACTGAACCCTTTCTGTGGGAGTCCCTAAATTTGGCTAGTACCACCACAGCTCACATCATGGGCCAATCCCATCTCAGGAGGCTTTTCTCTGAGCCTCCCCCACGGAGAATCTCTGCTTTCTCTCCAGGAGCTGAGTAAGGGCTGCTGGAGTGCTTGGTGTGAGAGTAAAGCTTGGGGGACTGGACTGGTAGGGGCCTCAGAGGCCAGAACTCAGCTCCAGCTGAATCTAGAGATGTTCTCTAAAGCCTCTCTCTCTTTGTTCTCCCCCAGCTCCCCTGCCCTTTCCAGGAACAGTGTTGTTTGGACCCCAGCAAGGAGAGGGTGCTGGGCCAGCCCTCCCCCCAAGGCTCCTGCTTCTCTGGAGAAGCCTCTTGGGGCCTGGCTGGTCAGGATTCCCAGCATCGTGTTTGGCAAGGAGGAGGGAGCCGACCGGAAAATGTGATTATTCCAGGGAATTGACTCTGTGACAGTAATGGTGCAGAGAAGCTGGGGGCCTGCGGAGAGGCAGAGGCGAGGAAGGCAAGACATTGGAGACAATAGTGGGGGGCTGAGGAGGGCTGTGGGCTGACCTGGACCCCAGGAAACAGCCCCAGCTCCCCTACCCCTTAGGGATTCCAGTCAGCGGCCCTTGAGGAGTCCAGAGGGTTGGGGACAGAGGAGAAGGGATGGGGAAACAGGGTGAGGAGGAAACAAGTGGCTCAGAAATGCCCAGCCGGGCCGATGAGAACAAGGCCGTCATGGGGGGCCCCCCACACACACACACCCCACACTCCTCTCTCCAGATGCTCAGAACAGATTCCTGAATGGGGCTGGAATGTGAGCTCTCTCCTGTTCTCTGCCCCTTCAGGAGTCCTCTTCTGCTTGGATATACCCACTACCTCCCAGCAGTGCCACTGCTGAGCTACTCTGTCTTTAGGAAAATGTTTCCTACTGTTAAACTGAAATCTACCTCCCTGTATTTTTTTTTTTGAACTCTTAAAAAAGTCATTTTATTGATCCTTTACCATACAAAATTTATTCAAATTACACCCATTTGAAGTAAGATCACAGCTAGAAAACAGGTTACCCTGTAACAAATTTACAAAATCTACCATAAAAGTTTTTTTTTTTACATTATATTACATATTATCATTTTTAAAGTAGCATACACACAAAACTTAACCGATTGGTAGTTTGCCTACTCCCAATTTTGGGAGAAATACTTCCTTTTGACAAAATCACATACCCGATAGGAAAAGAAATTCCCACAACTGCCAACTGCCACCCAACTCACTCTTCAAGGCATCTTCCTTCAAATCCCTCCTCTCATACACACGAGGTGTCAATGCTGAAGCTTTAAATACTGCAATTGAATTTACAGATCTACACTTATAAAAATCAACACAAGAACCGCCACCACGGCAACAAACACAAACAAAATCACTCTTAGAAAATTACAAACCAGCTAGAAAATATTCTGGCAGTGTTTACAAGTGACTTGCTATTTTTATACAAAATTGCTAGATAATGAAAATAAGTAGCCTGCGTATCAACCTAAATAAAATGATCACACAAATCTGTACGTATAAACACACACCTATCGTGTGTTGCTCTTTATACAGTTTACTTTCTAGGGCTTACTCAGTCATAACCCCCCTGTATTTATACCTCCTACCCCTGGGGCTGCCTCTCAGCCCCACACTGAGGACCGCTTTCCTCAGGGAATACTCAGACTCCCCACACACCTTCCCACCTCTCAGACAATGAACACAACCAGACTCAGTATTCCAGATGTGCCCTGGCCAGCTCAAGGCACAATGTGGCCATCACACCTCCCCTGATAAGTACACTATACTTCTAATAATGCAACCTAAAAGTATTTTAGGTTTTTTGGTTAACAAAATCCATATACTGGTAGGCAAGACAGGAGCATAGTTAAGTGCAAGGACTCTGAAGTCATCAGCTTGGGTTCAAATCCTAGCTCTGCCATTTCCTGGCCGTATGACCTTGGGCTAATAGCTTAACCCCTCTGGGACTCTCTTCTTCAGCAATCAGCATTTACTTATTGGTATAAAATATGGACATAATACTCCCCTTGGAAGGGATGCTGAGAAGACGAGGTACCTAGGGCACCTAGTAGAGCACGTGGCACATAATAATCGCGAGGTTAATATGAGCCATTGTTATTGTTTTCATGCTACATGGTTCAGAAGAATATGCATGGGCTTTGGGTTTAAATGTCTGATCCAGCACTTGGCTGGTGGCCTGTGGGTAAGCAACTGTCCTCCAGCCCCCGATCACTCACCACGAGAACAGGGGTACACTAATACCTGCTTTGCGATGTTGTCGCAGGGATCAGAGGTAGATTGAGAAGCCCCTGGCACCTGGATACTTGATAACTTCAGTTACTACCATTTGCTCAGGTTGAGTTTATCAACCAAAGTCAGGTCCACCTGCACTCAGACAACTAACTTTTTGAACCTAGGACTTTCCATCAGTCGTGACAAGCACCCAGGACAAAATCACTGAATGACATTACTGACTAAAGACCAGGAAGGAGAAGCTACAAATGGTGATCAGAGACAAGAGAAGAGGAAGAAGGAGAAACAGTGGGCAAAGAGAGAGAGAGGGGAAGGGGTAGGAAAGAGATCCTTTTGGCCTTCGTTGAAATATAACAGGAGTTAGGAGAGGAGGTACAGGAGATGCTGGGAAACAGCTAAAAATGGAATCTCTGGGGCCAGTGCCCAGCCCAAGTATGTCTTCTCTCCCATCCCCTCCACCCCTCGGGGTCAGAAGCAGCTGCAGGCCACCAGCAAGCTCCAAAATAACCATCCCATCAGTGTGCCCAGCTGCGCAGGGCCCTGAAATAGATGAAACCTGAGATGGAGGAACTGGTCAGAGCGCCCTCCGCAGAGGAGATGGCAAAGGTCACATCACCTTGATGTGAGTTCACATCAAGCTGGAGGTCAGGGAAGGGTCCGGGCCCCCGAAGCCAGGGGAGAACAACCATGGGCTGAACCTCAGCCCAGGACTGCGCCCTGGGGTACAGCTTGGAAAACCCAGAGGGCTAGCCTGTGACCCCCAAGCAGTGGGGCGGCCCCACGTTTGAAGCAACAAGTTATTTAATCTGTGCCTGGGACACACAGCTGCCCACTTGGAGGTGTTTATGACAGGGGAGGGGCGGCACAGGGCCACTGGAGAAGCTGCAAAGCTGGCTCCCCTCGTGTCCCGTCTTTCAGGAGAGAACTTGGCAGTCTTCAGCTCCTGCCTAATCTGGTGCCTGGCACTGGCTCTGCAGGTCCCCTGGGCCCAGGCAGAAAGAGCCAGGCCCTGCAAAGGGCAGGGAGGCCTGGGCCAGGGTTTCCTCCCCTCAGGGTGGCACTCAGAGCACCCACGCATTGACCCCCTATGTGCCCAGCCCTGGGCAGGGGTTAAGGAGAGGGAGAGCCAGGACCTGGGCCCTGGGGAGCCAGTAGTCCTTGGGAGACTTGAAGCTTGGAGGCATGAAAATATTTGAGTACAATTTTGTTACAAAATTCTTAGTGTCTCAGGTAAGACAGGACCTCAGAGGAGAATGAGGAAATCTGTTTATCTCTGCCAAGTTCTCACCCAGCCTTGGCTAGAATGCCCCTGGGGACAAGAAGCTCACCACTTCTCAAGGCCATCTATCCTCTACTTTGACTCGCTCTGAAACAGAAGTTCTTAGCCTCAGTTGGACAGCATTATCCTAAAAGGGAGATTTATCCTGAAGAAGAGAAGGCTCAGAGGGGGCCCCAAGGAGTGGGTACAGGACACTTGGAACCATGCAAGGAAAGTTTTTCTAACAGTCACAGTTGTTCAGAGACGGCATCTCAGGAAAAACAAGATTTGACCCAGGCCCTGAAGGACAAGAGGGTCTGGAATGACAGAAGTGAGAGCCACTCGGGTGGGAAAACTGCATTAGCAAATGCCTGGGGAGAACAGTCTGAGCAAAACCAGTGAAGAGAAAGGAAAGGAGTGGAGGAAGGCGCGCCAGGCGGAGGGCACCAGGGCCAGCTCCCACCCAGAGACCCACTCAGCCCCCCACACGTTGCCGGCCAGTGCGGGGTAACCAAGGCAGGGCCTGGGAACTGGAGCAGAGGCTCCTTTGAAGCAGGGCCTGCCGTCAGCCCAAGTCTTGTTTGTTTAGATTCGCACATCCGCAGCGCTGGATAATCTTTAACCACGGGTCAGCCTGCAGCCGCCCAGCCGGCTGGCAGATCTCTGCCGGCCCCTGTTTGGAAGGTGCGCCAACCCAGTTACTGTGTCCATAAACATCCTCCTGCTGGCCCGCAGCTGGCACGGAGCAGGAGGAGGAGCCAGGAGGACGGGTACATGGCTTAGATGGGCGAGGGGTTTCTCCACCCTTCTGGGCAGTGCCATGAGCCCACACCACCTCCACACTCTCCATGTAAACCCAACCACGGGAAAGCTAGGAGAAACAAACACACTTTCTGAGGCTCGCGGAGGGAAGGGCAGAATGTCCCAGAATCACTCAGAGTCATAGACTCTTAGGTTTATAGAATCTTCAAGCCACAGGATCTTAGATGTATAGATTCTCAGAATCATCTGGTCTGGTGGTTCTCAAACTTTTTTTTTTCAAGCAGTGGAATCATTCATCCAATGGAACGGAAAACTGCTTAAAGTCTAAGAGGTGGTCACAGAGCCCTGCCACTCAGCTGCCTCAGAGATGCCTCTGTGGAATCCCAGTGCTCCAAGGAACCCAGATGGAGAACCACAGATCTTGTTCCAAGAAACAGTTTAGATCGCGTGGTTTGGCTTTCATCCAGACACAGGGACTTGGTTTTAAGGCTCCCTCTTCCAATGAGACGACTGGCAGGGGACTGTCTATTTTGGTGGTGTTTCTAGATATTCCTTTTTAACCGAAAAAGACAGCCCTTCCCATTTGTATAAACACTTTTACATATGTGAGCCTCACAGAATATCTGTGAGGTACATGGTGTGTGTATAATTATGTCCAAGTAACAGACAAGGCGGTTGAGGCACAGAGATGCTGAGAGACTTGCCCAAAGCTAGTGAATGGCCAAGTGGAGTCGATTCAGTCAGGTCTCCTGCTTCTGAAATGACAGCTTTGTCCCTAATACTACAAGGCCCCAGCTCCTCCCCTACACACACCCCACTATGGGCCACCGGCTCTCTCCAAGGTCCCCAGAACTATATCTTGGGCCAAAGAGATACTAGATGGAAACACATAAAATTGCCATTTCTGGACATTACAAACAGTCAAATATTGGCAACTATATATGGTTACACTTTATATATATTCATTCTGGTAGAAAACTAGAGCACACTGTGAACAACAGAATCAAACAAAGCCCTCAAGAGCCTTCAGGGAACTACAGGGCAGGCAGACCTACCCTCACCACTGAAACAGGACGCTGGTCACCCACTGCCCCTCTTCGACTCTGCCGGGGCCCTGGTGGCCTATCTGTGCCCAACACATATGGCTGATCCCTGATGCCTGGAGCTCTCACAAGCTCTATTCTGGAAGACATAAGGGGGCCAAAATCCCCACCCCTGAGGGGGTATCTAGACATAATAGGGAGACCAGAGAGACTCATATTTAAAGAAGCTGGGAATTAATGTAGCCCACACTTCTGGGCTCAAGTCCCAGCTCCACCAAGCTGTGTGACCATGGACAAGTTATCAGACCTCTCTGAGCCTCTGTTTCCTTATCTGCAAAATAGGTACAGTAATAACTTTCTTTATAATACAGACAAAGAGGATTGCTACTGTATTCTTAAAAGAGGACAATATATGATGCAGAACTGCTGATACTGCTTAGACCCCCGCTTGCTTCAGGAAGAGGAAGGGTCACGAAGAACACAGTAAGTCAGGGAAGGCTCCCTAGTAGAGGGGAGGGTTTGGTACTGGGCCTTGACATAACTGGCAGAATTTGAGGTGAGCAAAAAAGAAGCACCTGGAAGAGTCTCCGAAGCAGAAAGAACAGCAAGGTTTTTTTTTTTTTAAACTAAGAAGAAATGAAGGGCTTCCCTGGTGGCGCAGTGGTTAAGAATCCACCTGCCCATGCAGGGGACATGGGTTCGAGCCCTGGTCCGGGAAGATCCCACATGCTGCAGAGCAACTAAGCCTGTGAGCCACAACTCCTGAGCCTGCGCTCTAGAGCCCACATGCCACAACTACTGAGCCTGCGCTCTAGAGCCCGCGAACCACAACTACTGAAGCCCGCGCGCCTAGAGCCCGTGCTCCGCAACAAGAGAAGCCACCACAGTGAGACGCCCACGCACCGCAACAAAGAGTAGCCCCCGCTCGCCGCAACTAGAGAAAGCCTGCGCACAGCAATGAAGACCCAACGCAGCCAAAAATAAATAAATAAATAAAATTTTAAAAAGAAAGAAATGGAAACCATCAAAAAGGAAGAAATCGCTATCAGCATCCTCGGCTCGTTCTCCATCCCAAGAGCTTGGCTCAGGCTCCTGAAGCCAATATTTGCCTCTCAGCCCCTGGCAGCCACAGCTGAAGGTAAATATTGGTTTAGCCTGGGAAGCGGAAGCCCCAGATGGCAGTGTGGCCCTCAGCCGGCCGGGATGCCTCACGCCCTGTACCACAAGCTGAGGCACGCCCGGGACAGAGACCTGACCCCAGGCCTTATCTACGGAGAGGCCCAGGCCTCTCAATGCTGAGCAGCCAGGCTGGCCCACCACCCCAGAGACTGGTGCAGCAGCAGCCTGGCCCCCAGAAAGCTACCCTGAGGGTCTCTGTACATCCTTCTCCTCAGTAGGCAGGTGGATTCTTTTACCAAGACCTAGGATGACACCATGAGTCCTCGGGAGCCCCCCTAATGGCCTCCTAACACCCTCCTGGGCTCAGCCACAGACATCTTGATGTGGCAGTAAGTCTTCTCACACTGACCTTGTGCCCACGTCAGCTGGGAGGTCTGAATCCCAGGCCCAGCCTGGCTTTTGACTAGTTGGGAGAACTCGGGTAGGCCCCTCCCCATCTCTGGGCCACATTTCCTCTTACTGAAAAACTTGACAGCAAGAAGCTGCTGGAAACTTTCTACTCTCTTGGCTCTCTCCTCTGTGATGCGTGAGCATACCCACACCGGCACACACCTGCTCTCTGCTAGTCATCCACTACCTTCCCACTGCATCCCATCCCCTGAAGGATCTGCTCCCCGACTGCCCGCCAATTCCCCACCTCTGTGCCAATGCACACCCCTCCTGTCTGGCCTAAACTGTTCCTCCTCAACCAGTCCATTCTTTTCACCTCCCCTGGTTTCTGACATGAAACTCATCTCCTACAGGAAGTCCTTCTGGATTGCTCCCCAGCTGCACCACCCCCCCACCCCCCCCCCCAGTTTTATTCTTCAGCCACACTTTTTTGCAGTATTGGATTTAGGTCACCTCAGAGCAGTCATATGGCATGTCCCCCAGTATAAACACTCTTTAAGGAGAGGGGCTGGGTTTCCAATTCTAGTGTCTCCTCCGACCCCTGCACAGCACCTAGGCTGTGGTGGGCACAGTGGGGTGCGCAGGAACACCCTACAGATGGATTCCTGGCTCACCAGCTTTCTGCCAGGATCCACAGCTGCTCTTCCTGAACCAACACTTCTGAGAGGAAGAGGGAGACCTTGAAAACTGGGATAGGAACTTATCTCTCCAAGTACTAATCACCCCATAAAACTTGTATTTATTTAGTTGCTGGCAGGTCCTTCTTTTTTTTTTAGGTCCTTCTTCCTGGAGGTAGGAAGCTGTTATTCTTGGAGATACCAGCCTGGGCTTGGGCCAGGGTGCCCGGAGGGAAAAGGGTGATCTGCTGTGAACTCCAACATAACAGGGAGCCTGGAAGGCCTGAAGCAGGTCTGCTGGGGCCATGGCACGGGCATCAGGGGGCCTAGGTGATGGTTAGGGCAGTGGGGGGCGGGGATGGGGACCCCACCTGGAGGTGTCAATCAGGGAGAGACATCAGCCCCTACCTCCACTCTGTGGCGGGAAGACAGCCAATCTGTCCATGGCCTGACTTGTGGACCTACTATGTGCCAGAGAGCCCAGGATGTCTCTGGGCTGAGGAGCTTGGAGGGCTTTGGCCACAGGTTCCAGGTGGAGGCAAGAGGGGAGGGGGCAGGCCTCTGGCAGGTAATCTCTAAAGATGAGCCACGGTTTTGGGGGACAATCACCCCAGGAAAGACAGGCCCATCCTCAGAGCCCCCAAGACAGAGAGTGACTTCTTCAGAGGAGAAACTCAGCTGAGGAGGAAGATGAGGGAAAGCAGAGGAGCCGGCGGGATCTGGGTGGAGGGAGAGAGAGGCCCAGAAAGACACAGGTGCAGTGACGTGGCAGGTAAGGAGAGAGGGGGAGATGAGAAGTGGGGAGGAGAGGGAGGGAAATGGACCCTGAGACTATACAGGGCAGCAGGTGTGTCCCGGGGGCAGGGGCACGGAATGAGAGCATAGAGCAGCAGGCCCACCTCCGAAGATAACTTGGGTGCGTCTCTCCTTTCTTCACAAAAAAAGTCAATTTAGGAAGAGCAAATCGAGTAGCTATTTTAATCTGCTAATTCATTTTAGGGGCCATAATCAGTGTTTTAAAATGCCCAGGGATTATGGTGATTTACAGCTGTGACGGGAATCAGCTGGGGCCTTGGCCTTATTGGGTATACAGAGAGGAGGCTGACAGGAAATCCAAATGCAACTGAAAATACTGCGTGAAAACCCATTTATAGTCAAAGAGGCTGGGCCAGGTCAATGCCTGGGCTCTGCCCCAGGGTGGGGCCCTTCAAGATTACTCTCCAAGCCCCTCCCTCAGCCCCTGAGATTTGGAAGCCCCATCTCACCCAGTATGTCCCCTTCATCCTCACCCCCATCCCAACCCTCCTGGAACTTATAGGCCCAGCCTAAGCCTCCTCCACCAAGAAGCCTTCCTAGACTCCATCCTCCCACACTGACTTCAGCCTCCTCTGACTTCCTGCTTAAACCCACCGCGGCTGCTGGTGGTGGGGGGGGCCGGATGGGGAGGGGGCAGGTAATGCAAAAGGTACTACTTTTGGCATCAGAACACCCAGTTCAAGTCCCAGCTCTGCCACACCCATACACGGACAGGACAGACCTTCCATGGGCCTCAATTTTCTCCCTGACAAATGGGGATAATAATCACTCCCTCCAGGGCCAGCTGCTGAGAGGTGAAATGAGATAACTGGATGGAAACCATCTTGGCAAATGGATCAGATCCTACGACCACAGTGTTCAGCGATTAACTGTTGTCTCTTGGGTTATGCCCTGATTGTTCTGGAGTGTTTGCTTTGTCTCCCAGTGAGCCTGAGGCTGTCTGTGAGTGGGGCTGGGTCTACCTCGGCCACGCCCCCAACCCTTTCCTTCATCTAACATCCATCCCACCACTCTCCCCTACCCACACTGCAAATATTCCTCAGGGTCCTGTACACACCAGGCACAAGATTCCACCCTGGAGAGGAAACTAGCTGGGTAAGACACAGATCCCTCCTTCACACAGAAAGACTTCTAACGATTACTCATTTCTTTGTTTTTACTTTCACAGTCTTTTTTCTTTTTAACTATCTTTTTACTCAAATAAAAGTGTTCTGAAAAAAAAGAGCTTCACTGTTTCTAGGCTCTGAAGTCAGAAAGGACAAAAAGAAAAAACGTTTTTCCACCACCTCCATGGCAGTTTTCTCTGCAGGGATGTGGGGCAGGGATGGGAGATGGGGAGAGCAAACATTGGCTTGAGCATCGACTTGGTACCCAGGACTATGCTGGGCACTTTACTCATAGCCTCTTTAGTTGGATTGAATTTTCCTACCAACCCATTTTACAGATGGAAAATCTGAGGTTCATCCAGGATCCTCCTGGAGACACAGCCAATCTGCCCATGGGTTGACCTGTACCCAGTCTACGTGTGCTCACGCACATGCACACACACTTGCCTACACGTGCTCAAGTGCAGCAAGGTGGGATTCCTGGACTGGGAGTCAGGTGAGCTGGGTTCCAGCCCCACCTCAGCCACCAACTCGCTGTGAGACCCAAGGAAGTCGGAGACTCTGAGGCCCCTTCCAGCCCTGGCATTTTAGGGTCTGTGTGTGCCCCTGCCAGGAAGCCTGGTACTTTAGCAGCCCTAGAATACTTTCTAATGTCCCTCCTCCTCACCTCCCACAGGATGTCTGCCCTCTCACTCCCCTGTAGTAGCCTTACTCACACTGGGGGCCCAGAAGCAGCCAGAAGAGTCTTAGCCCCCCTCGTGCCTTCTGCTGTCCCCTCCTGCCCCTTTCACCCATATCCCTGCAAAAAGGACTAAGGTGGGGTTGGACCTCCTGGAAGGCTGCAGAGCCCAGGGGCCGGGCCTCACCTGGGGCTGAGCCTGCAGTGCCTCCTAGGGCCAACGACAACTTCCCTGAGCTTGAGGCTCACCTCCACGGGCCCAGTGAGGGAGTCTGCCTCCCAGGGTTGCTACGAGAACGGCAATAACAAAGTGCCTGGCACACAGTAAGTGCTCTGTAAACTATCGTTATGATGATTAATATTAATTACTTCCTGGGGGTGAGGGGGTCTTTGAGGCTGCCATACATGATCATGAAGGTCGCACACGGCTCAAAGGCACAACCTGAGGGACCACGGAGGGCAGAAATCTCGCCAGGCTCCACTTGCCACAGCTGTGGGCCTGGAAGAAGGGATGCTCTGCAGTTCACATCAAGGCTCCCAGAGCTGTCCCAGTGCCCAGTCAGCCCCAGGGCTGCTACCAGTGGGGGAGGGAGCCCCGTGCCTGATAGAACCAAGTCAAGTCAGCCACGGCACCAGAAGTGTGCCCTGCACCTAAGGGGCCAGAGGGAGAGGGCACTCACCAAGTAGCTGGACGCCCCGCGTGAGGCCATAGACGTCCACCAGGGCCCAGAGCGGGTCGGCTGTGCGGACCCCATTGAAGAAGAGCATGGCGGCCGAGTCGTTGATGCGGTAGAAAACACGGCCCTTCTTGTCCACCCAGAAGGCGATGATGTTGCCCTCGTT
This sequence comes from Phocoena phocoena, assembly GCF_963924675.1. Classification (NCBI taxonomy): domain Eukaryota; kingdom Metazoa; phylum Chordata; class Mammalia; order Artiodactyla; family Phocoenidae; genus Phocoena; species Phocoena phocoena. Next base: position 25,235,578 of record NC_089234.1, read on the forward strand.
GGCAAACTCCTCGGGCAGCGCCTTGGCCCAGAAGCCGCTCTGGGACACCAGGTCGGGGCAGGCGTACTTGGGCAGTGAGTCAGGATGGATACGGGACGGGTCCTTGCTCGTGAAGCCTAGCCGCAGCGCCCCGCTCCAGCAGCACTGCTTCTTGGTGATCTGGGCGGCAGGGGGTTGGCCTCAGACACACCATCAGTGAGCCCAAGGGGAAGGGGCTGTGCCCTTCTCTGCAGTCCACCCCCAGACAGACTCCTATGGGGAGTCACACCGCCCAGCTCACCCGCTATTTGGGCCCCTCTCCCTCCCCCAGGAGCCCCCACCAGTTGAGTGAGAGCTAGTTCTCACCTCCCACCATCATCTCCCATCACCTCCCCATGACCACTCCCCTCTCCTGTTCCTTCTCTGTCATGCAGGGAAGGTTGAGAAAGGAGTAAGGAGGAGGAGAGAGAAAGAGGAGGGATGAAGAAGGGTAGAAGTGCGGTAGGGAGGAAAGAGAAGGGGCAGGGGGTAGTGATAGCTGTGAGCAGAAGGCAGTGTCTGGCAGGAACGTCCAGAGGCCCCAGGGGGACGCAGTGACGGGAACAGGGAGGGAGGCCCCACCTTCAGCCTGACTTGCTCATAGATGAGGACCGGGCGGTTACTGAAGGTGATGGCATTGCAGAAGCTGGCCTGCCTCTTGACGGCCTTGTGGCTGAGGTCCATGAGGATCTGGGAGCCCTTGGTATGTGGGTGGAAGAGCAGTGGCGTGGCCGGGAGCCCCCCACCGGGCAGCACCGGTGGGCAGTACTTCTGCTTGTGGTGGCATCGGTGAGAGGTGACAGGGAAGGGGCCCCCGATGGAGTCTGCAAAGGAACGAGTCACAGCGTCAGAGAATTTGACAGTCCAAGAGCTGGACCAGGGTCCCCTAGGGAAGGGCAGAGGGCTGGGGCATAAGCAGAAGTCACCACTGCCCAGGATTTCCACCATCTTGGCCCCTTAGCACCACTGCCACTTTTTGCCACCTTCCTTCTCCTGCTACCATCTACTGCTATTTCCCACTTCACCACCTACCACCATTTATTACCCACCACCATCCACTCCCACCCTTCACCCGTCTCCCCCCACCATCTGCCCCCACCCTTCACTCATCACCTCCCACCACCATCCGCCCCACCCTTCACCTGTCACCTTCCACCACCACCATCTACTCCCACCCTTCACTCATCACCTCCCACCACCATCCGCCCCACCCTTCACCTGTCACCTCCCACCACCACCATCTACCCCCATCCGTCACAGACCACCACCAACTACCACCGACTGCTCACCAGTATTTACCACCATTCACTTTCCACCCTCTAGCATTGTGACAAGCCACCATTTACAACCAACATCCAACACCATTCACCGTCACTACCACCACCATGTATTTTACGCAACAAATATTCATCATGTATCTACTGAATACCAAGCCCTGTCCTAGGCACTGAAGATAAGGCATGAAACATACATGGATCCTGTCCTCAAGCAGCCAACAGTCCAGGAAGGGAGATAAGATAGGGACAGAAACTGCAATACAAATGGCAGACAGTAATATGCATCAAAAGGTAGGTCACTTCCCAGGAAGGCCTCCTGGAGGAGGGGAGGAGGAGAAGGCTCTGGAGCTGGACTGACAAGGCTGGGCTGCAGTGAACACTTGACCATGGCGCTGGCACTGGAGACCAGAAAGGTGGGTGAGGCAGCCTCTGCAGCGTCAGCCCCAGGAGCATGCCCATCTCCTCCCTCCTCCCTCCTCCCTCCCCCCTCCCCCCCAGGCTGCCTTCCTGCTTTACACTGCCCATGCCCACAACATCTTGAACACAGGCAGGCCTTTTCGCCCAGGCTTCCTAGGAACTCGGATCTGCTTCAAGAACCCCTAGCCAGGGAGGCACTGTGCTTTCTTCCATAAGCAGGGCTCAGTTCATAAGGCACTTTACAAACATGTGAGGTTGGCATCCAGGAGACAGGGCAGAGAGAGGAAAGAACATGGGATGTGGTGCCAGGTGGCTTGTGTCTGTCACTAACTGGCCATGTGACCTTGGGGAAGTCACTTCCCCTCTCTGGCACAATAAGTGGCCTCCACTCCGTGACTCTAAGCCATGTATCAGCAGCATTGGTAGCATTAATGCACAGCCTTGGCAGCTGGGGGCTCGGGGTGGGGGGGTTCATTCCTTCCCCAAGATCTGTGTCTCATCCATCAGGAAGGGCAGCTCCTGCCCATCCGGTCATCTTGAGAAGAGACACAGAGGATGGGGAAGATGGGGTGGGGACGTAGAAAACCGCAGAATGTGACTGAGGCCATCTGGGATGTTTCAAATTTTGGTCCCTCCAAGGCAAGAATTTAATAATACAGAAAGCCTGGTTAGCCCAGAGGCCTTCCCCACCCTAAAGAGAGGGGAGGGGTTTCCAGGAAGGGGATGAAAGACAGGCAGGGAGGAGAGAAGGAGGGGAGAATCCCAGGAGGTGGGAAGGCCAGACTTTGGTCCAGTATTTGCACTGGTTTGCATCTTTGCTTCCTCCTTCCCAAAGGGCCCCAGACACCAGCATCCACAGTCCAGAGCCAGCCAGATACCCTGAGCATCAGCCTCCTGGCCTCTCTGGAGTTGCTTCCTGCATGCCAGGCCCACGAGTTGAGGGTGGCACAAGGCGGGGCTCACCTTGCTCTCACTAAGGAACCAAGAATGGTGCTCAAGGGCTTTGAAAGCCACCCAGCAGTGAAGGCTGGAATTGCTCAGAGGAGACCCAGACAGTCTGGGAAGGCCACCCGAAGAAGCTGAATGACCCCTGAATAGCACAGAGCAGGGGAGGTCATTCCATGGAAGAGGACAGTTGAGGTGAGAGCAACGTGTGGCACTGGATATAGGTGCCCCATCTAGAAGAGGTACCCACTGGGCTCAGGCCAGTCTCAGAAAGAGCTTGCCTCTTGCTTTCAAAAAATACCATTGGTGAAAGGTAACATCACACACTGTTTAGGGCTGTGTACATACGCAGAAATGAAAGCATAAAAGAAGAAATACCTGCTGGGTGAATGGATAACAAATGTGGTACGTATACAACAGAATACTACTCAGCAGTGAAAAAGGAAAGAACTACTGACAGTAGCAGCAACACGGATGAATTACAAAATCATCACGCCGAGAGAAGCCAGTTTTTTAAAAAAAATGCAGACACAGCCCACAGAGCAACTGCAGGGCTCCCACCCCTTTAAAACCCTTCCTCTCCTTCCACTCTGTCCCACTGGTACCGATTCTATAAAACAGAAACTAAGCTAGAGTGATAATAAGCAGACTGGTGGACCTGGGGATGGTAGGGGCAGGAGGGAATACTTGGGGTGAGAGGTGACAGATGTGTTCACCATCTTGATTGTGGTGATGGCTTCATTGTTATGTGCATATGTCAAAACCTATCCAGTCATACACCTTAAACACCTGTGGTTTAGTGTGTGTCAATTATATTTCAATAAAGCAGTTTTTAAACTTGCTGAGCCCGGCAGCTGATGAGAGCCTCTCCTATGGGGCCCCCGCTGCAGCCTCCGCTCAGAATCCATGGACGAACTGCAGGGCCTCAGCTTCCTTCAAAACACTTCCTCTCCTTCCTGCCTATCCCAGTTGGGATCCCGGAGCCCTGGATAGAGATCCAGGAAACACTGGTTCAGGACAAATATGGTGAAGACACCCAGGGACCAGAGACCCAGGCCCTGGAAGGACCATTCCCCGGGGCCTCCCACCCACAGGGAGGGTACTGCGTGGGCGAGGGCAGCACAGGCCCAGCCTCCCTGGCTGACAGCCGAACAGACAGAGAATGGGAATGGGGGAACCTTGGTCCCTGGGGGTACAGTGTGTACCCAGACAAGTGACCTCAGAAAAAGGCATGCTCACAGGTACCCACATACACCTGTGAGCACGTGAGGGTAACCCAGAACCTAGGAGACAGAGGAGGGAAAGAGACTTATTCCTGCCTTTACCCATTAGACCAGGAATCGCACATTTACACATGTAGTGCGTGCACACATGTACTCATATACACATGGATGCACAAGGCACACACAGAACACACATCTACTACATATGGGCCCTACATCTAATAATAATGCAGCCATTCATCAAGGGCTAACACGTGCCAGGCTTTGAACTGAGAGTTTTACATATACTTACTGGTTTCACCCTCACAGCAAACTGATGAGGTAGGAGGGACAGTATAAGCCCATTTACCTGATGATGAATCAGCCTCAGAGAGATTGAGCGGCTTGCCCAAGGTCACACAGCCAGCAGGATGGGGCTTTCGGAGCCAAACCCAGGCAATCTGACTGCAGGGCCAGGGTCTTAGCTATTCAGCATTAACAGCCAAGAAAGCATGGGTTTGGATACACTTTTTAAATATGGTCATAACTGATAAAACATGAAAAACATGTTCATCCGTGTCCCACACAGGGGGATACCTGGCATTCTATTATGTTGCCTCCACACTACAGGTGTGTATGCCGCCAGACAAGGAACTGCAAACCGTGTTTTCATACGCAGCCCTCATCCATCACTGATAGGATGCAGAATGGTGCAGCCAACGTGGAAAAGGACTTGGCAGCTCCTTATAAGTTAAACACCTACCGTATGACCTAGCAATCACGCTCGTGGGCACTTACCCAAGAGAAATGAAGACATCTGTACGATGACCTGTACGCAAATGGACAGCAACTTTATTCAAAATAACCCAAACTGGAAACAACTCAAATGCCCTCCAACTGACGAATGGATAAATAAAACACGGCACATCCACACGATCACTACTACTCTGCAACAAATGAACAGAACTACGACACAACAAGAAGGAACCTCAAAAGCATGTTAAGTGAAGGAAGCCAGACGCAAAAGGCTACATACAGTCTGACTGCATTTGTGTGACAGTCTGGAAAAGGCAGAAGTGCAGACACAGAAAGACCAGTGGGTATCGGAGTTTGGGGAAGAGGAAAGCAACACAAAGATGTTTTTATGGCGACAGAAATGTTCTATACCGTAATTGTGGTAGTGGTTATACAAATTATACATTTATCAAAACTCACCAAAATATACACTTGAAAAGGGTGAATGTTAGCAGCAACAATGACTAACAAACCAGGACTTGAAAAGGGTGAATGTTAGCAGGAACAATGACTAACAAACCAGGTCTTTACGAAGATGGGAGGAAAGCGGGGCTGGAATCTCTGACCCACAGCCCCCAGCATCCCACCACAGGCAGATCCTAGGATTGGCCCATCTGACGGGAGACCCCAAAGCCTGGTCGGGGCTGCCACTCTCAGCCTTAAGTTCCCTCCACTTCAGTGAAGTGGCTGTGCTGTTCCCTGTCCCCTGTGGGTCTGAAGAGAGCACTCTGGCAGCTGCAAAGCAGCTTCACTGATTCCTGGGCCTGTTAAGTCCTGTGCCGGCCTCTTCCTGCCCACAGAGACCAGTGTGGTCTCTACCCACTGAACCACGCCTCTGCGGGAGCGACGTGACTTGCTGGGCATCTCCTGCCCACGGACCACGGTCACTTGCTGCTCACCAGACCCCCGTTGAATTCCTGACCGTAACCCGCCAGCCCCACCACGTTCCCAGGCCCCAGTGGAGTCCGAGCGCCCCGCATCCAACCTGCCAATTCCACCTCTGAAATAAACATCCCTGGGCCCCGCACCCTCCTGTCCTCCCCACCGCCGTGGCCCTAGCCCAGTCTTCATCACTCCTCTTTGAACAAGGGCCAGGGCCGCCACGTACAGCCACGTAGGCTCTGCCCTACATGCCTCCAGGGGGCGCCATTCTCTTGGGCTACAATAAGAAATACAACCTTCACAGGTATCCAGCGTGGCAGCCCTGACCAGGGTGATCACCCCCTCCCGAACCCCTGCTGTCCCTGCTTCTGCTACCTCCCTCCTCCATCTCAGCTGGTATTATGATCCTGGGTGAGGAAGGAGAGAAAGCAAAATGAGAATTAATCCTGAGCACAGCTCTGATGCCAAGGGCCAGAGGGACAGCTGGGGGCAGGGCTCCCTCCCTATACTTTAACATACACTGTGACCCCTTAAAAGCCCCATTCTATGGATGAATGAGCTGCAATTCAGACTGGTTAACCGACTTGCCTGAGGTCACACAGCAGTTAAGTGGCAGAGCTGGGACCTGAACCCTGATCTTCCAAAGCCACATCCAGGGTCCTTTGCCCTACTCAGAAGCTAACACTAGAGCTCATTTTCCCCAGGAGCCCAAGATGGCGGGCATAGTGGGGAAAGGCTGTGTGGAGGAGGTGCTGGCCCGTCCCAGCCAGGGGCGCAGCCACAGCAAAGGGCCTGTGAGCCGCACAACTGCCCTCCCAGTGGCCAGCGGTCCTGGGTGGAGCCCCACTCGCGCCGTCTGCTCCCAGCAGAGCTCCCAGGGAGGCTCCCCTTAGTGGCAGGTTCACAGGCGTTTCGGGAGCCACCGCGGCAGCACCCCGTCAGGCGAGGCTGCTGCTGACACACTGGAAGCTCCCCCCCCCCACCCCGGCAGCCCATTCCTCCTGAGCATTTATGAGCTGCCAGACACAAGCCTGGCCAGCCCTCCGGGTGACCCTCAGCCAGCTCCGGACCACATTCCTGCCTCTCGGTGGGGTCCCAGGCAGAGATGCCAAGATACAATGTAGCCTCCGGAGTGACCTTCCTAATGCCCCCGTCCACACCCTGCCCCAGAACCAGCCTGGCAGAGCCCCGGGTGCCCAGGCTCTGTTGAGATGACAATAACCAACCTCTGTGTGGCTGGACAGGCAGTGTCTTCATTACACCCCCAATGACACAGGTCCTCAGAAGTGAAGTTACTCACCAAGGTCACCCAGCCAGAGTAAAGAGTCCAGATGTGAACCCAGGCCTGCTGCCTCCAAACCCAACTCTGAGACCCCATTTTTCTCATCTGTAAAATAGGGACCATGGCAGACCTTCCTGGTATTCTTGCAAGAATTAAAGAGATGCTGTATTTAAAACGAATCTAGTAAGTAGCTGCTATAATCATAGTTATTAATAATTCTATTATTAATAATAGTTGCTAATAATTATTGTTGTTGCAATTGACATCAATCTGTACTCTCCTACACCTTTGCTCAAGCTATTTCCCCTGCCCTGCATATCTTCTCTCCCTGCCCCACCCACACCTCTCCAAATCCCACCCATCTTTCAAGGCCCAGCTGGATCCCACTATGTTCAGGAGCCCACTATGTTCTGAGCCTGTGGACCTGAATACCAGTGCTGACACGATCATTTGCATCTCCAATGAGGGAGGCTTACCTCACTTTCTGGACAGTACCAGATAGGGCAAAGAGCACGAGCCCTGGAGGCAGGAGACCGTGGTTTCAAAACCCGGCCATGCCACAGACTTGCTGTGTGACTCTGGGCAAGGTGCTTCACCTCTCTGGACCTTAATTTTTTTCTTTGTAAAACAGGGTCATCATAGCTGCCCTGCCCACCTCTCCAGGCCATTGTGAGAACCCAGTGAGTTCACAGGTGTGAAAGAATGTTTCAGACTTTAACACCTGATTCCAACATAAGGTCTTATTATTTCTTATAAAAGCAACAACCACCACCACAGGAAATGATCTGTTCATTTACGCCCAGTGGGAGGCCAGACACTTCTATTTTAATTTATCCCAAACGCCCTAATCCCAGATTGCCAGGGTGGTCCTGACTTGGGGCTAGTTTACACACAGTCACTGAACAGGGCTCCCTCTGGGGGAAAAGCTTGGGAGATGCGGGAGAGCAGGTGGGGGAGGGCCCTGAGTGAGATGAAAGTAAAACTACACAGATGTGAATTTCTCTGGGTTCCCCCTCAAGGGACCCACCTCCCTCACCTGCCTCTAGCCTCAAGGGCTGGCCCAAGCCCCTTTCTCTGCTGGGAACCATTCCTTCCTCCTTCCCACCTATAAACCTGCCTTTCTCTCACTCTTCCTTCAGACCTTGATTTTAAAGCCCCCTTTCTCCCAGAAGTCTCTCTGATCCCCAGACCAAGTCCAAGGATCCCATATGCCCCTAAGAGAGCATCCATCACCCAAGCAGCCTTTCTCAACTCCGGATCCTCCACAGAATTAAGCCCAAATGCCTTGAAGCACCCACTATATGTAATGCACTGACTTGTCTTCTTCACACCCAGAATGGTTCTGGGCATGTGCCATCCTTGGTAGAGGTCGAGTCACTCAGACCATTTTCTGTGCTCTGTGGTGCAGCTCTCCGGCTAGGAAAGGCTTCAGGGTTATTTGCTTGTCTCCCTGATGGGCTGTGAGCCTCCCGAGGGCAGAGACCATTGTCTTTTTTTTTTTTACTGCTGTTTCCCCAGGGCCTAGCTCAGAGCACACAGTAGGTGCTCAATAAAAGTCATTGACTGAACTGCTACTGTTCAGTTCTTCAATCCACTGATAACTGGCAAGTGTCCAAGGAGCACCTACTTGGTACCTTGCCCTTTCTGGTGTCCTGTGGAGAAATTAGAGAAAGAGGGGACCAAAGGGACAGCTTCCTTCACTGCCCAGCACCAAGATTCCACACTCCATGTCTGACTACAGCCCTGCCTGCTCCAGAACCTTCCAGCACTCCCCACTTGCCTGCAGGAAGAAGGAGAAAAATCGCGAGGGTTTTTTTTCCTATATCAGGCACCTGATTCCTTTCTTGTACAACCTTGTCTCATTCTCCCAAGCCCTGAAAGTTAGGGATCTGTAGGAAGCAGCCTCGAAGATGCCCCAGTGATCCCCACCTCCACCTCCTAGCAGTCCCCTGTAATCCTGTAAGCCCATTTGTAATCTTCTCCCCTTGGGTGTGGAGTGGACCTAGAAACTAGCTTCTAACAGCTGAAGTAATGGGACGGGACTCCCAAGACTGGGTTATAAAAAACCTTTGGCCTGAGCTTCCCTGGTGGTACAATGGTTAAGAATCCTCCTGCCAATGCAGGGGACATGGGTTCGATCCCTGGTCCAGGAAGATCCCACATGCCGCGGAGCAACTAAGCCCGTGTGCCACAACTACTGAGCCTGAGCTCTAGAGCCCGCGAACCACAACTAGTGAGCCCACGTGCCACAACTACTGAAGCCCACGCGCCTAAAGCCCGTGCTTCACAACAAGAGAAGCCACGACAATGAGAAGCCCACACACCGTGACAAAGAGTAGCCCCAGCTCGCCGCAACTAGAGAAAGCCCGTGCGCGGCAATGAAGACCCAACACAGACAAAAATAAATAAAAGTAGTTAATTAATTTAAAAAAAAAACCCTTTGGCCTCTCTCTTGGTTACTTTCTCTTACCTCTCTCAGGTCGCTCCCTCTGGGGAAGCCAGCCATGTAAGGTAGCCCTGTGGAGAGGCCCACGTGGGAGGGACCGGGGACCACCAGTCACCGTGTGAGTGAGCCTGGATGTGGCTCCGCCTCCAGGCAAGCCTTCAGATGAGCCTGCAGCCCCAGCCAACAGCTTGACCGTAACTTCACAAGGGACATTAAGCTGGAGGCACCTAACTAAACCGTGTCAAGATTCCTGACCCACAGAAAATGTGAGATAATTAAATGTTTGTTTGCTTGCTGTTTTAAGCCACTAACTTTTGGGGTATTTTGTTATGCAGCAGTACAGATCACTTAGTTCCGTCTTATAGATAAGGACACAGAGGCTCTGAGAGGTAATAACTTGCCCAGGGTCACACAGTTAGTAAGTGGTGGAGCTGGGCTCTGAACTCAGATCTGTCTGGCTGTGCAGCCATCCTCACTGGGCCACAGCTAGCTGGCCAGCATGCTCGGTCCCCTCTGCCCTACATGAACGCTCCACTCCATCCTGGTCAGTTTCTCCATGACCTCTGCAGCCCCCATGAACATGCCTTTGTCATTAAGGGTTAGGGGCCACGTTAGCACCCAGTCATCTGCCCCAGAGAGCTCGGCTACGCGTACAGCAGGTCCTGCTGGTCCCTGGAAGACCGAATGAATCCACAGTGACGAGGTGGGCAAAGGAGTGGGCAGGAGGGGCACCCTCACGGCCAAGTTAATCTCCACATGGAGCCTCCTGCTCTCATTCACTCCACGGCATCCCAGGCTCTGACGTTTCCAGCAACCAGATGTACATAGAGGTGCGTCTCCCAATATCTTCACTTCAGGGAGGGGACCAGCCCTCCTCCTACTACTCCCCTATCCCACCCCAAGGTTCCAGAAGGGGATTCCAGATGATAACCATTCTGAGTTCGCCTCCTGGTCCCTGTCTTCCCAGCGCCCCCCACCCCCCCAAGTCCCCAAGCCAGGCCTGAGAGAATGAGGGGGAGCATGGCTCAGTCACATAAATCCACACACCACGCAGACCATCACCCTCAGTTCCCCTGACACAAATCCACACTCACTCACGTGCACACGTGTGCATATACACAAGTGGGTGTGCACCTAATGTGGACACAGCACCCAGGGGACGCTCTGTCCCGGGGGCCTGCCAGGGCTGGAGGAGACAGAAGATGCAGTCTTGGCCCTTAAAGGCAGACAGGCACTTGTGTGTACACACTTACGAGCACACACGGGCCTGGAGGGCCCTTCGGGGAAAGCTTCACATCCGTTTACAGAGTGCTTGCTGTGTACCAGGCGGGCTGCCCTTTATGCCAGTTAGCTCACTTACTCTCTCTACAGCCCTTCCAGGTAAACCCTCCCACCCCCAATTTATGAAAGTGGACACTGAGACCCAGACAAATAAAGGCACTGACCCCAAGTCACACAGCCAGTAAGAGCAGAACAGGATTCAAACTCTCACCAAGAACACGCGTCCCACTCCCTCTCCAGCCCTACCTGGCCTGTCACCCAGCTCAGGGCTCACATCTTCCGCCCCATCGGCACCCCCCCAGGCCACCTGCAGCTCCAACTGCGATGTGGTCCAGCAGCCCGGGGCCCGTGCCCCACACTCTTCCCTCTTACTCACTGACCAAGCATCTGCTGGGTGCCACCGGGTGCCAGATACTGGGCTGGATGAAGAGAACACAGATGGATCAACCTGATTCCTCCCTCCCCACTGCCTCTGGAGCCTACAGGCACAAGTAGGGTGTGTGTGTATGTGTGTGTGTGTCACATATGTTCAAGACACACCTGCCAGGCTCTGGGGAGCTCACCTTGGCCTAAAACTCCAGAGCTGCTGCCGGGAGAGAGGAGGCTCCTTCTGTGCTAATCCCAGATCTCCCAAGTCCATGTGCTGGCCTGTCCCCTGCTGCCTGAGTGAGAATTAGGAACCCAAGGAGGGGAAGCAGGGAGTTAGCTGCCGAAGGGATGAGGTCTGGATTCCCTCTGAGCCGCTAACTATGCAACCTCAGTCAGCCATTTCCCCTTCCGAGCCACAGCATCCCCTTCTGTAAAAGGACAGTGGGAACCAATCTCTCAGGTCCCTACACCCCAGCAACTGGGATTTGTGGGTCCAGAGACCTGGGGGTGACATGTATGTCTGGGCGCGTGTGTGTGTCATCCGCATATCAGCCCCTCAGCAATGGCCCATCCCTTGCCCTGAGGCGGGGGGAGGAGCCTTAAAGAAAGTAAAGGAGGAGGGCAGGGAAGAGGAGGGGAGGGTTGGGAAGGAGAGGGGAGGGGGGCTTCCCAGGATCGGGGCTGCCTCGCTCTGTGCTCTCCCCACCCCCATCCTGCCCTAAAGACGGGGAGCAGCTCTGGAAATCTGCCTGATGAAAAAGATCAAGCATGTAACTGCTGAAACCATTTTCCAAATGAGAATTCATCTCTCCTAAGGGTCCCCTGCCAGGCTGGTCCCAGAGGAGCCGGACTCCTCACCACCAGCGTGCGCGCACACACACACACACACACACACACACACACACACACACACACACGACTCGTGCAGAAACACTGACCTCTACAGAATAACAGAGTTTCACTAATGTGAAACACTGTGGCTGCTCACACATGGAAACGCAGACACAAAATATTCAGTCTCTTAAATATGGCACAGATAGTTACACATTACGCGGGTATACACAGAAACATAAACAGCCAGGACACGCCCACAAACACACAACTAGATAAGCCCACACAACCCCTCACCTCTCACTGTAATCGGCAACCCAAAATCTTCAGCTCGAGCCAAATCAGACCCCCAAGGCTCACGTGAAAATACCAGCAGGAGCCATGTAACTATGTCCTCAGGAGTCAGGCTGCTGAGAGCACCCCTAGGAAGGAGTGAACCCCCTGCATCTCCCACTCCCCCCAACTCCCCTCCCAGAAGGGGGTGAAACCAAAGCCACCAGGGCAGCCAGTGGACAGGTGTGGGGACATGTAGGTACGGACATGGGTGAGGACACGTGTGGACACGCATGCAGGGTCCTGGCTAAGGGGCCATGTGGGCACAGGCAAACACCCCCTCGCCACAACTCCCAACTCCCATCGCCTGTTAGTGTTGATGGCAGGCTGAGGCCGGGGCCAGGGCCAGGGCCAGCTTACAGGGGACCCAGGCTGAGGAAGGTGGTCCAGGTAAGTGGTTGGAAGCCAAGGCAGATGGGGCATTTGATTAGCACTCACCCAATGGCCCAACTCCTGGAGTTCTCAGTGCACCCCAGGCTATCCTCCTGTCCCCGTGGGAGAGGAAGGAATAGGACCCTGGCCTCAGAATGCCTCTCCGCTTTAGCTTTCCCCTGTGTTAAGTCCTTATACACATGGTCTCCTGTACTCCTCACAATACTTCTATGAGGATGCTACTATCATTAGCCCCACTGACAGATGAGAAAACCAAGCTCAGGGAGACACTTGCCCTTGCTACCACCCATGTGTATCTACTCCAGAGCATGAGCTCTTGACAGCCACAGGTCATCTCGGGGAGTCTTGGGGTCCTCAATCCCCTCTGAATCCTGCATTCTAAGGCAGCTGGAGGACAGTGTGCTGCGTCCTGAGCCTGTTCTGAGGGCCTCTCTGTCCTTCCCAGGCCACTGGCCTGCCCAGGTCTGACTCCAGTGGAAAATGTCAGTCGGCTCCAGACCCTCTGCCAACAGGCTCCACTGGAGCCAATGAGCCCAAAGAGGTGCCCCCACCCCAGGTCAGCCCAGTCTGAGTCTCAGGCCAAGGCCCAGGCCACTGGCACTGCCTCTGGCCAGCTCCGGATTATGTGTCTTCCAGGGCCTTCCATCTGTCACTTGGCCCTCTGGGCCCAGGACAAAATTCATTGCCTTTTAAGAGACACAATGATTTGCTCTTCCCATGTCTCCTTCCCTGTCTTTTTCTTTTTTAATCAGAAATTACTCTTTCAAAGTCCAGGGCCTGGAAAGGGGAAGTCACCTGGTCACCAGTCCTGGCCACAGCTTCCCATTCACTCCTGCCACCACCCTTCTTCCTTCCCGGCCCTTTCCCGGTTCCCACTGAACCCAGCACGGAGACTGCCCCACCTCCTAATGCCCTGCCTGAGGAGGGGAGGAGGGCACACAGGGGAGTGTGGCAGGGACCCCCCAGCGTCAGCCCACACTGTCCTAGCGCCAGCCAGTTTGCACAGGAACCCCAACTACGGGGGCCCAGCAATGACAAAACAAGTCCCTGGGAAGGCCTTCCCTTCTGGGTCTGGTGCCACATCGGCCATGTTACTCCCAAGACCACAGTACTGGGGCCAGGCAGATGAGCGGACAGGAGCTGGGGCAAGCAGGGGCCACCCAGCACTCCTTCCTTTCACCGCCTCATCTGCCTGCCTGTCGGTCTGTCTGAGCACAGATGTGAACCCCAGGAGTCAGAAGTTCATTGACCTCCTCGGCAGAGCACACGCTTTGAGAACTGAGGTCAGGCAATGTGGTTTGCACCCCTGTGTGCTTAGGCATCAGCCAGCACAGGTACCTACCCACAGACACCTCCAATGCACACTCATGAACACAGACAGACACACACACACACACACACTTACATATGCACGTGTACCCACACATCTCTCCATGGCTCAATCATGGAGCACAGCACTGACCTCCATGGCCCGCATCCCAGAACCCACAAACAGGTCGCCCCAGCTGTCTAACTGTGGTTTGCCTCAGTTCTAGGAGAGGGCAGTATGGACACTGGTACCTCACATCCCCCCTGGATGCCGATCAGCACCCTGGGGAGGTAAGAGGACAAGGAGACTGTGGGGAGACTCAGCTGTCTGACCTCCTGCTGTCTGCCACGGAAGGACCTCTCTTCCTGCTTGTCCCAGCCCCCCTTGCCTTCCCCCCGACCCCAGTACCTGTCACCCAAAGGCACCCCCTCCCACAGCCCCGGAGCCCACCAAGGAGTGAAGAGGCAGGCGGAATGGCCATGCCCTCAGCCCCAGTGCCCTTCGGCCCCAGCCTCCCCAGGTGGTCCCCAGGCTGTGGATGGGTAAACCCTCAGGCATCAGCTAGGGTCTTACCGTGAAAGGTGCTCCGGGTGATCTGTCCCCCCATCGTGGGCAGCGGGTAGCACGGCCACCTCCGTTTGGCTGGCTGGCCTCGTCACCGAGACGCCCTGGCGGCCAGCTCCCCTCCTCCTGCCCACACCCCTCCTCCGTGGCCAGCAGCAGCCGGCATGGCAGGGCTGAGCCTGCCCCTCCCGCATGCAGCCCGCCGCCCGCAAGGCCGGCCACACATGCACACACGCCCCTCTGGCCCCGCTCACGGCTGCCTCCCAGCTCCCACCCACTCCCGGAGCCTCCCCACCTCCCTGCTCTGGTACAGGCAATGGGATCTGTCATGTTTATTTACATAAGGAGGAGGAGACTGGAGGCTTCCTGAAATAGCCCAGCTCCAGAAAGCACTGGAGATGCCCCAGCCAGAGCAGGCAGACACACACACAGACTCACACATGCACATTTCCTATCACACACCTCATCACACACACACACACGCACACAACCTCACCATTCACCCAGGCTACAGTCATTCACATGCCATTATGCACCTACTTACATGCAGACGCTGGGGGAGATGACAGGATGCCATGGTAAGGAAGACAGACCTTGTCTCTGCCCTCAAGGTGCTTACAATCTGGCTCGTACAGCTTAATAACAAAAGAGCTGACATCACTCCTGTCTCCTTCCAGGCTCTACTGCAAGTGCTTTACGAGTATTAACCCCTTTGGTCCTCACAGGCTGAATGATGAGGACAGCATATGGTTATTATCAATAGGTACCATTATTATTACTACCTGAGAAATGAGATGAGAAAACAGACAAAGAGGTTACCTACCTAGAAGGTGGCAGGGCTGGGCTGCAAACCCAGGCAGTCTGGTACTGGAATCTACACTTTTACCTCCACACTAAACCATTCCTTTAATCACAGACGTACAAAACACACACCAATATACACAGACCGCACTACCCGTCTACACTACATCACAGGTATATGCGCAAACACAGACTGATGAGCACTTGAAAGCATTCACCACTGTGCACACAGCCACCTACTGCCCACCAACACACACACCTACACATCCACACCCCACAGTGTACACCCACAGCACACGCTCACTCCCACAGACTCACAAAGCCTCTGGAGAAATCCCGAGGTGCAGAACCTGGCACCTCACACTCGGCGCAGAGGGAGAGGTGCAGAGAGGGCAGAGGGCGGCGGGACGGCAGGCCCCTCTAGCCCTAGGCAAGCATGCTGGGATCCCAAGGCGTCACCAAGAGAGCGGCCGCCACGTACTGAGCGCTCGGCATGCAGCACGCACTGCGTGCACTGTCTGATTTTTATTCCAGGTGGCAGGGGCTTCTGTTATGTCCATTTTACAGAAAAGAAAGTGGAGGTCCTGAGATGCTCAGGTTACCCAGCAGGTCAGAGGCATAGCCAGGACTCAAGCAGACAATCTCCCAGACATCACCCATCAGAGGCTCTCCCAGGAGAACAGGACAGCTCCCTCCTCCCAGGCCCTGGCTCAGCCCCAGCTCCTGTCCCCAGGGCCAGGGATCTAGTTTCCCAAGGAAAGATCTGGGTGGGACAAGATGAATTTGGAGAGATGGGCAAGAACCAGAAAATAAGAATCTTGTAGGCCATGGCAGGAAGCTCAGATTTTGTCTAAGTGCAATAGAAGTAACTAGTGAGAAAAGAGGAGAGTGATATGATACATGATTTTTTTAAAAAAAATCAGTCTTACTCCTTTCATAGAAAACAGGTTGTGGGAGGGTTTAAGAGTGAAATAGGGATATCTGTGGAGGGAAGGCTAGTGGGCAAAGGGGTGGGGCTGGCGAAGGAGCCGTGGGAAAGGCAGGGGCTGTCCTGTACCAGATGGAACTCAGAGACCTGCACACGGTGAAGGGCTGTGTTGGGCCCCGCGCCCTCGGCTCAGTACCCTGCAGCTGCTGTCATCCTGAGTGGGTCTGGGGGAGGGGCAGAGGGGGGGAGGGGCATTCGGGACAGACCTAGGGTCACCAGCCAGAAGGCTGGGCAGGCCTGGGGTGGGACAGCCCCCAAGCCCACAGTGCCACACCCCCTCAGAACAGAGGCCTGCCTGAGACTCCTCTCTGGGAGAAGCTTCGACACCCAATTCCACACAGCACGGTTCCTTTCTACAGGTACATGCTTCCTCATGGCTGTGTGTGGCCACATGTACACACACATACACACTCAGTGGTACACGTACCCAGTTCCTCCGGGACAGGGAGGCTAAGTCAAAGCCTCACCGAGAGGAAATAACCCAAACGCTTTTTATGGGGTAAATAATCACAGAAATGGTACGGCAAACACAAGGCCTTATTGTGTGCCAAACAGTTCTAAGCATGTTACACATATTAACCTGTTCAATCCCCACAACAACCCTACGAGATCAATTGCATTCTTATGCCCATTTTACGGATGAGGAAACTGAGGCAAAGAGGCTGCTCTGGAGGCTGTTCCTATAGCAGCAGAGTCAACCCCCCTCAACCTGTCTGCTTTTAAATGCACAAGCTTAGGCCCTTCCTCACCAACCCCTCCCACTTGGCCAGCCTGGTCATCCCACCTACACCCAGCACTGGGAACCCCTCTTCTGGGAAGCCCTGCTAGGGCCCCCGGTGCAGACTGAGTCCCCTTTCTTGGAGCCTGTCTCTCCTTTGAGCCCGAGCTATGCCTCTCCCAAAGCCCTGTCTTACTCTACCCTACACAGGGACAGCCATAGCCTAGCTGTGGCCTTATCTGCTTGCCCTGGCTTTTTGGATGCATCTCAGCAATTCAACATGACCAACATTTATTGAGCACCTACTGTGTGCCAGACACCACGCTATGCACTGGGGACACCATGGTGATCGACAGTAGACAGGCCCTGGCTCTCGTGGACTTACAGCCCAGAGGGAAACAGACATTTATCAAGTAGTATAGTGAGGAAGATACAATCACAATTCTAGAAAAGTGCTCTGAAAGAAAGCAGGCTCGGGGCAGGCTTTCCTGAAAAGCAATAGTGAGGGTAAGTAGGCACGTCCCTGTGTTATGGAGGTAGGTGAGGGTGGAGGGTGCTCCAGGGAGTGAACATAACATGTGCAAAGGCCCTGTGGCTGGAGGGAGCCCAGCCCATTCAGGAAGCAAGGTTCTTATGTCTGGAGCAGGGACAGCAGCAGAAGCCTGGGGAAATTTTCTGGGGGCAAGCCAAGGGGGCAAGGGACAAACCAGGAGGGCCTCAAAGAGCAGGGTGAAGAAACTGGCCTTTTTTCTGAGGGCAATAGGGAACCCCTGATACGTTTCATCGGGGGGGGGCAACAAGACCAGGCCTACATTGCTGAAAGGTCACTCTGCCATCCAGCGTGCAGAATGCACGAGGCGAGAAAACGGTGGCAGTTACGGGGTCAGGCCTGTCCCTGACTCACCCTGGCTCCTCGGGCCTAGCGTCATGCCTGTACAACGCTGCCTCTCAGAAAATACCTCACCCATGGAACTGAATCTGCGTAATGCTCTGGAGACAGGAGTGGGGGGAAGTAACCCAGCAGGGATGGATGGGGGCAGGGTGAGTCCTTCAGGTGAGCAGTGGTCCTCACTCTGGTCATATGAGTGAGAATGGAGAAGAGAATTGAGACACAGCCTGGGCGGCCCCTGAGCCTTAACAGCACTATCGTCCGAGGGGTTTTCTAGCAGATTTTCCTGGGTCCTGTTTCCTACAAATCCACTTCCGCAATTTAAGTGGGAAGTGGCAATGTCCTGTGTCTGAGGGTTTCCCCCTGCTGTCTCCCCAGGGCAATGTCCAGGCCTTTACAGATGACGTGGCAGCCAGCGCGGCACCTCTTCTGTTTTATTCATTGGTACATCACAAATTTTCATTTGGCCAAAGCATTCTGTTACTAAAAGGGGCGAGAGAACCATTGACCTATATCACTCATTCATTCATCTCACATTCACTGAGTGCCAACTGTGGACCCACTTGTGAGCGAGACCCAACTTCTGCCCTTCAGAAGCCAAGCAGGAGCCACGCTGGGATCAAGGAATGAGGTTCCTTTGGCTCTGGCTGAATGTTTGCAGTGCTTTGTTCTGTAGCCAGAAAGGATGTTAAAAGGGGATGTGAAAGGGAAATCTACAAGCAAATCTACAGAAGTGACTACAAATGCCACCATTTATTGAACAGTTACTGTGTGCCGGGCACTGCGCTAAGTATCTCACACACATAGTCACACCTGCCCCCCACCACATCCCCGCAGGATTAGAATCATCCCCATCCTGCAGGCTGCAAAACTGAGACAGAGAGGTTACACTGACATGAAATGTCATGGAGTTCGAAGTCTACTTGAAGTGGAGTTCAGCTGGGTAACACTCAAGGCAGAGTTCAAACCCAGATCTGCCTGCCATCAAAATTCACGCTTTATCCAGAACAGGTCAAAGGGCAGGGACTCTTCTTGCTTGGGGAAGAGAAGACGAGGGGACAATGACCTTCTCCTTGAGGAATCAGAAGGGTCCTAGGTGGAGGCAGAAGCTAGGAATTTTCCAGTAGACAGGGGGTGACCTCCCAGGAATGGAGCTTAAATGGAGGCAAGGGAGACTGTGGACTCGCACAAGACTGGACTTCCCACCTGCTAACAGGAGAACCCAGTCTGGAAACCTTGGAGAAAGTAGACCCGTCTGTGACCTGGGTGGCAGTAGTCCCTCAAGTGCACAGGCTGAAGGCAGGCCTGGGTGTGCCCTTGGGGAGCAACCTGGTCTGACAGAAACCCTGCCCAGGCTTCGGAGAGAACCCCTCCCTCTCTGGCTAGCCCCCGCTGCTTCTGCCCTCTGGCCCCATCCAGGGAACCCTCACCCCCTTGGCTCTCTGGGCCCATGCAGCTCCTGAGACCCTACCCCCCTTAGGACCCCCCTCCCCTCCCGGCCATCTCCTGTCTCCTGAGGCCTTTCTGCCTGCCCTTCTTCCCTCCCGGGTCCCATCATGGTCTCCGTGGCGAGCTCCCCACCTCAACCCTCCCCTCACCACATCCTTTCTCATCGACATCTCCCAAGGCCCAGCACCTCTCGGAACGTAAAATCTAGTGCAGACCCAGCAACTGCAGAATAAAACCTGGGGGAATTCCCTGGAGGTCCAGTGGTTAGGACTCCACGTTTTCACAGCCAGAGGCCCGGGTTCCATCCCTAGTCGGGGAACTAAGATCCCACAAGCCTCGCAACGTGACCATAAATAAATACATAAACAAACATACAAACACAATAAAACCTGGAAGAAGTTCCCTGGACAATAGAAACCATCCAAACTGCGGACTCCAAGCTCTCTGCGGGGGAGGAGCCTCGAGAGTGTTGGGTCCAGCCACTGCCTTCAGGGGCAGCAAAGGAGGCCTAGTGAGTTGTGGATTTTCCTGTGGTCGCACAGCGGGTGGAGGGTAGGAGGACTGAACTCAGGTTTAATGTTTTCTGGTGTTTCACGTGACATACAGGTCAGGGCATCAGAAAGCACGGAAGACTGGACAAGGAGAGGGGATAACTTCTCTTTATGAGGAGGGCAGAGGGGCCTGGTAGAAAGAGAGATCAGGGAGGGGAGGCACCCCTGCTGGGAGGAGCTGGGAGGCCCCCCTGGTTGCTATAGTGTCTTTTTTTTTTTTTTATCAAGAACAAGGGATAATTTGATTGCGTCACCTGGCATATGGGGCTTAAGGCCATTGTCCCTGCCTGATTAGACTGGGCTTGGTGCTGGAGAATGGGGAGCAGGGAACCCACACACACAAGCTTCCTCCCACGCCCAGAACCACGATGAGAGTGGAGCCCGCTGCCTAGAGCCCGGGAGAGCGAGAGCGCGCATGGAGATGAGGACAAAGCCGCATGGAACAGAGAGCAGAGCGGGAGCTGTGGCTGCAGGGAAACCGGAGCCAGGGTGCTCACGGGGCATCCTCGGGGGCTGGGTCAGGTGCCCCAGCAGTGACAGCTGCCAGCTGCCCAGGATGATGGGAACACAACAGGTGCAGAGGCAGGGGCTGGGGACTGAAAGGGAATATGAGCGAACAGCCTGGAGTTGGGCGCCCCTCCCAGGCCCCAGGCCCAGCGCCAAGCAGCCCTGTCTCAGATCCTCCGAGGCTCCTCCACCTCCCCAGGGCTTGGGCCCCAGGTCTCAGGCCAGCCTGGATGAGACAGAGGGGTCACCGTCCATGCCAGGCAGAAAGGACAGAACAAGGAAGGTTTCGATTCCCAGGACAGGGTGTGCCAGATGGAGCCCACACCCACAGAAACCCCAGCTGGAAACAAACATTCGCCGTGATAAGATCTATGTCCCCGGCCAGATAGGGTAGGTGATGTGCCACCCACCTGTGTGGAGGCTGGGCGCTCTGGTCTGGAGGTCAGTCAGGCAAGCTCCACTGCCATGTGACTGGGCAAAGCTACAGAGCTTTTCTGAGGCTTCGTGCTCAGCTCAACAAATAATAGTAACTATGGCTGTTGATGTGCTGTTCAGGGACCCAGAGAACTCAGGAATCCAAGTAGAACCTGGAGGAGCTAAGATCTTCACCCCAACCTCAGAGAGGAGTGACCTAGGATACAGAACGTGAATACAGCACCGAGTATATATGTTACACCAAGGAGAAGAAAGGGAGGACGTGCCTCCATAGGTAATGACCTTCATCGTCACCATCATGTACCATTTACTAGCCCTACTCTCCCTGCCCCAGTTCTAAGCTTTGCATGTTACTGCACGCATGCCTTTCACGCAAATGTCATCAGAGTGCTAGGTAAGAGTGGGTTCTTCTAAGCAAGCAGAATAAACATCGTTCTTTGTCACCCGGTTAGCGCTCTATTTTTGTTCGGGTGGAATAAATTTCAAATTTGAAGCCATCCCAGTGATCACAAGTGATAAATTGCCAGAGTCTGAACTCATAAGACTTGCTCCCTAAATTATAACCTTGCTGAGGAAGGTGGGGAAGGACAGACAATGACACAGTGAAGGGGGAGGTGAGGCAGAGAGATGGGAAGACCCAAGGTGACGCAGGAGACGGAACACATGCGCCGGCGCAAGACAAGAGCCTCGTCCGCCGGAGACGCGTAAACACACTCGACTGATCCTGCCGCGCCTGCTGGATTATGAGGGAAGCTGGCAGCTAACAGCAGGAGGTTAAACCCCTCCTCCGCAGTCAGAGACCACCCTCCCCACCCCCTCCGCCTGCCACACACACTCCAACACACACCTCCAGGGCTCATGGTTCAGCCAGGTCTCCGGGTGCCCTTTCTGGTCTCAGCACCCGGACAGCTGGAGCCACCCCAAGGCGGGGAGGCCCCCCTCCCCCGGGCCTCCTTCGGCCCACCCTCCTGCCTCTGAGAGTCCACTTCCTCAGGCTCTCTCCTGCTTCCTTCCCCTCCCAGATCCGGTCTACTGAGGGATGGCAGAGTCTAGGACCAGCCGACGTGGCCCCCAGGTCTACTCCGGTGCCTTGACCCTGCCTCCTGCCCACTGCCAGGGCCTCTCCCTCCAGCACTCGGGCTTAGCCATCAGGCACTGGTGGGCATGACAGAGTGATGGTGCAGGACCCCACAGGGGCACTGCCAGAAAGGCCACTGGCAGCCAGACCCCTAGGATCTGACAACACTGAGTACTATTCATTGCTACCACTCACATGTGTCTACACCAGGTTCTTCACAGGTGATGGTGAAGAGCGGGCTGTGGAGTCAGACGACCTGGGTTCAAATCCCAGATCTAACACCTACTTGGTGCCTGTTTTCTCAACTGAAAACTGGGTTGACAATAATAGTGCCTACCTCATAGGGCTACTGGGGTATGAACCGAGTTCCCATGTGTGGTGTGCTCAGAACAGGGTGGATGCACAGGAAGTACCATGGCCGTGGGAGCGCTACTGATGAGACACTTACAGACCTGAAGTCGATACAAAGGCATTATCATTGCCCCACCCTATGGATAAGGAACTAGGACATGGAAAGGGGAGAGCTGGGATCTGGCCTCAGGTCAGTTGGCCTCCAGAGCCTGCACTCAGGCAGTGCATGGTGCCCCCCCCAGGAGGGCAGGCGGTGGATACTGGCCAAGCGAATGACCACGGGTACAGCCTTGGTGAGGACCAGTGACCATACAGGGCCCAGGCCAGATCAGGGTGCAGGGGAGGGGCTGGTACTCAGGAAGTCTCAGCAGAGCAGAGAGGCTGAGCTGTGAGTCCCAGGGGCTGTCGGAGGGCAGGTGGGCCCTCAAGTCCCGGAATCCCCAGTCCAAGGAAGAGGCCTCTGCCCAGAGCTGCTCTGCCAGCCGCCTGAGGGCTTCTGCCTCTCAGAAGTCCTTAGTCCCACTGGGCCTGGCGGCCCCTCCCTCCTCACCGTGGCCTCTGACCTGGTTCCCCATTACCCATCAGTGGGAGTCCCAGCACCTCCTCCTCCTCCTGCAAAAATTAGGCAGAAACTAAAACAAATAAGTAGCCAGATCAATTAAGAAAATTACATGTGCTGCGGGCACCTTGAAACACCTGCTCCGGGTCCACAGAAAGGAAGGGGAGCGCTGGGAACTCAGCACCTAGATGAGGAAATGAAGGCTCGGCAAGTGGAAGACTGCATCCAGGTCACACGCAGCTAAGCTGGGATTTGGACACACCATCTACCAGATATCAGAGCACAAGCGCTGGCCTCTCTGCTGTGTGGCCTCTTGGAATAACAACCCAGCTTTAAAAGCTACAGAACACTTTCACAAAAATCTTATTAGATTTGCAGAAGCCCCTGTTAGGTATACCACAGGGCAGGTGCTCATCCCTTTCAACGGATGAGAGAAACAAGCTCAGGGAGACAGAAATGAATTGCAAAAGCTATATAGTGCCAGAGCGGGTCCGGAACCCAGACCTCAGACTCAGGAGTCCGGGGTCCTGGGCTTTGTCTACTACACAGTGCTGCCCTGAGAAAAGCCACTTTCAATTAAATAAACAGCATCAGTCAGAGGGGCCCAGGGCTGCCGCAGGTGCAAATGTAAAACTTGCCGATCCCGATATTAGCTGGCTCTGCACTTCGGCTGTGTTGTACCCACCGTCATTGTCCCGCCCTGCCTGGGTCTCTGCACCACCCGCAGACCTCGCCCCAGCCGAGCTCTGGGCCCACTCCCATGCTGGGGGGTGAACAGGGGCTCTGAGTTCTGGGGACCAGATCTTTACACCACGCCCATGTGCAAAGGGGAAGTGGGGATTAATGCAGAGGGGCACCTGCCCTCACAGGCCTGAGACACAAACCTGACAATGCTCTCAGAAGAGAAAGGGGGTGGCAGGTCCTTTTTGGGAACAGGGGGCTCAAACTGGCTCTGAAACAGGAGCTTCTGTTCACACAGAGCCGAAGTGAGTGGCTGACCTGTGGTCCGGCCACTGAACTATGTCAGCTCTGCGCCCACCACTCAGGGGCCATGACTGCAACACGCTGGACCTTGGCCGTGCTGGCTGCAGAGCCAAGCGCAGGACGCCCAGGCACAGAGGCACCCGTGAGTACTTGGGTCTATTCAAGACCTGTCAAGAGAGGCCTGTGGCTTTCATGCCCACTGAGCCCACAAAGAGACTCAATTTCCTGCCACTACACCTCCAGCCCTACACCCTCACTCCAAACCCAGACATTCTCACATCACATCATCGGTCAGCCCCACAAACAGGGGCTCTTGTCCTTAAAGGCCTGGGGAGACCACAAGCACGCGGCTGGCTCAGTGCTGGCCGCTCCTCCCTCTGGAACCAGAGCTCAGGTGTGGATGATGGAAGGCGACTGTCGGGACTGTGGTCTTCCCGCCTAAAGGACTGCCCAGAAAGGGTGGCCACCGCAGGGTACATGCAATGACAGAAAACCCATTTTCCTCCCTGCAGCTGTTTCCTGCAGCTGCCCCATCTCCCAACGTGTACCTTCATCCGTTGTTCCACCTTCCTTTCCTCTCTCTCCAGGAACATACTCAGGCTCGACCTCCAAGATGCCACACCCTCCCTCCCTCCTTCCAGCTGCTGGAGCTCCAGGTCAGACGATCCACCAGCGACCCCAGCAATGCACAGGGTGGACTCTCCAGCATCAAAGTTTAGAGGACAAAGCTTTCCCTGAGAGCCAGGACTCCTGGGTTCCTGGACTCCTGTGGCCCATGCTGAAACTTGACCAAGGCTTCGGAAGGTCGGCAGAAGCCTGCGTGGGTTTGGGGAGACTCAGGGAGGGCAGCCTCTTTTAATGTCTGCACAGGTTCCTCTTGCTGGGGGTGAGGGCTCCAGGAGGTGGGTTAATGCTGCTCCTGAGTTGGGTCCCACTACTAGGCGAATAGGAGCAAGGATCTCTCCCCAGAAAGCCCCCTTCCCTCTCTAAAACAATGCCCCACCCATCACAGCCTCAACCCTGCTTAGCTGAACCCAATTCTGCCCAGAGAACAGGTGTTCTCAGCACCAATTACGGGAGGTGGGCTGCATTAGCCTTTGTTTGGAGGTCTGTTTTGACTAGTCATAACACCACCTCCATAGTTGCTGTGTGACCTGGAAAAAACCAATCTCCTCTATGGGCCACAGTTTTCACATCTGTAAAATGGGTTCATTAGACTTATGTATCTTTAAGTCTAAACCAGGAGTTCCCTGAAGCAGGGATGTGGAAGGGGAATCATTTGGGAAAAGGCAATCAAGAATTGCCCCGCCTCACCCCTCACTCCTGCTTTTCACCAGGGTCTGGTGGAAAACCAAGGATGGGTCAGCATACTCTAACTTACTGCTTCTCAGTCCCCTTCCTGACCCCACCCAACACAGGTACCTCCCCAAGGTTCCGTGGCCTGGTTTACCCCTTGAGTTCTACTAGCCAGGCCACAAGTCTGGTGTCAGCCTCAATTCCCCCATCTGGGAAGTCACGGTGTCCTTCTATAATCCATGCCCTGGCTATTCCCACAGTTCAGGCCACCAGCAACATCCTGATCTGGACGATTATTCCCATAGCCTTTCTCCTCCTCAGGGCTACCAGGATGACCTTTCTGCCTGACTGATCGGCTGGGTCACTGACCAGCTCAGAGTCCAGAGTGGATAAGTTCAACCCTCCTTTGGGGAGCATTCAAGGTCCTCTGTGAACCGACCCCAGCCCATGCACCTGGCCTCACCTCAGGCTGTGACGTCCCCCAGCCCTGAGCACCCACATGTTGTGCACTCGAACCATGTATGTCCCAGAACATAGCTGCATCACACAGGTCCATGGCTCTTTGAACACAGTTCCTCTATCTGGAATGCCCCACACCACTCCAGTCACTCAAAAACTCCTACCCTGGGCTTCCCTGGTGGCGCAGTGGTTGAGAGTCCGCCTGCCGATGCAGGGGACGCGGGTTCGTGCACCGGTCTGGGAAGATCCCACATGCCGCGGAGCGGCTGGGCCCGTGAGCCATGGCCGCTGAGCCTGCGCGTCCAGAGCCTGTGCTCCGCAACGGGAGAGGCCACAACTGTGAGAGGCCCGCGTACCGCGAAAAAAAAAAAAAAAACTCCTACCCTGCCTTCATGTCTCAGCTGTGAGCGCTCCTTTCTCTGAGGTCATCCAGACACCCCGGGGCAGACTAGGCCTTCCACCTCCAAGGCATACCCTTGCGTTTGTGCAGCCTGGGCCCTGCAGTGATGCCAAGGGTCCCCTTCCCATACTGGGAGCAACCTGAGAGCAGACAGGTGTCTTTTTAGCTCTGGATCCCCAGCACCTAACATGGTGGGCACTGGGTATGCTCAAACTATATTTTATGAAGGAAGCAAGAAAAGGAGAGGAATTGGAACAGGGAAGGAAGAGAGGCCAGGGCTAATGGTGAGTGGTTCTACTTGGCCCCACCTGACCCTTCTCCAGGCTCCAGGCCTGAGGCCACCCTCCCAGCCACAATGCCCTAGGTGGACCCAGTGGTACCAGAAGGCAACCAACTGCCTGCCCCATGACCTCACAGCCCCCCGGGGGGCCCTCTTTGTTCCCTGAGCTCTACCAGCAGCACGAGCCAGTGTTCACTTTGGTAGAAACAGCCAAGAAGCCGAGCAGCCGGGTGTGTCCTGGAACACTGAGGAACCAAAGCCTTATCTGACCATCTTCCCTGGAGGCAGCGGGAGAGCATCCACCAGCCCCTAACCGCCCACTGCAGGACTGCACAGAGAAGACGCTGAAAACCACGCACCTGACTCCTTCCCAGCCTCTCCCGGATTAAGGCAGCATGGCGATGAGCCCCTCCAGCTCGTTTGCATAAACCATTTATAGCAGCGCATTCGAAACCCACGCCATCCAAGAAGGAAAAAATCCTGCTGCAATTGCCCGTGGCTCCCCAGTCTGTCGTTTTCCCTTCTCTTTTGTTTTCTACTTTAATGGCAGGAAGCTGTGCTCCGGAGCAATCTTACCCTGGCTGCTCCTGGCAGCAAAGGAGCTGAATTTTCCTTTCGAATTGAAGGAAGGCGATGAGCAAAATCCCTCAGGTGTCAGTGACTTACAGTTTGCAGTTACGAGCATCCATGAGCTCATTCAGTCTTCTCAGTAACCTCAGAAGGCAGTTCTTGCCAGCCCCCACTTTACAGATGAGGAAACTAAGGTTCAGAGAGGTTGACTTGCCCAAGCCACGCAAAACTACTAAGTGACGGGAATGGACATTGTGGCTGACTCCCCAGCATCTATTCTACTCCAGGATGACAGGGATTCTCCACCCTGGCTATACATTAGCATCGCCTAAGGAGGTTATAAAACTACTGATGCCCAACTCCTGATTCCAGACCAATCAACACAGAAACTCTGAAGGTGGGACCCAGGCATGCGTGTTTCTCAAAGCTCGCCAGGTGGTTCTAATGTGAAGCCAGAGCTGAAATTCGCTGGTATAAACGAATCATAATGGTTCCATTCCCCTTGCCAGTGATTGGGTCAAGTATGGCCACGTGACCCACTTCTGGCCAATGAAGCATACTGCGAAATCTGCAAAACCCCTCTGAGAAAGGTTTGCTTCCTCCTCAGAAAGAAACACAAGAGGGGTCGTTCTTCCTCCTTTAGATATTGTGACTGGTTGTGATTCCTGGGACTGCTACGGCCATGCTGCTACCAGCCCAAAAGGATGCCAACCCATGGACGGCAGAGCAGAGAGATGGAAAGTCCATCATCCGTGACCTCATCTTAGAGCCCAGACTCCACCAACCCTGACACCCACCCACCTCTGGCCCTCCTGTGATATGAGATAGTACAGCTCCTCATTGTTTAAGCCACTCCAGGTCCATAGTTGTTATATGCAACCATGGCCCCGAGACAGCAGCAGTCACCTTCCCCATATCCCCCATCGCCGTCATCCCTTCTCAGACCATCCACCACAGGAAGCATAACTGACTGAGGGCTCCAGCTCTGGAGCTCTGAAATCCATCCCAGAGTTTGCTCCAAGGCCTTGCTTCCCACAGCGGCTCCCAGCCAGTGGCTGAGTGGGGCAGGGAAAGTAAGGCAGGCCCATTCCTGGGGAACATGGGATTCCTCTGACCAGTGACTATGGCTCGGGCTTGAGCACTCCCCAAGGGCCTTGAAGAACTTCCCTTAGACTTGCACTGTCACCTAAAATGCTTCCACCAAACTTTCTTCATTACCTCTCTCCTTCACGCAGGCTTACTTGCACTGAGGTCTAATGGCTCATCCAGCCTCTCCTCATTTCCTCCCTATTTTTCCTCACACAGGCATTTCCTCTATTTTAAAAATTACTTTTGCATGTTTACTCCTCTCTTGATGTCCACTTAATAATACCTGACCCACGTAACAATGGACCTTCACCACTTCATGCCTGGACCACCGTGAGAGCTTCCTAAGTGGCCAACCCACCTTTGAGTCCCCTCCAGCCCATCCCCAATCCTTCCTACACAAACCATGCTACTCCCCTACTCAAAAAACTTCAATCATTTGGGAGTTCCCTGGTGGGAGTCTAGTGGTTAGAATTCTGCACTTTCACTGCCATGGTCCGGGTTCAATCCCTGGTCAGGGAACTGAGATCCCGCGAGCCACGCAGCACAGCCAGGAAAAAAGAAAACCTTCAATCACTTCTCATTTCTTACACCATCAAGTTTAATCTCCTCTGCCTTTCTTTATAGGCAACTGCTGACTCAGACCTGCCCCGCCAGCCAACCCTGTTGTTTCATTTACGCACCTGGAGGGCTTCCCCATGTGGGAGCAATGCTGGCTATTTGCAGGGCAGAAATGATTGACACAGCCCATTCCCAATGAACACCGAAGCTGCCCGAGATCTGAGTACCAATTCTACCCAATTCCACAGATGTTCTCAATGGCAAAGTCTCCCTCAGACTCCCTCCCATTTCTTTACCGCCCCCCCCACCCACGGGTTATTTAACAAGAGAAACACATTTTACACACAAACAGTCCTCCATCAACAAGAAGCAAATCCTCTCAAAGACTGTTACAATAATGAAAATGACTATTATTCAAAATGATAACAATATGAAGAGGAGGATGATAAAGCTGAAGATGGTCGTGATGATGAAGGAAACAGTAGTAATGATAATGTATGAAAAGCAGGAATAAAAAGTATTCTAACAATATGATCTCGATGATATAAATATATATGCAAGTAGAACTGACTTCCCCTTGACCCCTTGTCATATTAACCAAATTCCTTTAGAAACTGGATTTGCTAGTAAAAAAAAAAAACAGAGATAACATAGACTTTTAAACACATAAGGTGTTTCCTCTCACATAGAAGTCTGCACGCATGCAGCCCAAGGCTAGTGTGGCAACTCTGCAGTCATCAGGGACCAGGCTTCTTCTGTCTTTCTACCCCACCATTCCACATGACACTTCAAGGTTGCCTCATGGTCCAAGTTAGCTGCTGAAGCTCCAGCCACCTTGTCTATATTTCAGGTAGGAAGCAGGAGGAACACAGAAAACCAAAATCAAAGGACCTACATCAGCTATCTGCCCCTCTTCAAAGGAGCCTTACTCAAAGTCCACCCAGCAATTCTAATTTACATTTCATTAACCAGAATGTAGTCACATGGCTAAACCAAGCTGTAAGGGAAGGTGGAACATCTAGTCCTTTCACTGGACACATTGCCACCCCAAATAAAAACTGGGACCTCAGCTGTAATGGTGAGCTCCATTCCCTCTGGAACACATGACTGATGCCACAGCACATAGACTTCAAAACTGGTGAGGTCTTCCCTGGTGTCGCTGTGCACCTGCTGCTCCCTCCAGCTGAAATGTACGCTCAATACAAGAAGTTGTTTATGAACTTGCTTATGACAGGTTGAGATGCCAGAAAACTATGTAATTTATTTAAATATTACATAAAACGTATCAAAAGTCTCTTTTAAGAGAATGAAAAGAATGAATGAAAAGAAAAGCCACAGGGAAAAAATTACTACAAAGTACATATCTAATGTAGAATCTAGAATATATAAAGAAAACTCAAAAGTAAGAAGACAACCCAATAAAAAATAATAGGCCAATGAGAAAGAAGGAAATCCTGCTGTTGGTGACAAGTTGGATGAAACTTGAAGGCATCATCCTAAGTGAAAGAAGTCAGAGAGAGAAAGACAAATACTGTATGATCCCACTTAAATGTGGAATCTGAAATAATCAGACTCAGAGGAACAGAGAAGAGAGTGGTGGTTACCAGGGGTTGGGGGTGGGGGAAATGGGGAGATGTCAGTCACAGGGTACAAACTTCCGTTATGAGATTAGCGAGTTTGGGGATCTAATAAACAGCATGGTGATTATAGCTAAAAATACTGTATGATATACTTGAATGTTGCTAAGAGGGTAGATCTTAAATGTCCTCACCACAGAAAAGAAATGGCACCTGTGTGACCACCACAAAAACAAAATGGTAACTATATGTTGGGATGGAGGTCACAGCTAATGCTATGGAGGTAATCAATTTTCAGTATATAAATGTATCAGATCAACACGTTGAATACCTTAAACCTACACAATATTATGTGTCAATTATATTTCAAAAGCTGGAAAAAATAGTGGACAAAAATTTCAAAAGACACTTCACCAAGATATACAGATGGTAAATAAGCATATGGAAAAAAAATGTTCAATATCATCAGTCACTAGGGAAATGCAAATTAAAACCCTGGTGAGGTACCACTACACACCTATTAGAATGGCCCAAACTAAAATGACTGAGCATACCAAGTGCTGGTGAGAAGGTGGAGAAATTAGAACTCTCAAAATCTGCTGGTGAAAATATAAATGGTACAACCATTTTAGAGAACGGTTTGACAGTTTCTTTTAAGTTAAACATACACGTACCATATGATCAATCCACTCCACTTCTAGGTGTTTACCCAAAAGATCAGGAAATATATGTCCATACGTAGATCTGTACACAAATGTTCTTAGCAACATTATTTGTAATGGCGTAAAATTGAAAAGAGGCCAAATGCCCATCAACGGGTATACAGATAAACAGATTGTGTACATCCATACCGTGGAATACCACTAAGCTATAAAAAAGAATGA
Organism: Phocoena phocoena; assembly: GCF_963924675.1. Classification (NCBI taxonomy): domain Eukaryota; kingdom Metazoa; phylum Chordata; class Mammalia; order Artiodactyla; family Phocoenidae; genus Phocoena; species Phocoena phocoena. The sequence continues at coordinate 25,266,345 of NC_089234.1, forward strand.
ACCATGAATACACATCACAACATGGATGAATCTCAAAATAAGTATACTGAGTGGAAGAAGCCAGAGGAAAAGTAGGTACATTCTATATCCTTCCATTTACACTGAACTCTCAAAAAACGCAAACTAATCTTTAATGACAGAAAGCAGATCGGTGGTTACTTGAGTATGGGGGCAAGGGGCAGGGAGGAGTAGAAGAGAGGGATTACTAAAGGCACAGGAAATTTATGAGGGTGATGGAGATGTTCGTTAACTTGATGGTGCTAATGAATATATACGTATGTCAAAACACATCAAATTGTACATTATAAACATGTGCAGTATGCATATTGTATGTCAGTTATGTTTCGATAAAGCTGCTTTTTACAATCCATTAAATATGGAAGTGAGAGGAGGGGTGGGGAAAGAAAACTGTTGTTTCTGTTAAAAATAAGTTGAATCAGTTCCTCAAAAAATGAAAAACAGAATTACCATATGATCCAACAATTCCACTTCTGGGTTCATACGCAAAAGAATTAAAAGTGAGGTCTCAAATGGATACTTGTACACCTGTATTCACAGCAGCATTTCTCACAATAGCTAAAAGATAGAAACAAAGCAACAGATGAATGAATGAACAAAATAATAATTGAAATATTATTCAGCTTTCAAAAGGAAGAAAATTCTGACATATGCTACAACATGGATGAACTTTGCAAACATTATGCTAAGTGAAATGAACCAGTCACAGAAGGACAAATACTGTATGATTCCAATTATATGAGGCACCTGGAGTAGTCAAATCCCTAGAGACAGAAAGTAAACTGGTGATTGCCAGGGCCTGGGGGCAGGAGGGAATGAGGAATTATTGTTTAATGAGTATAGAGTTTCAGTTGGGGAAGATGAAAAAGTTCTGGAGATGACTGGTGGTAATAGTTGCAAAACAATGTGAATGTACTTAATGCCACTAAACCGTACACTTTAAAATGGTTAAGATGGCAAATTTTATGTTATGTGTATTTTACTACAATTATTTTAAAAATATAAACAAGTAAGTTGAATGCTTTGAAAGGGTTCTCTAAATGCTGGACACCGCACACACAAAAAAATGCTTTAAAATTATATATAGGCAAGACAACTGCGAGATACTATCTGAAAAAGAAATTAAGAAAGTAATCCCGGGCTTCCCTGGTGGCGCAGTGGTTCAGAGTCCGCCTGCCGATGCAGGGGACGTGGGTTCGTGCCCCAGTCCGGGAGGATCCCACATGCCGCTGAGCCCGTGAGCCATGGTCGCTGGACCTGCGCGTCCGGAGCCTGTGCTCCGCGACGGGAGAGGACACAATGGTGAGAGGCCCACGTGCCACAAAAAAAAAAAAAGAAAGTAATCCCATTTACAATGGCAAAGAACAAAATACTCAGGGATATATTTAACCAAGGAGGTGAAAAATCTGTACACTGAAAACTGTAAAACATTGATGAAAGAAATTAAATAAGACACAAAAAAATGGAAAGCTATCTAGTGCTCATGAATTGGAAGAATTAATATTGTTAAAATGTCCATACCACCCAAAGCAATCCTTATCAAAATTCCAATGGATGGACTTCCCCGGTGGTGCAGTGGTTAAGAATCCGCCTGCCAATGCAGGCGACACGGGTTTGAGCCCTGGTCCGGGGAGATCCCACATGCCGCGGAACAACTAAGCCTGTGCGCCACAACTACTGAGCCTGTGTGCCACAACTACTGAAGCCCACGCGCCTAGAGCCCGTGCTCTGCAACAAGAGAAGCCACCGCAATGAGAAGCCCGCACACTGCAACGAAGAGTAGCACCCCCCTCGCCGCAACTAGAGAAAGCCCACACGCAGCAACAAAGACCCAATGCAGCCAAAAATAAATATATATTAATTAAAAATTCCAATGGAATTTTTCACAAAAATAGAAAAACAGTCCTAAAATTCATGTGGAACCACAAAAGACCCCAAAGAGCTAAACCAGTCTTGAGCAAGAAGAGCAAAGCTAGAGGCATCACACTTCCTGATTTCAAACCATAACAAAGCTAAAGTAATCAAAACAGTATGATACTGGCACAAAAATAAACATACAGACCAACGGAACAGAAGAGAGAGCCAACAAATAAATCCAAGCACTTATGGCCAACTGATCTTCAACAAGGGTGACAAGAACACAAGACGGAGAAAGGATAGTCTCTAAATAAACAGTATTGGGGCTTCCCTGGTGGCGCAGTTGTTGAGAGTCCGCCTGCCGATGCAGGGGACACGGGTTCGTGCCCCAGTCCGGGAAGATCCCACATGCTGCAGAGCGGCTGGGCCCGTGAACCATGGCCACTGAGCCTGCGCGTCCGGAGCCTGTGCTCGCAACGGGAGAGGCCACAACAGTGAGAGGCCTGCGTACTGCAAAAAAAAATTAATTAATTTAAAAAAAAAACAGTATTGGGAAAACCGGATAACCATGTGCAGGATTATGAAATTGGACCCCTATCTCACACAATATACAAAAATCAACTTAAAATGGATTAAAGACTTAAACATAAGATCTGAAACTGTAAAGCTCCTGTAAGAAAACACAGGGGAAAAGCTTGACATTGGTCTTGACAATGTTTTCTGGGGTATGATCCAAAAGCACAGGCAACAAAAGCAAAAATAAATAAGTGGGATTGTATCAAACTAAAAAGCTTCTGCACAGCAAAGGAAGGAATCAACAGAGTGCAGAGACAACCTACAGAATGGGAGAAAATATTTGCAAGCCACATATCTGATAAGAGGTTAATATCTAAAATATATAAGGAACTCAAATAACTCAATAACAAAAAACGACCCGATTTTTAAAAAATGGGCAAAGGACCTGAATAGACACTTTTTCAAAGAAGACATACTAATGGCCAGCAGGTACACAAAAAGGTGCTCAACATCACTAATCATCAGGGACATGCAAATCAAAACCATGAGCTATCACCCCACACCTGTTAGAATGGCTGTCATCAAAAGACAAGAAACAGCAGGAATTCCCTGGAGGTCCAGTGGTTAGGACTTGGCGATCTCACTGCGGGGCCCTGGGTTCGCTCCCTGGTCAGGGAACTAGGATCCCTCAGGTCACACAGTGTGCCCCCCCCAAAAAAAGAAAAGAACCAGCAAATATTGATGAGGATGTGGAGAAAAGGGAACCCTTGTACACTGTTGGTGGGAATGTAAATTGACACAACCTCTACAGAAAACAGCAAGGAGGTTCCTCGAAAAATTAAAAATAGAACCACGATATGATCCAGTAATCCCACTTCTGTGTACATATCCAAAGGAAATAAAATCACTATATCAAAGAGTTATCTGCACTCCCATGTTCATTGCAGCACTATTCACAATAGCCAAGATATGGAAACAACCTAAGTGTCCATCTACAGACGAATCGATAAAGAAAATGTGGTACATATACACAATGGAATATTACTCCATTATACTATACTCCTTTTTTAAGAATATTGTCCTGCCATTTGGGTCAACATACAAGAATCTGGAGGACATTATGCTAAATAAAATAAGCCAGACAAAGACAAGTCCTGCATGATCTCACTCATGTGAAATCTAAAAAAATCAAACTCATAAAAGCAGAGAGTAGAATGATGGTTGCCAGAGACTGAGGGGTGGGAGAACCAAGGAGATGTTAGTCAAACGGTATTACTCTTTTTTTTTTAATTAATTAATTTTATTTATTTATTTTTGGCTACATTGGCTCTTCGTTGCTGCACACGGGCTTTCTCTAGTTGTGGCGAGCAGGGGCCACTCTTCATTGCAGTGCACGGGCTTCTCATTGCCGGGGCTTGTCTTGTTGCAGAGCACAGGCTCTAGGTGTGCGGGCCTCAGAAGATGTGGCACGTGGGCTCAGTAGTTGTGGCTCACGGGCTCCAGAGCGCAGGCTCAGTAGTTGTGGCCCATAGGCTTAGTTGCTCTGCGGCATGTGGGATCTTCCTGGACCAGGGCTCGAACCCGTGTCCCCCGCACTGGCAGGCAGATTCTTAACCACTGTGCCACCAGGGAAGCCCCAAAGGGTATTACTCTTATAACTTAAGCAATAAACTGTTTTTAAAGCATCTGTTGCTGGTGATGGTGGTAGAGTTTAAAACGGTGACAAAAATGATGAGGACGATGCAGTGTGATGTCCGCGACAGGGGGGTCCAAAACCACACACAGGTTCAGGAGGAGGATTGGGGGTCTTCTAGACAAGTCCTTAAGGGGTTCCTTAATTTCTATGGAGGGTAACCAGACCCAACCGGCCCCCAGAGGTATGAGAGGCGCCATCATTGACTCAACCCACTCCCTCCTTCTTGAAACGCCGTATGGGCAGTAAGTGGAGAGGAGGCCACAATGAGGTGGCCCCCATGGCACTAGGCAATAAGCTTTCCCCGAGTTTTAGTCTAAGAAATTGACTGGTCATGGATCAGAGCACGCAAAGTTACCATCAAGAGACAAAACAGCCCCAGACCTGGTGGGACTTACAGGAGACTTGACCGGAGGTATTAATAAACCCAAAGCAAAGACATATTCATTGGCTGCCGAGGAGTCAGGAGAAAGGGGGTGTCACCGAGGCAAACCATGGTGGGGGCCATGGAGCACAGCCAAGGAGATGATGTCCTGCCAAGTTGGTCCAAGTGTTGGGTCCACCTGGCAGGCATTTCTCTGTTGGTGAAGTGGCCTGGGCAGGGTTCAGAGCCCAAGGTCATTCAATCCTCAGATTGTGTCCCCATCTCTCTGTCAGATGCCAGGTTCACCCAGGACTAGAGTAGCTTCCTGCAAGGGAAAAAGGTGCCAATAGTCGACACACTGTCCAGTCCATCTGACAGTCCATTTCTCACTGGGAAGTAGTAAATTGACATCTGATTTGATTCATGAGTTTTTGTGAACTTCATGAGATGAGCCAGGAGCCCCCAGTCCTATCAACTCAGGCAAGACACAATGGAGATGGAAATTGGGGTCAGCTCAACCAAGAGGCAGACTCTGGGCAGGGGAGTGCTCCCCTGGGACTGACCCATCTGTGTGGTAAGCCGCCTGCCCTGTCCAATTGCTCACCATCTTCGAACTTCTAGTAATAAGCAAGAAATGCCTACTCCTTACTGAGCTCTTACTAGGCACCAGGTCCTTAGCCACATGACCTACAGCTATGACTTCATTTAATTCACACAATAGCCCTGCGAGGTGGGAACTAGTATGCCTACTAACTGACAAAGATATCCAGGTTTGGAAGATCAAGAGATTTGTCCAAAGTCAAGACCCAATAGTCGAGATTTGAACCCAGATCTGACTGACCCCCAGACAAGTGTTTCTCAACAGATGGTCCATGGATCCTTCACACTAGTATTGTCTGATTTTCTTGTTTTAAGAAGCAGATCCCATGGACTTCCCTAGCGGCGCAGTGGTTAAGAATCCACCTGCCAATGCAAGGTACACAGGTTCGATCCCTGGTCCAGGGAGACCCCACATGCTGCAGAGCAACTAAGCCCGTGTGCGACAACTACTAAGCTTGCACTCTAAAGCCTGTGAGCTACAACTACTGAGCCCACGTGCCACAACTACTGAAGCCCGCGCGCTTAGAGCCCATGCTCCACAGCAAGAGAAGCCACCGCAATGAGAAGCCTGTGCACCGCAACGAAGAGTAGCCCCTGCTCGCCACAACTAGAGAAAGCCTGCGTGCAGCAACGAAGACCCAATGAAGCCAAAAATAAATAAATTTATTTAAAAAAAAAAAAAAAGCAGCAGCAGATCCCAGGAACGCTCCCCTCCCTGCCAGATTTACTAAACCGGATTAACTGGAGGGGGGCCCCAGGAACCCACAGTTTTTCAAGCTTCCGGGCAATCCATAGGCCGATTAAGGTCTGAGAACCACGGCACTATGCTGTATCACAACGTCTAAACCCCCACTGCCACGACCTCCCTCAGCCTCTCTGGTCCTCTTCCCTTTCTTGGCTCTCCTCCCACTGCAGCCACAACCTCTCCCCTGAGCTTCAAGCTCACACGTGGAGCTGCCGACCCAACAACTCCCCCAGAATGTCTCAGGGCTCCTCTGACACATCCCCACCATCTTCCCCTCCAATCCTCCTCTCCTGCCCAGTGTACTGTGGAATCACCATCCTCCCAGCTACCTGAAAACTGGGCACCGTCTTGGATTCTTCCCTCTTCCTTACCCCCCCCCACCCCGGCCCCATTCATGTACCAGTGATGCCAGGCACACCTCCTAAATGTGTCTCAAATGTGTCCCTTCCTCTCTTTCACCAAAACTGCAGTTCAGGTTTTGGCATCCTTCCCCCATAACAGCTACACTCCCATCATAACTGGTCTCCCTGCTCCCACTGTGTCCCCCTTAAATCCACCCTCCACAGGACAACTAGACTGAGCTATCCAGAAAGTGAATCTAAAACATTCACTGGCTCCCACTGCCCAGAGACACCCCAGGCCTGTGCGGACACGGTCCATACATCATCTCCTTTTACTTTTAATGCTGAGTTAATGTTTCACTCGGTGACGGTTTGCTCTTGGCAACGAGATGATCTTTTGTAAATGAGTGCCTCACTAACCACGCAGAAGCAGATGTTCAACGTACCTTTATAAACAGCCTTGGATACTAGCACTAGCGTCACTGCTAAGAGAGCAGTGAATGGAATGCTCATAGTAAACAATACAAGGTCTCTCACCCTTTGTTCCCCAGCACCAGGGGCTTCTGGTTAGGATTTCTCAGGCCTGCACTTTCTAGCATCTCTCTTTCCTCCTCCAGTCTCGGGAATTCCTACACTGGTCAATCAGAGCCCCCTACGTCCTAGCTGTGTGTTCTCTGTGAAAGGAATCAGTGAATACATGAGAAGTTCTTTTTAAAGGATGTCAAATGCGGTTGCGGGGAGCCTCCTGTAGAAAGAATATCTAAACATGCACTTGCTGGTTTTGAGTAGGGACCTGGGCTTGAGCAAAGGAAAGCAGGGCCACAGAGCCCCAAGGCTGGCCCGGGTGCACTGTGCAGCTAGGAGGTCAATGGCTGTTCCCCACTCTGGTTACTGGGCGCTCGGTATAGAGATACGATATACACGAGTTCATGTCATCCTTGCAAAGACCCTCACTGCTCCCTCTAGAGCCCTGGGTTTTGAAATCTCTGTCCATAATTAGTAGCCCAGCCAATAAGCATCAGAATCAAGAATGGAACCCAAGTTCTGGCTCTAAAGCGCACGCTCTTGCAGAGAAATCATAAAGAGGCCGCACCCCTCTTACACGGAGGGGCCCCGGGGCATAGGGAGGGACAGTAACCCGCCCGATGGGCTGGCTGCCACAGCCCATCACAGGTAAGGAACGCCCCCTGACCTCTGTTCATCCAAGGCACACCCTGGGAGACGCACACAAAAAGGCTGAGTCTCTAGGACAGGTGGGAGCCCAACGTCACAGTGACGGTAGCAGAGTCGCGACCAGAGCCCAGCTCTCCGAGACCCCTCAGCCACCGCTCCCTTTCCTCTCACCACCCCTCCTTTTCTTCCCCTGCCACCTCTCCATGCCTCCTCCCCTCGGCTCACTGCCACGGCCTCTGCAGTTAGCTGCTTCCCCAGAAGCCTTGGGAGATCCCCAGACCGTAGCGTAGGCCACTTTCAGCCACATTCATCAGTCCTCACCCCAGACAGCTCGCAGCCCCACCTCCACCAGCTCCGAGGCCCAAGGCGCCGGGCACAACAGAGCGGTCTGAGAGCCAGGGAGCCAGGAGCCCTGCATGCTACACCTCCAGCTGTGACTCTGGGCAGGTGCCCTCTCCTATCCGAGCCTCAGTTCCTTCCCGTAAAAGGGCAGGATTGAATGGTACGACCCCAAACCGTCTCCATCCCTGAGGCACTGGGTGTGGCTGGTGTCCTAGGGCCAAACTGTGCCACAGACACCTTGGTGACCTTTGGAGGGGCCACTGAGGCCACATCCTGGGGAGGGGGTGCAGCGGGGCCTCCCCCAAACTCCACTGCCTCCCAGTGAAAAACAATGAATTTCATTCCAAATAAGGGAACTTAGAGCAAAGTTCCCTGCCACGGCCCAGTTCCGGCTGGTTTATGTTAGCTGGACAAGACTAAACAGACCCTCACAGTCTCAGTATTAAGCACTAAAAATGAAAAAAACGACTGTCTGTCTCTGTACCATGGGGTGAGGGAGAGGTCGATGCTCCCCTAAGGCCCCCTGAGAGGCTTGACAGACTTGGGGGTGCCGGCCTCCTGGAGGTGTGGGTGTTTGAGGAGAGGCCCTGGGGAGGACAAGGGTTTCAACAGGCAGCGACGTGCAGCAGGCACAGGGCGACGGCGCCGAGGGGCCTGGGGTGGAGGGGGCACGAGGCCCTGCGTTTCTGCAGAGGGGGGACTGTAGAGGGGAACCAGACAACGAGAATGTGGAGAGGGGGAGAGAGAGAGAAATGAGAAGAAGGAGTGATGCGGTCAGCGACAAGAAGACCCTGGAAGACTCCTCCTTACCGCCGCCTCCCCTGCCAGGACCAGGAGGCCGGCGGGGGGGACCCCACCGCTTCCTGGATAATGCAGCACCTGATCCCAGAGGCTCCACCTGCGGCCTGCAGTGTGGACACCACAAACCTGAGATAAGAATTTAATTATTTACCAAACAGAGAAGCCTGAAGCAGGACTGCCTTCCTGTTTTCCCACCGGCTCCCTCCAGACACACATGCCTTTTAGCCTGACTCGGCAGGGCCTGCCCCTCCAGCCCTCCATTACTGGGGCCAGCTCCTTTTACAAAGTGCCTTGCCACTGCGGTCTGACAACCCCGGGTGGCAGGCATCACAGTTCCCATCTTAGAACTAGCACTCGGGGAGTGACGTGTCCTGCTCAAGGTCTTTCGTCTGTGGGTGGCAGAGCTAGGATCAACGGTGCCCACGGCTTCTGAATCCATCTTCAGCCTGACAGTCAAGGCCTCCGCACACACAGGCCACACTGTCATTGGCCAGCCTTGCTTTATCGCCCACACACAGGCAGCTCTGTCTGCTCCACCTGACTCCTGCCCAATCCCCGAGAGCTAGCCCATCTCTATCCACACTTCCCTGTCATTCTTCAAAGCAAATCCCTCCTTCTGGAAGCCCTCCCTGACTCCACTCAGCCTAACTGACCACCCTCCTCTCCTGGGACCTACCTCAGCCCCCGTGATCTGCGCCACAAGCACAAGGAGGGCAGGGACCGTGTCTGTCCCCAGAGGCTGGCACGAGGCCTGGTACCTGGGAGGCACCCAAAGAACATCTGTGCCGTCGGGGAATGAACGAATGAACCAACGGTTCCATAGCGCTCTCACCTTCTCTTGCCTTTGCCCGAGAGCCTGGTTTGCGGGAAATGTCATTTCGACAAAGAAGAGAAAGTGGGGCTGTAGCAGCAGCCCTGAAGAGCCCATAGAAGAAAAGTCTGAATTCCCGAGAATCAGCCCATTCTTGCATTCATTTCAAAATATTTGTCAAGTGCCCACTGTGTGAGCCAGGCACTGGCAGCAGCGATACAATGGTGAGTAAACCAGGCAGTAACAGATGCTAACAAGGAAACAGGCCCTGACGGCCAGTGTGATCAGTGCCATGAGGGGAACACAGGCCAGCAGTAGGAGGGGATACAGAGGCTATCTAATCTAGCCAGAGTGTTCAGGGAAGGCTTCCTGGTGGAAGTGATGTCTAAGCTGGGAACTGATGACTGAGCCTAATGATGGCAACAATAACTAATATTTATTGTGCATTTATTACTAGTCAAACTTTACCTCCAATAAAGAACTGGGGTGTGGAGAAGTGAGGCATCTGGCTCCAGGTGGCTCAGGAAGCAAAGTCTGACCCCAGAGCCCGAGCCTCAACCAACCTGCCTGCCTCCCCTCCCTCCTCACATCTGAGGTATGACCGACTGGCCCAGGTCCCTCCAGATGCCCTGAGGGAACTCCAGAGGCCTGCTGGATGGCACCAGAGTTCAATGTCTGGGTTGGGATTCCACAGCCCAGTGGGACCCCCAGGCCTCTAAGCTTTCCATGTACCTTGGCCAGGCCCAGAGAGTGGGGCTTGAGGGTCCCTGCAGACCCAGATAGAGCCACCCCTACATCCCCGGGACATACTTGGTGGTAGAGAAAACTCCATCTTCTCAGGTTTCCTGAGTTTCCTGGCCACAGGAGAAGGGCTCCTTCCCAAAGGAGAATTTCTTCTGAAACACTAGAGAATTTACCCCCAAGCTGGAAACTCCCTGCTGGCTTACCCTGACAGCTCTGCACCATTCACCGTTGGCCCCCATTGGACAGAAAAGAGGAAGACCTCTAAGACCAGAAAGTCCACCTGCAACGGGGCAGATCGGGGCTAGGAGGTCACCAGCAACAACCCCTCTGCATCCCAGCCATCCTGCAGAGCACAAGGGAGAGAGCAAGGCCCCTTCAGATCACAGATCATGTCTCCCCGCACCGGCCAGGATACGTGACAGGTGGCCCGCTAGGGAGGGATGCCACTGGCCCAGCCCGGCCTCGCTCCTGCCTACCAGAGCTACACACCAAGCCCCAGGGACCCAGATTTAACATATCCCACTCCACGTGTGCTCCCTCTCCCCAGGGGCTCCTCAGGACAAGTTAAGATCCGATTGGCACTAACTGGACCAAGCTGGCAGCGCCCAGGGTGGCTTGAGTGCTGTCATCATGGACTTGACTCACAGAGCGATGGCTGTCGGTGCCTCTGGAGCCCACCATTAGTGTTATTTTGGGAGGATCAAGCAAGCTTGGATGGTGCTTTGTGAGTCAACACCACTGCCTGGCCAAGCTTTCAGCTAGACACCTCGAGCTTACAAGTGATTTATTCTCTGTCTCACATCCAGGCAAGGGCTGGAATCCAGCCTCTTGATCATCAGTGTATTGGTCCATTCCTCTGCTGGTGGTCCCAGAAAGTCTTCCCTGGAAACAAAAGTGGGTTCGAGTTCTTCCTTTCCTCCCAAGGGCAAAAGACTTCCCATCTGTTAGTAAATAAAACCCCAAGCCCAAGAAGGGAAACTCAACCCAATCGTAGAATACGGAGCCCCCAAATAGACTCTTGGCCCCAAAAATCAATGCCAATTGCAATCAAGAATCCTGGACCCTGAAGTGAAAACTCCTCCTAGGAATAAGATTCTCACCCCAGTATGGAACTCAGACCCCCAAAACAGGTGCATCAATACCAAGCCAAAATCTTGTCTGCAGAAATGGCAGCTTCACCCCTAAAATAGAACCTTTTATCCTGGGAACTAACCCTTAGCACCAGACAGCAAATCCCCACTTTCAGAACAGGCCCTGAATCTTAGGAAATTCTGTTCTCAAAGCCAATCCAGACTCCTCTTATATTTTGTTTCTTTAACACAACCTCAACTTGGGACCAGACAAGGAAACCCAAACTCCCTAAAACGGTTTCCTTCACATTTTGCAGTAGAAGAACCTGAGGATTCTCATGCAATGGGAGTCCCAGTTTTCAGGAGGGCTGTCCTCTGATGCAGAAACTTCCATGTAAGTGGCATCCTGGTCACTCACAGCCTCGTCCCACCACTTCCTCCATCCTCTTGGCTCCAAACCAGGGTCTGTGTGTCTGGCTGTTCTCCTCAGCTCCAGGGGATCTGCCGGACCCGGCCCGGGAAAGCGGAAACCCCCTGTGCATCTCTCAGGCACTGGCTAGGTTCTCTCTGCCCTGAAAAGAGGAGTTTTCCTTATTCATTACTGGCCTGTTCAGACTTTTTTCTTCATGATTCAATCTTGATAGGTTGTATGTTTCTAGGAATTAATCCATTTCTTCTGGGTTATCCAACTTGTTGGCCTATCATTGTTCACAGTGTTCTCTTACGATTCTTTGTATTTATGTGGTATCAGTTGCAATGTCTCCTCTTTCATAAATGGTTCAATTTATTTGAGACTTCCCTCTTTTTTTTCTTAGTCTAGCTAAAGGTTTGTCAATTTTGTTTACCTTTTTTAAAAAACAACACTTAGTTTTGTTGATCTTTTCTATTGTCTCTCCAATCTTTCATTTATTTTCTTCCTTCTACTAACTTTGGGCTTAGTTTGCTCTTTCTCTAGTTCCTTGAGGTATAAAATTAGGTTGTTTATTTGAGATCATTCTTTTTTCTTAATGTGAACATTTATCACTATAAACTTCCCTCTTAGAACTGCTTGTGCTGCATCCCATAACATTCCGTTGGTATGTTGTGTTTCCATTTTCATTTGTCTCAAGATTTTTTAAATTTCCCTTTTGATTGTTCAGGAGCAGGCTGTTCAACCTCCATGTATTTGTGAATTTTCCCAATTTCCTCCTGTAATTGATTTCTAGTTTCATACCATTGTGGTCAGAAAAGATAATTGATATATAATTTCAGTCTTCTTCAATATGTTAAGACTTGTTTTGTGGCTAACATATGATCTGTCCTAGAGAATTTTCCGTGTGCACATAAAATGAAGAACGTGTAGTCTGCTACTTTTTTTTTTTTTTTTTTTTTTTGCGGTATGCGGGCCTCTCACTGTTATGGCCTCTCCCATGGCAAAGCACAGGCTCTGGACGCGCAGGCTCAGCGGCCGTGGCTCACGGCCCTAGCCGCTCCTCAGCATGTGGGATCCTCCCAGACCAGGGCACGAACCCGTGTCCCCTGCATCAGCAGGCAGACTCTCAACCACTGCACCACTAGGGAAGCCCTAGTCTGCTACTTTTGATGGAATATTCTGTATGTCTGTGAGGTCCATTTGGTCTAAAGTGTAGTTCAAGCCCAATATGTCCACATTGAGTTTCTCTCTGGATGACCTACCCATTGTTGAAAGCGGAGAGGACCTCCCTGGTGGTCCACTGGTTAAGACTCCACGCTTCCAATACAGGGGGCGTGGGTTCGATCCCTGGTCGGGGAACTAAGATCCCACAGGCTACATGGCAAGGCCAAAAAAAAAAAGGAAGTGGAGAATTGAAGTCCCCTATTATTACGGTATTGCTATCTATTACTCCCTTCAGATCTCCTTCAGAGTATTTGCTTTACATATTTATGTGCTCTGATGTTGGGTATATATATATTTACTATAGTTATTTCCTCCTTATGAATTGATCCCTTTATATTATCTGATATAAGTACAACTACCCCTGTACTCTTTTGGTTTCCATTTGTCTGAAATATCTTTTTCCACCTCTTCACTTACAGCTTATGTGTCCTTAGAGCTGAAGTGAGTCCCTTAGAGTTGGATAATTTGTTGGGCCTTGTTTGTTTTTTCTTTTTGATCCATTCAGTTACTCTATGTCTTTTGATTGGATAATTTAGACTATGTTTAAAGTAACTATTGATAGATAAGGACTTATTGCCATTTTATTAATTATTTTCTGGATATTTTGCACAACCTTTGTTCTTTTCTTCTTCTATTACTGTCTTCCTTTGTGACTGGATGCCAAAGTGGTATGTTTTGATCCCTTTCTCATTATCTTTTGTGTATCTACTATTGGTTTTTGCTTTGTAGTTACAATGAGGTTTACATAAAACATAGTTACAACCATCTATTTTAAGCTGAAAACAACTTAATTTTGTTAACATACAAAAGCTCAACACTTTTACTCCCTCTCCCAACATTTTATGTTTTTGATGTCACAGTTTACATCTTTTTATATTATATATCCACTAACCAATTATTGTAGTTATAGCTATTTTTAATTCTTTTGTCTTTTAACCTTTATATTAGAGATATAAGTGATTTACACACCACAATTACAATATTAGAGTATCCTGGATTATACCACATATTTTCATTTACCAGGAAGTTTTACACTTTCATATGTTTTCATGTTACTAGTTAGTATCTTTTCTTTTCAGCTTAAAGAACTCCTTTAGCATTTCTTGTGTGGTAGGTTTAGTAGTTATGAACGCCTTCAGCTTTTGTTTGTCTGGGAATGTTTGTATCTCACCTTCAACTCTGAAGGACAGCTTTTCTGGGTAAAGTATTCTTATATCTCCTAAAAATAAAAGTCCAGGACCAGATGGCTTCACTGGTGAATTCTACCAAACATTTAAAGAATTAATTCTTATTAAAGATGCAAGAGGGAAGACATATGGGAACATATGTATATGTATAACTGATTCACTTTGTTATAAAGCAGAAACTAACACACCATTGTAAAGCAATTATACCCCAATAAAGATGTTTAAAAATATATATATATATAAAAAAATAAAATAAAATTGTAAAAAAGAATTAATACCAACCCTTCTCAAACTCCTCCCAAAAAATGAAGAGGAGGGAACAGTTCCAAGTTCATTTTATAAGGTCAGCATTACCCTGTTACCAAGGCCATACAAGGATACTACAAGAAAAGAAAATTACAGGTCAATATCCCTGGTGAAGATAGATGCAAAAATCCTCAACAAAATATTAGCAAACCAACTTCAACAACACATTAAAAGTATCATACACCATGATCAAGTGAGATTTATCCCTAGGATGCAAGGATGGTTCAACATATGTAAATTAATAAATGTGATATAACATATTAACAAAATAAAGGCTAAAATCAAATGATCATCAATCACAGATGCATGAAGAGCATTTGATAAAATTCAACATCTTTTCATGATAAACACTCTCCACAAATTAGGTATAGATGGAATGTACCTCAACATAATAAAGGTCAAATATAACAAGCCCACAGCTAACATCATACTAATAGTGATCAGAAGCAAGAGAAGGATGCCCTCTATTGCCACTTCAACATATTCAACATAGTACTGGAAGTCCTAGCCAGAGCAATTAGGCAAGAAAAAGAACTAAAAGGCATCCAAATCAGAAAGGACAAAGCAAAATTGTCTCTGTTTGCAGATGACACAATCTTGTATACAGAAGACTCTAACAGACTCCATCAAAAAACTGTTAGAATTGATAAATGAGCTCAGTAAAGTTGCAGGATACAAAATCAACATAAAGAAGTCAGTTGTGTTTCTATACACTAACAACAAACTATCTGAAAAAGAAATTAAGAAACCAAACCCATTTACAAGAGCATCAAAAAGAATAAAATACTTAGGGGTAAATTTAGCCAAATCTTTACATCTGTACAAGGAAAACTATAAACTATTGATGAAAGAAATTGAAGAAGATAAAAATAAATGCAAAGATATCCCATGTCCATGGATTGAAAGAATTAATATTGTTAAAATGTCTATACCACCCAAAGCAATCTACAGATTCAATGCAATCCCTATAAAAATTCCAATGGCATTTTTCACAAATATAAAAAAAATCTCAAAATTTGTATGAAACCACAAAAGACCCTGAATGGCTAAAGTAATCTTGAGCAAGAAGAACAAAGCTGGAGGCATCACATTTCCTGATTTCAGACTATACTACAAAGCTATAATAATCAAAACAGTATGCTATTAGCATAAAAAGCAGACATATAGATCAATGGAGTAGAATAGAGAGCACAGAAATAAACCCACAGATATATGGTCACCTAATTTTCAACAAAGGTGCCAAGAATATACAATGGGTAAAGGATAGTCTCTTCAATAAAAGGTGCTGGAAAAACTGGATATCCACATGCAAAATAATTAAATGGACCCTCATCGCACACCATGTACAAATATCAACTCAAAATGAATTAAAGATCTAAATGTAAGACCTGAAACCATAAAATTCTTAAAAGAAAACATAAGCGGAAAGCTCCTTGCCGTTGATCTTAGCAATGATTTTTGGGGTTTGACACTCAAAGCAGAAGCAACAAAAGAAAAAATAAACAAGTGAGACTACATCAAACTAAAAAGGTTTTGCACAGCAAGGGAAAAAATCAACAAAATGAAAAGGCACCCTATGGAATGGGAGAAAATATTTGCAAGCCATATATCTGATAAGGGGCTAATTTCCAAAAAAATTAAAAACTCTTACAACTCAATACCAAAAAATAAATAAATAACTCAATTGAAAAATGGGCAAGGACCTGAATAGTCATTTTTCCAAAGAAGAAATACAGATGGCCAGCAGGTACATGAAAAGATGCTCAACATCACTAATCATCAGGGAAATGCAAATCAAAACTACAATGAGATATCACCTAATACTTGTTAGGACATCTATAATCAAAGAGATAACAAATATTGATGAGGATGTGGAGAAAAGGGAACCCTTGTCATTCTTGGTGGGAATGTAAATTGATACAGCCATTTTGGAAAATAGTATGGAGGTTCCTCAAGAAATTAAAAATAGAACTACCATATGATCCAGCAGTCCCACTTCTGTGTATATACCCAAAGGAAATGAAATCACTATCTTCAGGAGATATTTATACATCCATGTTCATTGCCACATTATTCACAACAGCCAAGATACGGTAACAACCTAAGTGTCTGTTGATGGATGAATGGATAAAGAAAATACGGTATATATGTATATATATACAATGGAATATTACTCAGTCATAAAAAGAATATCTTGCTATTTGGGGCAACCTGAATGAATGTGGAGGGCCTTATACTAAGTGAAATAAGCCAGAGAAAAGACATAGAAAGATAAATACCATACAGTATCACTTACACGTGGAATCCAAAAAAATGAGGGGGTGTTGAATTAAAAGAAATAGAGTAGACTTGTGGTTGACAAGGACTAGGGGTGGGGGAAATGGGGAAATGTTGGTTAAAAGATACAAACTTTCAGTTATAAGATAAATAAGTTCTGAGTATATAATATACAGCATGGTGACTATGGTTCATAATACTTGTATACTTGAAATTTGTTAAGAGTAGATCTTAGGCATTCTCAGCAACAGAAAAAGTAACTGTGAGGCAATGAATGTGTTAATTAACTTGGTTGCAGGAATCATTTCATTATATATATATATATATATATATATATATATATATATATATACACCTAATCATCACGTTGTACACTTTAAGTGCATTACAATTTTATTTGTCAATTATACCACAATAAAGATGGTGGGAAAAAAGAGGCTGTTTCCTGCAAACAACTGGAGTGTGGGGCCAGGGATAGAACCTGTTGCCTCAGGCAGGGATGGGCAATCTATTGGGTCCAAGCTCTGCCTTCATGCCTGGAAGCTAAAGGAGAGTCCAGGGGGCTCCAGGCAGGAAGACGCCCTGGCTGGTCCTACTGGGATCAGGATGGGGTTCTTCACGCACTCCGGTCTAGCCTGAGAGCCAGGGTCAAGAATGGGTATTAAGGTAATGCTGATTCTGGGCCCGTGAAGAGGCCCAGAAAGAGGCTGGAACAGGACTCAGAAGTACAGGCTTTCATAATCCTGTGACAATCTGGGCCTCAGTTTCTCCTCTGTAAAGTGGGGCTATGAATCCTGGTCATGGGACCCCAATGAGATCCCACAGGAGGAAGCAGGAGGGAACTGCTGGAGAATATTCAGATGCAAGGTTCACAGCTCTGGGAAGTCTCTAAACTCAGGACAAAGACAAAGAGCTTTTTTTTCTCTCCTCTCTTCCCCTTTCCCACCCGCTGCCTCATTTCTCAGCCACTTTTCCTCATTCGCTTTTACTCTATGGCCATCCATCCAGTCCTTCCTGCTTTCCCTTCCCTTGACAGTTTAATAATTTAATAAGTACTGAGCCCCAGGGTGAGGGTCTGGGGCTTTGATCTCAACTGTGGGAAAACCAGAGCAGCCTTGGCCTGTCTGGGCTGATTTATGGCCACCTGTTACGGTTTGTGTGTGTACGCTGGGGGAATTGGCACCCACGGGGAGCAAGGAGCCACCTGAGAAAGCTTGGCTAGGTTGGGACTGAAGGCCCTGGCTCGGAGGCCTGCAGAAGCCACACGCACATCACGACACAGGTGCCAGGGCCCCACCTCTGTCCACCTGGGAGCCACCTGTGACAGGCAGAGGGGACGTTAATTATCAATGATGTCCCAGGGGGTAGGGTAGAGCCAGGAGCTCAGGGCCAGCCCTGCCCTGCTCACCTGTCTCTCCTCCTGGCTCTAAGACCTCAAGGCCTTGGGTGGGACACGGCTCTCAAGGGAACACTCACACATCAGCACGCTCACCCCCGACCTCCCAAGAGGCCCACCCTCCCAGTGCGTAGCCAAGCTCCTCCAAGCCAAGCCACCTGGGTGCCTCACTGACCACTGCCCCAGAAGTCAGAATCCTCTGACACATGTCAGTACAAGTAGCTCCTCTACATCTCCCTCTCCACTTCCAAATCTTCAAGTCGACCTTCTCAAGGATTTCCCAAATCAATCTACTTGCCTGGCTGCTCACTGCCCTGCCCGGTAGAAGCCACACCTCTCCTCCACTGGAAGACTGCAGCAGCCTCCTGCCTGGCCCTCCCCTGCCCCTCTCTTGCCCCAGAGCTTCCTAAGGCATCTAAAAGATCTTGTCACTCTTCCGTTTAAAACCCTTCAATAGTTCCCCTCGGGACAGCACGATCATGGCACGATCATTCGTCCCCCTAGGGTGTCCCTCTGGAATTAACTTCTGCCAAATCCTGAGAGCATCATCCAGCAATGTCAGAGCCTTGAGACCTCGTTAGCACCTGGTTCAATCCAGCTGTATGACCTTGGACAAGTCACTTCCCCTCTCCAGGGCTGAGCACTCCAGATCTGAGCTGAGAAAGGAGGTAGGACAAAATGACCTCTGATTTGGGTCTGATGTTGGAAGTCAGTGGCTACCACCCCTTCCATCAGCCCCATGCACACACCTGACCACCTGCCAGTCCTCTCCCTTCATGGAGAATGTATTCAAAGGGAGCATTTGCTGGGAAGAATAGGGTAAAAAAAGGAAAGGAAAGCAGACACAGAGAAGAAAGGCTCCAGGACCCTTCTGCCGCTATGGACTGATGTCTGAATTGGATGAGCGATTCATGGGCCATGAGCAACTCAAGGGCAGAGACGATGCCCAGTACTCACCTCCCAATTCTCCATGCCCAGCACCAGGCCCAGCACAGAGGGCACTGACACATCAAGTGAATCACCTGGAGCATCCTCTCAGTTTCACTCAACTCTGATCAGGGCAAAGTGCCTCCTCTCCTCACTCTCAGGGGCACCTGGACACCCCCACCTGGACACACACACTGTCCCATTCTGTGGAGAAGATCAGCCTTTCAGTAGATGCCAGGGAGAGGCTGGGGCAAGCCAAGGGGAAAGGTGAAGGTGAAAGTCAGGAGCGTGTGGAAGTGCCACCACCCTAATCATAAGACAGCACCTACCCCTGACAATGTTCTCCCCTTCCTGTCCCCACCTCAACCTCTGGAGCAGCCAGCATGGCATTCTGGGGCGAGAGAGGCCAAGAAGGCCATCCAGAAAAGCCAGTAGACATACTTCCCTCCTCTCTCCCATCATCCCAAGAGGGTCCTCTCTCCTCCTCCTGCCTCCCCGCCGACACACAGACAGCCTGTGGGACCAGCAACTTGCCTCCATGGACAGAGAGGCAAGGCAGTGGCCACTTAATGATTTTCTCCTGAAAGTTCCGTGGCCTGGAAGGCTGGGATGACACAGCCGGGACTCAGCCCCTGAGTCAGCAGCAGCGGTGATCCAACACCCAGCTCCGTCCTCAACAGGGGATTGTGCTAGGCCCCTTCCAGGAACAACCTTCAATGTGCCCTCCACACCCAGCTCAGTGCTCTCAACTAGGAGTGGTACTGCCCCCTCTGGGGTGCTTTTAAAAATATGGGAAGAGTTATTTATTTTTTTAATGACAGTGACATTTAAGCTGGCCAGTGACATTTAATAGTCAGGGATGCTACAGGTAGATCAGCTCGGTGCTTTGTGACCACCTAGAGGGGTGGGATAGGGCGGGTGGGAGGGAGGCGCAAGAGGGCGGGGATATGGGGGATGTATGTATATGTATAGCTGATTCACTTTGTTATAAAGCAGAAACTAACACACCATTGTAAAGCAATTATACTCCAATAAAGATGTTAAAAAAAAAGAGTGGATATATGTATAGCTGATTCACTTTGCTATACAGCAGAAACTAACACACCATTGTAAAGCAATTATACTCCTATAAAGATGTTAAAAAAAAAAGAGTGGATATATGTATAACTGATTCACTTTGCTGTACTCCTGAAACTAACACAACATTGTAAATCAACTATACTCCAATAAAAAAATTTTTTTTAAGAATTTAAAAAAATAAAAATAATTTTTAAAAAGTCAGGGATGCTAAATGAATAGTTCCACACCCAACATGGCAGGAGCACCCCCAGGAACACGAAGCCGAGCCCTACTCATTTTCAGGTCACTTCCCTGGTCATTTCACTTCCCAGACCCCCAAGACCAGGTCAGGTTCCCACAAGTTCCCTGGTCTTCTTTTTCACAGCCCTTATTCAAATGTAACTGCTTGGGTAAGGAACTAAAGAAAGAGTTGACAGAACAGTTAAAGTAGTGCCCCCCGCCTCAAGGAGGTAGAGCATAACTCTCTACCCCTTAGTGTGGGCTGCATATAGGACTTCCTTTCAAAGAGCGCAATATGGGGAGAAAAATGCACCTTGAACTTTACAGTGGAGAAACCTGACGAGCACTACCTCAGCCTGTGATCAAGGTCAGCATTCACAGTGATAAATCATGTTGCGAACACACACCGTTGAGATGATGCAACTAAAACGGCACTTCACCTCTATGGTCTTTCTCTCCAAAACCTATAACCACAGTCTAATCATGAAAATAGCAGAAAAATCCCAGTGAAAGGACAGTCTACAAAATACCTAAGCAACACTCCTCAAAACTGTCAAGGTCATCAAAAACAAGGAATGTGTGAGAAATTGTCACAACCAAGAGGAGCATAAGAAAACACAATTATATATATATATATAATGTGGTAGCTAAAAATAGACTGTGGTATCCCGGATGGGATCCTAGTACAGAAAAAGAACATGAAGGAAAACTGAGGAAATCAGAGTAAAGTATAGACATTAGTTAATAACCACGTATCAGTATTGGTACGTTAATGTCACAAACGTTCCATACACATGTAAGATGTTAATAATGGAGGGAACTGGGCATGGGCTATGTGGAGACTCTCTGCTATTTTGCAATAATTCTGTAAATCTAAAACTGTACTAAATGAAAAGGGGTTTTTTTGGGGTTTTGGGTTTTTTTAGTGGTAGCGCCAAAGTCAGAGAGATTTTGGCTAGAATCCCAGCTCTGACTCATACCAGCCACGTGACCTTGGGCAAGTTACTTAACCTCGCTAAGCCTCAGTTTATAAATGGGGCTAATAATCACACTTACTTCACATGGTTGTTTTAAAGGTTAAATGAGATAATAGGTGAAAAGAGCTTAGCACAGTCTCTATCTAGCACATAATATGTTAGTAATTATTATCATACTCCGATTCATTTGTTCATTTGCCATTTTTGCTCCCAGCTCCATGGAGGGAAAGCTCCATGGCAGCGAGCCCTCATCTTTTTGTGTGCCGCCGTATCCTCACGCCTAGGAGAACGGCTGGCTCATCATTGATGCTTAGCATGTTTGTTAAACAACAGAATGAGCCTCCGCATCAGAGCATCCCTGGAACCCAAACTCTCACCCTGGGAGAACTTCAGTTCTGGAGCCCAGCGCAGAGCCCAGCCTACTCCAGAGCTGCAGCGAGAGCAGAGAGAAAGCCAAAGACTCCACCTGCCTGCCTGTGACTCTTCCTCTTCTTCTAGACCTGCTTTTCTCTTTGCCCTGCGCTCCACAGCAGCAGGATCTGGGTAATGACCTCTGATAAACATCTTTTAATAAACCCTGTAGCTGGATCTGTCATCCAGAAACTATATTCTCCTCACTTCCCACCCTCACCCCCATCTCCTCCCACTTCCTGGGCTGGCCCATTAGTGCCTCTGGTCTCACCAGGCAGGCCCCCAGGCCCCCAGGACCTCTGGACTCTGGCTTACCGGGGAATGGCCAACAGGCTGCCTGGGCTATTCCATAAGCCTGACCTTCACCACAGGCCTGCAGTCTCAGTGGCCCGGTCTGGCCTGGCTCTGCCTGTGCCACCCAGCCTGACCGCTGGCCAGTCCATTTCCCTCCAGCTCTGCAGGCAGTTTTCCCAGGCGTTACCAAGGAGACCACTCGCATCCTGCCCAGGGTTGCCAAAGCAACCAGATCAGGGAGAAGCAGCCCCTCAGCCTCCAGCCCCTGGATGTGCAGGACCAGGAGTGAGAGAGTCACAAACCAACAGGAAACAGGCCCAGGCAGCTGGCATATCCAGATGGAGGCATCCCTGGCATCCCCTGGGCAGTGCCCCACTCCTGTCCTCCTTCCTCCTGCCTTTTCCTCCTTTTGTTACTGCCCTTGCCCGTACTGTCACCATCTTGTGCTCTGTGATTTAGAGCCAATGCCTGGGCCTCAATGTGCACATCTTGGAAGTGGGCACATGCCATCTCAGAGGGTCAGGGAAAAGAAAGCCCCAGTATGCAGAAATTCCCCCCGAGGCCAATTTTCTCCCTCATGGGCTTTGGTGTCCTAGATAGAAATCTCAGCTCTGCCACTTCCTAGCTTATTGTTTCTGGACAGCATTCTTAACATACATGAGTCTCAGTTTTTGCACCTATAAAATGGGAATAATAATACCTACTTCACATTTATTGAGAGACTAAATGAATTAATCTATGTGAATGAACCTAGCATAGTGCCCAGCATCAGGACTTGTACTTCTTAAAAATCCTTTTATTTTTTCCTGATGTGCAATAGCCCTGCTGACCATAGCCATTGGTCAGAAATGCTTCCAGATTCACCCACGGGAAAGCCTAGATGAGGTCGTCAACTTGGCTGTCCCACCCAGCCCTTTCAGCTTGGCCTAGGACAGAAGCCCTGTAGCTCCATTAACCTCCCAGCAGCTCAGAATGCTTCATTCCCTCCCCTCCCCTCCTCTGCTGATGCTGCTGTTTAAAGGAAATCACTACACTCCTCTGCTCAAAAGCCACCCATAGCTCCCACTGCCCACAGGATCGACCTAAACTCATCCTGGAATCCAAGGCCCTGCAAGATCTGACATCAGTCTATCTTCAAAGATTGATCCATTCATCTCCCCACTGGGGGGTCTCACATCCCAGGTGGGAGGGAGCGCTCACTGTCTCTGTCAACACCTTGCATTTTCCTGCCTCCGCGCCTTTGCTGCCATGCCCTCACCAAGATGCCCTTGAAAAGGTCCATTCCAAATCTCCATCCAGCTTCAGGCTCCCCTCCTCTGAGAAGCCTGATCTCACCAACTCCAAGAGTGCCAGAGTGGGTCTGTTCTGAGGCCCCACAGCCTGGATAATTCTCAGACTCTGAGGTATATCAGAATGAGCTGGGGCTCTTGTTCCACATGCAGGTTGGGGAGCCCCATCCCCAAGGTATTCTGAGACAGCAGACCTGGCCTGGGGGCTGGGAACCTGCCTTTTAGACGTGCTTTCCAGCCGATGCTACTGCTGATGCAGGCAGTAGAAAAACTGCACTGTGAGAAACACTGGCCCGAAGGAACAGAGAGTTCCCTTGAAAGCGTCTGATGACTACTGGCTGAAGGGTCTACATGGCTCAAAGCCCTACAGAGGAGGTGGAAGGGGCAGGGGTTGGGAAGGAGCATCAGGAACCCCATGGTACTCCCTTTCCCTCCTTTGGGGCCCTGCCCTGAGGCCAGGAGATTGCTCCCCAGTTCCTTTCCTACAATGGAAGACAGAGCCCACCAGAAGTGAATTCTATAAGGGCAAGATACATAGTGGTCACAAGAGTGAACTCTAAAGTCAGACAGACCTGGGTTTGAATCCCAGCTCCATCAGTTACTAACTGTGTGGTCTGGGATTAGTCACTTAACCTCTCTGAGCCTTTCTTTCCCCATATATAAAATGGTGACAATGATACCTCCCCCTCAGCAGGTTGTCAGTAGGATATTAATAGAAATAATCTACATGGAAGTACTTGGCACACAGTAACCACCCAACACATGGTGGCTGTTATAAATATTATTTTTTATGATTAACAATATAGGGTTCAAAGGTCAGACTGAATGAAAACCCAACAGGGTGTGCAGGACAGATGCTCCAGGTTCAACATGGGGGCTGTCTCAGCCCAGCTTCTCTGAAGTCTTGTGGGGGGCAGAGGAGGCCACCAGCCCCCACCCCTTCACCGTTCCAGGTCTGTCTGCTGCATTGCTGGGAGCAGAGAGATGGATGAGCTCACCTAACCTGCAAGTGTCATGACAACTACGGGAGGAGCCCAGACAAGGGCTGTGGGAATATCTGTGGGTTGGCCAAAGAATGGAGGCCTTGAATTTCCGATTATGGCAGGCTGGGTCATGACACTGAAGACTGTTGATAGGGGACGGGCGAGATGAAAGGCATACTTTAGGAGGATCCCTCTGGCATCAAAGGAGGAATGGGAGGCAAAGAGGCCAGCTACTGCAAGATCTGGGAGGAGGCCCCAGATCAG
Source organism: Phocoena phocoena (assembly GCF_963924675.1). NCBI lineage: Eukaryota > Metazoa > Chordata > Mammalia > Artiodactyla > Phocoenidae > Phocoena > Phocoena phocoena. The sequence continues at coordinate 25,290,666 of NC_089234.1, forward strand.
GAAAGTAGCAGCAAGGTTGTGAAGGCTGGAAAATGGCTAGGCCCTTGTCCTAGGAGAATGCATCCCCCACCCCTGGCCTCAGGGAGCAGTGAGGAGATTCAGGGTCTGCAGAAAGTTCCTGTAGCTCACACCGGTCCACCTCAAAGAATCAAAGCTCCTTGGCCAACCTTAGAAGCTCCTCCCTCTGCCTGCCGTGGAAAAGAGACTGAAGACAACAGGTGTCTGGCTGGTGTCACACCCAACCAAAGCTGGACGGAGACAACCTCCCTACATCTGTCACAACCAGCGGCTTTGTGAAATGTCCAATTCAAAAGCACCAGCTTTGAAAAGATGGAAGGTTCACTCCTTGGTATATACCCCAAAGAAATGAAAACAGGTGTTCAAACAAAAACTTATACACACATCTTCACAGCACAAAAGTCCCAATAACCAAAAGGTGGAACAATCTGAATATCCATCAAAAATATCCATCAAGGGCTTCCCCGGTGGCCGATGCAGGGGACACGGGTTCGTGCCCCGGTCCGGGAGGATCCCACATGCCGCGGAGCGGCTGGGCCCGCGAGCCATGGCCGCTGAGCCTGCGCGTCCGGAGCCTGTGCTCCGCAACGGGAGAGGCCACAACAGTGAGAGGCCCGCGTACCGCAAAAAAAATATATATCCATCAACTGGCAAGTGGATCAGCAAAACGTGGCATATCTATATAATGGAACATTATTCAGCCACAGAAGGGAAAGAAGATACACGTCACAACACGGATGAGCCTTGAAAACATTACGCTAAGTGAAAGAAATCAGACTCAAAAGAACAGATCTAGTATGATTCCATCTATATGAAATGTCCAGTATAGGCAAATGCCTAGAGGCAGAAAGCAGATTAGTGGTTGCCAGGGATTCAGGGGAGGGAGTAATAAGGAGTGACTGCTTCATGGGTACAGGCTTCCCTTTGGGGTGATGGAAGTGTTCCGGGACGAGACAGAGGTGGTGGCTACACAACAGTGTGGCTGTACTAAATGCCAGTTAATTGCACGCTTTAAAACGTTAAAATTGTGAATTTTATGTTGTGTGAATTTTACCACAATAAAAAAAAACAATGATAGGAGGTGGCCTATCCAACCCCCGTCTATGGGCGACCACCGGGACTGAGTCGTCCTTCCCACAGGCTTTCCTAGTTACCTTTCCCCCAACACTTAGCACCAAGCAGGCAGGCACTCAGAAAGAGATGGGGAAGGAGGAAGATCTTCATTCTCTGTATTCGTCTCCATGACACATGAATCCCCTACCCCAGTCACCCTGTGCCCATCACTGAGAATACATACACACACTCACTCATCCCACCTCCAAGTCTTTGCTGAGCATCCCTTGCCCTACCCTCCTCTCCACACCCTAGGACTCTCGCTGCACCCCTTGCCATCAATCCAACTTCTACAGTTCCTTCCACGTCCAGCTCAAATTCTCCCCTGACCCCCCCATTTCTGACCTCTGCCCACACATATCTGGGATTTCAACAATCCAACCTAGTATTTGATTCCATTCCTTCCCTCCGTCTTACCTTATCAAGTAGATCTTCAGTCTGTGAATCTACAGAGATGTCATGAGCCCTCACCTCTGACCCAGGCACATGGCAGCTCCTCCTAACTGTCTGTTGGTCCTAATCCCAGAGCTATACCTTGGACCTCTCCCGTGGACACTCCTAGACCAACACTGTTCAGACCCCAGTGGGAATCACCAGCAGTGGAGTGAGGTCAGTGTGTCTTCAGGAAGAAGACCGAAGTCTACCACCTGACAGGTGACGGACGAGCCTCATTTCACGTCAGCCTGACAGCCAGACCGATCTTAGATCTCTAATGAGTCTCAGGGTCCCTGTTATGCCAGGTCCTTTCCAGTTGTTTTAATTAAAATGGTGAGAAATCAATAGATTGCAATTATGGAAGGAGAAAAAAAATCGAGAGTTCCCTGCCTCCCACCAGCAAATTTCTGGATGCACACTGATAAGAAAAGGAGCTGAAAGCTGTCCCAGCAGAACTCAGGGTGAACAGTCTTGGAATCACAGCCAGTATCAAGGTCATACCAATAAAATGGGGATGGAATTCTGGATGACCACTGATGTATCAGAGAAGACTCCTAGGTCAATGCTGATACAGTTAGAAAGGAACTTGGAGTGAACATTAAAACGATCACAGAATAAAATTGATGGCTCTGTTAGGATGGGGAAAAGTCAGGCTGAGAAGCAGGATAAGGGGACCCTGGATGAAGGAACCCATGGGCAGCCTTCACGGCATGCTCTGATCCTCCATCTCAGGCTTGGAAGGAGCAGAACCAAAATTCTCACGGCCACCTAGGTTTGTGGTTAGGGACAGAGGAGAGTGGATTCTGGTAAGCTGAGCCTGAAGGGAGATGGGCAGTGGGAGGGAGACTGCTGGCAGGGAGAATTTCTCCACCATTTACTCCCACTGAATAAGAACTGATCTCTGTAAACCAGGGAGGCAGCAAAAAGGGGCCTTCCCAGGCCAGATACGTGGGGATTCAGGCAGAGGAGGAGGCTAGGGTGGGAGCAGGGACATGGGAGGGCCTCAGACCCTCTCCTGTTCACCATCCCTTGCCAAAGACCCCAGCCACAGAGACCTCACATCCCCACAATCCCAATTTAGGTTAAAAGGGGTGCAATTATGGAGGCCTTTGCTGGGCTTCCTAGGGTCATGGATGGAGCACAGCCTTCTTGGGGCAGTTGGTGAGCATTCAAGCACCAAGTCAACTCACTGGTCCCCAGCTAACCCCTGCCCTTGAAGGACTTAGTCTGGCTTTGCCACCTTCTCTTGACTGACCCACTGAGTAACTGGTCAATTCACTCTCCCTTTCCCTCATTCTTCTCCCTTGTAAGGGAGGACATTGAACTGGATGACAACCACGGGTTCCTCCATCATTAGAAATCTGTTTTCAGTGCTCAGAAACAGTCTTCATACACCTAATACTTACAGCTGATTATAAAAAATAATACTTGTTTATTGTAGAAATTTTAGAAAAGAGCAGAATATAAAAAAGAAAAGAAAAAATCTTATGTGATCTCATTACCCAGAGGAAACAATTGCTAACCTTTGAGAAACTTTCTTTCAAGGGCTGTCTGATTTTTTTTTTCTTTTGCATTCATAACATTTTAACAAAATTGGGCTCTTACAGTCTACACAACTTTGTATGCTGCTTTTTACAACTGTCATTATGCTGCTGTGAGCACTTCCCCAAGTGATCAAATATTCTTCAAAAATACTATTTTAAAGATTGCATAATACTCCACCAAGTGGATCCACCATGATTTCAGTGCATTTAGGTTGTTTTCCTAGTATAAACAACACTACCATGAACATCCTAGGCCTAGCACATAAGTGTTTGCCTGCATTTCCATTTTCTTAGGATCAATTCTTCAGGTGGAATCACAAGGTCAATGAAGATGATATTTTAAAAGGTCTTGACAGGTACCGCCATATTAATTTCCAGAAAGACACAACAAACCCGTTGATTTTCCTGAGCCAAGTGAGAGCTGAAGTTCTGAAAGGGTTGGAGTTAGAATGCGGGACGGCGGTCCCACCTCTCCTCCTCTCCCCGACTCCTGAAGGTTAACTGTCCAGCAAAAGAGAGGACAGAATTCCAAGTCAGAAGATACAGGTCTGCAGCCTAGCTCTGCCTCTCTGGCTTTGGGAACGTGAAACAAGCATTCGTTCTCCTCAACTGTAACATGGGCATGATTAGCTCTGAGGACTCCCCAGAGCAGTTTCCTTGCCCACTTGAAAAGGTATTTGTGAAAGTTCTTTGTAAACTTCAATGCTTTGTCAAAGGGCATTACTGGTATCCTTCTCATAAGCTGGCGGTCAGAGGGGGTGGGTCTCAAGAAGTGGCTTGTTCTTTGTGAAAGCCCAAGGGCTTCCCTTCCTGACTCTTAGCCATAAGAATGCCCATTCAGTGTTGGCTGGTTTTGAGGGTGAAAGAAAAGGAGCTTCCCGAAGGGAATCTGTGGGCTCTGAGGGCCTGGGAGGACCCAGGTGTGTCTTCCAAAGGTCAGAGACAGCACTGAAGAGTTAAAGCCAAGATCAGGGCTTGGGGCCTCCCTGAGGGTGCTGGGTGGGTCGAGGGACTTGGAGGGCAAAGACCTTCTCGGTAAATGTTACTCTGTCTCAAGGCTCCCAGGCCCTCCTTTCTAGAGTTTCAACTGGACATCTAGCCTTTGGGGAACCAGAAAACAACCTGATTCAGTGGATACAAAAAGTCAGTAGCTGCAGAGGACTCCAGAGGCCACCGGCTCTGGCCCCGTCTTCCAGGCTGTTGTTAATCTGTCCTGGATTTTTAAGACCCTCCAATCGGAAACGCAACTAGTGCTTCCAGCATCACCTCTCCAGCCATGGGCAGATGAAAAAGGAGACAATGGTGCTTCCCTTGGGAAGCACAGCTGGCCAGCCTGAGCATCCTGCCACACTCCCTTACCCACCTGGCAAATGCCCTTCCTCACCCCTGCACGCTCGCCTAGCATCATGGCCTGAGGGGACTCCAGTGACGTTTCTGGTGCTGGCTGGGAGAACTGCGTAGACCCCACGCAACACCATCCTCCCTGATTTTCACCGTCATCACTAGCAGCCCCCCACCTCCAGCGCACCTCCATGGCCGAGGTGCATCTCCCATCTCCAAATACGCACAACAGGTGGCACCTGCCCGGCCTCGCCAGCCACACCTCTCCACCTCTCCCTGCCCCTCCGCCTGCGCCCCAGTCCTCCAGCTGCGCCCGGCCCCGGCAGAGCCTTACCTTTGATGTTTTGGGGGTGGCCCCGTGGCGCCCGGCTCGGGTTTCCTCGGGGCAGAGAGGGGATACTGGAGAAGTTGTTACCCATGGCATCCGGGCCCAGGGGGTTCGGCGCTCGCGGGGGGCAGGCGAGGCTGAGCAGCAGAGGAGGTACGGTGTGCAAGTGTGTGCGCGCGCCGGCGCGCGCGCCGCCGGGGGAGGGCCCTGGTGGGGCTGCGGCAGGGGGCGGGCAGGCCGCTCCTCTCCTCCCAGTCTCCGGGCTCCTCGGTCCTCGGCGGGGCCTGCCCGCCGCGGGGGCCCTCTACCTGCCTGCCATTTTCCGCGGCGGGCGCGCCCCTGGGCCGGGGCTGGCGGCGCCCGGGGCTCCCCTCTTCCTCCCGCTGGCGCTCCGGTTCTGGCTGGTAGCGGGCGGCGCGGTGGCTCCGGCGCGCTCCCCCGGGGCCATAGAGTCAGGGCTCCCGGAGCGGGCGCTCAGCGGCTCGGCCTGCCCGGAGTCTCGGCGGCTCGGCGCCGGCTGGGTCCCCGCCCGCGGGGACGGCCGAGGCTGCAACGTGAGTGGCGCCCTCCCGCCGGCGGCTCGGCATGGAGCGGGGCTCCGAGGAGCGCGGGGTGTGCTGGGCGCTGCCGCGGTGGTGGGTCTGCCAGGGTCGCCACGCTCCAGCCCCCGCGGGGTCCCTCGCGCAACCGCCGCCCCCGCCCCCAGCAGTCGCCAGGATTCCCTCGCTCCGGTTGTTATGGTGACAGCTGCGCCGGTGAATGAGCGTCTTAGTGACACGCGCGCGCCCGCTCAGCCAGATGTGGCCCCCGGTGCGCCGCGTTCCCGGCTGCCACTAGTCCTCCGCGGCCCGAGGGGGGCCCGGGGGGGGGCGGTCCCTGGGCCCGAGTTGGGGTCAAATATCCGGCAGAGATTGAGGCTCCAGGGGTTGGGTTTATTCCTCTCACCAACAGTGGAACTTGGTCCTGAAAACAAGAAAAACTGTGCAGCAAGAACGGTGAGTTCCCTGGGTGCCAGGCCCGGGGCGAGGTAGCCCTAAGTTCCAATTTCTCTAGCACCAGGTTCAGCGCCCGGCACACAGTAAAACTCCATAAAAAAGAATTTTTATGGAGTGGATGGATGACTGAATAAATGAAGTGAGATGAGGAATCCCAGCGCTTGACCCTTTGCTCTCAGTCAGATCCAAGGGGCGCTGGGACAAAGGCTCAGAACAAGAACACCAGACTGTTCAGTTACTGGACACATAAAGTTGGGGGGCCTTTAGATGAACACAGACTGGACCTAGGAGGTGGGATGGAGGGCCAAGGTGCAGGAACAAATCTCAGGGACAAACCGTCAGAGAACCACCAAATCTGAACCAAGTGTCTGTCAGCTCTCAGAGGTGGGGGCCTCTGTGGCCTGCAGCAGTCAACGAAGGCTTCCTGGAGGAAGGGGTCTTCAGCATGTCACCTGTTCACATGACTCATCCATCCTGGAGCTCAGCACTGCTACCAAGGACCTGCAGGAAGGGAAAGGGAGTCATTCTCCTCCTACCTAGACATGGGGGCATCTCCTTCTGCCTGTCTTATCAGGGCTAGAAGGTGAGACAGGTTCCCCCCAGGACAGAGAATCTGCCTTCCTGTTCCTCTAGATCACCTCTAGCTCCCTGACTCGCTACAGCAACTCTGATCCAGAATCCAGCGAGGACGTGGGCTGGCATCAGGCATCTAGTCCATCCTCTTCTGGAAGGTTCTTTCCTCAAGTCTCCATATGACAGCTCCTCAATATTCAGGCACAGTTCTTGTGTCACCTCCTGACCTTCCCTGACTGCCCGCCCCAGCTAGAGAACCCTCACCACTCTCAGTCATGTTCCATAGCATTACTCTATGTTATCTTCTGGAATTAGTTTGAAAGTAGCCTTTCCCCCTGGTTTCTGTTGTGCCTCCCCCACTAGAACATAAGCTCTGTGAGGGGAGAGAACAGGACAACTCCATTCACCATGATGTCACCAGTCCCCAGGATTATGCCTAGCACATGACAGACTGTCCAAAAATGCCTGTGGAATGGGTGAATCGCCCTGCCTGCCAGCAGAACTCCACCGAGAGCCCTGGGAGGAAAGCCTCTGAACCACCATTTTCTCCCTCCCCCGCCCTCCACCCTCACCCCATTGCAGGCATCACATCCTTAAATGCCTGGGACTCCAGGCGAGCTAGAAATATCCTTGACAGCTGCTCTCTGGGGTCTGGAGGGAAAGACAGCCCCCACCCCTGCCCCCAGCCTCTTAGATGCCCAAGATCATGTGCCCAGCCAGCTGCAGAATGGACGTGGCAGGTCAGGGGTGCTGTCTTTTTATGGGCGTATCTCCCCGAGGCTCACTCCAGCCGATGACTCATGCATCAGAAATCCATGGGCTCTGAATGGCAGCACACTCACACATTTGCACACACACCTCTACACTCTCTCACACACTCACTTCTACACAAGCGCACACACACTCTCTTGCACTCATATACCCCCTGAAGTCTACTGGAATGAGGTCACTGTGGGCTACTGCTGGCATCGGAATAAATCTGAAAACTGTATAGATGAGACTAATTCCCCCGGAGTGTGGGCCAAGTGCAAGCCCTTGGTAGGATTTGCCGACAGTGGCTTGCGCGGAGGCTCATCGCCTCCTTCCCTTCCTCAGGAGGAGGGGCTGGGGCATAGGCCAGGGATGGGGGTGGGGTGAGGCCCCGAAGGTAGAGGATGGCAGGGGGGTCACAGGCCCCATGTGGTCTAAACTTGGGGCTGTGGGCCAAGCAGGGGAGAGATGGAGGAGCTCAAAGGGAAGGGGAAATGAGGGGACCAGACACCGGTGCCTGCCTGAAGAGTCCAGAGGCTCTGCAGCTCAGGACAGGCTGATCCGGGGGAGCCGCACAGGAAGGTGAGAGGCATTAGGGACCAAGGCAAGGAACTGAGGGCAGGACAGAAATGTCCCCTGATCCCAGAGGGTTGAGGAGACAATGAGAGTATCAACAGGGCTGGGATTAGGATGAGACAAGGGAGGCCTCCCTGGTGTGAAATGTAAGGAGGCACTGGCTCTCAGCATCGTGCAACACCAGCCCTGCACTTGCTCGAGCTCAAGCGTGATGCCTCTGAAATCTTGTACCCCATGTCACCTCCCTAGACTGGCCCTTGATTTTCCAAGGAGTTCTGTGCTGTGGGAGGGGACATCACTGTCAAGTGGCAACTGGCTGGAAGTCTCTGGCCAGGCAGGGACCTAGAGGAGGTAGGTGTGGCTGCATGGGACCCAGAGCAGCTGAGGGTGACCCCTCTGACAGGTCCTGTGCCTCAGAAACCCTTTCCTGGCAGGGGCGGTGGTTAGACCCAGCTCAGAGGAGCAAAGAACCGCAGCACACCCCTCCTGCTGGACCTTGGATGGAATCCCTGAGGCCTTCAAGCCATCCTTCACCAAGGTGGCTGCCAGGAGGCGGGGAAGCGGCCTGTGCGGCCGAGGGCCCTTCCCAGCCCCAGTCAAGAAGGGAGGAGGGAGAAGGAACCAGCCAGGGAAACGGCTGGCTGGATGAAGTCACTGTTTTGGTGGCTTCAGTGGAAGCTATTAATACCCATAAGGTGGTGCTCCAGCACCTGTCACCGTGGCAACCCCACCTCCCCAGCAGTGTAGATTCTGAAGGCGCTGCCCAAGGGGGTGGGTGTCAGTGCGTTGTGTTTGGCTGTGTGTACACATGTGTCCGTGAGGGTGCTGTGAGCTCTCACACCAACGTGCAGGAGAGGAAGGACCCCAGGCAGGGACTCAGTGTGCAACCGAGGCTCTTTCAGCAGCAGCTCCCAGTCCCCCCTTCTCTCTCCCTCGTATCTCTCCCTTCTGGTTGGCTCCCTTCTCTCTCTCCCTCTTCCTCCACCCCTCCCCCTCTCCCTCCCTCCTTTTGTCTTTCTCCCCTTCTCCCTGCCCTTCCCTGCTTCTCTCCATCCCCATCACTTTCTCTCCTGCTGTCTCTCTGCCCTTGTTGCTCCTTGCTTGGTCTCCTCCTGCTGGCTCACCTCTCCCTTCCCCTTCTTTCTCACTGTCCACAGCTCCCAGATCAGTTCAAGTCTTGAAGCGTCTCCATGTTGATAAAATAATAAAATATTTGACTGAGAACCTCCTTTCTTCCTTCCCCGAGCCCCTGGAGACTGAGCCCAGAACGAGCCACAGGGATGGTCCCCCACCAGGCAGGCAAGAGTGGAGTTCATCTAGGCCAAGCCAGGCTCCCCTAAACTTGAGACCACCTTCGTCAACAGCATGACACTTCCCTCCCCGTTGAGAAACTAGCCTTAAAACAGAAAACAGCCACAGCCATCCCTGGCTGAGATACAAGGCCCCTCTACCATGCTCTGAGGCCCAGCCCATAGTTATCAAGCCATCAGAAAACATGTACAGAAGTCCTGCTTGAACTGCAGGGGGCAGCTGGACATCTTAGATGGGGAGATCCCTGAGTTCATGGTAGATTCTTAACAAATATTTATTCTTAACAAATATTTATTCAGCAAATCAATGAATCAATAAGGCAGTGAATTAACCTATCAATACAGCCACCCGGTAAGCCCAAGAGCCTTGTGCAGAGCAGTCTTTCTGGCCAGTGTCCTTCTCAACAGTACCTTTGCCACAAAGTTTTCCCTGAGGCCAGGCCTTTCCTCTGAAGGATGGGAGTCTTTGCTAACCATCATAGCATGGAATGGCCACCTTACTGCCCTGTGCCCAGGCGCTTTGGGATTCAGCTTCATTCATCGCTCCAGTGACCGTATTGAGCACTGCCTGTGTGCCTAGAACTGTGCGAGGTGCGGGTTCATTGCCAACACTATGGGGGAGCCTGTCCTGTGCTCTTGTGTACTCCAGTCGAGTTTCCTACCTCCCAGGACTAAGTTTAGGGCTGAACACACTAGTAGTTCTCAGTATTGTCAAGACGTCAGTTCTTCCCAACTCGATCTATAGATTCAATGCATCCCAAGCAAAATCCCAGCAAGGTATTTTGTGGGTATCAACAAACTGATTCTAAAGTGTATAGGGAGAGGTAAAAGACCCAGAATAACCAACACAATATTGAAGGAGAAGAACAAAATTGGAGGACTGACACTACCCAACTTCAAAGTTTACTATAAAGCTACAGTAATTGAGACAGTGTGGTATTGGTGAGAGAATAGACAAATAGATCAATGCAACAGAATAAAGAGCCTGGAAATGAACATAGCCAACTGATCTTTGATGAAGGAGCAAAGGAATATAATGGAGCAAAGGTAGTCTTTTCAACAAATGGTACACGAACAACTGGACATCCACACGCAAAAAAGTGAATCTAGACACAGACCTTACACCCCCACTCACAAAAATTAACCCAAGATGGATCACAGCCCTAAATGTAAAATGCAAAACTATAAAACTCCTAGAAGATAACATAGGAGAAAATCTAGATGGCCTTAGGTTTGGTGATGACTTTTTAGATACAACACCAAAGGCATGAACTATGAAATAAATCACCGATAAGCTGAACTTCATTAAAATTAAATTTTCTGCTCTGCAAAAGACACTGTCAAGAGAATAAAAAGACAAACCACAGACTGGGAGAAAATATTTGCGAAAGACATATCTAAAGCAGGCCTGTTCTCCAAAATATACAAAGAACACTTAAAATCCAACAATAAGAAAACTCAATTTTTTTTTTTTTTTTAAACATCTTTATTGGGGTATAATTGCTTTACAATGGTGTGTTAGTTTCTGCTTTACAACAAAGTGAATCAGCTATACATATACATATGTTCCCATATGTCTTCACTCTTGCGTCTCCCTCCCTCCCACTCTCCCCATCCCACCCTTCCAGGCTGTCACAAAGCACCGAGCTAATATCCCTGTGCCTTGCGGCTGCTTCCCCCCAGCTATCTACCTTACTACGTTTGTTAGTGTGTATATGTCCATGACTCTCTCTCGCCCTGTCAAAACTCACCCTTCCCCCTCCCCATATCCTCAAGTCCGTTCTCCAGTAGGTCTGCGTCTTTATTCCTATCTTACCCCTAGGTTCTTCATGACATTTTTTTCCCTTAAATTCCATATATATGTGTTAGCATACGGTATTTGTCTTTTTCTTTCTGACTTACTTCACTCTGTATGACAGATTCTAGGTCTATCCATCTCATTACAAATAGCTCAATTTCATTTCTTTTTAAGGCTGAGTAATATTCCATTGTGTATATGTGCCACATCTTCTTTATCCATTCATCTGATGATGGGCGCTTAGGTTGTTTCCATGTCCTGGCTATTGTAAATAGAGCTGCAATGAACATTTTGGTACATGACTCTCTTTGAATTTTGGTTTTCTCAGGGTATATTCCAAGTAGTGGGATTGCTGGGTCATATGGTAATTCTATTTGTAGTTTTTTAAGGAACCTCCATACTGTTCTCCACAGTGGCTGAACCAATTCACATTCCCACCAGCAGTGCAAGAGTGTCCCCTTTTCTCCACACCCTCTCCAGCATTTATTGTTTCTAGATTTTTTGATGATGGCCATTCTGACTGGTGTGAGATGATATCTCATTGTAGTTTTGATTTGCATTTCTCTAATGATTAATGATGTTGAGCATTCTTTCATGTAGAAAACTCAATTTTTTAAATGAGCCGAAGACCTTAACAGACACCTCACCAAAGAAAACATACACATGGCAAATAAGCATTTGAAAAGATGTTCCGTATCTTATGTCACCATGAAAATGTAAATCAAAACAATGATGCCAGGACTTCCCTGGTGGCGCGGTGGTTAAAAATCCACCTGCCAATGCAGGGGGCACGGGTTTGAGCCCTGGTCTGGGGAGATCCCCAGACCTTGGAGCAACTAAGCCCGTGCTCCACAACTACTGAAGCCTGCGCGCCTAGAGCCCGTGCTCTGCAACAAGAGAAGCCACCGCGATGAGAAGCCCGCACACAGCAACAAAGAGTAGCCCCGCTCGCTGCAACTAGAGAAAAGCGCAGGCGCAGCAACAAAGACCCAATGCAGCAAAAAATTAAATAATTAATTAAATTTAAAACAACAACAATGATGCCACAGCACAACTATTAGAATGGCCAAACTCCAGAACACTGACAACACCAAGTGCTGGTGAGGACACAGAGCAACGGGAACTCTCATTCACTGCTGACAGGAATGAAAACAGTACAGCCGCTCTGGAAGACATTTTGGTGGTTTATTACAAAACGAAACATTCTCTTACCATATGATCCACCAATTGCACTCCTTGGTACTTACCCAAAGGAGCTGAAAACTTATGTCCACACAAAAACCTGCACGTGGATGTTTATAGCCACTTTATTCATAATTGCCAAAAGGTGGAGGCAGCCAAGATGTCCTTCTGTAGGTGAATAGATAAATAAACTGTGGTACATCCAGACAGTAGAGTATAATTCAGCACTAAAAAGAAATGAGCCATCAAGCCATGAAAAGACATAGAGGAACTTTAAATGCGCACTACTAAGTGGAATAAGTCAATCTGAAAAGACTACATACTGTATGAAAAGCATCACTATGGCAGGAAAAAGATCAGTGGTTGCCAAGGGTTAGGGGGAGGGAAGGATGAATGGGTGGAACACAAAGGATTCTTAGGGCTCTGAAAATACTGTGTGATGCCATAATGTGGGAACATGACATTATACGTTTGTCTAAACCCATGGAATGTACATCATCAAGAATGAACCTTCATGAAAACTCTGGACTCTGGGGTGTAATGATGTGCCAATGTAGGTTCATCAGTTTTAACAAAGGTACCACTCTGGTGGAGGATGTTGATAATGGGGGGGTGGACTACACATGTGTTGGGGCAGAGGGTATATGGGAAATCTCTGTACGTTCCACTCAATGTTGCTGTGAATCTAAAACTGCTCTAAAAAATAAAATCCATTTTTTTAAACTGGATCATCTTGCCCCCCTCCTGTAGTGCACACACACTGTAGACATGAGTCTCAAACTCAGCATGCATCAGAATCATCTACGGGGGGAGGGACAGGGGAAGAACGTCTAATAAAATGCAGATTCAAGGGCCTTGCCCCAAGAGATTCTCGTTCAGTAGAATCTCATGCAGGTCATTAACTGATCACACTTTGGGAAACTGTGAACATGGACATGTGTGCTAGGTGAGAGGATAATGTTTAAAGAATGCCTGCAGGCTTTCCTGGGGAAAGTTGGGGCCAGACCAGTGCAGGCTGCCACCCAGGCAGGGCTAGTCACGTTAGAAGGTAGGGCAGGAGGTGGCTGTACAGGGAGGGGTAACACCTGCTCCCTCCTCTGCTCCACAGACAGACTTGCCTCCTGGGAGGCAGCCCCTAGGTCCGGGACTAATTGTAAGATCTTCACAGACCCCCAAACTCTTATCTTTGGTGCCTAACTCTATAAGGTCAAACATAGTAAAATATACTACACCCCACGTTAAACATAATTTTCCTGTCTTAAACATTTTGAAAGGATTTTTGTAAATTTGGCTTTTGAAATCACTGGACTAAAAGGAACTCACTGAATTTACAATTGGTTTTATTTCTAAACAATCTTGTATGTGTTGGAGCTCTTGCCAAGTGAGAAAGACCTACGATTGTCTTCAAATGTAATGAAATATTTATGAGTGCTCGTTTAACAGTTAATGAAGTTGCCACAACATTGTTTTATAGACATTTAAGTAAACATTTCTTAATTTTGATTTTGAAGTTTTCCTTTCATAATTTCGAGCCAGTAATATTTTTTTTCCAGTCTTAAGCAGATCCTTAGAAAGCACCTAGACCTAAGTCCTGGGCCTATAGTGCCTATGGATAAAATCCAGGCCTGAGACCAAGCATTCTTAAGATTGCATCTAAAAGGACAGATGGAGATTCCTGCAAGAAGCTGAAAGAAAAATGTGCAAAGCCAGAAAGAGGGCCACATGTATCCCTGTTTGGAAAACTTGTTTAGTAATTTCAAACAGCATCCCTTGACCCATCTCAGGGCCACTGGCTTAGGTAATACTGACAGGTGACATTTACGGAGCACATAGACATACATACCAGGCCTTGGTCTAAGCAATTCATCTGTACTAATTCATCTAAGCCTGGTAATAACCCTGTGAAGTAACTGCTATTATTATTATTAGCAGCAGCCGTAGCAACAGCATCCCCATTTTACAGATGAAAATCCTGAGGCTTAGGAAAGTTAAGATACTGGATTAGGAGCTGATAAGTGAAGCACCGAGGTTCAGCCCTAGGACGGTCTGAGTCCAAATCCCTGCGATGCTATGCCTGCCCCAGGATGGGATTCCTTTAGATGCCAGCCTGAGGAAGACACCTGTTGCAGGGGAGGTGTCCTCCCTGAGTTCCTGAGCCAGCCTCCTCCCACCGTAGAGACCCTGATGGCTCCCAGGGGCTTTGGCTCAGCTGTCTGGAAGTTAGCCAGGAAGCACATAGCCACTAATGAACACGAAATAGATTTAAAAATAACAAAACTGAACTCAAAGAAAAGTGCTCAAAGTGAATGTAATACCCCAGCATCCTCTTTCTCTCATAGATGTTTTAAATGACCTTTACTTGGCAGGAAGGCTTTTCTAAGAACGTTACAAAGATCAGAGAATCATACAAGAAAAGTATGATAAATAGGACCACATAAAAATTTAAAACTCCTTCATGGTAAAAGTTGAAAGACACATAGGAGCCAGGAGGCACATCTCCAGTAAGTCAACAGCCTTCAGTCAGTTCAAATGCACTTCATCCCTAGACCCAGAATGGGCAACAGACGTTTCTGCACTACTGCCGCCAGGGTAGCCTCCCACTTCTATCCTCCTTTCCCAAGAGACACCCCAGAGGCGCTCGCTTGTTCCGACCTTCCCCCTTCACCCAAAGGCGCTTCAGGGGGACCTCTTTCCAATGAGAGCAGCCCGTGGAAAGTTTTCTCTCAGCCAGGTGAGCGGGCTTGTGTGTCCCACTGTCTCTTCCCTCCGGTCCCTCTCAAGTTCTCTCTCTAGCCACCACTAGGTGGCGCTAGACCTCCATTAGACTCACCTTTGTCTCCGGCAAACTTTGGTGGGGGGGTCCTCGAGTCAATCAAAACACCTTTAAAATGTTTACAGGTTGCTCTTTTCCTGTTTCAAAACGGGAAGAGAATTTGGGGGGGGCAAATATATCTTTATAGCTTCCATTAACCACGTCATTATAAAGAAAATATGTCAGTTTAGAATTAGCCCTACTCTGTAGCCACCCAGATGCTACCCTCTGGGCATGTTTGCTTCACTGAAGTCACTTTCTCATCTTTCATCCTGGGACTGGATCTCCAGCAGAAGAGTCCTCCCCATCACAGACACTCTCTCCCAGGACGGAGAGAAACTCCCCAAACTTCAGGCAAGTGGAGGTCCTCTCCAGAGCACCCCAGTTCGCACTGTGATGCCCCACTGCCTGCGTCTGGTACCTGAGGTAGGTACCTGTGCGTGCCCAGCACCAGCACAGCACCTAGCTGTGGGCTCTGCAGATGCCCAGTGAACAACTGTTGTCATGTGGCCAGAGCTTGAGGGTGTGCAGCCAATGCACCCAATCACCCTCAGAACTGGGACTTGCCACTCCTGGCCCAGGGCTCTCCCAAACACGTCTCAGAAGTCTCATGAGCTTGTGGGCACAGGCAACAGGGAAAAGGGGGGTGCCAAGGGTTACTCTGACTTTCGTATTTATGCAGTAAGAGTAGAATTCAGAAACTCCAGCTGGATGGGTGTCCCCTCCCCCAAGAGCACCTCACCTGTTTTTGCCCCCAAGTCTCTGCATTTGGCCCGACATCCATGTCTGATGCCACCGCTGGCAGGACCTCCACACCAGAAAACCCGCCCCCCTCACAGGGTCTGCAAACCACTTCGTTTCACTTCGGTCAGAAAATCCATTTTTATAGATTGTTAGGGATGTTTAAAAAAGAAGGTGCAAATATTATAAAACCAGGCTTCTCTGTTTCTTGTTCTGAGAAAAGGAGTTAGAAATGTATTGTGAACCAACGCAACTGTTCCATATTCTGTAACCTGTAGGGTGAGAACCCAAAATTAAAATAGAAGAATGTTAAGGTTTGAACTTGGTTTTTTATTTTGTGTGAGTCGTATATTTCAATCCTATTGTTTTTAATGTTTATCTATTTACATATTGAAACTTATTTTAAAATCCATAAATCTCCTGCCCAGAATACTTCTGTTGATCTTTTTAAAATAAAGTCCACATGTACATTGTTTGAAAAGTCAAACAGCACAGAAAGGTATAAACTGGAAAGAAGATGAAGGTCTCCCCTGTTCTACCACCCAATAGTATTAACTGTCTACATTTTTTATATATCTTTCCAGCAAAAGGTGTGTGCACAATACCAAGACTTTTACATGTTTGTGTTTTTACTCAGGAGGGATTATGCTATGCACAGCGTACTTAGAATCTATCAGAGTTCTTTTCATACGAACACACACAGATTTGCTTCATTCTTTTAATGACTGCGTAGATCCCACTTTATGGCTGTGCCATAATTTATTTAAACAAATTATTAAACATCCCCCATTGATGAAATTCGAGTTGTTTCCAGTTTTATTGCTATTAAAACAAATCTATCACGAACATCCTTCCTTGTTTGTCTTGGCTATTTCTGCAAATCTATCCATAGGGCAAATACAGAGCTATGTAATTGTTAGGTCAAAGGGCATGTATATTTAAATTTTTGCTTTAAATATATTGCCAAATTTTTCTAGGAAAATTCATCCAAATTTATACTCCAACCATCCGTGTATGGAAGTGACTATTTCCCTAAGCCCTCATCAACATTGGGTAATATCTATCTTTTAGTTTCTGAAAACTTAGTTTAAAAAGGCACCTGCTTGTTCAGATACATATTTAATTAAGAATGAGGGCTACAGTCCTCACAGGATTTGGGGCCGTGTGCCCTCCCCTTTCTGTGAACAGCCTGTTCACATCCTTTGCCCATTTTCTCACAGGATTGATCATCTTTTTTTTATTGATTTGTATTGATTCCTCTGCAAATTAAGGAAATAGGGCTTTGTGTGGCTTGTGTGTGGAAAATGCCCTTTTCCCGTTTTTTGTTATTTTCACTTGGCTGATTGGCATTTTGCCCACAGAAGTTATGAGGCCCACTTCATCCATCTTCTCCTTCACAGCTACTGAATTCTGTGCTCTGATCACAAAGGCCTTCCCTAGTCTCTGATTGTGAAGAAATTCACCTCCATTTTCCCAAATGATTAGCCAGTTGTTCTAATGCCATGTGTCAGAGTTCCCCCCTTTATTTTCATTCTCCTTTCAGTCCCTCAGAGGCCATGTGGCTCTACACAGTCACCAGAGTGGAGCCCACAGAAGTGCCATGTTGCTTTCAGCCAGGTCTGCCAGAGAAGACCAGAAAGGCCTGTCCCCTGGATCCCACAGAGGCCTCTGTCATTTGGTAGAAGAGAGGCAGGTCTGTCGGGGACAGAGAGGGCCCCACAGCTCTGAGATGCGAGGCAACAATAGCCTCCCAGTCCTGAGAAGTGGGACACGCATCCAGTGTCTTCCTTCTGAAGAAACCCCAGGGGAGAGTGTGTTCTCTATACAGAAAGAAGAAACACAGCCACGCCTGTACTTCTGAGGACACACACGCTACACACCACACACACACTCACCACACACACATACTCACCGCACACATACACACACACACACACCCAACGGACACACTGACTCCTCCAGTAGGGGGCACCCTGTCCTAAGGAGCCCTCTCCATCACAGGAATTCCAAGAACAGTCAAGCCAGTATCTCTCAAATACCCAGATTCCTTTCGAAGGAAATAAAAATATGGAGGACCCCCAAGAATATATCTCCAAGACCCTCAGTTGAGAAAAAAAGAAACCAAAGACTTGCTGTATAAAGATGTTCCAATTGCAAGTTAACACGTGTTTAAAACTGCTAAATAGATTTAATTTAAGTCAGCATTAAAATGAAAGTCTGATATTTAAAAATTTTCCCAGAATGAAAAGATCTGGAAGAACACAGCTGCAGAGCCCCGAGGTAGGGTAGGCAGTTGAGAAAATCTGATCTGAGGCATTACTCTGCAGCAGATCTACAAGTGAATATTCTTTCCACACACATGAGTAACATAAACCTTTCTCCTATTTTTCTTCGATTTCTGCCTCTCCTTGTATATCAGGCCCGGCCCCTGGGCAACAAAAGACGATCTTCCTTCCTTTTGCCTTGTCCCTTAATCCCTGTGAGTTTTTCCAGTAAAAATACTTATGATTTTTACTGGGAAATTTTAAAAATCATTATTATAAAATAGGCAATTTAGAAAATACAGAATTTTTGCTTAATGTAAAGGCACCTGCTCACCCCGAGAGGTAATAGCCCTTTAAGTCGTGGTGGGCTTCCTTCTTGCCTTCTTCTTTGCTTGAATGTTTTCCAGTAAATACCCAGCAAGGGCCAGTGCAGTCACACGACCCAGGCTGACCTGGCAGGGCCATCTCGCCTCCCAGAGGTTGGAGCTGTGAACAGGCTGGCCTGGGAGAGACCTTGTCCCAGTTTCCTGCAGTGTTCCCTCAGAAACACTGTCCATTCTCTTCCGGAAAAATCCCTAGGTTAGAAGCAGCTGGGGGCCCTTTGGCCACCCTCCCCTCCCTGAGAGTAGAATGGGAGACAGGGGTGCTCAGACCCTCCCAGCCCATTTCTCTCCCCTCCGTGCTCGGTGGGGGGCCCAGCGCTGGGGTTCAGGGTTGAGAAGCAGGGTCTTGGGCGGGACAGCTCTGTTTCCTGGCAGCAGCCCAGAGGGTGACTAGGGCTGGAAGGCACAGAGGAGGAGCACATCCTTCCTGGGCCTGTCCCCACCAGGCTGTGTGACCTCTCGGACAAACAGCCTGCCTCTCCAGGACCCGCGCCAGGGCTGTGCTGGTGCTGGTGGTTCTCTGCTAGCTAGGAGACCAGGACAGAGAGCGGCTTGAAGGGCTTCTCCATTATGCCCTCGCCTCTCCTCCTCGCAGAGCCACACTCGCTGCCTCTGACGGCGCTCCCGCCCTCTCCCACTCCCTCCCCACTTTCCCTCACACAGGTCATCCTGTTTCACAGGACCTGGACTAGCACACGGACTGGGTAAGATACAAATAAGATATAAGACCCGGGTTTCCGTCTGTCGCTACCTCATCGGAAGTGGAGACTGCACAGATACTTAGGAAGTTTGCAGGACATATTGGGGATGGTCTGACTTAAAATACAGGCTAAATGATCTACACAAAATTCATCTGCAGATCCCACAGGTCCCTCAAGCTGCTGGGCTGTCATCTCTCAGAGAAACAGAAACACAGTGAGCCCTGTGTCATGAAGGTTAAGAGAAGAGAGAGACTGGCCTCAGATGGGAGTCCCAGAGGCAGCCTGAGCTGCCTCTCCCCCAGCAACCCCAGGGCTCCTGGGTGAGCAGGGCACCCAGTGCTTCGCTCACAGCGTCCCTGGCTGTTTCCCGAGGATTCCCAGGCGGGCCAGCCAGCACGTGCCCGTGTGGGCAGCAACAAGTTTGGAAGGACACACACTGATGCAGTGACAGGGAGACTTGGGGGGTTGCAGTCAATATATATTTTTATATTAGATATTTTATCTAATATATATATTAATATAATATATATAATATTACATATATATAATATATATTTTATATTAGATATTTTATCTAGTATATTATATTTTATATAATATACGTTTATATTAGATATTTTTAGTATTTCATAATGGTGTGTTTAATCAGAAAAAAAAGATGCCGACATTTCCATTTTCTAAAAGTTTGAGCGTGCGGGAAGAGGGGTGATCCGTGCAGCTGCTGCGGTCAGGGCAGGCTCCGTGGAGACCGGAGGGCATGGCTGGGCCTCTGCGCCGGAAGGGATTCAGAAGGATGCTTACCTCACATGCTCCAGAGGGATGGGGGTGGGGAGTGGCACTCATGACTGTGAGGACCCGGGGTCTGAGGAATTGCTGATGGCATCCCTGGGAGTCCCACATGCCCACTGGCCCAGGCTGGACGGAGCAGGGCAGGGGCCAGTAGGGTCAAGGCCATCCCAGTCCCTGAGGTTTTCCTTTGTTCAAGGGTAGCGCTGGGCTAGGAGTGAGGGAGCCAGAGGGATGGAGATTGAGGAGGAACCTGAGCCTCACCCGCCCCCAGCCCAGGCTCCAGGCCAAGCCCATGGATCTGTGACCCAGGAATGGAGCCTGGGCTCCTGTGGCTGCTTCCACTCCTCTCCCCACATCAGGCTGCCGGTGTCAGGACCGGGGGCCAGTAAGACAAGGGTGCTACAGGGCGGGCCGCAGGTGAGAGGAGGGAAAGATAGACAGGAAGAGGCCACAGCACAGAGAGAGGGACAGAGACAGAGGGACGCACAGAAAGACTCAGAAACACACAATGAAGGACACAGGGGGTCACACACACAGAGAAAAGTAGAGTTAGAGATGGAAAGAGGGACAGGATAAGAGAGAGACAGAGATAAGAGCAGGACCTACATTCCATTCACCTCCTAGGAGCAGACAGGGAGGCAGGTACAGGTCAAGGAGTGGGCAGAGAGGACAGAGCTAGAGACGCAAAAAGGGGGTTTGAGTGTCAACGTCACAGGGAACAAACATCTACCACCCATGCAGTCTGCCTGGCACCCTGCTGGGGGCTGCAGGGACGGGCAGCTGTGGGTGCAGGGCCCGTCCTAGCTGGGAGATCCAGCTCCACACCTGGGCGAGAGGAGCAGCAGGCTGGGGCGGCCTTTCCAAGGGCCAAGCGAGAGGAGAGGTTCCCACAGAGCTGAGGTCACCAGGGGCATCTCGGTGAAAGAGCTGCATCGGAGTTGCCTCTTGAAGAGCAGGTGGGAGGAAGCGGCACGGGTTCTCCAGCGGGGAGGATGCGTCAGCAGAGGCATGGACATGTCTGGGTATGGCTAGGAGGGCCTTGAACGCCAGGCTAAGGAAGCTGAGGGGGCCCTGGTCACACCTGAGCGCAAGAGTGATGTAGTGGGAGCTGCGCTTTAGGGAGACCTGGGCCATTCCGTGGCCAGAGCTGAAGGGCAGCAGAATAAAGTGGAGGAAAGGGGTGCAGGCACCCATGAGCAGCCCCTGTGCCCTCTCCCGACACCCCCTGTCTGACACTACATTCAAGCAACCCCAAACTGCCTACCCACACCTGGCTGCTTCTCACCTTCATGCCCTTGTCCAGACGGTACTCTCTGTCTGGAAGCCCTTCCGTTCCACGACCCTGGCAAACACTGAAACATGGTTTAAACTCTCCTCAAGAGACTTCCGGGAAGGCTTCGGGCAGGGTAAGGCGCCCCTGGTGGTTCCTCCCAGCATGAAAGCCAACGTGAAATCTCCCTGGGCTCAGCTGAGTCAAATCATGGGTTTTTTGTTTTTTGGGGTTTTTTTTTGCGGTACGGGGGCCTCTCACCGTTTTGGCCTCTCCCGTTGCGGAGCACAGGCTCCGGACGCGCAGGCTCAGTGGCCATGGCTCACGGGCCCACTTCCTGGACCGGGACACGAACCCGTGTCCCCTGCATTGGCAGGCAGACTCTCAACCACTCAACCACTAGGGAAGCCCCAAGTCATGTTTTAAACCAAGACAAGAAAATGTAATTGGCTCCATCAGTGCCGTGGTCTTACCACACCCAGAATTTGCCTGTCCCCCCACGGGAAGCCCCAGCAGCTGTCAGGCATCAGTATCACAGTCCTGAAGAGGGGAGGGATGGAGGAACAGGGTGGGGACCAACTGCCTAGAGGTGCTTTGGGCTGGCTGGTCACAGAGCAGTGACTCATCCCCCCAGAGAGGAGGGGAGTAGCAGTGGGGGGCAGTCGGGCTGGCCAGGGGGCCTTGGTGGAGAGAGCCTGCTCTGCCCTACACTCCTTGGCTAGACCCCGCCTCCTCCTTGTCCCCTCAGGCCCTAGGAAGAACCTCCCGCAGCCCCGGGCTCGCCCCCAGCGGGGCTGGCATTGACCAGGAAGGCAGCTGAAACCTCCCCGCCCGCCACCCGCAGCTGCCCTCTACCCAGGCCCGGCCATGGATAAATTCCGCGCGCTCCTCCAGCACTTCCAGTCCAGCTCCGAGTCGGTGTTGAACGGCATCTGCCTGCTGCTGGCCGCGGTCACAGTCAAGCTGTGCTCCTCCTTCGACTTCAACTGCCCCTGCCTGGCGCGCTACAATGCCCTCTATGGCCTGGGCCAGCTGCTCATGCCCCCAGCCGCCCTTTTCCTCTGCAGCCTCCTGGCCAACCGGCAGTCCGCGGTGATGGTGGAGGAGAGGCGCCGGCCTGCGGGGCACCGAAGGAAGGACCCAGGCATCGGCAGGTGTGGTCCCTCGCCACCCAGGTCCCCGTGGGCATTGTCAGGGGCTCTCCCAACCACACAGTCACTGCCAGGTGCCAAAATCCCAGTGACCCCCGTGGGTATTGTCAGAACTCCCCCACCCACCCCCATAGGCATCCTCATTTCCCCTAGGAAATGATACCAAGACATCATCAGTTCACAGAGACCGATCTGCCAGTTTCTACTCTGGAAACAGATATTTCTGATCCTGTCATCTGTCACCTTTCCATGCCCAGTGCTGGAGACGCATGAATGATACAGGATTCCCAAGAATTATCCAGGTCACATCTGTCATGCTGGCCATGGATTATAACTCCCCACATGCATGAAGGACCATCCCATGACGTGCACAGCCGTGTTGCCGTACGAGAGGCATCATTGGCTTGAAGGCTGCATCCCCTCTCCTGCAAGCTCCCCGAGGGCAAGGACCTCACCTGCTGTGTCACAGTGTCCTCAGAGCCTCGCACCTGGTCGGTGCCCTGATCAGCTCATTGAGTTTAGCGATTCGTAATGCTCCCCGGCCCACAGGGAGCCAAGCTCTGTGCCCAGTGCTGTGTGTGCACCGCCTATGAATTCTCACCTCGGCCCTGGGTTGGCTCCCGTCTTGGATCCATTTTTAAGGATGGGGGACCTGAGGCACAGAGAGGGTGATTCACTAGGCTGAGCTCCCACAGCAAAGAAGAGGCTCAGATTCAAACACAGCCCAAGGCAGAACTGCTGCCCTGTTTTAGACAAAATAAGTGCTCTAGATCCATGGGCAGTGGCAGGAGGGGCTTGGTGGGTTTTAGCTCACTCACGATCTCCTCCTCTCCCCTATTCTTTGATATGGACAACTGAGGTGTTCTCAAGGGTATGTAATGTAACTTCATAACAAGTCCTGGGTTCCACCTTCTAACCACATTGCCCCCATAGAAAATGCTGGATCCGCCCCTGCCTACAACGTATTTATAATTACGCCATGCACACACACACACCCAGCCAGCACACACCATCTTATGTTTTGTGTACAACCCAAGTTAAAAACCTCTGCATTCTGTGCACAAGCGGCCTGTTTCATGTTCCCCAGCGGTTCCAAGCTCCCTGTGATTCAGCCACGCAGGGAGGGTCACATTCACTAAGCATGCCCTTTACCTTTTCCTCTGGGGTCTAGTGGGTACAGCTCCACTGGGCTCCTGTCCTGTGACCAACACCCAACCCAGGCCACTAGACGGGCAGAGTGGGTCAAAAGCGGCACCTGGGGACAGTCAGAGGGCGGCTCCCAGACACTGCGGAGAGGTGTTTAAGGTGCTGTCTCTGGGAGGGTTATTCCACGGGACCCTCTTAGTTTAGGGTCCTCCCAAAAGCAGCCTCTGGAAAGAATGTGATAATATGTAGGCAACTTGGGCTCAGTCCTTCTGGGGACCCTCTAAGAAAGTGGATAGAACACACCTCAGAATCGTCCCACCGAGGATCCTGGAAGCTGGGGTTCTTATCCACCAGGCCCTGCCCTCTTGGATTGAAGGTTGATTTGGGAACATGACCCTCCAGCGCTTCCAGCCTGCACCTCTGGGAGCAGAAACTCCTCCAAAGTCCCAGGCAGAGCCATGCAAGTGGTTGAGGTCAGAAGCTCTCAGGCCCTCCCTATGAATAGGAACCACCCACCAAAGCTCTAGATGCTTCTGGCCGGGACAGGGCACCAACAGAGTCTGCTACAAAGCTAGAGCAGGAAGAATACCAGCTCCCCCGTGTTCCGGTCCTGAGACTCCCGGGACCCTCAGCCCTGCTTCTTCCCTATCCTCTGCTGCTCGGACCTGTAGCCCCTCCTTTGGTGTAATCACACCTGGGATATCCCTCCTCCCGGGAAGTCCATCCCTGCATCTCCCCTGTAGCCTTCCTGCTGCAGCTGAATTCCGGCTGCCCTTTGTGCCCCCTTCCTTCCTCTGCTCCCAGGTATATGTTCTCCTCTGTGCTCTAGAGAGCACTGGCCGCCCCCTTGTCTGGATCCTGCTGGCTCTCCTCGATGGGAACTGCTTCGTGTGTGTCTTCAGCAGCTCCGTGGACCCTGACAAGTTTCTAGACTTTGCCAACATGACCCCCAGCCAGGTGCAGCTCTTTCTGGCCAAGGTGCCCTGCAAGGAAGATGAGCTGGTCAGGGACAGCCCCACTCGGAAGGCAGTGTCTCTCTACCTGCGGTGCCTGTCACAGGTAATTCAGGTGGTCCTCTCCCAGCCCTAGGAAATGTCCTGCATTGGTTTCGAGGGGCCTGGAGGTACAAATGGTTTCCTGAGGCCCCTCCCAATGCCGCAGGCACAACCATGGACCATGTGGTCCCTGGGGGGATCAGGAGTGTGACTCACACACAGGACAGTGTTGGGCCTTAGGAAGTGGGGACTCCGCCATCAATGCTGACTCACCCCAGGCTGGATGCCAGGTGCTCGTACCCTCCGGGAGTCCACTAGACTCATCCCCAAGTTGGATGGCAGGAAAACACTGGAGATAGACTGCTCTACCCTGCCACCACCCCATACACACATTCCGCTCACTCCTCAGAAATACGATACTAATTACCATGTATTAAGCACGTATGTGTCAGGCACTGTGTTAAGCCTTTCACATGCGTTACTTCAATTCCCAAGACAGGCCTATGAGGTGGATGCAATCATGATCATCCCATTTTGCAGATGAGGAAACTGAGGCTCTGAGAGTTTAGTTCACAAGGCCAAAGTCACAGTTTGTAAGAGGCCGGGCAGGGATCTGAAGTGTCATTCCTCCAAACCCTCTCATCCACCTCCCTACCATGCAGGCTCCCCAGATGTCCGGCTCCCCACAGGGCACAGAATCCATTATCCTGGGGACAAACCCCAGCCCCATCCCCAGCCCAGGCTCCAGATTCCACCTCCACCACTCCGAGAGCCCAGCCTGGGCTGTGTCCCCCGCCAAAAGTGTTTACATGAACCCACCACATGCAGAACATCACTGGAGCTACAACCCAGCACTTTGGGGTGCCAGGACAGGCTTGTGGCAGATGCAGGCCCGTGGAGTGGCAGAGAGAGGACCAGTGCTCAGGAGACACTTGGTTCTGCTTCAGACTGTGACCTTGGCCATGTCCCTCCCGCTCTGGGCCTCAGTTTCTCCTGCCAAGTAAATGGAGGTCTGGTCTCCTCACCTTGATGTCTCCTACGGATGTAAACACTGTAGGCTCTCACTAGTTCCCTGGAAAGAGTGTAGAATTCTCAGTCAGACCAGGGTTTAAGTCCTGACTCAGCTGTAAATGATCAGTCACACTAAATGCCCCTCCAGGTAAAATACTCACACAAGTATTTTAAATTTGGAGTGGGGGGAGGGAGGACCTTGTAAGAGGCCAAATGAGAGAGCTTTGTCAATCACATCTGCAAATGATAAAGATTCAAATATGTCTTTGTGGTTTAGAGGAGTGATATCTCTGCTCCAAGTCCACACGGTTGCTCGGGTCTTAAGCGATGTCTCAATACCTTTGGCTGGGCAGAGGGGAGGGCGAGGGGCTGTCCAGGTGGGGTCTCCAGCCTCAGAGAACTGCTTCCAGCTTCTCCTCACGCTTGGCCTGGAACAGTATTCCCTGTTCACATCCTGTAAACTATTGCCATCCTTCAGGTCTCAGCCTCAGCCGCACTGTCATCTGAGCCCTCAGGTTCAGGTTGGGTATCGCCCCTCTGACTTCCCACAACCCCCGATACATCCCTCAACGTGGTGCTTAGCCATTCATCACCGATTTCATTGTATCTTCCACTGAAGTGTGAGCTCTGTGCGAGCAAAGACTGAGTCCTCAGTGTCTTCCCCAAAATATAGGATGGATGGATGCATAGATGGGATGGATACACATATATAAGCACGGATGAAGAACCGAATAAAAAGATGAAAGATGATGGGTGGATGGACGGATGAATGGATGGGAGTGCAAAGGAGGCAAAACTTGACCTCCACCCACCTTGGGTTTTCAGCTGAGACTAACAAAAAGACAGATTAACAGGAGGAAAACAAAAAGTTTATTATTGTGTGCAGTGATCATCATGCAGGAGAAACCTAAAACAAAGAGTAACTCAAAAAAAAAAAAGAAGACAGGGTCACTCAAAGCAGTGGCTTAGAAGTATGCTTATATAGCATCTTCAGCCATGAGCAATACCATTGCAGAGAAATGTCAGCACGAGGGAAAGCAGCTTTATGCTTCCAAGGGTGGAAACTGTGGGAAGGTAAATAAATACATGGGAGGAAACGAATGGAGTAAGGTTTGTTTGCGGATTCCTCTGCTGCTGTCTCTGGGCTGATGAGAGTCTGTCTCCAGCAAAAGGGGAATTTACCTCCTGCCTTCAGGCAGAAGGGGAGATGCTCCTTCTTAATTGTCTTCAGCTCAAAATAATTTTTATGTCAAAGAGGCATATTTTGGGGCGACATATTCTTGTTCCCTTCAGGAGGAAAGTTGGAGGGATGAATGGCAGGTGGATGGATGGTTGGATAGATAAAAGGAAGGAAGGATGAGAGTATGGGAACATGAATGGATGGGAGGCTAGATGGCTGGATAGGAAGGAGGATGATGGACAGATGGAAGCATGGTTGAGAGGTTAGCTGGATAGAAAGACAATAGATATACAGTCAGATAAGAGGATGGATGCCTAGATGGGTGGAGAGATCGTTGGATAGAAAATGGATGCAAGGATGAAAGAATAAATGGGAGGAAGGACAGATGGAGGTGGTTGGTAGGATGGATGACTTAGTGGGAAGATGGATAGATTTGGAAAAGGATGCAAGGGATAAACAAAGGGAGAGACTTTGGAACATCCTTGCCACATTGTACAATATCTCAACCTCGCGCTCCCCACCCTCCAGGCCATCGGCTGGGGTATCACCCTGCAGCTGATCGTCGTGGCCTTCCTGGCCCACTGTTTGAGGCCCTGCTTCGACCAGACAGTCCTCATGCAGCGCAGATACTGGAGCAACTACGTGGACCTGGAGCAGAAGCTCTTCGACAAGACATGCTGTGAGCACGCGCGGGGCTTCGCACACCGCCGTGTGCTGCACTTCATCGCCAGCATGCAGAGCGAGATGCGGGCGCGGGGGCTGCCCCGGGACTCCGCGGGCAGGGGTCCGGAGACCCCTGAGATGCTGAGCCCCACGAGGGCCTGGACGGTGGAAGCGGGAAAGCCCACCCGCGCGCAGTCTCCAGTCAGGAGCAGGTGGACCACCGCCTGAGCACCTGGTACTCCAGCAAACCACCACTTGACCTCACAGCATCTCCTGGACTCCGGGGGCGGGGGGGGGTGGCCCCAGGCCGCCCCAGCACACCGACGTGTAAGGACCCTGGCCATGTCCCCACGTAAAATGCCCGCTCTGACAAGGGTCTGAGGGCTTTCCAGGCTATGGGGAGCCCAAGGCAGGGCAACCTAACCCCTCTTGGCCTCCTTCCCCAAAATAGCCCAGTCTCTGGCCGAGTTTCTGCGTGTGGCCCCCTGTGTGCTCTACAGCTGCGCTTCACGACCTTCAGTGTGTTCACCTGGGCTCTTGGTAAATGCAGATTCTGATGCAGTCTACCCAGGACTGGGGCTAAGACTGCATTGCTAACAAGCTCCCAGGTGATACTGATGCTTCTGGGCAGTGAACCAAATGTTGAGTAGCAAGAGTCTAAATAGATCTGCCATGGGTTCTGGGTCCTAGATGTCCAGATTCTACATTTAAAATAATAATGACGACAATAGCACATGCTTGTATGGTGCTTAGTATGTGCCAGTCATTATTCCATTCTATATATAATTCATTTAATCTTTATGATAATCTAATGAAGTAGGATGATTATTAGTCCCATTTTTTCGAGGAGAAAACTGAGGCATAAAAGGTTAAGCTGCCTGAGGTAACCCATGTAAGAGCTGGAACTTTATCCCAGGATGTCGGCTCTAGAGTCTGCTCTGAGCTACTACGTCAGTCTCCCCTCTAGACTGTTGGTGTGTGTATTTGTTTTCAGTGCTCTGGTTGGGTTTCCTGCAGCCTCCAGCAAGATTCTCTGAGCGAGCCCCGCTTGCTGAGTTCCTCTTAAAAGTACTAATGAGTGCCTCTTGCTGACTACTGCTGATGAATAGTTTTATATATTCCTGGCAAGGGGATTTTTCTGTTTTTGAATGTCAAGGGGGCTGACCCTTCCAGCTCCCATCTTCCCAAGTCCCAGCAATTCTACTCCTAGCCCACTAAGGCTGAGCAGCCCTTTAAGATGCTGTTGCATTTTCAGCCCAGCCTTCTGCTCACCTCCAGCTAGCACATGCTTCCTCCCTCACCCCTCTACTCACCACCCTCCCCACCACCTGCAGCCTGACCCCGAGCTTAGCCTCTCTTTCTAAGGCTGCCTCGTTCACCAGGCATTCGAGGGGTGTCTATCCACTGCCGTCAGCAAGAAGCTGGCATCCTGGTAAGGATTTCCCCAGGGATACAGTGTATGGACCAGATCTGCAAATCAGGGTACAAATTAGGTATCTAGGCAGCCCTAGACATCTCCACACTGAACAGGAACCCCAGGTGGCTCTGCAGATGCCAGTGTTTAAGAATCTCTGGGCCGGGCTTCCCTGGTGGCGCAGTGGTTGAGAGTCCGCCTGCCGATGCAAGGGACACGGGTTCGTGCCCCGGTCCAGAAGGATCCCACATGCCGCGGAGAAGCTGGGCCAGTGGGCCATGGCCGCTGAGCCTGCGCGTCCGGAGCCTGTGCTCCGCAACGGGAGAGGCCACAACAGTGAGAGGCCCGCGTACCGCAAAAAAAAAAAAAAAAAAAGAACATCTGGGCCAAGTGTGGTTGTGGGGTCTGACTCAGGGATGAAGACCCTTGAAACACCAGGGTTAAATCTTGCTGGAAGAACTGCCACTCAAGCTCTAGCAGCCCAAACTGGAAGCATTGGGGGAGATCTAGCCTGTGAGCTCCTCTGGGTCTCTGCCCCTCCCTGATGACTCACCAGACACACACACACACACACACACACACACACACACGCATCCTGTTATTGTGCTTGGTGGCCACAGACATGCACAGACTTGGGTTCACCCCACGCTTTTCTGGTCCTCAGGGCATGGGGGCAGCACAGGGGCCCCTGGATGCCCTCCTGGAGCCCAACCCCCTCCATATCGGGCAATCTCTGTTCTCCTGGGTGCTTGCCAAGGGACCTTGTAGGATGGACAATCCCTGCAGCTCAGCATTTCCCCTCCCATCCTGCTGTGGTCAGGCCATGTAAATGTCTGAAATAGTACTGGGGTGGGGAAAGATTTAGGCAAAGTGTTAGCAGGGATTGGGGGAAGTGGGGGAAGGGAGGAGGGAGACCTTGGACATGGTCCAGTCAGCAGGGGTGAACTCCAGCCCAGGGAAAGGAGGCTCAGGGCCCCTACCTTGGGCTGCAAGGAAGCAGCATCTGGACCAGTGAAAAGCCACTGACTGCAATCTATACTCTTGCCGCCTTACACTGAGCACTTATAGGTGCCTACTGCATAGAAAGCACTATGCCAGGGCGTAGGGAAGAGAGGATACACAGATGATACGCCCCACCATCAAGGAGCTCACTGTCTACTAGAGGGACAGAGATGGGTATAGACATCATTATAGGGACTTCCTTGGTGGCACTGTGGTCAAGAATCGGTTCGAGCCCTGGTCCAGGAAGATCCCACATGCTGCGGAGCAACTAAGCCCGTGTGCCACTACTGAGCCTGTGCTCTAGAGCCCACGAGCCACAACTACTGAGCCCTCATGCCACAACTACTGAAGCCCAGGCGCCTAGAGCCCGTGCTCTGCAACAAGAGAAGCCACCTTAATGAGAGGCCTACGCACCACAACGAAGAGTAGCCCCCGCTCGCCGCAACTAAAAAGAAAGCCGGCACGCAGCAACAAAGACCCAATGCAGCCCAAAAGTAATTAATTAATTAATTAAAAAATAACTGTAATCAAAATTCTAGTGATAATGAGAATAATGGGTTTAGAATCCAATCAAGCTGTTTTTTCCCACGTATTTTGCAGAGTGTATATGTGGTTAGAGCAGACACCTGAAGCCAATTTGGGCACCACGAAAAGGGCACATCGGCTACAAACAGGGAGCCGCGTCCACTATAGATGGAAGACAGAGATTCCAGACAGCCTTTTGGAGCCACACTCCTCCTGGACTCCTGGCCTCATTTGCTGGGTCTCTCTCGTCCTGCTCTCCACCTGTGGCTGTGCCCCTTGGGAGTCCTCAACAGGGTCCTCCAGGGGCCACCAGCCTGGATGCTCCAGTTACCCAAGGCCCAGGTTGAGGGCTAAGGGGAGCAATATACTTCCCCACCTGTATCCTGCTTGTGACACGCTAGCATTTCTACCCAGACTCGTAGAGCAGGAGAACCTCATCCAGCTGGAGGAGAAAGGCAAAAAACCAAAAAAAAACACACTTCCCTGCCTCCTCCTCCACCCACCCTCCTACCCCCAACTCCCACCTGGTCTGGGTTCAAATCCCACTCTTTCACCTACAAGTTGTGTAACTTTTAGCTGGTGCTGGGAAGGAAGACTTTCCTCTACCCTTCTAGGATCTTCTGGCTTGTTTAAGAATTAAATTGAAACAAGGCAGGTAAACAGGAGGAAATCTAATTTCGTACGTATGGGAGTCTCACATACATGAGAGTGTCAGAGACAGAAAGGTAAAATGCGGTACTTACGCCATCCTGAGCTAGGGAGTAGGTTAGGGGCCTGGGGCTTCCAAGGGCAGGAGGCTCATTCACAGGACGATAAGTGTTACCAAAGCTGGTCTGTTTACCCAACACACAGCAAACCAAACTCTGAGATGCCAAGATTTGCGGCAGAGGAAGCGTTTGTTCACAGGAAGGCAATTGAGGAGACGGCCGAACAAGCCTCAGATCCGCCTCCCCCAAGGCGAGGGGGTTGGGATAGCTATGGAACAAGCAGGTGGGCTTGGCATGGGGAAAGGTGATTGGAGGCAGGAAAAATGTGAGGTAGCTGGTGTTCTGCACAGGTGTATCTGGGTTACATGCTTCTGCATATTCAAGTATACAGGCACTTAGCGTGATCTGGGGGTAAAGTTTTCCAGTCCTCTGATGTCAAAAGGCCATTCATCATACACCTCTGTAGACCCAGTTTTAGGGTTGGTGGTCCCAACCAGCCTTAGCTGGCTTG
This sequence comes from Phocoena phocoena, assembly GCF_963924675.1. NCBI lineage: Eukaryota > Metazoa > Chordata > Mammalia > Artiodactyla > Phocoenidae > Phocoena > Phocoena phocoena. The sequence continues at coordinate 25,321,894 of NC_089234.1, forward strand.
CACTGGACAAGAACTGGCTCCAAGTTCCTGTAAGACAGTCGGGTTACGTGAAGCTGGGAAGGTATGCAATTAAAGAGGAAAAAAGGGAAAGACAGAAAAAATAACTAAAGCAAGCTTAGTCAGTGAAGGCAGCTTACAAGCAGAGGGGTTTTTACAAGCTGTTCCCCTGTCTATTGCTCTGAAAGACAAGCTCAAGAATTCCTCTTAGCTAGCCATCAGCTTTCATTAACTCTATGAGGTACGGTTTCACAAGAAGATGAGCAGATGTTCGGTAATTAGGTGTTTGCCCTGCCATATAGATGGTGCCACTTAGATAAAATTTACCTCTGGGAATAACTCTTTCTCTGGGAAAAATCCCCAATTTAAATTCCTGTAGTTAGTTAAGGGAGGAGCAGTAGTTTCTCTCGAGCCCACAGGGTCTCTACTGCCTTTAGCTCAAAATAACCCACATGCCAAAGTAGCACGTCTTGGGGAGGTCTGTTCTGAACCCTACACTTGTCACTTAACCTCCCTGAGCCTCAGTCTCAACCTCTGTGAAATGGGGACAATAAAACCTACCCCATGGCGTTGTAGGAGGATCCCATGAGGTGATGCATGTGGAGTGCCGGCATAAGGCCTGACCCAGGGGAAGCCCCGGTCAGTGCCAGTTCTTGTCAGTAACACAGAGACACACAGACACAAAGACCACTCACGTGGTTACGTAAGAGGATGAGGCCAGTACTGAACCCAAGTTCCGCTGCTCACCACTCAAAAGGCCAATACTAGGGGGACAAGTGTTGGTGGGAAAGGAACATCTGCTTGATTCAGCAGCCTTCATCTGGCAGGGGTCGGCTTCCTGTAAAAAGAATTTAGGAACGTGTGTCACACCTTTATCTGTGTCTTCAGGGAACTGGGAGTTCTGTGCCTCTGCTCTGTGGCTGGTCTGTCATCTAAACTCCTACCAGTTTCCCAGCACAACAGCTAGTCTTTGTTTTTACATCTTCATGTTTCCTAACCATTAACTCTTAAGCTAGCCTTCTGAGTCTCAGGGGAGGCCTGGGAGATGAAAGCTTTGCTACAAACAAGAGGCAGGTGGAGGACATGGGTTGGGGCTGGTAGGGGGGAAGTCTGTCCCAGGAAGGCCCCACAGGACCCTGCTTGGTTACAGTTACACTCACACACCACAGAGCCACAAACACTGAAGCCCAAAGCCACAGCAAGTTCACACACACACACACACACACAGGGGCACACAGATCTGAGGGTCCCAGGGAGCTGCCCTGCCCAGGCTGTCGCTCAGCCTCAGCAGCCCCAACCTCACCCTCTTGCCCCAGACAGAAGCCATCTGGCTGGAGCTGGATCTGACCCACTCTTCTGAGAGAGCTGGCGACATCAAAGGGAGCCCTTTAAGCCCCTTTCCACTTTTCTATGCTGGTGGAGGGGTCCCTGCCTTGGTTCCTGCAGACACTCTGGAGTCCCCAGCCCCAGGCCTGAAACCCTACCGCCCACTCCTTTATTTTTTGATCTGGCGGAGTAGAGGTAGGAGGTAGAGCCAGGAAAGGATTTTTCATCTGTAATCCACAAAGACACAGACACACCCACCGAGACACAAGCAGACAGGACATAAAAGCATCTGCGTTATGCTTATAGCTCTCTGCCTGGCAGAGAGGGGACCCAGCACCCTCTCAGATCCAAGTCCACTGACTCCAAATTTAGGGCTTTTTACTTTATTCATTTAGCACTATCTCCACCACCATCCCCATCCCCACTGTGACCGCTATCACCATCATAACTGCCATCACCACCACCATCACCATTAACACCATCCCCACCACCATTATCACCCCATTATAGCCACCACCACCACTGCTATCGCTACATCATCATACCATCCTTGTCTGAGCAGATGGAGGAGCCCTCTTGGATCCTGACACAGCATGGAGGAAAGACCCAATGAGAAGGGCAGAAGGAGGGCGACATGCTTCCTAGGAGCCCAGGGGACAAGGTCCAGAAGCTCAGGCCTCTGCAGCATCCCTAGTTTCTCCCAAACCTCAACCCTGCTGGAGACAGTGTCTTCCCGGACAGGTCTGAGCCTCCTTCCCTGCCCTCCTCCCAGCCCACAGAGAACTGGTCCCCATCAGGCATGGTCCTCGTGGTTTCCCAGTGCCAGAGCCAGCCGTGGAGAGAGAGAAACCCAGCAGGGGCGGGGCAGGGAGGGGCAGCACCCTGGCTGCACCCATGGGATTGGCCAACCTGTGCCCTCTCGGCCAGCACCTGACTTAGAAGGTTCCTCAAAGAGACAGTGGCCTCAGCCTCCGCCCTGAGCTCTGCCCATCTCAGCCATGAAGTACCCACCCAGTGGGCAGAGTGGGCCTCAGGGGCCATCCTGAGGCAGCGGTGAGGTGGGAAGAGGCCGGCAGACCCCGTGCGGGGCACCATGGACAAGTTCCGGATGATCTTCCAGTTCCTGCAGTCCAAGCAGGAGTCCTTCATGAACGGCACCTGCAGCATCATGGCCCTGGCCAGCGCCCAGATGTACTCCGCCTTCGCCTTCAACTGCCCCTGCCTGCCGGGCTACAACGTGGCCTACAGCGCCGGCATTCTGCTGGCGCCACCTCTGGTGCTCTTTCTGCTCGGTCTGGTCATGAACAGCAACGTGTCCATGCTGGCTGAAGAGTGGAAGCGGCCACCGGGCCACCGGGCCAAGGACGCCGCGTGCTGCACTGCATGTTCTGCTCCATGGCTCAGCGCGCCCTCATCGCACCCGTCGTCTGGGTGGCCGTCACACTGCTGGGTGGCAAGTGCTTCCTCTGTGCCCTCTGCACTGCTGTGCCCATGACCATGCTGGGCAACGGCAGTCTGGCCCCCGGCCTGCCCCCGCCCGAGCTCGCCCACCTGCTGACCCGGGTGCCCTGCCCCGAGGTCTGTGATGGCGACTGGCTGCTGGCCCGCGAGGTGGCCGTGTGCTACCTGTGCTGCGTCTCGCAGGTAAGGGGCCAGATGGCCTTGGGCTGGGTCTCCCCTCACAGACCGGGTCCCTCGGAAAGGACCCCATCCCCCATCTCGAAATGGGGCTTCCTCAGGATGTGGTCATGTTTCCCCCAAATAGATGTAGGCCCCCAGCCAGGGCTGGGTCTCCCTCCTCAGACGGAGCTCCATGGGGCAGGGGCATATTTCCCCAAAGGAGGCCAGGGCCTCCGAAGGCAGAACCATGTGTCTTCCCTCAGGTCAGTGCCACCTGGGAAAGGAGCACTGTGCCCTGTGCTGAGGTCCCCAGAGGGGACCCAACTGCTCAACCAGCCCCTCATCCTCCACCCTGAGCTCCAGTTTGGAAATCTGGGGGAATCTGCATCCATTTCCTCTTCCAGGCCGGGGCAGTGGTGAGGCCAGTGTGTGGCTGGGCCATTTGGGTACATTTCCCTGGCAAATGTCCCCAGCTGGTGCTCCCTGCTCAGGGAGTGGGAGCTGAGGGGCCGGTGCCCCTGGAAGGGAGGCCTGAGTGAGGGGGATGCACTGTTGGGATGTGCCCCAAAGGAAGGGATGGAGGACCCACTGATGGGGAAATCTAGAGCTCAGGTCCCTCAGCCTCGCTCCCACGTCCTCTGCCCCTCAGACCTCCTCTGCAGTTACTGTGCGTGGGGAGGAAGACCCAGGCAGGGACCCAGGCTGTCAGGGAGGGGACAGGGGGCTGGGCCTGCCCTGCAAGCCTGGAGAAACATGCACACCCTGCTCCAGCGAATCCAGACACCCCCGCTCCCCCTCCAGCCTGGACTCTCCCCTGTGGGTTTTGCGTCATCACCAGGCACCCATGTGAACCTCACGCTCCAAGCGTACAATCTGAACTCTGCTTCCCTCCCAGCCTGCACCTCCTCTCCTGTGGGTACTTGTCCGTCATCCCAGGCCTCGGGGCCTGGGGCAACTGTCCCTCCACCTGACCTTTAAACCATCAACTCATAAACTAAAAGGGCCCCCAGATGGCAGGCTGCCTGGCCTATAGACATGTTTCATTTGGCCTTCAGGGGTTGAATTCGAAATTCAATTTTAGAATTAGTTGGCATCATCTAAACCCCAGAAATTTTCCCATGAAAATGAGATTGTCCAGCGTTACTTGAAACTTCAGGAGATCCAGCCGAGCAGGGTCCACACTTCCTCACCCAGCACGTGCTCTGCACCTCCCCACCTGATGATTACTCTGCCATAACCCACTGCCCCACTACAGGCATTTGGGTTGCCCTGCTTCCCCATCCTGATCTGGCCGAGTGCTTCTCTGTGCAGCTGGGGTTGACCCTGAAGCTCAGACTGGGGGAGCAGCCTTCCCCACAGTGAGTAACTGGAAGAACAGAACTAGCACCCAAGCATCCGGTGCTCTTCAGCATGGAGTTTGAGCAATTGTCCACTTTGTCTCTGTGACCCCTGAGCCCAGCTCAGAGCCCACACAGAGGAAACGCTGACTGAGCGCTGCTGACTGAAAGGCAGACACTAGCAGGAGCCGGAGGAGAGATACAGGACTCAGAGGAGGAAGCGTCACTATGGGAGGTCAAGGAAGGCTTCCCGAAGGAAGAGGCATGCTTACTGAGGGCTGGTTGGCCTAATAATAGTGGCTAACAGTTACTGAACAGTAACTAGGTACCAGGCACTGTGCGAAGTTTATTATCACATTTAGTCCTCAGAACAACCCAATGGGATAGGTACTATCAACAGCCCCGTTTTGTAGGTGGGAGACACTTTGCTCCTAGTCAACCGTTAAGGACAGGCATACTTCGTTTTATTGCAATTCACTTTATTAGGCTTTGTAGACATTGCATTTTTCACAAGTTGAAGTTTCATGGCAACCCTGCATCGAGCAAGTCTATTGGCGCCATTTTTCCGACAGCTTTTGTTCACTTCGTGTCTCTGTGTCGCGTTTTGCTTATTCTCATGTTTCAGGTTTTTCATTATTATATGTGTTATGGTGATCTGTGATCAATGATCTTTGATGTTACTACTATAACTCACTGAAGGCTCAAATGATGGTTAGCATTTTGTAGCAATAAAGTATTTTTTAATTAAGGTATGTATATTGTTTTTTATACATAATGCTATTCTACACTTAATAGACTACAGTATAGTGTAAACATAACTTTTATATGCATTGGGCAACCAAAAACTTCGTGTGACTCACTTTATTGCAATACTTGCTTTATTGTAATGGCCTGGAGCAGAACCCACCATATCTCTGGGATACGCCTGTAGTGGAGACAGGCAAACCCATGCAGCCTATTTCCAGGGTCTGCCCAGCTAACTCCTGTGTACTGAGTGCCAGATCTACATACAGGGCATTTTACTCACGTGGTCTCATTTCCATGAGATGGGTAGGTCTATGCCCATTTTACAGAAGAGAAAGTGGAGGCCAAGAGGTGCTGTCATTTGCTCTTTGTTGTCAGTGCTCTTTTCCCTAAAGGTCCTGACATGGAGTGTGCTTTGGGGGGTTGGACAGGTTTGGGAGGCTAGAGGGCAGTGCCCAGCTGACTCTCTCTTCTCTCCCCTGCAGTCACTGGGCTGGTCCTTCGTGCTGCTGACCACACTGCTGGCATTCGTCGTGCGCTCTGTGCGGCCCTGCTTCACTCAGGCCGCCTTCCTCAAAAGCAAGTACTGGTCCCACTACATCGACAGTGAGCACAAGCTCTTCGATGAGACAGGCACGGAGCACACCAAGGCCTTTGCCAAGGTCTGTATCCAGCAGTTCTTCGAGGTCATGATCCATGACCTGGAGCTGGGTCACGGCCATGGGGCGCTGGCTGCAGTCCCTGCTGGCTCGGCTGCTCCCACTGCCACAGACGGTGCCAACGAGGAGAGGGAGAAGCTGCGCGGCATCACCGATCAAGGCACCACAAACAGGCTGCTCACGCGCTGGCACGAGTGCAAGCCGCCCCTGCGGCTGAGCCAGGAGGAGCCACTGGTGGGCAATGGCTGGGCTGGGGGCGGGTCCCGGCCTTCACACAAGGAGGTGGCCACCTACTTCAGCAAAGTGTGAGCGGCAGCCAGGTGAAGAGGCAGGAATGGGGGTCTGAGGCCACAGCACCTCAGACCCCCAAACCAGATGGAGAAATGAAGGCTGCAAGTGCCGGCAGGAGGCCCCAGAGCACTCACCTCGTGCCCAGGCACTCACCTGCCCATTTGGAGCTGGAAGGGGACCTCACCCCTCCAACTGTGACACTACCCTGGGTGGCCATGAGCAGCATTAGTCAGAAGGGCTCAGAACTGGCTTGGGGGGGACAAGCTCCCACCTGCCCAGCCCCTCCCAGGCCACTCCACCCCTGGTTCACTATCTCCTTTCAGGTCCTACGAGCATCCTTGCCCCAGCATCCACTCATCTGTGATGTTTTAGGATCTCTGTTCCCTTATGCTCAAGGCTCAGGGAGTGGGAGAGTGTCCAGCCATCTCATGAAGCAGGAATCCTCTGATTTGGGCCAATCTCCTGAGTGAGGCTGAACGGGCCAAGGTGGGCCATAACGACATGACACAGCCTCATGTGGTCACAGGTGATAAGACAAGATGCCAGAAGCTAGGTACACTCAGGAGAAGCCAGGGTGTGTCTCACCATGGAGTTCACGCGACATCATCAAGGTGGATTGCACATTTACTTAGCACTGGTCACAAAAGGCCCGGGGTCTTAGTCTGTTTGAATCGCTATAACAAATACGGCAGACTGGGTAGCTTATAAACAACAGAGACCTCTCTCACAATTCTGGAGACTGGAAGTCCAAGATCATGACGCTGCCATGGTCATGTTCTGACGGAGGCCCTCACTGGTTGGTAGCCAGTGCCTCCTCACTGTGTCCTCACATGGCGGAAGGGGCTAGAGGGCTCTCTGGAGCCTCTTTCATAAGGCATCAATCCCATGCCTTAAGCACCTCAAAGACCCCACTCCCTGATACCATCACCTTTGGGGGGCAAGATTCAACATATGAATTTTGGGGGACACATTCAGACCATAGCACATCCCATGGAGATGTCCTTGGAGACTGCCCTGACACACCCCTCACATCAGAAATCAGACCATCCCCAGAGCTTGAGCATTTAGAAAAAGAAGCTGATGCCTTCCCATTTTCTCAGAGACTACCCCCCACCCCGGTGGAGGGGGTCTAAAGTGCTGAGAGCCTCCGCCCTGAGGTGGGGATGAGGGTGGAGGGGTGGGAGCGGAGCTGCCTAGGGCGGAAACAGCTCAGACTCCAGAGTGAGAGAGAACTGGGTCAAATGCTGGATCCACCACTTACAAACCGTGTCCCTTGGGTCAGTTGCTTCATTTTTCTGTGCCTCAGTTTCCTCATCTGTACAGTGGGGATGAGGCACCTACTTCATGGGCTGTGTGAGCATTAAATAGGTGAGGTGTGTAAAGTGCATGGCACGTGGTAGGCACTCAGTTTCTGGCGGATAATGTGTGTATCAATTTCCAAACCTGAGGTCTTATCCTTCTCTTCCCCCTGGACGTAGGGGGAGGGGACGTAAGGAACTGGAGCTACGTTTGTCAAGGCGGAAACTGAGGGCCTAGAAGATGACCTTCTTGCCACCCCCCACCCCCCAGACATCTTTGAGACTAAGTCCCACTCATCTAAGAATTCATTTTGATCTTGATCCCTGTAACATTGTGTTAATAATTTCCATTCTTCCTTAAGCATCCTTCCCTCTAGTCCCACTTCTGAGACCCAGTCTCCCTCCCTTTATTTGGGAAGAGGGCGAGACCTGGAAGCCAAGGTGGGCTGGAGGGCTCCTCCAGGAGGTGGGACTTGCTCTAGGGGAAGACTCAGATGAGTAAAGACCAGGGGTGTGTTGGCAGCTGCGGGGTGGTGGGTTCCAGTGGGAAAAGCCAGCCCAGAGGTATTGAGAGGTACAAAATATGAAGGAAAGAGTAAAGCTTTGGGTCAGACAGACCTGGATTCAAATACTAGGGCTGTAGGACCTGTAGTTACCCAATCCCTCTGACCCCCAGTTGTCTGTCTATAAAACGGATGTTACAAAGACCTGTTTTTAGGGTTATAGTGAGGTTAAAGGATGACTTTTGAGGAAGAATCGGGAACTTTGTTTGGCACATGGTAGGATGTGAAAAAATAAACACTGGTCCTTTTCTCTTCATTCCTATATGTGAACAAGCCCAGCTCAGGGAGGCCAGCATGTCACTCAGCAGTTCCATGCTCCCAGAACCACAAGCAGTGCAGAGCAGACAGGGGTCTGGGGGAGGTTGTGGGGGTCTCTCCCTTGATCCTGGGGGCCATCTAGACTGTCCTTGGACAGGGCTCTCCCTTTCAGCATTCCTGACCCATGGCTTTTCAGCCTCAGTTTGCATACTCCCACAGACGGGGAGCTCATGACCACTTTCTGGGAAAGGCTGAGCGGCTCTGATTGTTACAAAGGGCTTCCTTGAGAAACCTGCCTCCTTGTAATTTCCACCTACCAGTCAGAGCTCTACCTACAGGGTCTTAGAAAATCCCTAGAGTCCAGAATTTTCTCATCAGTGCTCCTGAGATTTGACGCAGCACCTGGGGAGCTAGCTGAAGTACAGACAGAAGAGCCAGCAGGGGGAGGGTTTGCTCAGAGAGGGGCAGGACGGCTCTGAGGGAGAAGGGCCAGAACAGGGGAGGGGTACCCCTGGCTTTGCGCACCCCGCTAGGAGGCAGCGTCAGTCTGGTGGCACCTCTCCCCTAACCCTGCTCGGGACTCGGTTCTGGCAGCTTCTGTCGGTGGGGGTCAAGCAGGGGGTGCTCCCGAAACTGGCCTGGAGGGCAGGCCCGGGCCAGATCTGGCTGAGGCCCCCTTCCTGGCCCGGAACTGGTCCCACTGGCGTGGAGCCTCAGAAGGCAGGCGAGCCGCCGCCGCAGTCCCCTCCACTTCCTCTCCTCCCCCGCACCGCCTCCCCCCCCCCCCCCCCACTGCCTGGCGCCCGCCCGGAGGCTGTTTTTCCACTGGCTGGCGCGAACCATCCAACTCACGGGTTCTGCCTCTTTTCTGGAGTTAAACTTTTCTGAAGACACCACAAGCCCCAGGCCCTGCTGGTCTCTCCGGAGCAGAAGCAAAGCGGGAGGGAGCCCGCCTAAGGCGCGGGCTGGCCCATGCCCGGGAGCTCCAATGTCCTCGCCCCACTTGCCCAGGTCCGTGGAGGCCAAGGCCACCAGTGCCCGCAGCTGACCCCAGGTAAGGAAGGGGAACATGCAGGGCCACTCCAAGGCTGCCCAGAGGGATTGTCCCGGGGAGCCAGGCCCCTCGCTGAGGACCCCAGTCCCCAGCCACCTATTTCCTGTCCTGACTCTGGCTGGTGGAGGTCCCATCCCGGGCCTGGGGGCCAGGGGCAGTAGTCTCAGAAGATAGCCTGTTCCCTCCTCTGCTCACCACCCACCAGTGTTCAGGCATCTTGTACCCCACTTTGGGTGGTTTCTGAACCCAGGGGAGCATATTAGGAGCCCTGAAGCCAAGAGGGGAGAAGGAAGAGGGAGAGGGGGCTGTCTTTAACCCATTCATCCCCAGCAATATCACAAACTCTCTTTCCCGAGGAGTTAGGCTGGAGCCCCTGGGCCCCCAGGCAGTGAGTTAGGGAAGTCAGGTCTTCTCCTCCTCCTCCTGGAAACCAGCCCATCTGGCCTCCTCAGTGGCCACCCAGCTCTGTACCAGCCCGTCTGGCCGCCTTGGCAGTGATTAGGAGGGGTGGTGGTCTAGACAGGAGGCCTAGAAGGAAATATGGGCAGGTCTCCCCACCTTTGTTTGCTCCGTCCCTCCACTCCCCAGCTGCCTCTGGCCTGAGGACTTTTGTTTTTCACTCCCCGGATGGAGGGAAGAACATGGGCCACACCCCGGCCTGTGTGGGTGGAGCCTGGGAAGGGAGTTGGGGCAGAACACGGCCGGAGCCCCGAGGCCATGGCCACTTCCTGGCAGGCTGCCAGCGCATCTGCTGGCCAGAGAGAGAGGGTGGTGGGTATGGCCAAGCCTTAGCCTTCATCAAGGCTTCCTGTTGCTGGCCGGCTGGGCGGTCCCCAGGCCTAGGGACCTCGGTGGAACAGAGCTGCCGGATAAGGAAAGGGTAACGGGTGGGGAAGGGGAGGTCTACCAAGGCTCTTGCGGATGGGCGCAGAGCAGTGTCAGTAGGAAACCAGGAAAGTAGAGGGCTCCCTTAGCTTGACTCACCCTCGTCCACTTCCCAGGCCTCCTTAGGTCATGCTCAGAAGTCCTGCCCAGGCACCTCCATACTTGAATAGCTTTGAGCAGCGCACTTTATCCTCCTGAGGCCTTAGCCTCCTGATCTTTGCCAGAAGGACAATCATCCCCCATCTGCCTCACTTCTGGGAGGCACCCTCAGGGCTGGACAGGGTGAGATGGAGGGTTTCATATACGGGGCGACTATCAGGCACTGTTTATTCCCTTTCATTTTCCTCCAGCATTCCTGAGAGGAGAGCAAGGACCAGAATGACTTACCCTCTTTTCACAGATGAGGACACTGAGGTCCAGAGAAAGGTCATGAAGTATGTTGAGAGCCAGGATCTCCTAAACCAGTCCAAAGCCTGAGGTCTCCAGAATGAGAAGGTTCTTGTGAACTCCAGGGATGCTACACCAGGCTCACCACTGACTGGAGGCCCCTTCCTCCACCCCACCCCCACCCCCCCATATCACAGGGTCAAGTCCAAGTCCCTTATCCACCAGAACACCTACTCTGGCTTTTATACCCATGGGCTAGACACCTTGAGGACATACCCTCCAAATAGTCCTAGGTCCCCCAGCACATTAGCAGTACCTGGAATCCCAAAGGGAAAGGCAGTCAACAGCCCACAGTCCCCAATGCCACAGGGCCAGTCCTAGTCCCCATATCAAAGGAAGCTTGTGGTGATGACGAGAACCTGAGTGTCTGAGGCAGATAGAGCTGTGCTTGAATCTCAGCTCTGCCATTCATACGTGAGCCCGATAAGCGCTCACCCCAAGAAAGCCTCCACCTTCCCTACGTGCACTGGGATATCAGAGCTCAGTGCAGGATCTTGACGATGGGCAATGAGGGATGTAAAGCACCCGACATAGTAAGAGCTCAGTGAACAGTGGCTATTCTCATTCCACCCAGGCCCTGGGGCTCCCCGAGTCTCCTTCCTTTCCCAGCCTGACTACGCAAGATCCCCTCGGTCCCTGTTTTTAGAGGCAAATACTGATCAGTCATCTACAGTCCCACAGGAAGCACCAGGCCAGCCACTGCAGGGGATCAAATGGCAAGACTGTGCCCTGCCTTCAGGGGCCCGTAGCCTGTGCGCTTTCCTAGTCCCACCAGGAGCCACCGTCCCAGTCTCCTGCCTCCACCCTTGCCATCGGTCCCCCAGCTGACCCGTCACCATGGCAGCCCTGATCGCAGAGAACTTCCGCTTCCTATCACTCTTCTTCAAGAGCAAGGATGTGATGATTTTCAACGGGCTGGTGGCACTGGGCACGGTGGGCAGCCAGGAGCTGTTCAGTGTGGTGGCGTTCCACTGCCCTTGCTCACCAGCCCGGAACTACCTGTACGGGCTGACGGCCATCGGTGTGCCCGCCCTGGTGCTCTTCCTCATTGGCATCATCCTCAACAACCATACCTGGAACCTGGTTGCCGAGTGCCAGTACCGGAGGACCAAGAACTGCTCGGCTGCCCCCAGCTTCCTCCTTCTAAGCTCCATCGTGGGCCGCGCCGCCGTGGCCCCCATCACCTGGTCTGTCATCTCTCTGCTGCGTGGTGAGGCCTACGTCTGTGCTCTCAGCGAATTTGTGGACCCCTCTTCGCTCACAGCTGGGGAAGACAGTTTCCCACTGGCCCAGGCCACAGAAATCCTGGCCACGTTCCCGTGTCGGGAGGGCCCCGCCCGCCTGTCAGGTTTCCGGGAGGAGGTCAGCCGCAGGCTCAAGTACGAGTCCCAGGTGAGCCTGTGCCAAGGGGAGTTCCTCTTCTTTCTCTCCTACGCGGTGGCTGGTGGGGAGGTGCCGGGATGACCCAGTATTAATGCTGGAGTCAGTCCTCAGGGGCTGAGATCTCCAGGAAGTCACTAGATTATCAGCGTTGGGCATCAGAGTTGGGTAACTATGGGTCAGTGCTTGGTGGGGCAAGGGTGAATGCCATCCCCAATAAGAGAGTTTTAAACATTAAAGGAATGTTCTTCTTGCTCAGACCAAGCCTTGATTCCAGTCACAGATTAAGCCCTTTGCTCCAGCCAGACTGAGCACGAACCCCTGCCATCTTCTGAAATATTTGCTGTCGACCGTGAGCTGAAAGCGGAGTGTGGCTGGCTCAAGGGATGAGCATGTTCCTATCCCAGCAAAGGCCCCTGTCCAGCACCGAGTCAGCCTCAGGCACTGCTGACAGGAGGCGAATCCCTTGAGACTGGAAAGGGTGTCCCGTTGGGAGGCAGCAGCTGCCGCCCTGATCCTAGCCTCAGCCTTGGCTTAGTTCTTAAGGAGCTGAGTTGGTCAGGGGGAGAGGGCAAGGGCAGAGACCTGGGCAGAAGCAGAAAAACAGCTGAAGTATTCACTTAAGAACAGCAGGGCGCGAGGGCGAGATAGGAAAGAGCAAAGATTTTCTAAAGGGCTCCTCTTGGGTACAGAAGAAACACAAGTAGGAGCAGGGCTGGAGACAGCACCAAAGGAGATGGAACGTGGTAGACAGAGAGAAATAAAATGTATTTGATGATGCTCAAATGCCCACAGCTCTCTGTACAGGCTTAAATGGGGAAACAGATGACCTTGACGGTCCTGGCCCGCAACAGGCTCACAGCCAAGTGAGACAAGCACATGGGTCATTTCAAAACAAGGCAGAGAATGATGATAAGAGGAACCAGGCCATGAGGACTCAGGGAAGGCAAAATTGCTCCCAGAAGGGATTTTTGAAGGCTTCCCGGAAGTGGTATCTGGGCTGAGCCTGGTAGATTGAGCTGGATTTTGGTGGGCTCAGATGATGTGGAGGGGGCCCTTGGGGCTGCAGGAATGGCAGCTGAAATTGCAGGAGGCTAAGTCTAAGTACAGAGACGGCGTGAGCTCAAGGGAGTGAGGGCAAAGAGGAGGAATTACAGTCAGAAGGGCCTGCCGCCCTTAGAGGAGCAGAATCTGCGGCCAGGTAAGTGACAGAACCAGCTCTCAGGGGGTCGTGACGTCAGGTTCAGCCCAGCCCACACGCTCTGACCAGCTCCCGCTACTTCTTACTGGGGCGCTGGCGGTCCAGACAGCTCCTCCTTGCCTGCCCTCAACCCCGCCCCTTCTCTGGCCAGCTCTTCGGGTGGCTGCTCGTCGGTGTGGTGGCCATCCTGGTGTTCCTGACCAAGTGCCTCAAGCACTACTGCTCACCACTCAGCTACCGCCAGGAGGCCTACTGGGCGCAGTACCGGGCCAACGAGGACCAGCTCTTCCAGCGCACGGCCGAGGTGCACTCGCGGGTGCTGGCTGCCAACAACGTGCGCCGCTTCTTCGGCTTCGTGGCACTCAACGAGGACGACGAACAGCTGGTTGCCAAGTTCCCAGTGGAAGGCACACAGCCACGGCCGCAGTGGAACGCCATCACCGGCGTCTATCTGTACCGCGAGAACCAGGGCCTCCCACTCTACAGCCGCCTGCACAAGTGGGCCCAGGGTCTGGTGGGCAACGGCGCAGCCCAAGACAACACAGAGATGGTCCTGCTCGCCTCCTAAGAGTCCTGTTCCCACACTCTTTGCCAATGACACTACTTGGTCCCAAACAGAACCCCATGGCCTGTTCACATCAGCATCAGAGGGGAATTTTTTTTGGGGGGGGGCGCAGTGGGGCGCTTGTGGGATCTTAGTTCCCCAACCAGGGACTGAACCTGCACCCTCGGCAGTGAACGCACGGAGTCCCAACTACCTGACTGCTAGGGAATTCCCCAGAGGGGATTTTTTTTTTTTTTTTAACCATAGCTTTTGGGGGAAACAGGCCAGGAAAAAGGAACACAAAGTAAAACTGGGGAACAGATGTGAGAGCTAGTAGACAACGTGGTCAGCTCCGGCAGGAAGGCTCTCAGACCTGAAGAAATTCCTTCTCCTGTTGCCACCAGCCACATGGTCAACAGCTTTGGAGAAAAGACCCTTTCCCAGAACTGGTCCTTAATTAACTACGATGTGGATGAACTTTGACTGGTAGGACCCAGTCCTACCGGTCTGCGAAGCCCTGGACAGCAGAGCCAGGTGACAACAAAACTCACCAGCAGACTCCTCGTGCGGAACACTGTGTGTAACTGTACATGGACACCTGGCCCGGTGCTGCTCACCGGGGAAGCAGCCCCCAATGTACGCCTCTAGCTTTATTTTCTATAAATTTTTGATATAAAGTTTTTCTTAGTATAAAGGACTAGCTTGGTGTCTGCACAATTGGATGGGCCATGCCACAGCAGGCTGGAGGTCATGGGGACAGGCCCAAATCCCATTCCTGGGGAGGGAAGAGGACAGAGACTCTGGGCAAGACTGAAATGGATGGAAGGGAAGGCTGGGGCACAGGGAGAGCCAGGTGTTCCCACACGCAGGAAGGCCCTGGGATTGACGACGTCTTAACTGGGTTCAGTTTTCTGATTTGATCTGGGAAACGGATGGAACCCGGCCTTTCTCAGAGGGAAGCTCGGCTAAAATTTCACGAGTCAGCAGATCCTGCCCTTGCACTCAGTAGGGCAGCCTAGCTCTCGTAACCTAGAGCTAGTGACCAAGAACCAGGCCAAGCCCTGCTCTGCCTCCCTCCCATGCCCGCCCCTGCCTGAGCCCCTCCACCACCTCTAAAATCTCTGATGCTCTCTCCCTTGTCCCTGTCCTGCTTTTTGGCATATGACTCAGTCACTTCCCATGGAAAAGCTCTCCAGCTCTTAGGACATTTAAAGCTCTGCCCAAGAAAACTTTAATGCCCTTAAGACCAAGCCAAAAATGAACTGGCTTCAACAACTAGCTGGGTGTGTGTTGGCCTCGAGGAACTCTAGAACATACAGGATTATTACTTATCAAGCAGAAGGAGAGACAGTCTTTCTGGGAACTTTACAGGGAGGTGGGGGTATAGCGGGCCCGTCATGTCCCCTTCTCCCTCAGGACTCAAGGACCAGCAAGTCAATCAAGGCCCTCCGCCCAGCAAGCTCTGCTCAGGGGAGCTACAGGGAGCCAGAGAAACTGTGCAGCTCTCCCAAAGCCACACAGCATGTGGACCTACGTCCCAGCCTCACAGCCTCCACAAAGGGGCACGAGGTACTAGCTGAGCTGAGGCTGAGGGAATGCCCAGAGACTCTGCGATCTAGGAGAGCAAAGCGCTTCCCGGACCCTGCTGACCCCCACTAGCTGGACCAAGAGCCTGGCCAGGGCCAAAGTGGGATCCTGACCACAGAGTCCCTGGGGGTCGGCCCTCCATTCCTGCTCCCCGGGGACCTCCCATGAAGGAGAGACTTAGCTTTTCTGGGAGCCCAGGAGCCTACTGCCTGCAACCACTGAGCAGCCCCAGAAAAGGAAAAAGATGAAATAAATTGGTTCCTAAAACAAGCAAAAAGGAATTATGAGAAATCTTAAATCCTTTTTTATCTTGACAGGATTACCCCAGGGATGCTGCAGAAAAGGCAACACTTAAACAGAGTCCTCAGGCAACACAGTTTCTCAACTGCCCAGGCGCCTGAGGGTCGGCCCGGCTGGCCCACTGCCACCAGTGCCCTCGGAGCCAGCTGGCTACTAGTCCTCCCACATGGAGCTCTTAGCCTCCACGTATTCCAGGGCCTTCGCCTTTACAGCCTGCACGTCCTTCTCGGTGCCGTGTTGCTTCTCGTAGTCCAGGTAGCGCTTGAAGAAGAACTTCATTCGCTTGGGGGCCAGGCTCAGGTGAATGACCCGCTCGAAGATGTCCCTGGGAGGGAGAGCAGCCAGTGTCTGCCTCGTGGTCCCCGGCCACACGATTCCTAGCTAGCCTTCACCCACTTGCTCTAAGGCTCTGGAGCCAGGCCCTCTGTTATCCAGCACTACCACTTCTACCTTTATTTATATTCCCTTTATAAACTCCCATCATGTCTGTGGAGAGGGAGAACACCACCCTCACTTTCCAGAGGAACAGAGATGTTAAAGGACTTACTGGTCTGAAGTCACACAGTGAATCAGGACAAAGCTAATGGGATGGGGACAGGCAATGAGGTGTGGCTCTGTGAGGAAAGCTCTGCTTAAAACTCACTGATGGGCTTGGGTGAGGCATCAGTTCTTTCTGGACTGAAGTCCACCACGGGTCTCTAATCCTCCCTGCCTTGGGGGGATGCTGGCGGTTATCAGTGAGATCATGCCTGAGAACACTCTCTACCATGAGAGCCAGGCTCAGCATTAATTATGAGGAAAACCCAAGTCTCCTGATTCCCAGGCCTGGGGCTAGCCTACCTCCCACCCAAGATTCCAGCCAGACCAGAGGCTAGCCGCTGAGGCAGAAAAGAAACTGGAAACGTGAATGTCATAGGACGTGTCACGTCAAAGCCGTTTTTCCAGACAGAGTAAGAGAACTGGGGTTCCGGGGGGCTAAAACGCCTCCAAGTGGCCAATGTTCCCAACCCCCCAACAGGCAATTAGGCCTCAGCCTGTCGTCCCCTCTCACCGGACTTCCTTCTGGCCGCCACGCTTGATGATCATGTCGATGTAGACCGACCAGACATCCGTGCGCTTTGGGTAGGTGCTCAGCGTGTTCTCGAAAATGGCTTTGGCGCGCTCCGCATCCCCCAGCTGGAACTCAAGCTGCGCAAACTTGGCAATCACGTCCACGTCTGCAGGGAGAGGACAACTCAGACACAGAAAGCAGACAGATGCCCTCATCAAAACACACTACCCTACAGGGACAGTCTGATGCCTGATTCCCTGCTCTTGGGTCCTAAGACCTAGGTGACGACAAGAGGGACAGTGGGGCGGGTTTAGGGCCAAATACACAGATGGGCACTGATCTATGACTCCCAACAGCAGACATCCTACTCTCCAGACCGAGAAGGGGGAATCAGGGGATGAGAGGTGGGCCGTGGGGCAGGCAGAGGCAAAAGAATTAGCGCTAATTCCTTTCTGTCCCTCTATCCTCGGAGTCTAGAATTTAAAATGCAACACGAGCTAAGTTCATGAGCATACGATCAAGAGAGAGATAGCCATGTACGCTCCACAAGGCTTTCCTAACACCAGCCCTTGGATGAGGAGACCCCCAGCCCTCTGCCCAGATGGGAGACAGCCTACTGCGCCCTGGAATTGGGCCGGTGGGTGGGAACAAGCACTCACGCTCTTTCCTAGGCAGGCACTCGAGGGCTCGCTGCATCACGCGGTGACTGGCCCCAGCCTGGCCCCTCCGCAGAAGAAAGGCGCCGTATTTGATCCAGACAGCTTTCTCCTGCCTGAAACGTTTCAGCATCCGGTTGTAAAGTTCACCAGCTTCCTGTGGGAAAGATGACATAAGCTGAGGAGCGTGATTAAGACAGGGGGTAACGGCAGAGACAGGCACCTACACTTGTGGGAAGCTAGACCTGGGCTCAGACTCCATCGGTATCCAGGCCCAATGTCAGGTACGCGGCGGGGGTGGGGGGGGGGGGCAGGCGCACAGGATGAGGAAAGCGTGTGATGGGGAGTCTCCCTCCTAAGCCTGTGCCGTGAGGAGGTCCTAAGACTAGAAGAGAGAACGTGAGCATGATGAGGGGGAGGAGGAGAGATGGAAAAGGGCTACTGGGGCCTGTCGCCTCCTGTCGGTGACACCCGTCGGCATCCCAAGGGACAGACCCCCGGCTCTGCTGTCCCCTCCCTTCCCTCATCCTGGCCCCACATTCCCAAAGCGGAGGCAGGGGAAATGACTTCTCCCACCTGGAAGATGAGCAAGCCTGGGGCAGGACTGGGTCCAGCTGCAGTTGTTCTCCCCCGAGACTTCCCTGCTGCCTCTGGGACTCCCAGGAGCTCGTTTCTAAGTGGCTGAGGTCCCCCTGGCAGCCGGCCACCTGGCCCAGACTCCTACCTGGAATTTCTCTGACTTGGTGTAGATGTCAGCCAGATGGAGAAAGACCTTGAGAGGCTCGTTGTACTGCACAGCCCGCTCGAAGACCTTGGTCAGTGACCCCTGGGAGCCGTACATGTTTTCTAGGTTCAGTAGGGCCACCCACACGTTCAGCTTCTCCTGCTCCTCTCTGGAGGGAGAGCAGTCAGCACGTGAGCTCCATCATTTTGGCCCAACGAGCCCCCCACTGCCATCGGGGGACTGGAACTACATCCTCCTCCCCAGGCTGCACCCACGTCCTCAGTTCCCACCCCCAAGTGCAGGCCCCGAGAGGCCCTGTCCCCACTGCAGCTCACACAGAAGCAGGAACCCCAACCCCATGGCTGTGGGGTCTGGGGCGCCCCAGGTTTCTGCCTCCACTCCTGGGAAGGAAACCTACCAAATCTCAAACCAGCCTGAGGTCTGGACTGGAAGGAATCTGTGGTCTGAATCTCCCCCCAAACTAAGAGAATGATGCAAAGGAGCGCCATCCCTCTTCACTAGCCTTTGGGAAACCCGCTCTACCCTCTGCCTGGAACATGGTCACCGACATCGTTTTCGCCCGGGTATGTGGAGAGTGTTTTCCCTCTTGTACTTCTGCTCCGAGTGGGGCACCTAACTGGGGGCCCATGCCTCGTGTAAATGTTACCCTTAGCTATCTCGGTGAAGAGGACTATAAAATATAAATGAGCAGATCTATTT
The DNA here is from genome assembly GCF_963924675.1 of Phocoena phocoena. Taxonomy (NCBI): domain Eukaryota; kingdom Metazoa; phylum Chordata; class Mammalia; order Artiodactyla; family Phocoenidae; genus Phocoena; species Phocoena phocoena. The sequence goes on from NC_089234.1 coordinate 25,340,536, forward strand.
CACAGACGGCACATCTCTGAGAGAAAGCCTGTGAACCCACGGGCGCCCAGTGGCAGCCACCCAAACTGCCGCCAGCCTGCCGAGGAGACGCAGCGCCCCCTGGAGAAAGACAGGGCCCCAACGCAGGAGGGCATAGCCGAGACCTGAAGGAGATGGTCTTGAGCGCCCTCTCGGCCACGGCCCGGGCCTTCTCGATCTCCGTGGCCTGCAGGTGGAAGGCCATGTACTGCAGCCACAGGATGGAGCTGTTGGGGGAGCTCAGCACGAGTCGGTCGAAGTCATCTGCCGACTCCGGCTGCCGCCCGGGATCCATCAGCGCCTCCTCGATGCGGGACAGCTCTTTCTCTGCCTTCTGCTTCTCCAGCTCCCTTTCCTTCCTGCTTTTCTTCTTCTGCTGTGGAAGGCAGAACACCAAGTGAGCAACCTGCTCCTCAGCCCCGGGGAAGTCTGTGGTGGAAGTCAGGAGCTGGCAGGGCAGCCCCCGAGCTCCGCAAATACTCCCAGCCTGAGACGGCCCCACCCCTCGGAAGAGACACCCAGGGTAGGACAGAGCACGGGAGACGGGCGCCAAGGGTCCCTGCAAAGGACGAAGCCCTGGAAAATACAGCACCGTGGCCTGCTCTGGCTTCTCGTCCTCCTCGCTGTCGGAGCTCTCTTCGCGAGGTGGCAAGGCCGGGGTCAGACTGTCCAGCTCCACATCCCAAGCGAAGCCGGAAGACAGCTTCAGCCGGGGTGCTTCTGCCGGCCTGGTCTGCTTCTCCTGGAGGATCACAGGCACATGTGAAAAAAGCACTGAGCCCAGGCTGCCCCTGTTCTGCAGCCCCTTTCCACCCGGAGGAGCAGGGATTCCCACGGTGCCCAGAGACCTTTTCTCTCCTCCCACCGCCAGGCTAGGCCCCGGTGCACTGGGGGCACTTTTAGGAGTGACATGAGAGCTTCCTTTGTAAATAAGTAGATTTAAGTAATATTTTTAAAAAGCTACATAGGCAAACACATACAAACGTGCAGGCGTACAACAGCAGTAGAGCTAGGACAGAGGTAACCTGACAGATGTTCCGAGGGTGGCAGTGATGTGACACCTGAAGTCTGGGAAGCCCTTCCACACCTGCCCTCAGTCCCAGTAGCGCTGTCCTCATTTCTCAGAGCAGGACACAGGCTCAGACGGCCAAGCCTCCTTTCCTTTGCCCGTCCCCCCACCCCCACTAATTCAATTCCGCTCCAGCTAATAAACATCGACTAGAATGGACTTTCACAGCCCACTCCGCAGGTGAAGCAGCAGCCCCGTTCTCAAGAGCTGATGACCAACTGAGGAAACTAGGTGCCCCACCTCCTCACATTTTACAGAAAATGAAGACAGGAGGGTGGTGCTGAGGACAGCCCAGCCCTCAGGCAGGGGAGCAGGGACTCCCTTCTGGGGCGGCCCTTCCCCCACATCCAGCGCTGCTCACCTGGGGCCGCACACCCGTCTCCTCCACCTCCTCTTCTCCCTCCCGGTAGTACACTTCCACACCGCTGTCGTCCTCCTCAGATGGGGCAGCTCTCCTCTGCCTCTTGTTCCCGATTTCCTGCCATGACAGGCGGGGACGACGCTGAGCCTGGCTTCTTCTCGCCCCAAGCGCCCTCCGCGGCCTCGGGCGGTACCCTCTCCCCAGCCAAACTCAGCCTCTCTCTGTCCGTGAGGCTGAGGCAAAGCGGCTGCCGGGCGGATTCTGGAAGGCTCTCCTTTTCCTGTGAAGGAGGCCATCCTCCCCGAGGGCCCTACCTGCTCACTGCCAGACTCCGGGCACGGCCGCTTGCCCAGCTTCTTCGCCTGGGGCTTCCGGGGCTCCTTCTTCTCCTTGCTGGGCAGCTGCGCCCCCTCCCGCCCCTTCCCAATCCTCTTCTCTTTCTGTTTCTGATTCTTCCTCTCCTCCTTCTCTTCTTCTCCTTTGTGGTCTCTCTCCTCTGCCTCTGTTTCCCTCCCCTCTTGCTTCGGAAGTGGCAGTCCCAGGGAGGCAGAAAACACGTCTGGCTTTCCAATGTCGTCGGCGGGGATTGACAGCTCTACCAGGTTCTCCCGGCGGTTCAGGCTATGACAGGGAGACCAGGCGAGCGGACCATGGGGACAGCATAAGGAGCACAATGGTCATAGCGAGGAGCCCACAGTTTCTGGGCCTGCCCCCACCTGCCTTGGAATCCGTGCAGTAATCTCAGGAATGATTTGCACAATGGCTTGGTAGAAAAATACAGAGGGCAGCTGTGTTATCCCTTCCTCCATCCCCAAAGACGGGTGCCTGTGCAGAGGAAAGTCTCCACAATTGCCTTTAGGAGCTGAGGTAGAAGGCTCCACACAAAGGGAGCTCATTCACCATTACTTACCACTGCCTAAGCCTTTTTGTTTATAGTTCACCTCTCCATCTCCACCCAGCGTTCCCAGAGAAAGAGGTGAGAAAGAGAGAAGAGCACCTACCTTAGGACCTTGGCTGTGAGCAGCTTGCCTTCGGGGAGATACCTGTCATAAGGGGCATCCTTGGACAGGCTGTACTGGGAGACATGTGGGTATCGGGCCAAACCCGTAACTGAGGGGCCAAGGCTGACAGGAGAGAGAGACAAGGGTCCTGTGGTCAGAAACATAGCAACAGAGTCCCCAGCCAAGCCTAATGCCTCCTCTCTCCCAGAGACTCAAGTTGTGATGAGGATTTAAGACAGACATAAGGTTCCTGGCACTCAACAAAATAAAGAGGGCTTTGTAAACTGGAAAAATCATCAAGCGTAATGAAGACATAATTGAAAGATACTCTTTACCCCATATCAGAGCATCACAATGCACTCACAAGCTGCTAGAAAGACCAGAAGAAAATGAGGAAACATAATTACAGCAGGGAAGGCTGTAACATCTGGGGGGTTCATGGAACATTTACAAATCATGACCATGGATATGCCATATTCTTTGTCAAAAACACCAAACAAGAGTAATTCAAAACTTTTTTGAAAGTATAAAAAGACTTGGAGTTTAAAACACTGGTGGGAACACAGACTCTCCTTCCTTCATGATCCCTCCAGAGATGGTGACCGGGGGCAGCAGCGGGCCAATCAAGACAGGCCCCGGGAGAACCCTCGGGGCTGGTCCACGTCCCCGGGCTCCGCCTCACTCACCCTAAGAGCACACCGGACGGCTGGACGGACTTCACGTAGCCCCTCAGGAGCTGCCCTTCCTCAATATCCTGGATAGAGTTAATCTCAGGATCTGTTATTTTGCTTTTCGTCTCCGGGTTCGTCCTAAAGGAATAAAAGGCTTACTACACATGTACCTCTGACCCCATTTCCAGACCCTCACCCCCAAATCTCCTGTGATAATCATACTTTGTAAGAACACGACTCTGGACCTGTCAGTAGGATATCACCATCAGAGCCCAGCCCTACCCTCTCCTGAACGCCTGTCAGCTGGGGACGGCTTTAATAGTAACAGGGAGAGGCTGAGCAAGCCAGAGGGAGGTTAAACCTCATACATTCATTTCGAACCATGACTTCAGGCCAGTCCACTTCACGGCATACTTGTCCCTACTATGGAGCCCTGGGGGCTCCATCACCTCCCCTCACTAGGACCGCCATCTGGCAACTCTGAACACCACTATGGATGTTTGAACCTTTCTTTGGGAAACAACAGCCTGAGCAGACAGGTTCTTCTACAATCTGAATGTCCTCAGCTTTTCTGGATAAAAAACGGGGCCAGGCATAAAGGGGGTGAGCAGGGAAGCAAGCTGGGAGGCCCAAAGCTCTGTGTCAGATCCACACAGCCTCTCCTCAATCCTCTGGGGCCGGGGGGGAGTTCTCCCCCAATTCTTCCCCCAACAACACAGACACTCACCTGGACGATCGCAGTGACAAAGTCAATACAGGGCCTGTAGCGGACAGCACATAACACCTGGAGTGAGAGCAAGAGAAGGAAACGCTGGCGCCAGCCAGCACCTCAGGAGACTGGAGAGGGCCTCGGCTTCCTCTCCACAAGGCTGAGCAACAGGCGAGAGCAAGGGCTCTGTTCACACTGCTCACAACCTGCTGAGGAACTCGGGACAAGTCCCCTCTCTAGGCCTCAGTTTACTAGTTCGTCAAGTAAAAATACCGCTACTTTCTCTCCTCACCCAAGAACCGTGCTGGGAGGAGGAAACAAGAGGATACATGCAAGCCCTATGGAAGGCGCACAGAGCCACGCGGTGAGTACTTAGGAGGTGAGACCAGCCCTGCATCGGGGGCTGGGAGGATCTGGTCTCGTGGAGAGAAAGACTCAGCATAGGAAACCATGACAGGGGGACGGCCTGGTACCACTGCCGACTCAGAGCAGCGGGTCAGAGGAGCCCATGAGGGAGGCCTGAGCAGGGGAGGCTTCTGGGAGGGAAACAGGATTTACTCTTCGAGGGGGTTTCCAAACCCACCATGCAATGGTGGTGTCATTTATACTACCACGCAAGGTAGAGAATCTTATCAGTAGAAAGGATCTCAGCAACAATGTATTCCAAATTCTCCCATGACAGGTGCGTGCCTTTTCTACCAGGGAATCACAGCACTTAAAGCAGGAAAGGACCCGAAGGGATCATCTGTCTTTAGGCATTTAACCTATTATTCACATTGACAGACGAAGGAATTACAACTGAATGCTACTCATACATTTAACTACAATAATGTCATTTATTTATTTATTTTTTAAGATGTTGGCGGTAGGAGTTTATTAATTAATTAATTTATGCTGTGTTGGGTCTTCGTTTCTGTGCGAGGGCTTTCTCTAGTTGTGGCAAGCGGGGGCCACTCTTCATGGCAGTGTGCAGGCCTCTCACTATCGCGGCCTCTCTTGTTGTGGAGCACAGGCTCCAGACCCGCAGACTCAGTAGTTGTGGCTCACGGGCCTAGCTGCTCCGCGGCATGCGGGATCCTCCCAGACCAGGGCTCGAACCCGTGTCCCCTGCATTAGCAGGCAGATTCTCAACCACTGTGCCACCAGGGAAGCCCAATAATGTTATTTTTTTAAAATATTTTGCTAAAAAAAAAAAAATCACACCTGTATTTTGTAAGCCTAAATAAGCGAAGCAGAGATGATCTTGGACTTCCCTCTGACTCATTCTTTTTCTCCTCCTAGGCCCTGGGCATTTTGTGCTCTTTAGCCCTGACAAGTGGTTGAGAATTTACGCAGGTGCTGGTGCCTGGGACACTTGAGACGGGAGGACAATTACTACTTTCCAGTCTCTGCCTCCTGAAGGTGTCTGCTTCACTGTTGGATAACTGGTTGTCAGACAAGTCTGTATTGTACAAGGCTGAAATATGCCTCTCCATGCTAGTTTATTCAGGCTATAAAATGGTTTTAAAACTCTGAGGTAGGTTCATTTTTGTGCACCCAAAATAGTTCATAAAGCACCCCCCAACTGCGAAAGGTCACTGCTGTCCTCTTGCAGAGAACACACACAGATCAATTTTGCTTTAATTAAAAAGATGAATGGTTCAATAGTAAAATGAGGAAGCAACTTGGCCAAGCAAAGCACAGAACAAATGTAAACAGTCAATAAACGTGAAAAATGACCAGTAAGAGAAATTCAAATTAAAATGCGAGACCAATTTCAGCCTATTCAATGGCAAATATTAAAAATTAAGAATATCCGGGCTTCCCTGGTGGCGCAGTGGTTGAGAGTCCGCCTGCCGATGCAGGGGACACGGGTTTGTGCCCCGGTCCGGGAAGATCCCACATGCCGCGGAGCGGCTGGGCCCGTGGGGCATGGCCGCTGAACCTGTGCATCCAGAGCCTGTGCTCCGCAACGGGAGAGGCCACAACAGTGAGAGGCTCGCGTACCGCAAAAAAAAAAAAAAAAAGAATATCCAGTGCTGACAGGGGTGTGAGGAATGAACAGTCATATTTATTGTTAATTGAGATAAAAATTAGCAAAGTCCTTTTGGAAGACACTTTGGCAAAATGTACAACATTGTTTGACCCATCAATTTTACTCCTAGGAATTTATTTCACAGTTATACTTTCACTAGTATCCAAACATATGTGCAAAGATATTCACTTCAACATTATTGTCTGTGAACAGAATTGTTTAAATAAACTGTGATTTTTAAAAAAACACATCATGCAATACTAAAAAAAAAAATGTTAAAAATAAGGTAAAAGAACAAGGCTGATTTCAATATACTAGCACAGGAAAGAAAAAGTGTATGATAAACTGCCATGAGAAAAAAGCAAGTTGCAGAATAGCACATAAAATGAAATTCTACTATTACGTACGGGCAAATTATACCTATATATGTTAGAGTCTTGAAAGATAGAGATCAAAGTATCTAATGGCAAAAAGTGGTGGAGAAAGAGAGGAACAACAGCAATTTTCATTTTCCATTTTATATACTATTTTTTTCTGGTACAAAATCACACATCTATAATTAAAAGGAAAACAAAAACAAAAAAACCCCACCAATCCCACAGAGAGCTGAAAAGAGGAAGAGAACTCAGCCTACCTGACAATCTTCTGTGGGGTAAAGTTTTCCAGGGGCGTCTCTGAGTAGGAGTCACTCACGTGAAATATACTGACTCTTCCGATCTTCCCGAAGGGGAACGAGACGGTCAGTCCCTCCTTGGGAAGCACCTTCACCACGCGGCCCATGGCCACTTCCCCTTTCTCGAGCTTGTGAGGACCTGGCAGGAGAATGAACCAGATTTAGGGAAGAGGAAATGAGCCAAGAAAGAAGCCGAGACACTGGCCAACCAGAGTCCAGGGGAGGTGGAGGCGTCCAGACTCGGGCTGTCTAGGCTGAGTGGACCTGAATGATCACACAGACCCAGATCATCATGCCATGTGGTCAAGAATGCCAGGGCCATGTGGTGGACAAGCCTTTCTGAGAGACCAAGGGAAAACAACTGTGTAGGTAAAGGTGACTCAGACACAGGCCACAGAGCAAAGCCCCGAGAGAAAAACTGTTCCAAGGACATAGCCACCACACTAGGCTTTCTAAGGACTCCGAAACCCACGGCATCCTTCAACCTGGGCAATGACTGAAGACCTCTTCCCGACCCCTTCCACCCCCTCCCTTCCCTGACCAGGTCCCATTTCATCACCACACCTATGAGTGAAAGACACAAGAAGGCCTTGGAGGAATCTGGGCCAACCACGGTGGCCTTCAGGGCCTGGCCAATCCGGAACTTCTTATCTGGATGTTTCAGAACCTGGAAGGGCAAGAAAATTCTTCTGATGTTTGAGGAAAGGCCTGTCATTTATCCAAAACCACAGCATTTAAGTCTGCACGGTAAGTATCTCCCACAGTACAGTTCCCTGTACCCACTGTGAGCACACATCAGACACTAAGTTGAACTCAGGGAGCTGGGGTTTCCTCTCCAGGGATCTCAGGCACACTGACCTTGAAGCTAAGAGAAGTAAGCAGTAAGGGAATTCTCCCCCGGATGTCTGGAGCGATGTCCACCTCAAGCCATTTCTTAACCACGTTGTACTGGGGGAAAATAAAACAGGAGGAGAAATGGAATGGGCAGATACAAGCGTCTCTTCTCTTCCCTTCACCAAAACAGACTCTCCTAAAATCACAGGGCTCAAAGGGCCCAAAGCCTACATTTTCCCAAAAAACAGGAACGCACCCCTACGTCCCAATGCCCCCGTCCAACCTCCACTTCTCGCAGGCTTCACTCAGAGTCTAGCTCAGAGCCTTTGCCAGCCCAGCAGAACATGCATCTCTCCTGGTGCCTCAGCTGATTAGGAGGCAAAAAAGGCCTCAGAGATATCCTCAAGCAGTAGGACCAATCCCACTGACCTCTGTCGCCTCCCCCAAACTCAGTCGTGCCCAGTGAACGTTAACCATCTTCAGGGACTAACATCTTATTTCTAAATCAATTTAGATCTTGCTATTGACACAGTGCTCTGCCCTAAATACACACCCCAATTTTCAGGTCAACTCAACAAAACATTTATCAAGCAGCCACTATGTGTACGGCATGAGAGTGGTAAGTAAAAGCCAGGCCCTGCCTTCAAAGAGATTACAGTCTGCAAAGAGTAAGTCAAATGAGTATGCAGGAGCAAGCAACAAGGAAGAGCACAGTATGTTACGGGACCCTGTAGGAGAACTAGTAAGAAGGGAGGGTTATCTGTGCTGTACCTTGAAGGGTTGTAGGCAATAAGAATAGACAGTACTCCCAGCGTAGAAACAAAGACAGGAAGGGAAAAAAATAGAGGAGGTTTTCAGCATGACTGGTGTACCAGATTCATAACGTCTGATTATGAAGAGTTAAACACCACTCTAAGGCATCTTGGGTTTATGAATGTCTAGAGACAATAGGTAACTAAAAGGATCAAGCACCACAGACATACTCAGATACATGCTCATGGAGGAAGAATCTGGCAGCGATGAAGAGGAATTATCCCTCAGGGTCAAGCCCAGACCAACCTTCCCTCTGATGTATTCCAACTGGTATAGTTCTCACTGATCCCTCCCTTTACTCAACTCCTGTTCCTCTTGGGGTTAGAACACATAACCTGACACCCAATTATATACTGTTTTGCACTGTTCCCGAACTTTATAAAAGGCAAGAATCTAAAATCCAACATTTTATTTTATTTTAAATAAAACATTTTTATTTAAAATATTTGTGCGTGTGTCTTCCGATAAAACTTTATTTGTGGACACTGAAATTTGAATTTTACATTATTTAAAATAAAATAAAGAACTGGATTTAAAATCTTGCTCTATGATATATCTTTCTTTCCATTTTGTACAATTAATCTATAAATATGTAGAACTGTGGGTTGCTTGCTAGCTGTTTTGTAAGCCATAAATTTAGCTCCTTGATTAGACCAGAAGTTTTCTAGGAGCAGAGGCCTTCTACTGTCTTCTACAAACCAGCATGGCAGCAAACACAGAAGCAAAGTCTAGTGCAAATGGTCATTGTCAGTTTCTCCCCGTTTTCTTCTGTAAGAGGGACAGCATCGCATTGCAGGGCGTGCACTACTCACCTTCTTCAAGAAGCAAGTCACAGTCTGACCAGCCTGGTACTGTTTAATCTTCTCCAAGGGGCTAACAGAATGAGTGTTGAGAGCGGTGTGGCCATCCTTCTCCAGCTCACTGGTTGCAGAAAGGCAATGCAAAGAGTAAACCAACCTCTGGATAAGCTTCTAGCTTGAAACCATCTCCCTCGAGTGGCCATGGATGGATTTTACAGGACTCCGCTAACTCATACACACCCACCATGCACCACCCCCCCGCCATTTCTCTCCTTAAAGGGGAATGAATGTTCACAATACCTGCGTGAAAATTAATCCCTTCCAATTCACTCACCTAAAGCAGGGAGCCAACAATAATCTTTATAAGTATAGGAAACAAAACTATTTTACTTCTTTCAATGCTTTAGCTACTGCTTTACAGTTTGCAGAACTGCTTTCACAAATAATCTCTCACTGAATGTGACAACACTCTCATGTGTGAATCAAGTAGGACAGATACTTTTTTTTTTTTTTTTTTGCGGTACGTGGGCCTCTCACTGCGTGGCCTCTCCCGTTGCGGAGCACAGGCTCCGGACGTGCAGACTCAGCGGCCATGGCTCACGGGCCCAGCCGCTCCGCGGCATGTGGGATCTTCCCGGACCGGGGCACGAACCCGTGTCCCCTGCCTCGGCAGGCGGACTCTCAACCACTGCGCCACCAGGGAAGCCCAGGACAGATATTATTAAACTCATTTTATGCTACAGACCCAGGAGTTGAAGTCAGAGTTCCTGATTCAAAAATCCAGTGCTCTGTGCCCTATGCTACCTTGGCATTATCACTTTCTTGATTCTCTTTTTCTTCTCAGAAAAGCAACAAGGAGATGCGGTCTGAAAGTTATCAGTCCACAAATCACTTCAAAGGAAGCACAGAATTCCCACCATTCCAACCAGCCCAGCTTACCAATTCAAATTTCTAAAACAAAACAGAACTCACCAGTAAAATGGTACAAGTAATACTGGTAAAACTGTAACGTGTAATAGCAAGTACTGGTGAATATAGGAACACAGGAAACTCATACACTAGTAAAGCTGAAACACACCCAGCAATTCCACCCTAGAGAAATCCCTGCACAGGCGCACAGTGGAACGAGTTCAAGGATGTTCACTGTGGCATTGTGGAAACAACCGTAAACGTCTTCCATCAGCTTGAAAATATATACAGTTTGGCACAGGCACAGGATGGGTTACTGTTTTAGCTCTAGGCCCCGAAATGGAGAGATCGCAAAAACAAAATTTTGAGTGAAGAAAACAAGCTGTAGAATATTAAGCACAGCATACTATTTATGTAAAATTTGAAAACCATACAAAATAATTTTTTGTAGATATATATATATAAAACGAAAGTATAAAAGCAAGAGATGGATATATGTCAAATAATGGAGAATTCATCCTCTGGAGGTGAAGGGAGAAGCCTGGGTAGGGAACATCTGTAAAATGTTATTTCTTAAAACACACACAGAACATCCATGTGCCTGGCACTCTAACAGATAACTAACAGATAATTTACATTCATTATCTATAATGCCTTTATACATATATATATGTATAGTTAGGATAAAAAAATTTATTCACTCAATAGCTGATACGGGAATGCCTCTGTTATGAGCTGAATTGTCTCGCCCAGCCCCCCAAATTCTTATGTTGAAGCACCAACTTCCAATACCTCAGAATGTGACTGTGTTTGGAGACAGGGAATTTAAAGAGGCAATTAAGTTAAAATGAGGTGGTTAGGGTGGGCCTTAATCCAACACGACTGGTGTCCTTATAAGAAATTAAGCTACAACTCAGTAATAAAAAAACAAATAACCTGACTGAAAAACAGAACTGCAACAGACATTTCTCCAAAGAAGATAATACAAACATCCAAGAAGCATAGGAAAAGGTGCTCAACATCACTAATAGTCAGGGAAATGTAAATCAAAACCACAGTGAGATATTAACCTCACATCTGTAAGGATGGCCATTATCAAACAGAAAATAACAAGCATTGGCAAGGATATGGGAAAAGGGAATCCTTCCCTACACACTGTTGGTAGGACTGTAAAATGGTGCAGCCACTATGGAGAACAGTATGGAAGTTCCTCAAAAAACTACCATATGATACAGCACTCCTACTTCTGAGTATGTATCTAAAAGAATTAAAAACAAGATCTCAAAGAGATATCTGTATATCCATGTTCATTGCAGCACTATTCATAATAGCCAAGGTGTGGAAACAACCTAAATGTCCATTGATGGATGAATGGATAAAGACAACATATATACACACAATGGAATATTACTCAGCTTAAAAAAGAAGGAAATCTTGCTGTATGTTACCACACGGATGAACCTTGAGGATGTTGTGCTGAGTGAAATAAGCCTGTCACAGAAGGACTGTGCAGGACTCCACTCATATGAGGTATGTGAAGTAATCAAACTCTACGAAACAGAAAGTAGAATGATGGTTGCGAGAGGCTGGGGAGTCACGGGGAAACGAATGGCTACAGAGTTTCAGTCATGCAAGATGAAAAGTTTAGAGATCTGTTATATAAAAATATGCATATAGTTAACAATACCATAATGTATACCTAAAAAGTGTTAAGACAGCAAATTTATGTTATATTTTTACCACAATAAAAAAATGTGAAAAAAGAGGAGATTAGGACATAGATAAATACAAAGAGAAGACCATATGAAGACACTGGAGAAGATAGCCACCTGCAAGCTAAGGAGACAGGCCTCAGAAGAACAAACCCTGCTGATACCTTCATCTCAGAATGAAAGCCTCCATAATTGTGAGAAAATAGATGTCTGTTTAAGTTAAAAAAAAAAATTAAAAATAAAACACACATAACAAGTATGTGTTATCTTTTTTCTTTTCCCAAAATGATTTTAAACGGACTCTCTTTAAAAAAAAAAAAAAAAAAAAAAGGTGGGCATAACTACATTAATGGCAAGAGAAAACTCAGTGACTAGCAGGAGTTCCAGAGATACATGTAATGACTTCTGAACTGCTCTGCTCTCTTAACATCGCCCCCCTCCAAACGGGTAAATGAGCAGGTACCGTTTTATCTAGCTTGAGTGTCCCTCACCAACCCTGAACTCAACTCGAAGACACACGACATTCTCTTTGTGTACAAGAGCTCCATATACAAGTGGGAATGAAAATATGACGGCATTTCGTAAGTAAGTCAACACCGTCAATTAAATAAATGTTTTTTCTCCTGACTTCAAAACATGTATTTTAAAACATAAAGCATTTGAGAAATATAGCAACAATAGCATTATGTTTATACTAAGTTTCTCAGGGGCCTTGATTAACATAAAATAATTAACAATACAACATAGGTGCATGGAGGAGGTGGAAGATGTGCTAGAGTTTTTTACCTGTCCATCTGTCTATCTGTCATTATAACTCTCCATCCTCCATCTCCTCTATGGAATGAACACATTTCCTGGCTTGGCCCGCACTGCCACTACCAAGGACCACTGCTATGGCTCACACCAGTCTCCATATGCAGGAGGGTGGACCAGAACAGCAGTGATAGTTCATGAGAGGCTCCAGACTCTGAGGGTCAAGAACCATTCAGGATGTTAGTAAGTCTTCCCACAATGCTCACTGACTCACCCCTTGCAGTATTCATTAATTTAACTACCTACCCTTAGCCTGGATAAACTACTTGACCTTAACCCTTAATTAAACAAGACGTCCAGCCTCAGAGGTGAAGACACCACAGACTAAAACAACGAATATGAGGAGGTCTCTGTTTTCACGACAAAGGGACACAATCAAATCTACAAAAGTAAGGAAACCACAGATTAAGCAAACAGGAACGTGTGCATCCACCAAATCTCATCATTCTGGAACTAAAGGGCTTACTTTCACATCCTTCAAAGTAAGCGTTGTTAGCATCTGGTACTTCAAGGTTCCAGGAATATTTCCCTACCTCAGACACAAGCCTTCTCAGAACTATTCCACTTCTACTCTGATCCCTTCAGGATGCTGACCAAACCTTATGCTCAGAAAGCTGCTTAAGAGGTCTTTCCATGACATCCTAGGCACATAAGACTTAAACCTGGATGGGTCTGGGCCTGACCCTGCAGAGGTTCTGGCACAGTCACGTGTGTCTAGCTTCAGTCACCGATGGCCTATCAGTTCCTAGAGGCTGGGTGTTTTCAGTGGGGGAAGCAGAAGCAGACAGGCCCATAGATCAACATGCTTGAGATCCTCTGAAAGAATGACCCCAGACAAACTGGATCCACCACTTCACGGAACTACTAGTCCTACCAGTCCACCTAGAATCCCTCGTGGAACATCCCTCTGCAGAATCCACCAGAACATTACCTCAAGTCTCAGTCACCAAGCAGTGGTCTATTATCAAAGAACAGGCTACGTGGTGTTCTTGGCTACGTGGTGTTTATTTAGGGAGTTACTGAGTTCTAGAAAATTAGGTTGAGAGCAAAAATGTTTCTTTTTGTTACATGCCAACAAACAGAACTGCAATCAGCCTTTAAATCGATACTTAAACCCTGAATACAGCTTTCACATTAATTCTCATATAATCCCTCTAACCAGCTGTATGAGAACCAGACAAATATCCCTCCTGGAGAAAAAAAGACAACCTGGACAGAGAGAGGCAAAATAAGTCACAATCCTGGCTGAATCAAGCCTAGAACTCAGGTTCCTGACTCCAAGCCCAGCGCTCCCTCCGTGAGACCACCGGAGTTCCCCTTACCTTGGCCGAACACTCAGCTCCGGGATGGTTCGAATAAATCTGGGATGACTTATTGGGAGAAACCTGGAGAAACAAATAATGTCAAATCATTTCTCTTATTCTCTGTAACACCATAATTGGGAGACCAGAATTTCTAACTGCCCACCACACTGAGCTTAAAAAACCGCCCACTCCACTGCCACACCACCCAGTGGTAATACCAGGCCTGAGGGCTTCCATTCTCATCATTTGAGTAAATGTTAAGGAACTGGCTCACCTGATCTTTTAGGGTTGTCATATTAAACCCTGAAAAGAATTTTCCAACTCTTTCATTCTAAAAATAAGGAAATTGAGGTCTAGAGAGAACAAATGACTTACTGAAGATCCCACAGCTACTGAAATTAATACGCAAATCATTGGCTAGACTTTGAATTCTCTTTTTGGTTTTCTTATCGCAAGGACTTCTGCTGCAATAACATACTGTAACTAGATTGAAAGTAAACGAGTGTAATTAAGGTATGCTGTGGAGGATGGATTATAGTAACTGCTGACATATACGGAGCAATAACTATGTGTCAGACGACCCACCAGGCACACTCAGTGCTAGGTGTTCTCTCTTCCAATCTTTGCAATGGCCCTGCAAGGTAGTCACTACCATTACTCTCACTTTACAAATTAGGAAAAATAAAACTCAGAGGGCTGAGTAACTACTTAACTCCTGGTCGCATAATTTTAAGTGGCAAATCTGGAATTCGCCCCAGATCTGACTCTAAATCAACGCTCTTAACCACTACATTATACACCATTAAAAAATAAAGACATACAAAAGGATTATTTGGTGAATATTTTGGTTAACTAAAAGAAAATCTAACATATGCACAACTTTTTGGAAACTGCCTCAGTTCCCATGCCTTCTCCCACGATTACCACCATCTCCCCTCAAAGCCAGTCCCTCCCCCAAAGCCTCCATACTTGAATGTCTTCATGTCTCTCCCGCCAATCACTCGGGCAGTGACCTTCTTCCCAACTTTCAACTTGGCAGTAGGAGATGTGCCCACTGGAACATCATCTAGAATGTGGGAGGCATGGATGCAGCCAATGATGCCATCTTCCAGGGTCACTACCACATGGGTGGGCTTAATGGACTTGACAGTCCCTGTGACCACGTCCCCAGTGGACAGGGTGTGCTTCCTTACAGTCCCTAAAACCAGAGCTGGATCTACTTCTTCATCCTCGTCGACCGTCTCAGAGTCCTTCCGGGTCTGTCTCATGGTCCTCTTAGCAGCTGGCCCCTCAACGGCCAAAAGAAGACCTGTCACTCCTGGTTCTGTGGTCTGGAGGGTTAGGGAGACACCCTGTCCCACCTGCAACTTCTCTGAATCAAAGCGGAAGGTGTCGTTGAGGTGAGAGGTCAGGGAGAAAGCTGCTAGCTGGCCAGTCTCTACCAAGGAGGCAAGGGCAAAGGGTTCCTCCAAGTACTGCACAATCGCCTGGTGCTCACTGCCTTTCTTCAGCTGGAAAACAGAAAACCCACCATCCCTGCTTCTTACAGAGCACAAGGACTTGTTCCTCACCCACTGGGCAGGGTAGGTCTGGGAAAGTCCTCTGAGTCCAGGGGGCTCAAGGCTAATCTGAGCTGTAACAAACTAGCCTCCACTCCCTGGACCCAGCTTTCCCCTCCTGTACACTGAGGCGATGTGACCACACTCAAGGAGCCACATCAGGATCACCTGGAGTTAGCCTCTGTTTTGAATTCAGATTCTGAGATCCTATCCCGGAACTAGTGAAAGCAGAACTTTAAAGGTGACTGTGATGCACAGCCAAGTGACCTCTAATGGTTCTCCAGCTTTAAGACACTGTGGTTCCCCCTCTCTTAGTCCTGCAGCTAGCTCTCCACCCAGTTTATTCACTCACTCAACAAAGACAGTCATTACTGAGAGCTTATTGTGTGCAAGGCATGTAGCCTGTCTTTCTCCAACATCCAACCTGTGCTCATGCCCTTACATGCACTAGCTTCACTCGGATGACAAAATGGGACAGGGACCTGCTAGAAAGCTTAGTGAGGGGTTAATACTGTTTTATATTTCTCTTTGTCTCTCAAAGTCTTAAAATTATAAGCAACTGGAGGTTAAGGATTACATCTATATAATTCTCTGTAACATACCCTATGCGATTAGGGGATTAATAAGTACTTTAGACGATGACGAAATATACGCGTCATCCGGAGAAAGATACCACTCATTTTAAGATTTCCCTTGAACCCATTCTTTGCCCACACAAAAGTGGACAGAAGAGGGTGTTAGATGAGCAGCCTGGAGGTCAAAACTACCCACAGACATGTTTTTTTGGTTCACATGATGTTTAAAAAGAAAAATAGTTTCCAACATTTCCTACGTTTACTTCAAATAAAAAATCCACATTCTGCCTTCTCTTAAAATTCAGACTTCCCAACACTAGACCCAGATGTTCTCATGTGGCAACAGTGAGATGGAACCGAGTAGTCTCTGCTCCTCTGTGGCAGTGCATGCACTCCGCAGTCTGTCAGTCCTAGTGTCGAGTCCTACTGTCACCACCCCCTAAGACACCTGGCCCGCTTCACTCATCCAAGCACCTGCTTGGCCCTAATCAGGGTGACCACGTGATTTACAGCCCAAACCACAGTGAAAGTCACTGCAACTAACAAGCACACCAGGCGAATTCCCTGGCGGCCCAGTGGTTAGGACTCGGTGCTGTCACTGCCAGGGCCCGGGTTCAAGCCCTGGTCGGGGAACTAAGATCCTGCAAGCTGCGTGGCTCAGCCAAGAAAACAAAAACAACAAGCACACCAGGGTGACAGGTACACCTGGGAATGACCCAGACAAATCCAGGCACACGGCCACCCTGTCTACAGGTATCTGCGAACCATGTGGGGTTGAAGGGGTGTAACACCTTTGAAACCATGGGAATGGAAGTCCTCAGTCAGCAAGCTTACCTTTTTAGCTTTTCTATTCACCAAATCGTGGCAGAGGGAAACATGTACTTCCAACTTCAACATATCAACATTTAAGACCACAACCTTCTTTTTCTGCCCAGGTTCCACCTCCTGCCCTGCAGTGCAGAACCAAACACAATGTGATCACCCTCCTGAAGCAGGGGCGAAGAGAGACAGCATCTCTCCAACAGCCCTGCAGCCCACAGGCACAAAAAGGAAAAGTAGACCTATGTCCCAGGTTTATGTGCACTAGGGAAGCCAAGGGTCTAGCTCCCATAATTCACATTCAGGTTGTGTCAATTTATGCAACCTGGTATATAAAAATCTAGATTTACCCAAATACAACAATAAAGAGATTCATACCAAAACCTTCTTTAGTATGCTGCTGTCTTCATTTGCATTTACACAAGATAAGCATGCCAAAAATTTCTGCTGGATCAGCTCATCTATGTATTTGGAAATTCTGTACCCAGAAGAGGAAGCAACGGGCAAGTGGTTTCCCCTACAAACCATGATGGGCGAGAGATGCACTCACCTGCCCGATGATACTTGCTGGCTCTTAGGACCAGGCCGGGCACTGGGCCCTCACTGAACAGTACAGAGCCGTCTCCCAACACCTCCTGCACCTCTAGGTCAAGGACCATCCCTGGGGTCATCTCAGCCAGCGTCTGGATCAACACAGAGTCTGCCAGAGACCCAAAGGAAATAGGGATTAACAAGATGAAATGACACTCACCATTCTTTTCCTTTGGAAATATGCTGACACATGGAGGACATTTCTAACATGGAGCGTTGGAACCACTATGAAGGCAAAATTGCTCTTGGTAAAAATGTCTGATATCCATGAAAATTCCCAGTACAGGCAGAGACCTATGCCCCTTGCTCATCCCACATGGCCATAATTCATGGAATAGCCAACGAATGCCAGTAACACATGCTTTCCTTTGATTTCGGAATTTTCATTCTTTCTGTTTGGAATCTACCTTCTCAAGGTTCTTATTCCCAAATCCCATCAGGGTTCCAACAAATCTACACAATGGTTCAAAGCTTAGTAGGGTCAGACTAATAACCACCCCCCCCCAAAGTCTTCTAGCAGGTCCCTGTTCCATTTTGTCATCCACTACACATCTGACGAATAAAGGAACAAAAAGTGAAGAAGTGAATGGATTCACAACAAATGCAAACCTGAGGTCACAGAACTCAGGGAAATTTTGATTCTGAACTGGGAGGGAGCCCCAGGGGAACTTCTGGGATACCAAGTAATGATCTTTTATCTGAATCCGTATGACAGTTAAACAGGGATGTTCACTTTATAAATGTTTACTGAGCTGTACTCTAGAAGATTTGTGCACTTTATGGAGATCCTACTCCCATTAACAAAAGTTTACCCATATTTTTTTAACATCAGGGAAGACCAACAACTCATCGGAACAGACTGAAGACGCACACGCCCCACCCCTGGCCCTCATCCTCCGCCCTCCTGCCCCCACCTCGGTTGCTCATGAGGCTGCGGACACCCTGCCGCTCCTCCAGGCACTGGCTCAGGAGGAGGCGGCTGGTGGTGGCCAGGTCCCCCAGACTGCAGTCCGAGAGCCGCAGCGACAGCAGCATCCGCTGCTTCTCCTCATCCACGTTGGTCACCTTAGCAACGACTGTCTGCCCCTCGACAAAGTGGTCACTTGTGGAGGTCACAAACTTGTCACTCATGATCTAAAAGGGAAGAGCGGGCACAAAATGAAGAAAGGAAAGGACGTCTCTATTAAGACAACCCACTTGAAACACCCAGAAAGAAGTGTGTGAGATGGACCCCAGGAAGGTCCCCCCAGCCCTCTGAGCACAGCTCACCTCCCCTTTCGTAAAAACACAGGAGGCGCCCTGGCTGCCAACCCAGCAGAGAAGGCCCCAGAGCAACTCTCTGCCCCTCACTGTGCATGTTTCTGGGGCCCTCCCCCCTCTCCCATTGTTAAAATTGTTCTGGCAGGGGATGCAAATGAGACCTGCCCAGGCAAAACATCAGGGGAACACACCTACGGAAAGGACGAAACACTTATGAATTGTCTGTGGCAGGAATGAGCGATGAGCCCTTTGCTCACTACCATCTTACACGGGCTTTGGTAAGACTCCTCCCCGCTCTGGGTGTCAGTTTATGCAGCACGCCTGAAAGGGGGTTCAACTACGGGATCGCTAGGATCTTTTCCAGTCTGAAAAGTCTGCTACCCAATGACCTACCCAATGCTGTAGCATGAAGTAGAAAAGGTGCCCCTTCCTCCAGGACACAGCCCTGAGCCAAGACTTACAGGCTGGGCAAGAGGACTGCAGACTGAGTCTCAGCTCCACTCCCCCTCAGCCAGGTGCATCTGTGTCATGCCCCTGAAAATCTTTCAAGAGAATAGATTCTTTCCCACCAACCCTCAGGTTCCATGTCCCTGTTGTCTCCCCTCAAAGGCCCTTGTGCAGGGAGGTGAACTTACAGCTTTGGGAGCCAGTCCACTAAGGCCTGACGGGAACTGGACGAACACACCGTAGTCCTTGATGTTCTTCACGAAACCAATGAGCAGCATTCCAGGATGGATTTCTGAGAAGCTCTTGGGATCCTGGCCACCCTCTACTGCAGACACCAAAGCTGGCTTCCTGCAAAGGAGCTAGTGGCACTTCGTCAAGGAATGTTCCAGAAAGGACAGATGAGCTGTCCATCTCTCCCATCTCCATTCTCCACTCTACACCCTCTCTACCACAGTGATTCTCTAAGTGTGTAGACCAGCAGCATTAGCATCACTGGGAACTAGCTAGAGAGGCAAATTCTTAAGCACCAGCCCAGACCTACTGAATCAGACACTTGGGGGGCACGGGGAGCAGGCTGTGTTGGACCAAGCCCTTCAGGGGATTCTGATTCACACTGAAGTCTGGGAATCACTGTTTCGTTCCTGCCCTTATTAACTCACCTCCAGATTACCGGAGGGGACCTAAGGGGAAGGCTCATCCCTGTGGTTTGGCAGCTGGACCGGCCGTGACACCATCCTCCTGCCTATCTTCACACTAACCAACCCTATTTCCCCTCCTCTGCCTATCTCCACTCTAAGGAGAATCGATTTTACATTCTGCAAGAAAGGAGGCAATGTCTTCCTTCTAAGCGCCCACACGAAGACCGAAAGCAATATTCTGAGACCTATATCCCAGCAGAGGGAGGCGGAGGAGAGAAAAGAGGACAGCAGGTACTTATTAACTGTTCCAACTCAGGGGTGAGCACTCAGTGCCCCAAGAAGGCTGGTCGTGCCACTGGGAGTGTCCTACTGGGCCTGAAGTGCCGCGTGGCCCTCTCCCCAACAC
Organism: Phocoena phocoena; assembly: GCF_963924675.1. Taxonomy (NCBI): domain Eukaryota; kingdom Metazoa; phylum Chordata; class Mammalia; order Artiodactyla; family Phocoenidae; genus Phocoena; species Phocoena phocoena. Next base: position 25,360,532 of record NC_089234.1, read on the forward strand.
CCTGGGCTCCCCCTCTGCCCTGACCACCTGCACCTGCCAGCAGCACCTCGATCCTGCTCTAACGCCCAGCAGGGGAACAGAGGCAAAGTGCAGGCTTGCCCACTGGTTTGGTCTGTGGAGGTATTTCTGCAGTCAGAGGGCCGACTTCTTTCCCATGGAGTTTCCAACTAAGAGCAGAGCCTGACCCGGAGTTCCCCAGCGCCCCCCGCCCCGCCGAGGGCCCACAGCTCCCACACCTCCACCTCCACGGCCCCCCAGAGACCAGTAAAGGATACGACACGCCCCTCACCCTCGCTCAGACACAGGACTCTGTGAAGGGTGTCACCTGCCTGGAGCCAGCAATGCAACAGTGGGCCATTGGTGACGTGGTCTGACAGATGAGACGTGGGAAGGAAGCCGGGGATGTTGTGAGGCAGGACAGCCACCTGCAGCCCATCTTTGGTCTTCTCCAGAACCTTCACATCCACCAACTACTCAGGGAAAAGGAAGACAAAAAAGAGCGCTTGTCTTGAGCAGAGAGCAACTCGTGCGGGTCAGGTAGAGATCAGAGGCATCGAGTATCCAGCACCAGGGATGACTGAGAGGTCGAGACCAGAGAAGCAGCTTTCTCCCACTCCCCACCCCACACTCCCAAAGACCCAACAGGCACACACACCCACACACACAGCAGGACCCATCTGGTGCTCACATCACTCCTCTCCCAGGTCCCTCCACTGGGTCCCAAAGGAAAGACAGTTTTGCGGGCTGGTCCTAGGGACCAGAGAGGAAAGGGGGCAGCAGCACACTGCTAACAAGCCACACCGTAACTGCACTTTCCTTCCTAGACAGTCCATCTGCTCTGACACACAGCCCGAGAGTCTTATCTAGCTTCCTTGATCATCCCCATGCATGGTTTCCAGCACCCCAGGTGTCAGTGGCGCCCTGCTCTCTACCACCGTAACTAAAATAATTTGTCTGGAGAAGTCCAGGTACCTGCCCAGCATTAATGGCTTTTTTTTTCTTCTGACTGTGTCCCGCACATTCTTCCTTCGGATCACCTGACAGCTTGAAGGACAAGAGCATCCTCTCTTTGGATGGCTCACAGTTCAGCACTGCAACCTTCACCACCTGGTGAGAAACCATACCTGCTTGGCCCTGGAGAGAGGTGCCCCCCACCAGCACCACAGAGGCCTTGGGTGATTCACCAAGACCCAGGATCAGATCAGAAGGCAGTGAAGAGAAACGTACTGAGAGCTACACAGAATCCCCACAAGTCAGCCTTTCGGGTGACAAAAGACATGAATGAATTTTGGGGTATAATCCCAAGTTTTAAAAAATCACTTTTTCCTAGACAGACCCAGACTCATCGGATTTAGGGCAGTGCCCCCTTGTGGTGATAGTGGCCTCAGAACAATTTCTGATGTGAGGGACACTAGTGTATAACAGGTGAAGATTAATTTCTTCTAGGTTGAGGGCCTAAGGTTCGTTAGTTTGTTAGCATCCATTGAGCTCCCTTGAGGGTTTCTCTCTGTTCTGTTCCATCTCCTCCACTTAGCTGGCTCAGGCCCGCTACCCAACATGCTCTCTTCTGTAACCCTTAAAAAGTAGCCTTCCTACTCCTTCAAATCTGTGTTCATGGGGTCACCAACGGTAGGAGCCTATCCAGGGGAAGGCTTACCTGGCCAGTGTAAAAGACACTCTCTGGGTCAGGGATATACTCGGCACTGAGCTCATGCCTGGGCACCAGTCCCTGCACGTCATTGTAGAACTTCACAATGCAGCCGTAGTCCTTGACCCTGAGGATAAAGCCGTGTGTCTGCAGACCAGGCTTAGCATCAGCGTAGCAGGTAATGGCAGGAAGTTTGGACTCAACCAGGGTTTTCTTCAGGGTCATCATCAGCTTCCTGGCTTCAGGGTCACAAAGCAAAACCTAGGGAAAGGATACTGGCCGTGACCAAGTCATCCATTACCAAGAGAGCCACTGAGCTGGTCTCTGCATCCCCCTGAGAGCCATGGTCAGTCCCTAAAAACCTGCTCTTTCTCTCTGAGAATAATAGCTACAGACCATCCCCGCTTCCTGCTGGATGACGACCTAGGGAGCATTCATCTCTATTTCAAATGTACTACCTCCCAAAAGTCCCCTCCTGGGCCTAGAGCAACACTCACCATCCCAGTGCACCTCCAGAGAGTCCTATGTCGGTTACTCCTACTCTGCCTCCGCTCCCTCTCCCTCCTGGACCACTGCATCTCGTCTAACAGAATGAATGACTGAACCTTTACCCCCTCAAGTGTTGTGGACTAGCTATAAACTAAGACTGAGTGCGCCAACCACCTCTCATTCCTCAAAAAGTCATCTCCTCGAGGGCAGAGAAATTCCTCTATTTCTAACTTCCTGACCCCACCACTATAAAACTTTGTACCAATGGGTAATCAATATCTTTGTTGAGTCCACAATGAAATAAAATGAAAATAAGAAAATCCAACATTCTAAGTGTCTGCACACACCAGGCCCTAAGCACTGTGTATTATCATGTCTAATCTTCACAACTCTGAAGCTTCTCTCAGGATCCAAGCCGTTGTTATAAAACACTCAAGTTTCGGCAGCTTTGGCTGGGCTATTTCCGTGCCTGACACAACGCCTGCTCCTCCTCAACCTTCCAAATCCTACCCATCCTTTCCAGTTCAAGCCCCACCTCTGCCAGAAATCTAGAAGACATTATTGTCAAATAGAGCTCAATTCGAAAACTGGTTCTGCCATTTATTAGCTGTGTGACTCTGGGCAAGATACTCTGCTTGCCTAAGCTTTCATTTCCCCATCTGCAAAATGAGGATAACAGTACTTCCTTCATAGGCCCATTTTAAGGATGAAATGAAGTAAGGCGTGTTACGATGTGCCTAGCACAGCAACTGGCACAGAATACATGTTACATGGTAGTTGCTATTGATCATATTGATCTTCACTGATTATCAATGATTCTTGCTGCCCCAGCCTACCCTCACCTCCCCGTTCTGAGATATGACCACAGCATACAGCCTGCACCAAACCACCTGGCCTGCTCTCTTCATGTATGGATATTTTAACTACCAATGATACCATACAATTATCAAGGGCAGGGACCCAGTTTTCTCTTCCCAATGCCAAGCGCAGGACTGCAGATATTATGAGGTCACTTTGTGGAAAAAGGCAGAAACTTCAGCTGAGAAGCATCATTCTCTTCCCATATGGCCAAAACCCCACCAGCGACCCTTCAGGAGGCTCACCCGGCACTTGACCTCATCCCCAATGTGGTACTTCTTCTCCGGATTCTTCATAAGGATGTCGGCCAGGTGCATGGGAGGTACCAGGGCCCTGATTTGCCTGCCCACCTTCACCAGCATCCCGTATGGCTTTATGGTCATCACTTTGCCCTAGGAAAAGATGCCATGATGCCTCAAGAATATGTTTCCTATATTTCTTACAACAAAGCATCTCACACCTCTCTTTCGAAGCACAGCTTCCTGAGCTAACTGTGCCTGTTATTCCAGATCTCATAGGGACAAAGCACATACCCCACAGTGATCTGGATGCAGTAGGGTTTATTTATGAGAACCTTCACATCTTTTTGTGTGAGGATCTTCTTTCAATCTGCCTTACAAATTCATTATCCAACGGAGAGGATTATGTCTCCTAAGGAATGAACTCTACATATAAAGGGGAGCTGCTCAGTTGGGGCTAAGTGGTTGGACAGGCGCAGCAACTGGATTCTCACTAATATCCCAGCTGGCTCAATTACCAAAGAACTAACTTTTGACCTGGTCTAATCAACACCATCAAATCCCAGGACTGATGACCTACTGCCTCTGCGTAGTGGGGTGGCACTAGCAAGATCTCACCTTGAAATTAATTACAAGTTACCCGAGGGAAGAAAAAGAAATCCCAGTAGCAGGCAAAGAGAAGGAATATGACTTTAAACGTGTCCACATGGGGACTAATGAGCTGACAGTTAACCTGTGAACTAAAGACTATCTGAAGGTGGTGGAGTATCTAATTATATGCTTGAGGTCTTACCTTTACCAAGGCCCCAGGTTTGATGTCACGATAACTAAGGAACTGAGCTTCAATAACAGACCTAAAACAAAAGGCGAATACAAGATTAAATAAATTAGGACAGAGGCTGCCTAAAATTCAGGCCTACCAAAATCATGTTGGCAAGAAAGGAAATCCTCACCAAGCCAGGCCAGGAGACACTGTGGGCACGGGAGCACACCTCCACACCCCGCACGAGTTAGTGACAGACTTACGTCCGCAGAGAGAGCAAAGCCAGTTCATCCATTTGGCTGTAGTCGATGATTCTACACTTGTGAGTGTTCCCTGGCTTGAAGGTCTCAGGTTTGAAGACTTTCTTAGAATTGGAGAGATGGCTGAGCTACAAAGTACCAAGTGATTAAGGACCAGCCAGAAGCAACAGATCTGAGGCAATCAGACATTAAATCAGACATGGAGTTGACTCAGTACATTTGTCACCTCCCATAAAACCAGCACTTGATTACCTGTTAAAATAATTGCTCTAACTAAAGAACTGCTTTGTACTATCACAGGATCTCTATAAAGTCAGAGAAGAGTCTAGATCATGGGTCGATAAATTACAGCTCACGATTAAGTGCCTATATTTGTAAGTAAGAGTTTGACTGGACCACAGCCGTGCCCTTTCATTTACATACTGTCCTTGCTGCTTTCAGGCTATAACAACAAAACTGAGTAGTTAGGACAGAGTCTGTACGATCCATAAACCTAAAATATTTACTATCTGGCCCTTTAAAATAACTTTCCCAAGCCCTGGTGTAGATCCTAACTCATTCTTGTACCTACCGTCAACCAGGTATCAATTAAGACAAGTCAATTTTAAGGCACTCTAATATAACAAACAGACCTTGTTCTAGTCCTTATGAACTGTCTGCCACGTTTGGGGAAATTCAAAAATAGGAAACTAATACCCAGGGATGAAGGAAGCAGAAAAGAACTTGTGTCCCCAAAGTCCTTCTGGTGATAAGATCGTGATGAAACAAAGAGCCTCCTTACCCGGGCATAGGCCAGAGCCCCATCCGTCAGCCTGAACGTGGCCCCGGCATTGCCGAAAAAGCCCTGGACAGGAACATCATCCAGTACAGCTCCCAGCTGCTGGCAAGAAAGCCGGGTGAGTGGACGCCCGGGCTGCAGGAAGGCAGCGCGCAGGCTCAGCCGTACAGCTCTGGTCCGAGGATGGACACAGAGGACACAGGCCCGTACCTAGACAAGGGAAAGGGCATAATGAGCAAGACAAGGCACACCAGGGACAAGGCACCCTGGAGCAGACTTTCAGGGGTCAAGACTCTCCATGTGTTGACCAAGCTACAGATGTAAGTACTAAAATCAGCTTGTGCAATCAAACAGAATGTCCCAGAGGAACTATGTCCGACTGAATCAATGCTTACACAAGGCCAGGAAAACATATACCAGGGTCCCCTCAACACCACGAGGCTAATAATACACACGCAACAGGAGCCAGGTACTGGCATCACTATATCAGAAGCTCATCTGAAACACACCAGAAACAGCCTGCTCTGATCACAAGGCCATAGCATGTAAAATGCCTCAACTCTGCAGACAAATATGGCTACAAGGAGAAAAAATTTACTAGAAAGAGGTTCACCAAAAAATTAACAATATTATTACTAGGTGCTGGGAAAACCTACTTTTACTTAAAAAAAATAAAACAACAACAGAAAAAACCAACAAAGTCTCTATAGCTTCCATTAGTATGTGTTACTGTTAAAAACAAAAAATAAATCATTTTAGGATTTTTAATAAAAAACAACGATTAACATATATTGGGATTTTCTTCCCAAATATCCATGTTCATTGCAGAAAATTTGAATATTTAGACAAGGGTAGAAAAATCACCCAGACTTAATCACTAACACCTGATTGCATAATAAGCCAGCATTTTGACCAGATGTACTTTTTAAGACTTTTTTCCCCAAAATTGAATCTATATTATAGCAGTTTGTAAACTACATTTGTCTATTTAAACATATATCTTGTTCTATGTTAAACACTCTATTAGAACACTTTAAATTGTAAAAGCAAAAGATTTACTACCAAGAAAAAAAAATCAAAGAGTATGAAATAAAAACTACAAGTTGCCTTCTTCTCCACAGGCTCCTTCTCTAATCTCAATCCCCAGAAATAACCACTGGCAGTTTCTTGTGGTCCTTCCAAGACACTTTTCATTCCCCTCACCACCCCTCTGACACCTGTACACATGCAGTCCTAGGACCTCCCTGTAGTAGCTGTGACACTGGATGGCTGGTTGGGACACAACTGAAATCCAGAAAAGATAAGTGCAACATTTCTTACCGGCTGATTTGAGAAGTATGTTCTGCCTTTCTTAGGGTCCAGGTGCATAAAGTCAACCAGGCCAGTGAAGAATGAGAGGAATTTTAGCGTAAGGCCAAATGGAGTCACCTAGAAATAAAAAGAATCAGCTATGAAAAACATCTCTCTGAAGGAACCAGGAATGAGACTGTTCATAAAGCCACATTATCCATGATAATGATAACTGTGTGTCTCTCCTCCCCCAGCTAACCCTTATCATCTTTCTTCCCATAAAATGAAATGGCAGCACATCTCCTGGCACTGGCCGTGCCTTAATTCAGTAAGCTCATCGCCCCCGGGCCTGAGAGGACATCAGTCCTCCACCCTCGGGATTTCCCAATGGGATGGAAGGCGCTTTACATGAGGATCCTCAGGGAACTGCCAGCCTGACAACTGGGACAAATTGTTGCTAACTTGGTGATGTGCTCAGACTAAGAAGGTAAAAACCCACATGCTTGCCAGAGGGAGATACTGACCGTGAGCAATTCACCCTACAGAGCCGCACAAAGCTAAGAAAGTAGAGGTGACAAGCCTCTCAAAAGAGAGCAGGGAGGCAGGTGACTGAAATAAGGGAAACTAAGTCAGATCCCCAGGTCCTCTCCTCAAACTATAGGGTCCACCCTTCTCCCATCTCCACAGAAAATGGGAGAGTTATTCTCTGGGAAACTGTACCAGACTCAAAACACAGGAACAGTGCAAACCATGAAAATGTGAATTAAGAAAAATTCTGAATATCATATATAGATATGGAGACCGCCAGCCCCTTTCTGCCATCTAGCTCTTAGGCAGCCAGGCTTATATGCTCCTGAATCGGGTGTTAGCAGATCCTTTCCAGAGGAATCTAACATGCCAGAGAAGACTTCTAACAGTGACATCTGGAGGTTGCCACTAGTTCCTGACCCTGACAGGGAAGTCAGCCAGTCAGCAAGTCGCGCTCAGGGACACAGACTTCCCAGCAGTTTTTTAGAGTGCCTCTCTCCATAACACGGCGGTCAAAACAAAAACTCAATAGAGAATGGGAAGTTTAAGTTGAGAGGCTTTCCCAGAAGTAGGATATAGACAGATACATGCATGTACCAAACCAAAGAAGAGAGGAAAAAATAAGAAAATTAGAACTGATCCATTAAGTCCAACATCATACTAACAGGAGTTCTAGAAAAAGAAAAGAAAATTATATTAAAAATTTTAGGGCTTCCCTGGTGGCGCAGTGGTTAAGAATCTGCCTGCCAATGCAGGGGACACGGGTTCGAGCCCTGGTCTGGGAAGATCCCACATGCCGCGGAGCAACAAGGCCCATGAGCCACAACTACTGAGCCTGCGCATCTGGAGCCTGTGCTCCGCAACGGGAGAGGCCACAACAGCGAGAGGCCCGCGCACCGCGCGCGCACCGTGATGAAGAGTGGCCCCCGCTTGCCGCAACTGGAGAAAGCCCTCGCACAAAAACGAAGACCCGACACAGCCAAAAAAATAAATAAATTTATTTAAAAAAAATTTTTTTAAAGATCTGATAAGGGGCTAGTATCCAGAAGATACAAAGAACCCTTACACCATTAACAATAAAAAGATAATGTAACTTTTAAATGGATAAAGACTTCTGATTCAATATTTCTCCAAGGAAGATTTATAAATGGCCAATAAGCACATGAAAAGATGCTGAACATCACCAATCCTTAGAGAAATGCAAATCAAAATCACAAAATACCACTTCACACCCGCACCCACTAGAGTGGCTATAATAAAAAGAATAACAATAAGTGTTTGTGAGAATGTGGTGAAATTGGAACCCTTATATTGCTGGTGGGGATGTAAAATGTTGCAGCCACTTTGGCTGTTCCTCAGAAAGTTAAAACACAGAGTTATCATATGACCCAGCAAGTCCATTCCTAGATATACACTCAAGAGAAATGAAAACATACGTCCCTACAAAAACTTATATACAAATTTCATAGCAGCATTACCCATAAGACAAAAGTGGAAACAACCCAAATGTCTACCAACTCCATATGATGGAGTATTATTCAGCCATAAAAAGGAACGAATCACTGATAAATGCTACAACATGGATGAACTTTGAAAACATGCTAAGTGCAAGAAACCAGACATAAAAGGCTACATACTGTATGGTTCAAATTATATGAAATACCCACAACAGGCAAATCTAGAGATAAAAAGTAGATTCGTGGTTGCCAGGGGCTTGAGGGAGGGAATGAATGGAGAGTGACAACCAATGGGTACGGGGTTTCTTACTGGGGCGATGAAAATGTTCTGGAATTAAATAGTGATGACAGCTGTACACCCTTGTGAATACACTGAAACACCACTAAGCTGTACACTTTAAAAGGGTGAATCTTACTGTAAGTGAATTATATCTCAACTTAAAAATTGGGGAAAAAAAAAAACCACAGTGATACAGAAAACTTTCCCAGAACTTAAGGATCTACATTTCTGGATTACAGGAGGTCAGAACAAATAAATGGAAAGAGAGTCATACAAAAGCACATCATTGTGAAATTTTAAAACGAAAGGGATAAAGATAAGATCCTTGAACATATAAAGAAAAGGAAATCAAAATAACATCAGACTTTTCAACAGCAGTAGAGGCCAGGTGACAATGGGAACAAGAACTTCAAAATTCTGAGGTGTTTTTTTTTTTTTTTTAGTGGTACGCGGGCCTCTCACTGCAGTGCCCTCTCCCTTGCGGAGCACAGGCTTCGGACGCGCAGGCTCAGCGGCCATGGCTCACGGGCCCAGCCGCTCCGCGGCATGTGGGATCTTCCCGGACCGGGGCACGAACCCGTGTCCCCTGCATCGGCAGGCAGACCCTCAACAACTGCGCCACCAGGGAAGCCCTCTGAGGTACTTTTTTACCTAGAATTCTAACCCCAGATTAACTACCAATCACACGTTAGAGCAGAATAAAGGTATTTTCAGATATACTAGGTGTGCAGAAAAGAGTTAACATAGCAGGCCTGAGACTGCAATCCTTGGAAAAGCATGCTTGTGGTGTTGGCCCTGGCCTGGTGTCTGGGAACTTAAGACTTCAAGAGGGTTCCCACCACTCTCAGAACTGAGTGGCTCACTGTACCTAAACTATTTGTGCAAACAATATGGTTTATGCTAAACACTCGAATTCCTTAGGAGAGTCAGGAATTTTGGTACATGACAGGCAGCTGGTGCCTATGTGACCAGTCGCAAATAAAAACCCTCAATGAGCTTTGCTCGTAGACAACATTCACCCATGTTGTCATAACCTGCTGCTGGAGGAACTAAATACACCCTTTGTGACTCCACTGGAAGAGGATTCTTGGAGGCTTGTGCCTGGTTTCTTTCAGACTTCATTCCATGGGGCTTTTTTCCTTTGCTGATTTTGCTTTGCCTCCTTTCACTGCAATAAATCACAGCCGTGAGGGCCGCTATATGCTGATGGTGTGAGCCTTCCTAGCGAATCATCGAACCTGGGAGCGGTCTTGGGAATTTTAAGACACATGAGGTGAAGAAATTAACCTCCCATCTGCTTTTCTGAGGATGCTTCTGGCGAATGTGACACATTAAGATGAGTAAACCCAAAAAGAGGAATACATGGAATCAAAGAAGGTTCTATCCAATACAGAAGAGTGGAAAAGGATCTGGGATGACAGGGAAGGGAGCCCTACAGAGCAACCAGTCCAGACTGGAGCCGGATGACAGTAAAAGGGGCTCCGTGTAGGGGAAAAAAGTAGCAAAGATTATTTAAAGGGTTTGAAAACACAGAAAATAGTGAGAGAAAAATAACTACAGGATGTATGAAGAAAGAGTGAAAGGTAGGAAGAGAATTCAGCAAATGACAAAAACAAGGCTGATTAGCAACTCCAGGAAAAAAAGCTGTTCAAGAAACAAATTATATTATCTAGCCCAGCAAATAAATAATATCTATGTAGTCATATAATTTAAACACTGAATAATGATTTAGCCAAAATTTTAATATTCCTTTGTTGAAAGGTTGGGAGAAGGTAAGGATAAGAGAGCCAAAACTTCATCTACCTTGATAAGAAGTGAAAACCCAATGCCTCAAAGTGGTAAGATACAGCAGAAGCTTACTATTATACTTCGAAACGCACAGGTAAATTTCAAAAGATAAGCTAAGAGTTAAAGGTGGGGGTTAGATGGGATGAGAGTTCTTCATCATAAGCCTTTCAATACCATTTGATCTTTTAGATCAGCACTGCCCAAGAGAAATATAAGCCACAAATGTAATTTTAAGTTTCCTAGCAGTCACATTGTAAAAATTACAAAGAAACAGCTGAAATTTATTTTAATAGTTTATTTAACCCAATATAGGCAAAATATTATCATTTCAACACGTGGTACTGGCTACATTTCCAGTGCTTAATGGTCACATGGGACCAGGGGCTACCCTACTGGACAGCACTCTTTTAGATTGTGTGCACGTACTACTTTAATAAAAATCATTTTTATTTTAGAAAATAGTAGTAACAATGAACGGCTTACCTTCTGCACCTGGGCTTTGACTACCAGTCCTGGTAGCAAGCTGTTGAGGGTCCAGTTTTGCTCCTCAGTAGCAATGGCAGCAGAAACTTCTGAGTAACCAACCGACAGACTAACAACTCCTCCATTGCCTTTCACCTCTTCGATAAGGCAGTTCAGGTACTGACCTACCTTCAATTTAGCACCTGCAAGTCCAGCCCCCAAAAGGAAAAATACCTATTATGAGAAGGACTTTGAACTTGGGCTCGAGTGATACCTGAAAGATCCATGGCCTACCTGCCCAGTTACCATGCAATACTCCCCATATTCCCAGTTTCTCAGGGACCAACTACAAGAATGGCGTGAAATGACCCTGACTGATCTGGAATCAACTACCACACAAAAATATGAAAACCTCAACAAGGCGGGAGGGTACTGCTTCAGAGGCTCTGGGGGCCCAAATTTCAGGGGAATCTTCTAAGTGAGAAAAAGTGAAACTGGTCCATCAGATCTTAATGAGACTGCCACTCCCTGACCCTTCACACATCTTCCTTTTTCTGTCACCTAACAGTTGATTTTAGCAAAGCCAAACATGCTTCAGGGTCAGCATTCTGCATTTTACTCAACAAAGTGGCATTTAAATATAATCCCCCATATACCACCTCACTACCATGGACTGGTCCCTCTTCTTCCTCTCACCTTTGTTCTTCTGTTGGATGTACTCCTGGGCTTTCTGCAGTGGCAGAAAAGCTCTGGCCCCACTAATACCAATGTCCACTAGATAGCCATGGTCTTCCAGGCTGGACACAGTGCCCGTGAGCAGCTGGAGGAAGGCAAAGCATTCTCAAAAGGTCAAAAGTCAAAGGTCATGGGACACATAACAAACATCCACTACCAAACATGACTGTTCCCACCATCCCATAATCCCACACATCCTCTCACTTTAAACCTCAATCCCTACAACACAGGGAATATAGCCAATACTTTATTATAACTATAAATGGAGTATAACCGTTAAAAACTGTGAATCACTATAACGTACACCTGTAACTTGTATGATATTGTACATTAATTATACTTAAAAAAATCTTTATTTTAAAGAAAAGAAAAAAACCCTCAGTCCCACTATAGGATAGAAGAGGGAAAGACATCAATTTTAATTCTCCCAGGGTTTGAAGGATCTTATAGTTTCCAGACAGAGAGGAGTTGAATAAGGGAATGACAGAGAGGGGATTCTCCCCTGGGGGATTTTCAAAAGACAGGAAAGACTTTCATGTTATGCAAAGAGATAAACCAGATGGCCTTGCAGTGCCAGCACTCCCAGCACCATGACTAATGAGAATCCGGAACTACCCTTCTCGCTGTCATCAAGTCTTTTCTAAGCACCTCCAGGATGTCTCCCCCCAAACTCCTGCCAACCTCCTTCACCTTTCACGGGAAGCACTGTGGCATTCAAATCTGGCTCTGACACTTAGTAGCTATCTGGTGTTTGGTCACTTAAGTCACTTAAACCTTTTTCAGTCTGTTTTCTCAAATGTACAAGAGGGATACCTATCAGCCTCACAGGATTGCTATGAAAATTTTTTCAGAGGAAGTGTCTAAAACAGCACCTGTCAAACAGTGGCCTCTCAATACCTGTCAATTTCCTACAACTTGGCTTACTGTTATTCCCCACTCTATCCAACGTTCAGGGCCTGGTCCAAACTCCACCGCTTCTAACCAAACGTTCCAAGATCATACTGATCTCCTTCCTCTTAAGTGAGTATAGTTTATATGAGTGTGTTTTGTACCTACTTGACTTGGAGGCACTGAGTGGGGATACATTTCTCCTGAACCTGCATAGGACTGGGAGACTCAGTAGTGGATCATCCATTAGTACGGCTGACAGTCTAATTGCCCTGTCTACCCTGTCTCTCGCTCTCAGAGAGCAGCCCTCAAGCTCTCCTCACAAACGCCAGTGGCCTCTGAAAAAGACTTAATCTGTGAAGAAGTCTCGGTAAAGAAGGCACTTCAAGGAACTCCTTCTTACCCTTGCTAAGATTCCTTGGAAGCATTTTTTTCCCCCTACCAGCAAATCTTAGACTTGCTTTCCCTTCCTCCCCTCCAGGGTAATGTGATTAGGTTCAAGTCTTCAATTTCCATTAAGTACCCAAAGTACCCTGGCGACCTTCCCCCCAGGAAAAGACGCACCCCCATGTGTAACAGTTAAGCTGAAAGTGAAAGGTAGTCTAGACACACCCCAGGAGGCAGGACAGGGAGAAGGCATGCTGCCTGCTCCTCTGCCCTGGCGCCAGAGACATACCATGCCGGGTTTCAGGGCCTCAGCACTCAGCACTTTGTTGACATTTCTGGGGTTCAGAGACAGCTTGACATTCTTTTTGCCCCTCTTTGTGATGTCCAGACTGCTCACCACACATCTCACCAGCATCCCAGGTGAGAAGAGCTCAGGCAAGCTGACCAGGTCCTGCAGAATACAAACGAGAAAAACCTGATACGTACCCTTCCCCTGCACTGAGAATTCACTGCCTGGTCCTGGCTCAGCGGTTTCTCATCCTCAGATCCCAAAGAGCCCAAAAGGCAGATGAAGAGAGTAACTGCTCACCCACAAAGGAAGCGGCCTGTGGCCATGTCACAGTCTTGGATTACAGCTTAAGGTCTCCAAACATCTCCACGCAATGGGCAGATGTAAAATGACGTGTTAAAAGAATCGTCTACAATTACTGTCTCTACTTCCTCATCTTCTCCTCACTCTTCAGCTCACTGCAATCTGAGTTCCACCCCCATCACTCCATACTTGATCTCCCAACAAAATCTCCAATGACTTCCATGTCGCTACACCCAACAGTCCACTTTACAGTCCTTCTCTCACATGACCTTTACAAAGCATTTAACTCTGGTGCTGCTTCCTTAAGCATTTCCTCCCGGCTTCCAACCCTTCGTTCACCTTTTTTCTTCTCTGTGTCTCTGGTCCCACCTTCTTCTGACAGCAACTCTCCTTTTATTCAGCAACTAAAATACAGTATTTGCCCCAGGCTCAGTCTTTCAGTCTCTTCTCCCTCTGTGTGCTCCCTCTAAGCAACTTCTTCCCTCTCCATAGCTTCAATTACCACCTATACAAAGAAGTTTCACACATTCGTGTTTCTAACCCAAACGTCCCTGAGCTCCAGCATCACCTATCTACTGGTTGTCTCAACTGTACCTCAAACTCAACATAACAGAAAATCAAATCATGATCATCTCTCCTAATCCAGGTCCCCTTTCAGGGTCTCCTGTCTCAGGATGGCATGGCCAACTGTCAAGCCGTGCTCAACAGAAACCTAGGACTCACCTCTGACACGTCTCTCGGCCTTGCCACCCATATGGAATTCGTCACTAAGCACTGACTTTACCTCCTCAGCCCTCAGTAAATCCATCAATCTCAGAGCCTAGACTACGACAACAGCCCCCTAACTGGTCTCTAAGCAGCTACGCATGCCTCTTCAATTCATTCTCTGTGCTGTCTACATGGCACCCACCCCAGTGAGGACATTTCAAGGGCTTCCCACTGATTCTAGAAAAACAATCCTAAACATGGTCTGGCCTCCACCCAGACCGCCAGCCCCATCCCACTCCACTCTCCCCGGCTCTCTCTGCTCTAGCCACACTAGCCTTCTGCTACATATCGGGCTCCTTCTGCCTGAACTCCCTTCTCTAGCATACCCTCATCCTTCCTACCTCAGGCATCCCTTCCTCAGGCAAGTCTTCCAGGTTCCCTGGGCTAAGTCAAAATCCCCTTATTTTTTTTAAAAAAAAAGAAAAAAAAATTTCCCTATTATAAACTCTCCTGGTACCCTGTACCCTTCCTTCTTACCACTTAGCAAAGTTGTCATTTTACAGCTGTTGGTGTACTACTTATTTCCAGTTACAGATTTCATGCGGCTTTCCCTTACCTGCAGGGGTTCTTCTTGTGCCACCTGCTCATTCAGCTTTTCAGTGTAGGCATCACAGATTTCAGTCACTTGCACACACCCCTGGAGGCCGTTGGGGAGACTAATCACCAGTTCCAGTTCATTTACCTCTTTCACGCAACCCAAAATCCGCATCCCCTCACACAGGGACTAGAAGAGAAAGAGTGAAATGTATACAACAGGGAAGAGAACAATGATTGGGGAGGTTGGGGGGGGTTCTGGCTCCTAGTCCCAACTCTGACATATAAAAGCTACGAGACACATATGTGTACATGTCAGTACACTCATCACCCATCTGAGCACCACGAAAGATCGAAATTATACAACAGTGTTTCCAGCAGGGTGCTGGAGGGCACGCGCGCCTTTTCCTTTATTCCAAGCAGCCCAAACTCAAAGGCCTAGCAGGCAACACAATGCAGGACAGAATGTCAGTGGAGACAGAAGTCAGTCTGGAGGGTGCATGCCAGGTCTAAAGGGCGCAACCACTATTCAGCTCTGTGTGCCTACAAACATGAGGGAGTGCGAGCTTGTACTGTCAGCACTTTCAAATTTTTACAAAAAAGCCGGAAATCACATTTTTATGGGAAATTTTTTAGTTTTCTAATGTTGGCATGAAGTTAAACAATTTTTTTTTTAAGTAGCACACAGGACAAAGAAAATACTTCTGCAGTATTTTCTATATGTTTCCCTTCACTATCATTTGACTTTTTTTTTCTTTTTTTACAACTAATGTGTATCAGAATTATCTAAAAATTTAAGGAACATAATAAGACTGCTTCACTTCTCTGAGATAATTTCCACATCTATGAAATGAAAGGGAAGAATTAGAGTGATTGCTAAAGTTATTGCCAGTTCTAACCTATGACTCTACTAAAACACAAGTTCCATGAGGGCATCGGCGGGATGAGGGACTCAGCAGCTAAAAAGAAAAACTAAAAAAACAATACATGATTACAGGCACTGGTTAATAATTGAAGGAAATAATGCTCAATTCTGAACAAAACTGGAAGAAGTTCTAAAGACATAAGCTACACACACATATTTATATGAAAAGAATGAAGGAAAAAAGGAAAGAGGAAAGGAAGAAGAACATATACAGACTTAAGCAACTCAGAGAGTTTGTTTAAAACAAAACCAGTTATAAAACAGAAACTAACACACCATTGTAAAGCAATTATACTGCAAAAAAGATGTTAAAAATAAAAAAAAACTTTGACAAACCTCCACACTAAGGATTTCAAACTTCTCTCTTACAAACTTGTTGCTTTCTCTCTTTTCAACTTTCAACTTTTTTGTTTTTGCTGGCTCTTTCTGGATCTTTTTCCTTTTGGTGGATTCCTCTTCAGTAGAAATCTAAAGGGGGCAAAAGACCCAAAAGAATAAAAACCAGTAATCCTGGCCTTTCCCTCCAACTTCAGGTCATCTGTCACCTTGCTTTGTCTTCCCTTCTACTCCACCCCACTCCCAATTGTTCCTTTAATTCCTGCCTCAATGCCAATCTCCTGTTCTGACAGCAATTCTCCCTTTGACCAAAATCTGAGCTCTGTTCTCAAAGCCCCTTCTCTCCTGTGTTCTTCCTCCCTTGACTGGGATGAGCACTGGGGTTCCCTGCTGGGAGAAGCAATTTGGAACAGTGAAAGAAAATAAAAGGTGGAGTCACGAAGACCCAAGATAAATTCCTATCCCCATGATTACAAGCTGTGTGATTTCAACTAAATTATATAACCTCTCTGAGCCTCAGTTCCTCACCATGGAATGATGATCTCTACTACACAGTACAGTTGGAAAGATTACATAAAATAGACATGAGACCATACAATCAAGTGTTAGTTACTGTCCCTCTAGCATTTGGAGCGCAACCTACTCTAGGTGAAGATTTCAAATTCTACTGCAAATTATGATCGCTTTATACAGCAAGGACCTCATTCAAAAATGCAGTGATCAAACTGTTTTCTCTCCATCCTTAATCAACATGATAAGTTTCTAAGAATAAGAAACAGGGAATTGCCTGGTGGTCCAGTGGTTAGGACTCCATGCTTTCACTGCCAAGGGCGCAGGTTGGATCCCTGGTCAGGGAATTAAGATCCCACAAGCTGGGTGACGTGGCCAAAGAAAGAAAGAAAGAAACAACGGCACTGCAAACTCAAATATTAAATGCCATGCTTCAAAGGATATAGTCTTGTGGTGGCATGGACTCTCTAACAAGTTTAATTTATAAAAGTTGACTTCAACAAGAATCTGGAAAACCACACATTCTCAAACAAGGCTCATTCTCCATAAGGACACTAGAGAGAAAGTGTTCAGTGAGTCTTATCAAAAAAGCACACTGGGCTTCCCTGGTGGCGCAGTGGTTGGGGGTCCGCCTGCCGATGCAGGGGACACGGGTTCGTGCCCCGGTCCGGGAAGATCCCACATGCGATGGAGCGGCTGGGCCCGTGAGCCATGGCCGCCGGGCCTGCGAGTCCGGGGCCTGTGCTCCGCAGCGGGAGGGGCCACGACAGTGAGAGGCCCGCTTACAGCAAAAAAAAAAAAAAAAAAAAAAAGCACACCACTTACATCAAATAAGTTGTCTTGTTCAAATGACTGCTGGAAAGCTTTCTCTTTCTCTGATTTGTGGGTCTTTCTTGTACCCCCTCGGGGGAAGCTTTCTTCCATGGTTGCTGTGTTTGGGTGTCCTAAAAACAATGCAAAGAATTGGTGAGTTGTATCCTTAGTGTCAAGGTTGTGATCAATGGGCAAGAGATAGAGCCTTCTAGCACCAATGTGCTGGACAGCATTCAGGACTAAGAAATGGATGGTTTGATGCCAGGCAACAGATAATCCATAATTCGTCTTTCCAAAGGTCTTTGCTTCAAAACCACAAGTCCACACATTTTTCTCCAGCAAAAGAAGTTAGTTTCAATGTATTAAATATCATTAAGCAGCTTCAGTTAAGTCACAGATACACAGATGAATACATAACCCCCTACCTTCAAAGAATACGCACATTTTTAAGAAGATAAAACAACTACGCAAAGGATCTAAAATACAAATCAGATTATAAACTATCAACAAGGAGGTAGGAAATAATGAGGCTTCAGCAAAGGAGGAAAGCTTCCTAAAAAAGATGCTTTTGAGCTGAATGTTAAAAGATGAATAAAATTTTGACAGGTGGAAAGGGAAAAACAGAAGGAATACGAGAAAAGGGCATGGAAATAGGAAAAAAACAATTATTTCGATAAGCGCCAGCAATATGTCTGTCAAGCTGCTCAAAAGCTTGCTCTTGCCTTTCTTTGAAGAATTGTTCGACTAGATTACAAGGTGAATAAAGCATAATAATTGGAGTTAAATTTTAAAAGACACGTTGGGCTTTTTGTGTCACATCTTTCATCAGGTGTGAATAGATTAATGTTCACTTTGGCAAGTCAGAGCCTTAAGAAGAGGGAAGGACAGAACAGTAACAAAAATATGTATATACTTCAGGCTATAGATTGGACAGGGAGATAGGACTGAAGGAAGGTACACCGGGTACAAGGATTCAACTGCAGTACAACAGATAAATCATGAGAACGTTCACTTTAACCTTAACGTTCACTTTGGCAAGTCAGAGCCTTAAGAAGAGGGAAAGAACAATAACAAAAAATATATATACTTCAGGCTATAGATTGGACTGAAGGAAGGTACACCGGGTACAAGGATTCAACTGCAGTACAACAGAGAAATCATGAGAACCAGAACTACTGAATAGGTATAAGTGAGAATAGAAGATAGGAGGGGTTGGTTCTGAGAGACACTTGGGAATAGGAATCTAAAAAGGCTTGAGACTGTGAAAGAGGTGAAGACCTAGAGGGAGCCTAGGAGTTGGAATCAGGAATGGATGTGTTTGGTAGAAATAGAACAAGCAATGCCGTCCAGTTTGCTAGGCATTTGACCCTTAATCTCATTTCAGACAGGGTGAAACTGAAGCTTCAAAGAGTAAACTGATCCCGCGACAAAGAAGGGCCTTGAGCTACTTCCTGGGGACACATTCTGACGTTACAGGGACCACTCCAGCATAGCCGGCTTCGGAACCCAACCACTCACCCGGCACTGCGGGTGCATGGCAGGGATCCAGAGGACCTAGTCCTGGGACAGACCTGAAAGCCACGAAGTTTCCACCCTTATCGCCTTTTCCCCCACTCACCAGCCCCGGGACGCCAGCACTTCTTCTTCGGAGGCCGAGCCACTGTAATCACACACGCGGAGTCTAGAACACCAGCAACCCAACTCGGCTCTTCCGGAAGCGTGGGCGGGCTCAAAGCCTACTTCCGTTAGTATGCTGTACCGAGTCCTATAGGGCGGGGGGGGGGGGGGGGGGGAGAGAGATTTAGAGACAGGAAGCGGAAGGGCGGGACTTAGAGCCGTAGCCAGTCGGCACAGAGGGCCGAATCCGTAAGGCCCGTTGAACGTTTGCGGGGGAGGCGGCTTCTTCCGGCGGGGTAGCTGAGCAGCTTCGTCAGCAGAAGGACACCTGCAACGGGGTCTGTGCGTTTTGGAAGGTGGGTGTGGAAGGGAACCCGAGCTCGGACCTTGCGGCTTCGCTTTGTGGGGCTGGCCTAGAATCCGACCGTTTCCTGGTCCGGGCACATCGCGAGGTCTTCGCTTTGGGTGGGGGACGTGGGGGGCGGGGAGAGTGGTGGTGAATGGAAAAGAAATTAGAGAAAATGAGGGCCGGGCGTGAGGGTTCGGACGGTGGCTGGGAAGCTTTGGTGCGAGGTAGAGGCCCCCTTCCCCCAGTTCATAAAGGCCCTTAGAATGCATTTTCCAGTGGAGAGAAATGAGGCCCGCAGCGAAGGGAGTGTCCCAAGGTCACCCAGTGACGTAATATTGGATGAGAACTCGGGCTTCTGACCCCCTCTGGTCATGTTAACCTCTTTCCCACTGTATGCCCAAAACAGTTTGTTTGCACTGAGCTGTGCTTAGGTAGCTGTCCAGCCAGGCCTCCTTTAGCGGCGCTGCAGCCTTTGTCAAGCGCAAGTGAGTGTAGCCTGCTTTCTGCGCTTCGCCGAGCCCGCGATAAGCGGGTTAGATTTCAATCTGTTCGATCAGTGGGGAAGGCCTTTCCTAGGAGGTAGCCAGAACAGAGCTGTAAACTCCTTTAAGTGCAAGAGGCTGCTTCTGGTACGTGAGCGGCTCTCCCTCGTCTTTGCCTCCTTTACCGCGTCATCTCACCAATCCAGGAAGGTGTCCGGTCCGACACAACAGCAGTACCGAGAAACAAAGTAGCGAGGGTAGTTTCTGAAGTGCCCATTTTACAGGTGAAGAGAGGCGTGGAAAAATTAATTATATTTAATAGCAGTTCGCCGCTTAATTAGAAACAAGCGAAGACCCCATCGCTTAGACTTTGCCATAGGCTACAGTTTAGCAATTAGTACAGTTTAGTCTAGGTATTTTTCATTAATGTCTTTCTAAACTGAAGTATGACTCAGAAGGAAAGCAAGTTTCAGTTCAGTTATTCCACTAAGTACCATCTAACACAAGGATTCCTGATGTTTGCCCAAAAGTAACCTGCAGTTTGCTGAGGAAGCAGACCCAAGTGCTTGCAGGCTTTGCTCCAGTTTATCTCAGTTTCCCCTCCATCTCAGCGTTTTTTAGGAGTCTTTCTTTACAACCTAGACTAAATTGCGGTTCCTGTACTGTGCCTTTCCCTGCAGTCAGAATTAGTCCTCTGTGTAATATTGCAAACACTAGCCTTCTATATTGTGTGGAGAGAAGTTTAAAGCACCTTAATATTGTTTCAGTTGGACACGATTTCACCTTCTGAAAATGTTTGTTAAACACAAGGTAGCGGGAATTATCAGTTAATAATTGGACAAAGTTAAGCCCTTGTTTTCTGTAGGGTTTCTCCGAGAAACCTACTTGATACTATGAGAATCCAAAAATCTGTTCTGAAGATGAATGGGAAAGCATGTGTTTAATAAGTTTACTAAAATAAAACAATTAATATGAAAGCTATATCATAAAGATTTCTTTTAATGGAGATTTTCCTACTTGGCCTGAACTGGCCAAGGCCCCTAAGGTGGCCCAGGGAAGTTTGGAATCCTTCATTGCTATCAGAACTTTCTTGAAACAGTTTTCAAAATTAAGGTCATTTGTCCAAAGTTTCATTGCCAATTCTATGCACGTGAATGCCTCTGAAGGCCTTTGAATGGTAAACTGGAGAGTGCCAGTTTCCATAGCAACAACTTCCTCGCAGGTCTCTCCCGCTTCCATTTCATCAAGAGCCAACTGAGTCACTGCCACTGCCTACCAATCTCGACCGGACCTCGACCGGCTCGTTTATATTGCCAATCGACTCGGCGTGGCGTCGGTCGTGGTAGATAGGCGGTCATACAGACGAATTTTCGAGTGTTGTTCTGGTGACCTTTGAATGTGCCTTTACTATTTTTTATTATAAAAGAAATACACACCTTTGTGAAATACATAGGTTCTATAGCTGTAACCCCGTTTTAAAGTTTGCTATATATTCTTCCAGGGTTTTTTCCCAATATAATTACTAATAAGCATCTCGTTTTGTTTCTGTTACTGCAGTGTTTTTCAAACTTTTAACATACATCAGAATCACTTAGAGGGCATATTAAAACAGATTGTTGGGACTCAGGTCCTTCTGATTAAATAGGCCTGAGAATTTGCATTTCTAACAAGTTTCCATGAATAGTGACAGTGTGGGGACCAGACTTTGAGAACCATTGATGTGCTCTATAATGTCCAGAAATAGGATTTTTAAAATATTTAACATGACATTGGGACGTGTTTCCATGTCAGTACATAAAGATCTGCATGCATGGGGACATCATTCCATGTCTATATATAAAGATCTCCATGCATTCTGTTTTCTTCAGTGAAAACCATCACTTATCAGTCTCCTGTAGACGGACTTCTAGTTCTTATTTATTCTCATAAACTGTATTTCATTTACCATCCTTGAACCATATTATACGTTTCTACTTTGTAATATTTCTATAAGGATAAATTCCTGGCAAACAAATGAATCAGCTAGGTAAAAGGGTATGCTAAGTTTTTAATTTGATAGCTATTGCAGAAGAATTGCATATTAGGAAGGTTGTACCAGTTTACACTCCCTCCAGGCAACAGAGAGAATCCTTATTTTCCCACATTCCCACTACTACTGCTAATTATCATAAATTTATCTTTGCGGTCTGATGGCTGAATATTGGTCTCATTTTAAATTTCTTTGATCATTAGGTGATGTATGTTTCACCTTTTTGCGTTTGGCCACCTTTATATTTTCCCTTCCCTAAGATGATTAAAATATTTGCCCATGTTTTCTTCAGGATATCTTGGCTTCACTTTTACATTTAAATCTTTTTATCTGTTTTGGTGTAAGGAGTAAGGATTTCAGCTCCCCCCTACACACACCAATAGTTAGTATGTATCAACTCCATTTAGTAAATGATCCCTTCTCCCCCTTCCCATGGAGGTCCTAAATTTATAATAAAAACTGTAAAAAGAGGGGTTGCAAGGTGAGCTGTTTAGTTGGTGGTTACCCCTCTGAGGAACTTTGAAAAGTATCACAAGCTCCAGCTTTCAGCTAGTCTTAAAACTGATTAATTCCAGGTACAGTGTACTGTGGTATAGATAGAGCCAGGAATGAAAACATCAACCAATATTGAGTCAGAGGATGGACTTAAAGACTACTGTGTTCTCTTCTGTGCCGAGTGATTTGATATATATTCTGGAGTGTTGTGTGATAACAACCAAGATAAAGTCGTCCTTCTAAATGTTTCTCTTATCAGCAAGGTTTTTTCCACCGTTCTGCTGCTGCTTTGTTGGGTGAGGCATACATAAAATTTACAACATTTATATGCAATGAATTTTTTTGAATTTTTTAATTAAAATTTTTTTTTCTTTTAAATTGCATCCAAACCAATTTGTTGCTTGCTTTCTTTTTTTAAAAGATTGAAATCATGGCAGGTCCAGAAACTGATGCCCAGTACCAATTCACTGGTATCAAAAAATATTTCAACTCTTACACTCTCACAGGGAGAATGAATGTAAGTATTAATGATACCTTTAAGCAGTTGTTTTAGAATAAGACAGATGTTGACAACAACTCTTGTTTACTTTTCCCTTTCTTTTTCAGTGTGTACTGGCCACATATGGAGGTATTGCTTTGATAGTTTTATACTTTAAGTTAAGGTCTAAAAAAACTCCAGCTGTGAAAGCAACATAAATGGTAAGAAATTAACATTTAAAACTTTATATAACTTTGCCATTTTGATCTTAGGAGTTCCCCCCCCCCTCACTATACAAGTATATTGTTCAAAATTTATTACAATCAAGAAAAAAGAAAAATATTGTCCATGTCCCCATTACCCTGACAATTTTCGTTAACATTTCAGTTTAGCTCTTTTTTAGTGTATTTGTTTGGTTTCCAGTGGCTATGATCCATATCTGTAATTTTGTCTTATAACATGCATGTTCTCTATAATTTGAATGCATGAGTGCTCATGGGTATATGATTTATTTCACAGAGGAAATGTCTCCTACTAGAATTTTTTCCTAATATAAATAACATTACAGTGAATGCCTTTGAGCATGAAGTGTTTGTATCTGTGATTGTTTTCTTAAGGTGAAGCGCTTTCCCAGAGGGTTGTGGGGCGCCTAGCTTTCTTCCCCAGGCAGTGTTGAATAACATCAGTTTCTGATTTTTGTTAATTTGAGGAGTAAAAATAATTTCTTTTTGATAAAGTTGTATGTTTTTTCCATTTGTTTACCACTTGTATTTTTCTTAACATTCTCTGTGTTCTTCTCATTTAACGTTTGGGACTTTCTCTTTCTGAAGACCTCTCTCTTGTATAAGCTCTCTTAATAGTTATTAACCAGCCTTTTAAATCAGTTGCAAATATATCTTGGTTTTTGCTAGTTTCAATTTTTATGTAAGCCATTCTGTCTTTCCTTAAATCCCCCTAGACTTCATTTTCTTCTTATAGTGCCACCC
This sequence comes from Phocoena phocoena, assembly GCF_963924675.1. Lineage (NCBI taxonomy): Eukaryota > Metazoa > Chordata > Mammalia > Artiodactyla > Phocoenidae > Phocoena > Phocoena phocoena. Next base: position 25,384,296 of record NC_089234.1, read on the forward strand.
AACCCCCATTTGCCCTTGCTTGAGTAAATATTTGTTGTGTTGGTGGTAGATGAGGTACAGAAAACCCAAAACCCAGATCTTTATCTAATGTAGCCCTCCATGACAGAAAATTTTTTCCTCTCCTCTTAAAAACTTTTCCAATCACAAAACTATTGACCTTAAGGGACTGACTGCATATCCCAGAATGCAGTGGTCCATGGCTTGTTCCTGAAAAACAGGTAGTTTTTTGCCCAATTTTTCATGTTAGGTTCCTCCTAACTTTGTTTTTACAATGGGGATAATACCACCCTCCTTGTTTTCTACTGTTTAAAATACTACTTTATGAAAAAAGATGTTATTCTGTGTACTAGGCTTTTCTGATGGTATACATTTAGCATCATACTGAATTATTGGCAGCTCTTTTGTTAAAGGGAGAGTGTTAAATCGTATTAAGCTGAGAGACACCTAAATTTGGGGGGGTTACTGACTCCTTTGAGAATCTAATGAATTTGCATTCAATTTCAGGGGGTTCACGGATAGTCTTGTAATAGTAATTAATGTCTTAAAAGTAGAGTTGAACACATTGGTGTCTAAACAATTTTTGTTTTGTTTATAGGATTCTCAACTGTACGTCATCTGTTAAGTTCCCATGCCTGAAGAAGCTAATGTCAGCTCATCATGTGATACCCAATTTGTACAATAAATTATGAACCTGGAAAAGCTGGTTGTCTTTATTTACAAGATATCAAAAATATAAAAACTGTACAAAATGCAACAAAGGCAAAAAACTGGCAGTGACTTGGTCTAAATCTTTTAGTTTCCCAAAGCAAGGCTCAGTACTGGAGGTAAGCAATTGAAATGTCTGACTTCAAGTGTACTAGGTTGTATGTAGCCATTTTAGCTGAAGTAGAACATGGAAGTTAATTTCTTCACCTGGTTTATAGAGTGTTTGCGTGCACTCAATCCAACCGGTATAAATTCAGATGTCGATGGATGGTTGTACTTCATCTATTTCTCAAAAAGTAATTGTAGTTCACCCTACCCAGTTAACGTACATTCCACTAATCATGAGCCAAGCAAAAATGCTAGTGGATCATTTAACATAGTACGTGAGTGCCATACAGTAACTACATTTTTACAGCAGGAACATACATGCTCATAGAATTCTTCAGCTAAAATTCAGGATGGTATTATATTACTCAATTTGAACCTTGAAGCAGGATGAATTACTGAAATCAACTGATTTTTTTCTAAACATAATAAATTAAAATAGCATTTGAACAGGCGATGCATAGTTTCCACAAAATCCAAAGCACCATAAATGTCCCCTCCATGAACATAATACCTCTTATTCAACTAACGGAAATTAGTTAAATGTGGTTGCTATAGAAATGTGGAACTATCCTGTTCAGATTTTCCAAGCAGCATACTTCCAGATCCATATAGACAAAACATTCTTTGTAGCTTAAATATTAATCACTGAGGTATTTGCTTTTAGTCTCCCTTTTTCAAACAGTAGCTTCCAAAGGTCTTTAATACCGATGGTTTATTGCGGACTATAAGCTCCTGCAGCTAGAACCAAGTTTCTTCTAGTAAAATGGAGGTGTACAACTGGTGTTGATTTAGTCATATATGTTCCCAACAATAACTCCTGTGAATTCTCAGGTAAATTTATATGCCCAGTGGCTGTAGTAAAGTCATCAGTCTCTAAATCTTCAAATGCTTTGATAGCATCCCATAACCGTACTGTATTATCCATTGAACCTAAGGGGAAATCAAAGGAAACCATTTAGTAGCATCTGCCTTATTTGGATTCTGAGATTCTGTCAAGTATGCTTTATGCATTTACTTTTTATTTCTGGTGAAAAAAATCTGAACTTGATTAATAACTATTATTCCCTCTAAAGAAGCACTTCAAGCAGTAGTTTTAACCTGAGAAGTCAACATACATATATAGGGTAACAATCTGGAATCATGGCTAAGGAGAAGCAAAACTTAGAAAACAGCAGGACTTAATTTTGCAAAGAAAACAGCAGGACTTAATTTTGCAATGGTCATTCAGTGCTTCCTTTAAATATACCATTGACCCTTTACCACAAAGCCATTTCTAGTCATTTACCTGATGCCAAAATTTCACCATCTCTACTAAATCTAAGTGAACAGACTGTATCACTGTGGCCTTTTAATTCTCCAACCATCAAACCATGTCCAATATCCCAAAGGAGTACTCTGCCATCTGTTGCTCCTGTAGCCAGGAATCTCCCATTGGGAGAAAATGTCAAGGAATGAATTGGTCCCTAGAAAAGAAGTCCATGGAAAGAATCAAAAATAGGGTTAAAAATACCTAAGAAAATAAGACAAAAGTTAGAATTATAAAGTTTAGTGGTGCGAATAGTATCTTTAAAATGTGTCACTGGTTAGTTTTTTTTTTTAACATCTTTATTGGAGTATAATTGCTTTACAATGTTGTGTTAGTTTCTGCTGTATAACAAAGTGAATCAGCTATATGTATACATATATCCCCATATCCCCTCCCTCTTGCGCCTCCCTCCCACGGCTCTAAGTGGTCACAAAGCATCGAGCTGATCTCCCTGTGCTGTGCAGCTGCTTCCCACTACCTGTTTTGCATTTGGTAGTGTATATAGGTCAATGCTACTCTCTCTCTGTATCCCAGCTTACCCTTCCCCCTCCCCGTGTCCTCAAGTCCATTCCCTACGTCTGCGTCTTTATTCCTGTCCTGCCCCTAGGTTCATCAGAACCATTTTTTTTTAGATTCCATATATGTGTTAGCATATGGTATTTGTTTTTCTCTTTCAGACTTACTTCACTCTGTATGACAGACTCTAGGTCCATCCATCTGGTCAATTTTTAAACTATTTTTATCTCAAAAGAACCTCGTGCGCTGGAATAATGAAGGTATAAAATACCTTGTGTCCAGTGAAGATCCTTACACAGTTCCCATTCAGGACATCCCAGAGCCGCACAGTTCTGTCTGCAGAGCCCGTAGCAACGTAATTAGAATTGGGATGGAATCTGGTACAATTCACATCAGCAAGATGGCCAGCAAATATCCTTAAAGGCTGATAGTGATCTGTAGCCCAGAGCCTTTTAAAAAAATTATTGAAAACAAAAGAAGGTAATTAGTTAACTGTGAAATGCCAAAATTCTACCCAAAATCAATATAGAAACAACCATGTGAACTGTTAGCTCCAAATGGGTCCCACTCACTAGTTACCTGAAGGAAAGCAGATGGAATGACTGAGCCTAACATTCTTTTTTTTTTTTTGGCCGCAGTGCGGCTTGCGGGATCTTAGTTCCCTGACCAGGGATTGAACTCGTGCCCTCGGCAGTGAAAGCGCAGAGTCCTAACCACTGGACTGCCAGGGAATTCCCTAAACATTCTTAAGAAAAACTAATTGACAACGGTACAAAAAACTTAATTCTATAATCCTTTAGTTCTCTGTATGTACACCCCCCACTCCAACTCCTAGTCTAACTTATAGAAGAGTATTTTTCCCTAGTTTTGGCCACCACATAATTAGTTTCTAACCCAAGACACCTCATCCTCAACTTCTAAGGAGATGACAGGGAAATAAACGTGCTCACAGTGGTTGTAAAAGACAAGGTTTAGCATCCGGTTGGGGAAGGGGAGGGCATGGACTCTTGGTATAGACATAATTGCAGACATAGTAATATTCCTGTCCCACATTTGTTTTCAAATAAGGACCTATAAATGCTGACGTTCTCAAAATGTTGATCCTGAATAACAGAAGCAAAAATGAGTTTGGCTGGAGTTTCTAATTCCCAACAAGAAACCATTCTGTTCCTTGAATAGGCCCAGTCCTAAGCTCATAATATTCTTACCGAGCTACTCGGTCGTGGCCCCCTGACACAAAATAATATCCATATGGAGAAAACTGTGTGTCCCACACTGGATAGTTGTGTCCTTTATATCCCACCAAGCAGGTAAATGTTTGAAGACTCCACAATCTAACAGTTCCATCTTCTGAAGAGGAAAGCAGGTAGTTCCTGAGAGAAGAGAAGGTAGTACATTCGATTCCTAGAATAACTTAGTTACCTGTCCAGTTTCTCTGTACATTTGTATATATTAAACATAGCTAACTGACATGCTACATCTCACTTTTAATTTATACATGAAATTCACAGTAGATAACAAGAGTTGAAAGTACTAATGGTAGCTGTGACACTCTACATCTACCGAGCACCTACTGAATGAAGCTAGATTATTTTAAAAACATTATCTATTAAGAGGAAAATCACAGTTCTTCGAAAAAAAAAAATACCAAAGAGGTAATGACAAAAAGTATGATCAAATAAGGTCACCTGAGAAAGGCTTCTAAGAAATGCGATATATCACTTAAAACTTAATTTTTTACTTTAAAATGAAGATGCTATTTTCATATCCTGTAAAAGTTGTGTAACAATTTAAAAGTAAACATCTTTTGGACCAAAAAAAAAAAAAGCCAAAACAAAAAACACTATAGACGCGAGAATAATACTCTGCCTTCTTCAGGAATGAACAGAAAAGCTGAACTACTCAGAAAGTACTATGGTTTTCAATGAAATCAGAAGTTTCCCTCAAGTAAAAATGTACCATCTGGCTAAATCCTATAAAATAACAAAAATCCTCATTCTCAAAGTTTCATAAGGATGAAAATCTTGATGGTTTGAAAGCTATTATCTATCAAATAAGATACAGATGGTATTATGATAACAAAATACCCTCCCTGCATTTCTACAGAATGTTAGAGATCATGAAAAATAGGCAAACACATATTTGTGGCTTTCAAATTCCCTTTTCAGTACTCTCTTAGTTCTTTTGATTATACAAAGATAAATCTTCAATTGATAGGTAATATGCCTTTAATATCAGTAACCTGTTGTGAATTTGGAGATGACAGAAGATAGCAGTAGCCATAAAACCCAAAGAAAGAACCCAAAGAAGCAATTCAACCCCTACTGGAGTTACACAAGACTAAAGCTGATTTTTATAACCAGCAAACCCTGAAGCTATGTATCCTGATTCTGTAAATTTGGGTATTATACACTAGTACCCCAAGATAAATCAGCAGAGGGCAAGATGCTAAAAGATAACGCACTACTATGTATAAAATAGATAACTAACGAGAACCTACTGTATAGCACAGGGAACTCTACTCAGTGCTCTGTGGTGACCTAAATAGGAAGGAAATCCAAAAAAGGGGATACATGTATACATATAGCTGATTCACTTTGCTGTACAGCAGAAACTAACACAACAATGTAAAGCAACTATACTCCAATAAAAATGAATTTAAAAAATTTTTAAAGGATAATAAAATAATTCTCTACAAAAAAAATAGTAATAATAAAAGATAATGGGGCTTCCCTGGTGGCGCAGTGGTTGAGAGTCCGCCTGCCAATGCAGGGGACACGGGGTCGTGCCCTGATCTGGGAAGATCCCACATGCCGCGGAGCGGCTGGGCCTGTGAGCCATGGCCGCTGAGCCTGTGCGTCTGGAGCCTGTGCTCCGCAACGGGAGAGGCCACAACAGTGAGAGACCCGCGTACCGCAAAAAATAAATAAATAAATAAAAATTTTTTAAAAGATAATGAATGATAGGCAACCACAAGATTTTTCTAAAGGAATTTTCCCCAACATTCTCATAATGTTCCCAGTAGTTAACTTTCATATAATCTCAATGTAATACAGCAGTATTTAATTTTTTTGTTTGTATTTTACCTATCTGGACTGAAGCTGGCTCCATAGACGGGCCCACTGTGACCATACAAAATCTTCAACTCACTTGCTGTTTTCTCATCCATGATTCTTTCTAAGACATCATCAGATTCTTTATCTATGAGGCTAAGATCTAAAATGGTCCAGAAATGTTAATTTTTTAAAGTACATTCATTAAAACATTTTAAGGCAATTACATCACAGTTCAGGAGAAGAACTAACATTTGAACTGTTCCTCCTACATACCAACCACTGGGCTAATGCCTCTAAATTAGGTGCTATCATCCCAGTGTATAAGAGAAGAAAGTGAGGTTCAGAACAGTTAATAATATGCCAGAGTGCACACAGCTATTTAGTGTTGACACTAGGACTGAAACTCAAATTTATCCATTATATCACCATGTTTCACAAAAGGAAACTACAGAAATATTAAAATAAATTATTGAAAATGTATTATCTTGTTTAACAATACAGTTAGCAAGAAACTTTCTTTAAAATGTAACCCTGGTCTTAGTTCATTTTAGCCATTTTTATGGCTAAAACAGAAAGTACTCTCCCACTATTTAAAGGTTTGTTTTTTTTTTAATTCACAAGCAAACAATCATAAACTGTTAGATATTTAACCTTAGGGAGTTTTCTAGCCTAATGCCCTCATTCTACAGATGAGAAAACTGAGGACCAGTGAAATTAAACCAGACTAGCACCCCAGTCTCCTGATTGCCACTCCAATGCACTTTTCACTGTTGGCAATGTTATTAGCCGTTTTGACTTAAAGTAAAATCAAGTGAAATTCTGCTAAGATCACAATGTCTTCTGTATATTTCTTGGAATCAAGATTGGTGTAAACTAAGAATGAGCTTATATCCTGACAGGTCATCTCCGTTACCTGCTGCTTGTTTGACACTACGAAGCTTTTTGGGTGTCACAGACCACACTCTGACAGTTGAATCTGCAAAACCTCCAGCAATCAAACTAGAATCATCAGTGACATCCACTGCAGTGAGGCCCTGCAAATTAAAAAAATATATATATATATATACACACACACACACACACACACACACACACACACACACACACACTAAATGATACTGTTTTAGGGAAAAAATTATAATCACATCTTAGAGAATATATAATGATAGCTATTTTTCTCATTAAAAGATCATTTGAGATTTCATTCTCCTTTGAAATCAACTGTTCAAAAGCACTTACTTTGAGAACATGTCATTTACCCCTTTTTGCCCTCTGAATTTGGAGTGCATCATATAAAGCAAATGTTAATCATTTTTGTACTTTACTAAATATATCCTCAGCAGGCTATTATAAAGCCTTATGTCTATAGAGGCTTACAGACATAAAGATATGAAGAATTCTTAATAAAAAATATTAAGTTTACGTAAGTACTTAAGTTCAAGAGAGATGAACCACATAGCTTCCTCCTTTTTCAAAGGCTAGCAGAATTCTGATCAGTGAAATGAAGGACACATACAAGCAAGATTCTGGTACCTACAAGTCGCTAAAGGTCTTTTAAACATTGCCTTCTATCTATTCTGAGCAATGTCCAATTCTCCTTTCCTAACTGCTGTCTTTAAGCCATATTTATATCAAGAGTTTAAAGAAGAAATCTTCATTTTAGTTAAGACATCTAAGTTACTTTTAATGGTAATCACTGTTTTTCATGACTCCTAATTTTCTCCCAGAAAGTGCCGAATCATTTTACCAACCTGGTAAGCATTGAGGAATGTATAGAAACAAATTGAGGGTAAACAGTCTGGCCCAAGGCGTACTCGTTTGGTGGTTTCTTTCATATTCATTATCTTATCCAATTTATCTGAATCTTTCAACTCAGGAAGAGGGATTCTGTGAAAGAAAAACAGACTGGAAATTACTCTGAATATTAAATAACTTGAACCATCTATAACATTGTCTTAAACTTCCACACATGTTCCTGAAGTTTTTTTCCTCACCTGTTTTGAGGTGGAGCATTGGGATCTTGTTTTTTGCTTTTGGATCCAATACTATCTTTTTTAGGCTTCTTCTTTTTAGGTTTTCCTTCTTCATTTTCTCCTTCTTCATCCTCATCATCCAAAGGCACCTCAATTTCTGGCTCTTTTAATAAACCAAAAAATACCTACAAGTCAAAGGAGCCAATTTTTTAAATTACTTTTTTGTTCATTAATACATCCTTTTCATATCTTGATAGGAGGAATCACAATTACAACAGGGTCATGTATATCCTGAAGCAGATTCTGTACTTGTCTACCCAATAGCCAATCTCCCCTTCTTCCTTACTAACAGAACCCTGATTTTGTTGGAGCAGCAGTATGCTCAGATAAAATCATTTCTGTTGCTGGGCTCCCTTGAAGCCATACAATGGCCATATAATATCATTCTGGCCAATAGATGTACACACAGATATACTGGGTAGTGTTTTAGAAAAAAATACTGTTTTCCTGATAAAAAGGGAGAGATTCAGCAGGTATGTCTTTCATCCTCCCCCTTCTGCCTTCCTGGAGTACAGATGCAAAGCTGGCGCTGCAATAGCCACCTATGAGCACAATGAAGAAAGCCACATTCTGAAGATGGCAGAGCAGAAAGTAGAAGGAGCCAGGGTCCTTGATGGCATTGTGGAGCCCTCACACCAGCCTAGGAGGGCCTTCTGCTTTAATTTATTTTATGTGAGAAAAAACCTTTACTTGTTTCTGCCAATGTAGTCAGGGTTCTGTTAAATGCATCCATTCCCAAATTCTCACTAATATATACATCATCCTTAGAACATGAAACTTAGTATACAGTGTAATATTATTCCCAAACTAGCTATAAGAAAAATGTGTAAATTATGTAGATGGAAATGCTACAATTTTTCATAATCTGCATTATATAGTTCTTAGGTTTATTCCCATACCTTTGATTTGTTTGCCTCTCGTTTAGCCTCTCCTGCCAAACTTCCCACCATCGCATCTATCTGTTGCTTACTACGCGGCATCCCATCAAAGATGTCAATGTAGAGGTGCTCCTGAACTATGTTCCATATCTGATTGTTCTGTTTCTCCTGAAGATGCCTCTTCAAGAGTTGGTACGAGTCTCGGGAAATACGCAGAACAAATTTACTTGTTCGAAAATCCAACATGGTCTCATTCCCTTTCATGTGTTCCTTTTTGGTAAGACTAGATAATACTCGTAGGTCATCCTGGTAATAACATTCCTGATCTCCATGGAACCTGTTTCAGTGATTTTAAAAAGTCATTTTTCAATGTAATCGTTAAGGGATCTGCCTCTCCCCCATATATTTATAAACATCCCAGAATATTTTCAACGTAGTAGTCTGAATAATCGTGGACTAAGCTGTAGGATAAGAAGTAACGCATTTCAAAATGATTACAATTCAGTTCTGAATTCATCCTAAAAATGACCAATTTAATTCTCTAATGAAATAAACGCATCATAAACATTTTAAGAGAATTTGAAATAAATACCATAAATGAATGAAAGATAAGCTATCCACCATTGGCAGACAGTCTCATTTGAATGCCACCATTGGTAGACATTTGAAAATGTTAGAAACTTTGCTCTACTAAATTTTATGTTCTCTCAAAACTCACTTTTTAAAACTTTTTATTATGGGAAATTTCAAACACATACAAAAGTAGAAACTATTATAAGGAATTCAGTGTACCTATCACCCAGCCTGTCAACAATAATCAACACATGACATTCTCACAAAACCCATCATTTTTAGTGATTTCGCATATTCTTAATACCAGATATAAAGATTAAATATCCGTACTTTAATAACATGACTAAAGAACAAGCGTGTTGATATCAAACAGTGAGCACTCCCATTTACTCACCATTACCAAAGGCAATTAAATAAAGCTTTCAGCCTTGGTGACAATTACTAAATTTAAGTGTACTTTTGTTTCTACAAATCTTAATTATCCTAATAAAATAAAATGTAAAGATCATATATTGACACTCACAAAGAGCAGCAAGCTATGCAAAAACATTTAGAAAACAAACATAAGATATTAGGACTCTAGCTCTGACACATAGCCAACAGATTCCTAAACTGTTACCTGTGCTACCCTATTATGACTCATCAAGACATGAATTAAGAGTTTCTGTCTAAGATTTGAATGAAATTAGAAATCTCAGCCTCTTGGTGTTGTATTAGTTGCCACCAATAAGTTCATCTGAGCATGGGGTCCTGGCAAGGGCTGAGACTGTCCATGACAAGGACACAGAAAGTCAGTCCCCTACGATATTCCAGCTTCCTATGTGAGGAGATGGCTACACCATGAGACTGGAAGAGAAAGTTTTCTGATGACAGTACTGTAAGAAAAATTAGCTTAGAAATTCTGTCACCATCAGCCTTAATCTTTTCTTTCAGAAACACTGAGCTACAGAACATTTGCCTTATATACTTTCTATTAGGCACTGTAGAATAATGAATGAATATAATGACACAGAAGCCAGGAGTCCTGAGTTCTATTGTTCCTCTATTACCACTACCTGTGTTACCTGACAAGTTCTAGCTTCTGGGTCTATTGCTTGTACCAAAGAGCTCTCATTTAAACTGTTAAGCACTGCCTCCTTCTTAAACACTCCTTTTCTTTGGCTTCTATAACTTAACACTCTCCTGGTTTTCTTCCTGCTTCTCTGGCCTCTCCTTTTATATCTCTTCTACTTGGTCATCTCTTCTACTCCTTTTATTTCTCTTCTACACCAAGTGTTGGAGTTCCTTGAGGTCCAGGCCTAGCCCTCCCATTGACTTATTTCATGCTCCTTCCTAGACATTCTCATCCCTATCCATCAATATTGCACACACTCCAATTTATGGCTCCAGTCCCTACCTCTCCTCTAAGCTCAGAGCCTTATATATCCTCCATCTATCAACTTGACATCTCTCAAATAAGTCAAAGGCATAAACAAATCTGAACTCAAGATTATTCTACAACCTGACAAAACCGGTCCTCTTCTAGGGTTTTCTACCTCAGTGAAGAGCACCCCTATCCAGCCAGGGGAGCCAGAAACCTAGGGATTATCAATTATATTTTCATCTCCCTTACACCTCCATATCCAATCACTCACCAAGTGCCTCAGGAATATGTCTACTTCCCTTCACCAACGCTATCACACCCTAGTCCAGTGTTTCTCAACAGGGTTGCGACTAGTATTTGGGGCAAAACAATTTGTTGCTAAGTGGGACTACCTGCACGTATTGGAACTTTTGGAATCCCTAAGACACCTGATCCTCCAGCCTAGTCATTACGACAACCAAAAACACCTCCAGTTTCAAACAGCCCAGAGGAAGGAGGCATAATATTACCTTCAGTTGAGAACCAGTACAATAACCCCCAAAATGGTCAATCTATAATCACTCTGTCCCCCACCATCTGTTTTCCCCACTGCATAAAGGTCCTTTAAAAATGTAAATCTAATAATAACATGGTCCTTCAATGACTTCTCTGGCAAAGATGTCTCACTGTCCCCAAATATCCATTTTTTTCTTTCTTCCTCCACAATAAAACACCTGAATACTAGCTGTCACATAGACACCTAGGTAAAGACCATATTTCCTACCTCCCTTGGCCATTGACTAATGACATAAAAAAGGGAGAAATATATGTCACTTCCAGGAAGGATGTGTGCCCTCCCTGCTGACTGTAACACTGATATGATTTCTTAGAGCCAGAGAATCACCTTGCACCACAGGTGGAAAATGCATGACAAGGATGTCAGAGCTACAAAATCAACAGAGCCTGGGTCCTTGATAATCAAGGACTCCATACCAGTCCTAGACTGCCTACATTCATGAGAGAGAGAAGTAAACTTTTATCGTATTCAAGCCTCTACTGTTTGGGGTCCAGTCACTCAGTCTAATCTAATCCTAACACAGCTTCATATTGCTCTTAGGATAAAAGTAAAAATAAACTTTTATTTATGCCACTATTGTTTTTGACTTTTCGGTGAATCTCAGCCAAATCTAATCCCATCCAATACAACCTCCTACTGCTCTGAGGATAAACAAAGACCCTCAATATGGCCCAAGAACCGCCTGCTCCAGCCCCTAGTCAACCGGCCAGCTTCCTGTGTACCACACCCCACCCTCACACTCTGCTCCAGCCACACGTGCCTTTCATCTCTGTACCTACCATGATCCTTCCTGCCACAGAGCTGTCACACATGCTTCTCCCTCTTCTCTTCCCCTGGTTAACTCCTGTTCAATCTTCAGATCCTACCTCAAGCATCACTTCCTCTGGGAGCCTTCCCTGACTTCTGCAACTAGATCAAATTCCTCATTTTAGGTTCTCATAGCACCAGGTAGCTCTCCTTCATAAAGTACTTTTTGAGTTGCAATCTTACATTTGTGTAGTTACAGATGTGTGTATTCATTATATATATATATAGCTATATACACATATTATATATATACATAAATTCACATACTTCTCAAAGAATGATTTTGCTTCATTCTCATGTTGATTGTAGACTAGCTCCAAATACATGTGTACAAATAGGGGATAAAAGAGTTGGGATAACTCTGCCCGATGGCAGTCCAAGGAACATTCAATGAAGTGTTTCAGTCCACTATAGTATTCTTCATACATTGTGGGGTCTCCTTGTTGGTTGTAGGCTGATAGCACGGCACTGACATCCGGCTGGTCTTCCACAGCTACACTTCCAACTGTTTAAAAAATGAAAAATAACTTTCAGGAAAGTGACCTGACATGCACCAAGAGACTAAGGCTGTTTTGCTAAGGTCCAGAGGTGAATTGTTTCTCAGATGTTTGTCCTTCTCCTCTCAAACGCTCTTCCCCAACTCAATCACATAATCTTTTAATGGGATTCACTTTGTTTCAGTCACCCATCCAAAATTCCTTCGGTTTGTCCATATCTTAAAATAAAATTTTCAAATCAATGTCAGAAAGATTCAGTATTTTTCCTAGAGGTACCTTATTTTAAAGACAAATTTTATAAAACATGGTATGTGCAAATCAAACAACTATCTTAATCTTCTCTCAAGGCTCAGTGCAAATGGCACCCACCACCACCAAGCTATGCCCTGGAATAACATTTCCAGCTCTCTGAACTACCTAAATATTTTGTAACTGTCCAGCAACACATCCTATCCTGTTACCTTCATATATGTACATCTATCACTCTCTATAAAATATAAGCATGTTAATGGTGGGAAGGACTTGCCTTATTTATATTTCCAAAAGGCAAATCTATTTTATATGCTTAAAACAATTTCCATAACCATCATTTCAAGGCAAAAAGCATGAGTATTTATTTGTAATATTTCAATCCCAAACAATGATACATCTGTCAATCGAATCAGAGTTTGTTGGAAATTTTTAAGTTGCAATTATAGTACTGTTATGCTTTTTACTGCACAAATTTTAGAGAAGTTCTGTAGAAGTTTACTCTGATGGCCTCTTTTCCTCCCTACTGGTTTCTGAGTTACCATCTAAAAAATAGGTCAAGTTTCTGAAGAGATGAGAGATTACAGCAAAATAACCAACAACATAATTCATGCATCTTATAGTTCATTCACAAAATTCGGCATTCAAAAGATTCCTCTCAATCACATTTGCATACATTTCTACTTATGGGTTACAATGCTACATATTCATACCTCACTTCTGGCAACGCTGCAAAGATTAGGTCTCATAAATACAAAAGGGGAGGGGGGGAAGCCTCAGGTGTCAGGGATGGATACCTAAGCATAAACTTATCAGTGCCAGATATTTTACATATATTATATCTAAATCTCACAATAACCCCTTTAATAGAGAGAAAAAAAACCCTCTCAAGCTTAGGAAGAATAACAATCAGCATCACACAAGTAAAAGCAATAGAGACAGAAACTGAACTCAGGTCTGCTCAACGCCTGTTCCTAAGTGAATGATTCTCAAACTTTGCCCTACATCAGTACCCGTTGGAAGCATTTATTTTAAAATGCAGATTCCCGGACTCCACCTGCACCTCCACCGGGTCTGATTCACTAAGTCTGAAGTGACGCCCAAGAATCTGAATTCCTCTAAAAGATTTAAAACCAATGTTAGTTAGCCTGTATTTTGAGAAAGACTGGCTACACTATATTCATCATTCCCTGGCTGTGTGTCCAAAGCAAGTCCCTTGACCTTTCTCAGTCTGTTTTCTCATCTCTAAAATAGAGGTACCGTCTACCTCACAGTGGAACCGAGAAAAGTAAGATACATAACAAAGTATTTATAGTAAAAGTACGTTAGTAAAAAACTGTACAAATATTGCTAGTGTTAATGTATCCCTGCCCAAGGCTCAAGATCCCAAATGAGAGGAAAGGGACCAAAAGCCTGAAGTCCCCGCCTCTCCGCGCCCACCGTCCCCATACATCGCTCAGCTCAACAGCTCTCCACAGCCTCTCGCTGGAAATGACAGCTCGGAAGAGGGTTTGACTGCGCAGCCGGCGCACCAGGGAAAGGGGCGGGCATGTGGCCCTAGAGGCGGGCCCAGGAAATTCAAAACAAGCCCGCAGAGGTGCAGGCCTGCCAGCCTCTGCCTTCCCGGCTCGCTCCCCTTCGTGCCGGCCCTGCCTCCCCGGGACCCCGCGGCTCACCTTTCCCCGGAGCCGCAGGACCTGTCGCTAAGCCCGAGACGGCGGCGGACCCCGAAGCACCGCTGACCGGAGGGTCGGGGGCCGCAGGGCCGGGGGCCGAGGCGGTGACCCGACTAAGAAGCGCGCTAGCCGTCTCAGCGCCGGCGCCGTCCGCCTCTCCCGGGGCTCCGGAGCCCGCCACTGCCTCCTCCAGCAGCCGGGCCTCACGGCGCAGCGCCTCTTCGGCCTCGCGGAGGTTGCTCTGCCGTAGAAACTGCAGCACGGCCAGCAGAGTCTGTCGGTCGTGGGGAGCGCCGGCCTCCGGAGCAGCGGCGGGCACCGGGGCCGCCCCCGCTGGGGCAACGGCAGAGACAGCCACCGAGGGTTTGGGGGTCCCACCATCCCCGCCGGCCGACGACGATGCCGCAACGTTCCCACCGCCGCCGTTGGGGCCGTTGTTGGTTGTGCCGCCGCCACCCTCGCCAGCGCTGTCCCCCGTCTGCGGAGGTAGCAGCGTCGGCGGTCCCTCAGGCTCTAACTTGACCGCCACCTCCGTCTGCTCCTCCGCCAGCGCCGCCATCTTGCGGCTGAGCCACCTTGCGCCGTCAAGCGTGATTGCGTTTTCGCCACATGGAGGGCGGGGAGGAGCGTTTTACGACAGCTCTGGAGGGCCATTTACGGTAGTAGGAGGGGCGAGAAAGGAGAAGAAAAAGGAATAGGAGCAAGAGCAACTTTCAAAAGTGAGTGACAAAAAGACAGGAAGTGAGAGCTGGGTACCGCCTCGTGCTTTTGCCCGATAATAATTACGTTTATTACAGACCAGATATATTCAGGCACTGCGATAGACATTTTACATTTTGTGACCTTTAATTCAACAGTTTTTTAAGGTACCATTATCTTCACGTTACAGATGACTCAACCAAGACCTAAAGACAAAATGCCAGACCAAGATTCGAATCCAGGTCTTTAATTTAAAAGCATATACTGTTTACCACAGGGAGGCATCTGAGATACTGGTAAAGTTTTATGTTTTGATCTGGGTGGCGGTTACTTGTTTTTTTTTCAATTTATGCATTGTAAAAATTAATTGAGCTGCATGCTTACGTTTTGTGAACTTTACAGCATGTATGTTATATTTCAATAAAAAGTTTTTAAGGACCTGAATTTTGTGATTGTGAAATGTATATGTTCTGTATTCGTGCTATGTTACCCATTATTACAAATAGACTGCATTTTAATTGTATATTTTAAAATAGTATGTGCCATTTTGCAATACGCTTCATAGGTTTAAAAACCTGCTGCATATTTTATCTCGCTTGAATCTCACAACGCTGTGAGATAGGTGCAGACAAGAAAACTGAGCCTAGGACACGGGGGAAATCTAGCAGTTATTCGGGTTGTTGGTTTTGAGGTCTTACTGGCTTCCTTTGACCCTGCTTACTAGCTGAATGACCTGGAGCAAGTTACTTAACTTACACTACCCCAGTTGCCCAACTTCTAAAATAGGAACAATAATAGTACCTACCTCATAGAGTTGTGTGAGGATTAAATGGGATAATGCATATATGATACCTAACATGTAATAACTATTGGTTATTTTTACTTAACCAACCTAATGTTTGATAAGAAAGTCCAATCATGATGTTCATGGTTATCTCAAGACTGAAATATAAAACTAATCTAATTTGACATAATGTAAGATTGTGAAACATGGGGAGGGGCAGGGAGTAGAGAGTGGCGGGGAGATGAGCAAGAATTGGTTAGCATTTAATCATCAGTGGCCAAGAGAAAAACTGAAATCGGATGATAACACTAAAGAGATGGGGAAATTAATCCTTTTCCTCGCGATCATTCAACTAATTTTTCTGACTCGGTATTCACTAATTGATATGTAATTAATTGGTAATTAATTGAGAACTTAGATGAGAAATGCCATGAATAACAAGCTCAGGTGTATTTATAATTCCCTGGAAAGATGTTTTACCCATTATGAATAGTAAATTAACATCTTAATGCATACATCAGTCTCGTGAATCAGGTCCTAGGAACTGGATCCATCTGTACAGCTGAAGCCCAAATACTGGGACTACAAAAGTACAGCCACCCCGTTTCCTTCCGTGGAGTCTTAACTTTTTACCTGGCTTTGTGCCTTAAGTGCCAAAGAGTCTGGGTTGGGACTTCAGCCAAGGTTTCTTACACCAAGCTGAGTGGTTTTTCTGTTACACCGCAGTAAAGTTTATTGAATGATTACAAAGCCCACTTTTAATTTTTGTTTCTCTTTTCCCCTTCCTTCCTGATCCCTACTTCCTTTCTCCTACTCTCTCCTTAGAATGCCTTAAGAAGTCTAGTGTCAATCTCTATCTTGTTCCTTCATAGGAAATCTGCCCTTTCTCTCTGGATGTTGCTCTTCCTCTTCGATGTTCTTTCATTTCACTCTAATGTATCTAGGATTAGATTTTTCCCGTCTCTCCTGATTGGCCCTTTATGTACCCATTCATTCTGAGAATTTTTTTTTTTTAGTTCTGGGAATTTAGCAAACATTGTATCTACAAGTATTTCCTCCCCTCTATTTTTCCCCTTCTTATACTCTTTATGATGTAGATATTGATACTTCTATCCTCCAGGTTTGTTAACTTTCATATTTTCATGTTTACCCCTTCCTAATACCTTCTAGAAGACTTCCTATACCTGATTTTTCAATGCGATAATTCATTCTTGGCCTAGATCCATATTGCTACATAACCCATTTACTGAGTTATTTACTTCAACCATTATATTTTTCACAGTATTTTGAATTGGTTCTTCATGATTTATTGTTCCTGCTTCATGTAATCCAGTTGGGTGACTTTGTTCCTCCCACCGCCAGAACATTCAGCAATGTCTGGACACTTTGGGTTGTCACAACTTGGGGTAGTGCTACTGGCATCTAGTGGGTAGAAGCCAGAGCTGCTGCTAAACATCCCGTAATGTACAGGACAGCCCCACCCCACCACAACAAAGAATTATCTAGCCCAAAATGTCAAGGGTGCCAAGGTTGAGAAACCCTGATGTAACCAATATGAATTATTTTCACTTTGAGGATATTTACTATTTTATTTAAATTATCTTTCCGTATGATGCATTTAATCTGTTTCATCTATTCTAGGTTGTCCAGTTTCTTACTTTCCTAGATGGTGCACCTCCTTCTACATCTCATTACTTTTCTACATGAATTTGTATTTCCCAGAAGGTATCAGCTACCTTGACTGATATGTATACCCATAGGGAGAGGCTGAAGCCCAGCATTGGGAAAAGGTGAAGGATGCACCAAAAACAAGAAAACTTGTGATGTCATTGGCCCCATCACTCCCAGTTTGTCAACATACATGCACACATGTGCACACACATATCCTCAGGGTTTTCACAGTTTTTACAGATCTATCAACTTCTGTGCCATCTCTAGGGTTGGATATGATGGGGGATCCAGCCACTGGTGTGAGTTTACAATCTTGTTTAGTTCCTAAGTTTAAGTTCACACTGCTAAGAGTGGATTTAGAGTTTGCCGCCTAAGGTAGGTAGTTGAAAAACGTGACCTGCACTACCTACTACAGGATCCACCAGTGTGGCTCTTGACCCCTGCCACTGAATGTGGCTAGTCTGAGCTGAGATGTTCTGTAAGTGTGAAATACGTCCTGGATTTCAAAGACTTAGTATAAAAAGAATGTAAAATGGCTCAATAATTTTTATATTGATAACATATTAAAAGGATATTATTTTTGATATGAGTTAAATATTTTATTAAAATTAATTTTCTTTTTACGTTTTTCATGTGGCTTATGGAAATTTTTCTTTACATATGTGGCTTACCTTATATTTCTGTTGGACAGCACTGATCTAGACCAGTAGCTTTCAAGCACTTTTGGCCATGATTCACAGTAAGAAATATATTTAACATCAGAACCCAGGACTCACATATGTATGTGGATATTTATTATAAGTGAGGCGGAAGTTGTAACAATAATATGTATAATTATTACATGAAATGCACTCTGATATTTGATATTCTTTAAATAAAATGTTCAGTATGACTCATTAAATTTATTTTAGTTTAATTAATTTTAGATTGATCTGCAGTTTGAAAACACCAGACCAGACTAATTATTATTAGCAGTATTAATATTGGAGGAGATGTGAATAAATTCATAAAATATATCGGTTTTGGAAACACAGGACTTCATAGTTGAATTTGGGGGATGAGGGCAAAGATTGGATTTGGCAGACATCCAGGCATCTGGCCTGGGTGTCTGAGAGGATGGAAATATAATTCCCTGAGAATTGAACCCAGATGGGGAGGAAGATTATAAATTCAATTTTTGACTTGCTGAGTTTGAGATCCCTGGAAGTGTACAAGGGAGCTAGCCAGTAGACAGAAACACATATGGTTTAGGGGTAAGGAAAAAACGTCTGGACAAGAGAGAGAGATTTGGAAATTAGCATATAGGTGGTAATTGAAGTCATATGAGTGAATAAGATTATCCCAGATAGTGTATAGGGCAAGAAATGAAGATCTAGAATAGAATTCTGAGGAACAATCATACTTAAAGACAAATCCAGGGACCACTCACTCACACGTTCTTGAAACTATCTTTTCTCTTGGATTTTGGAACCCAGACCTTTCCATGTTTTCCTCCTTCTTCTGAACACTCCTTGACTTTTCCCTTGCCACTGCCTTCTATTCTACCTCACTTTAATTTTTTTTTCCAGATTTATTTTTAAAATTTTTAAGTTAACAATTTCAGATTTATAGGAAAGCTGCAAAAGTAGTACAAAGAATTCCCAATTACCCTTCACCCACATTCCCCAAATATTAACATTTCCTACATATACTTTATCCTTCAGTAGATAAGATAGACAGATGGATAGATCTCTCTATATATAGATATAGAGTTCAGACTTACTCTCAGTGGTTCGGTTCAGTTCAACTTACTCTTCGTAGTTCAGAAAAAATATATATATATATACAAAAAGTTGTAGACATGATGTCCCTTTGCCCTTTAAATATCAATACTTCAGTGTATACTTGCTCAAAACAAGGCATTCTCTTACATGACCACAGGACAATTACCAAAGTTAATAAATAAACATTGATTCAACACTACTGTCTAAATAATTGTCTACACACCTTATTTTGATTTTTCCAGTTGTCCAAATAACATCCTTTATAGCAAAAGAAAATCTAAGATAATTGATTACATGCAGTTGTCATATCTCTATAGCCTCCTTTAATTTGAATCTGGTTATATTTCAAAAGTTTGACATTTTTTAAGACTATGGGCCAGTTAAGTTGTAGATTGATCTTCAGTTAGAATTTGTCTTACGTTTCCTTATGGATAGATTCAGGTTATGCATCTTTGGCAGGAATATTATAGCAGTCATGCTGAGTTCTTCTAGTGCATCACATCAGGAAGCACGTGCTGTGGATTACTGCCATTACTGTCAATGTTAACTTTAATAATTTGGTTAAAGTGGCGACTGCCAGGTTTCTCCACTGTAAGCATGCTATAGGGAGATATTTTGAAACTGTAAATATCCTGTTATCTCTCAAACTTTCACTCACTAGTTTCAGCATCCATTGATGATTCTTGCCTACATAAATTATTAATATGATGGTTACCAAATGGTGATTTTCTAGTTCCATCATTCCTTTTACTTTTTTTTTTTTTTTTTTTTTTGGCGGTGCTGTGCTACTTGGCATATGGGATCTTAGTTCCCTGACCAGGGATGGAACCCACACCCCCTGCATTGGAAGCTCAGAGTCTTAACCACTGGACTGCCAGGGAAATCCCTCCTTTTACATTTATCAGTTGGCTTTCTAATATAAGAAAGAGCTTTCTCTTCTGCCATTTATTTAGTTAGTTATATCAATGTGGACTGATAGATTCTTAGTATATTCAATACATTATCATCTGTTACTATCATCATTTTTATTTTGGTGTTCAATTTATTCAAGATTTAACCATTAAAAACTCCTTTGAACTGGCTCCTTTGTTCTTTTGACATAGCCCATCTTACTTTTTAGCACAATAAGAGGTTCTAGGTTCCCTTTGTATTTTCCTTGCTCCAGAGCTGGAATCAGCCATTTCTCCAAGGAAACTTGGTTCCTTTTAGTGGTATTAGAAACCACGAACAGGGTGCTAGGTGTGTCACTGCTTCTAGGCCTTCTCAGTTGACAAAGCTGAGAAATACACATATGCATGTACATATACGCATACACATATCTATATTCATTTATATCTATATATCCCTGAGTTCACCTCGAATATCTCCAATTCCAATACAACAAAGTAAGGTTTATTCTATTTATGTTCACTTTCCTTATTTTTAACACTCTTTTCCAATAGTGAGAAATCTGGCTTTCAGCCTTCACAATATATTTGCTTATTTGCTCAGTCCTAGAATATTTAGAAAGCAGCTTCAGAACTGCTAACCCATGGCTCTACCAAAACTAGGTCTACTAATTAGAGTTCAATAATTTTAGAATACTGTCAATTCCCACTTTGCACAGTAGTGTGGGAACACAAAAGTAAGTATGCATGTTGAAGCCATGCAAATTGATCTTAATAATCCATGGGAAACATTACGATTGTTCCATTACCCTTAACAATTTCATCAAAATATTAAACACTCTTACTGTTGGCTATACGTATATGGAGAAATGGAAAATCGGATAAAACTATTAGTTACTTGGTACACTGTCACTTAAAACTTTAGAAATATTGAAAATTAAAGTGCTTTATTTCTTTATTTAAAAACAAGACAAATAAACTTTAGTATGAGGGAATTCCCTGGCAATCCAGTGGTTAGGACTTCATGCTTTCACTGCCGAGGGCACAGGTTCAATCCCTGGTCTGGGAACTATTAAATAAATATTTTTTAAAAAACTTTACTTTGAATAATGTTTGCCTTCTCTCATATTACTTACAATACAGAGTATCTTTTCTATGCCTTAGCAAATTGTCGTTCTCCTTTCGAAGTTTGGATCAGCTTCCAACTTTTTTTTTTTATCATAAGTAGTCATTTATTAAATGTCAAATCAGGGGCTTCCCTGGTGGCGCAGTGGTTAAGAGTCCGGCTGCCGATGCAGGGAACACGGGTTCATGCCCCGGTCTGGGAAGATCACACATGCCACGGAGCGGCTGGGCCCGTGAGCCATGGCCGCTGAGCCTGCGCGTCCGGAGCCTGTGCTCCGCAACGGGAGAGGCCACAACAGTGAGAGGCCCGCGTACCGCAAAACAAACAAACAAAAAAATAAATGTCAAATCAGTCATGCAGAATAGAAATCAAGTACTATTCAAAAAAGGGCAAGAAAACTGGGGTTTCAACTCATCAGGAAATTCTTCACGACTAAGCATGGTTTAAGAAAAAGTATAGACTCTGCATCAGACTCTGGGGCCAGAATTCCAACTTTGACATTTACTCCCTGCATGAATTTGGGTAAGTACTTTAACTTCTCCAAGGCTCCTTTTGCCTACCTGTAGAATGGGAATACTGATACCTACTTTGAAAGGTAAGTAGAAAGGATTAAATGAGGTTATGTATGTAAAGTATCTGGGAGAATACCTGGTTCATGGCAGATGTTCAACAGAGTATCTGTTATCGGTATAAAGGAAGAATAACTTCAGCTGGCCTTTGAAGGATGGCAGGGGTGGGGGAGGGAAGGTAGGCACAGGGTGACCAAGGCCTGGAGGCGGAAATATCTATGGTGGGTTTTGCAGTAAACTGTTCAGTGAGTCTGGCAAAGAGGGTGAGAGTAGGAGGCATGATCAGCAAAGTGGGCACATTTAAGAGGGTGCAGCCTTGAATGCGTGGCTAAGGAGGCTAGCATTTTTTCTTTTTTCTTTCTTTATTTATTTGGCTGCGTTGCTGCGTGCAGGCTTTCTCTAGTTGCAGAGAGTGGGGGCTACTCTTCATTGCGGTGCACGGGTTTCTCATTGCGGTGGCTTCTCTTGTTGCGGAGCACGGGCTCTAGGCACGCGGGCTTCCGTAGTTGCAGCACATGGGCTCAGTAGTTGTGGCTCGCGGGCTCCAGAGCACAGGCTCAGTAGTTGTGGTGCACGGGCTTAGTTGCTCCGCGGCATGTGGGATCTTCCTGGACCAGGGCTCGAACCCGTATCCCCTGCACTGGCAGACAAATTCTTAACCACTGCGCCACCAGGGAAGTCCCCTAGCATTTATTCTGGCTAAGAAGACAATGAACGTGGAGCAGTCCTAGACACAACCTAGGTTAGAATTGAATGCACATGAGCCCAGCGAGAGCTACAGTCCTCACTGCTCTAAAGAGCTGTGCTCTGAACCACGTGTTTCTCACACTGCTCTATGCCTCAGCTGAGGTGAACTGAGGTGGCCTTGGACTGGCGCTCGCTCTCTCTCTCTCTCTCTCTCTCTCTCTCTCTCTCTCTCTCTCTCTCTCTCTCGCATCCCAGCCGCGCGTGAACCCGCGTCCCCTGCATCAGCAGGCGGACCCTCAACCACTGCGCCACCAGGGAAGCCGCCATGTAGCTTCTTGATACCAGCTTCTTTCACTCAGCATAATGCCTTTGAGATTCATGCATGTTATTTCATGTTTCAATATTTCATTTCTTTTTATGTTAAATAACATTCCATTGTATGGATGTACCACAGTTTATCTTTTTTACACTTTTTTACACTTTACAGCCTACCACATCCCCTCTTTTTCACCCAGTAGCTAGAGTGATTTTTTGAAATGTAATTTTATTTAAAATTTTACATGCCTATAACCCTTCAGTGCCTTCTCACCCCAGTTATAATAATATACAAATTCTTTCCCTTGATCCCCAGGCTCCTGCCTAATCTGAAGCCTCTCTCTCCAATCTCATCTCCCATTCATCTGCTACCTACTTTACCTAGACAGCACTTCCCCCAACCTCCATTTTCATATGGTTTACTCCTATTATAGCTTCTCTCTCCATAGGTTAGCTTATCAGCTGGTGTGGGAGTCCACACCTAATTCTAGGATGTTAGTTGTTCTACAGCAGGAGTCAGCAAACGTGCCTTTTTTTTTTTCTTGGCCGTGCCACGTGGCTTGTGGGACCTTAGTTCCCTGATCAGGGATTGAACCCACACCCCCAAGGTGAGGGCATGGAGTCCTAACCAGTGGACTACCAGGGAATTCCCAAACCTGCCTGTTTTTATAAATCAAGTTTTATTGGCACACAGAATTCTCTGTTTATGTATTATCTATGGCTGCTTCTGTGCTACAGCCGCAGAGTTGAGGGGCTGCAACAGAGACTGTATGGTCCACAAAGCCAAACATATTTACTACATATGGACCTTTCCAGAAAAAAAAATTGCCAATATCTGTTCTAGGGTATTGGTTTCCTATTTAGTGCTCTCAGGTCCACTATTTGGTTTCCTCAACATCTTTCCAGGTGCTATTGCTGCCTCCTCTAGTAAATACTCTATGTTTTCAACAACTTGTGTTTATTGTAGATTGTGTTGCTTGGTCTATTAATAGGACATGGTGTGACTTGTGGAACAGGCAGCAGACATCAGGCAGCCACTGATCTTCATCCATGCCAACACAGCCCTTCATAATAAAGAGAAGGGGTGATCTCGCCCATCATGAGGGAATTTAAATGACTAGCACATTTTTATCTTATAAAGGAGTGACCATTTCCCCACTTCTCCAGCTCCTGTGCCTGGGTCTGTGACAGGCCCTGACTTATGAAAGAGCATGCCCTGTTTACTATGCCCAGAAGGTGCCTATATCCAAAGCCAATATTGCTGGCCTGCAGACTCGGTACTTGCATCAAACTGTCTCTCTCTCTCTGTCTAGATACACTGTTCTTCATGGAGCGAGATAAGCGTGACCCACTTCTCCTACAATGCTGGAGCCCTGACCTGGCTCTTCTGTGGGAGCCCGTCCTTACTGGGGTGTGTGGCTAACTGATGCTTTGTCCCCTCCTGCCTGAATATCCTGCAGGGCATGGACCACTATGCTTCAAAGTGCAAACTCTTCTGCCATTTACAAGCAGTTATAGGACTTGGCCAAAGCCATGTCTGCAAGGAAGCTATCAGCTCTTCAAGTCTTTTCTGACTCCCACCTGGTAGAGGTTTTTCCTCAGAATTCCAATATTTTCCAGTGGAACAACAGCATATCTTCTTACAAGGGGAAAATGAAGTGAAAACAAACTCCCAAACCTGAGAAACTGCTGCTTGGATGACTTATACAGGATATGCAAAAGTATTCACTTTCAGCTGTTGGTTAAAGTGTTCTCTACCTACCTGGACCCAAAGTGATCTTAAGGAGATTGTTGCTTTACTTAACTATCTTGCAGTGGTTTACCACAAACTGGTTCCTTTTCTTTCCTCAGTGGGCCCTTCTGATAGTAGTCTCAACCAAGAAGCCATGGGTTGCTTTATCTTGCCGAGTATCTAAGTATCTTGCAGAGCATCTAAATTAAGCTAAACCAACATTGTGTCTACCAACGTATCCACACGCCCACCCCAAATGACGAGACTCTTCCTTATACACTTTAAAATATTTGGATCTCAGAACTATCAGTTGGAGACATTTCATATCATTGGCATACACACACACAAAACCCCCTTTAACTGTTTTATTTATTTTTTAAGAACAGGAAGGGGCTATCTAACATTCCTTAACACATGATGATGTGTACCAGACATATATCTGTGGGTTCACGAAAGCATGTTAGAAAAACTGTGCTTAGTCTTATTTAGTCTCTGTTTCTTTGGTCCAGTGTCATCTTATGTGAAGACTTTTTTAAATTCGGGAATTATTTCTGTTACACAATTTTTATGACCTCTTTTTTGAACATAATTTTGAAGAAAAAGTTTAATGTAATCATAATTACTATTTTCATATTTGCCATTTTACTCTCACTTTTAACTATATTGAGTATAATTCACATACCATACAATTCACACATTTATAGTATGCAATCCAATTTTTTTTGCAGCCATCATCACATTAAATTTTCATGCTTTTCATCACCCCCAGAAGAAACCCTGTACCCATTAAAAATACACGCCCCATTTACCCCCATCACGTCAGCCATAGGCAATCACTACTCTATTTTCTGTCTCTATGGATTTGCCTCTTCTGGACATTTCATATAAACAAAGCCATACAATATGTGGTCCTTTATGACTGACTCCTTTCACTTAGCATAACGTTTTCAAAGTTCATCCGTGCTGAAGCATGTATCAGTACTTTATTTCATTTTGTGGCTAAATAATATCCCACTGAATGGATATGCAACATTTTATTTATCCATTATCTTGATGGATATAGGAAAGTTTTTTGCTACTGTAAATTATGCTGCTATGAACATTCACGTAAGAGGCGTTGTGGGGACATATATTTTCATTTCTCTCGAGTATATACCTAGGAGTGGAATTGCTAGGTTATACGGTAACTTTATTTTTTGGCACGCATGCGGGATCTTAGTTCCCCAACCAGGGATTGAACCTGTGCCCCCTGCAGTGGAAGCGTGGAATCCTGACCACCGAAAAGCCAGGGAATTCCCTATATGGTAACTCTTAGTTTTTTTTTTTATATTAATTTATTATTTTTTTAATTTAATTTTGGCTGTGTTGGGTCTTCGTTGCTGCGTGTGGGCTTTCTCTAGTTGCGGCAAGCCAGGGTGACCCTTCGTTGTGGTGCGCGGGCTTCTCATTGCGGTGGCTTCTTTTGCTGCAGAGCACGGGCTCTAGGCGCGCAGGCTTCAGTAGTTGTGGCACGCGGGCTCAGTACTTGTGGCTTGCGGGCTCTAGAGCGCAGGCTCAGTAGTTGTGGTGCATGGGCTTAGTTGCTCCGTGGCATGTGGGATCTTCCCGGACCAGGACTCGAACCCGTGTCCCCTGCATTGGCAGGCGGATTCTTAACCACTGTGTCACCAGGGAAGTCCCTACAGCAGACTCTTAATAAGTGTTTGTTGAATTAAATATAATTGACTTTCCTTTATGTGATGGGGAATTATAGATGGCCTTCAAATTGTGATTAAATTTCCACCCTGTGGCAATACAAGCGCGGGAGTTCCGCCCGCCTGCCTGAGCACAAATAAATAAACTTACATATTTCAAAATAGAAACTAAATACTTCCTAACGGAAATAATCTTGCATGGAAGAAACGCATAATTGGTACTCAAACTGAAATCATTATTATTCGTAATGCAGTATGGTTATAGCCCCTATTTCAGTGCTCTGTGCATCAGTCAGTGCAAACAGAATATTGTTGTCTAAAAGGTACCAATTCCGTCGTTTTCAGAAGGCAGTGCAGAGAGCGACAGCCTTTCAAAGGAAAAAAAATGGGTGAGATTCCTCTAAGATGCGGCCTGCAAGCCCCGCCCCATATACCTGAGCGGCTCCGCCTACGCCCCGGCTTAGGTGCGGGGTGGTGAACCACATTTCCCAGCGGGCCTTGCAGGCCTCTCACGCCTGCGCACTGTCTGCTCAGGCAGGCGGGCGGAACTCCCGCGCTATCCAGCCACCTGGCCTCGGTCTCGCCTCGCCTGGTCTCTACCCCTGGCATGGAGGGGGTCCCTGTGATAACGGCAGGCACCGCGGGCTCTGCCAAGGCTGAGGGAGCCGCAGCCATGCCGCCCCCGCCTCCCGTCTCCCCTCCTGCCCTTACCCCGGCGCCCGCAGCGGGTGAGGAGGGCCAGCCGCCACTGTCCGAGGCGGGGGCTCCCGGCTGCTCGGGCTCCCGGCCCCCTGAGCTGGAGCCGGAGCGCAGCCTGGGCCGCTTGAGGGGCCGCTTCGAGGACGAGGACGAGGAGTTGGAAGAGGATGAGGACCTGGAGGAGGAAGAAGAGGAGGAAGAGGAAGAAGAGATGAGCCACTTCTCGCTGAGGCTGGAGGGGGGCCGGCCCGACTCCGAGGACGAGGAGGAGGTATTGATGGCCCCTGTTTGACCACGCCGGGCCTCCTCAGTTAGGGCCGGGTTCCCCGCTCGCCGCTGAAGCCTTTGGCACTTGAACGGACCCTCACCTCTCCTTGCGCTGCCTGCTTGTGGCGCGGACCGGCCTTCTGTCCCGGCCCGGTTCCCTGCCGACTCATATTGTAACGTTTCTGCAGTCCCTTAAGCTCTCTGGGTCCGACTCACTCATTATTGAAGCTACTGCGTGCCAGGGATGTAGGCGCCAAGGGTACCGGCCTGCTGCCCTCCAGGAGCTTACAGTGGGCCAGGGAAACAGTCCATTTCTACAGGGTGTTGTGAGGATGGGAAACCCTTCCCCACCTAGTCAGTCTCTAATTGGGAGATTTTTTTTTTTAATGGGGCAGCGCATACTTCATAAAGTTAGACAATATACCTAGTTACTCAGAATTAATATTAAACACCAGTATCTGGAAGGTTTGTCCATTTCGCGATAATTCATATAGTAAGATGCCCCTCATCTGGCAATATACAGTATCTCCAAAAGAATGAGATCTTTTCGGAACATTGGTTTATATTGTGTTATTGTAACTTTGATGAGAGTGTTTGAAGGGTTGGAGGTAAGGTAACATGTTTCCATGCTGCAAAGTAAGCTACACATTGTTGATAATAAAATTTGGGGATTATCGCTTAAGAATTTGAAAAGGCAAGGACTTGTATTTTAAAGCTATTTCCATTGCATTTGCAGCGCCTGATAAATCTCTCTGAGCTGACCCCATACATCTTGTGTTCCATTTGCAAAGGTTACTTAATAGATGCAACTACCATTACAGAATGTCTTCATACATGTAAGCATATAGTTCATCATATTTCCAAATAATATGTTGATTTTTTGAAATGTCTTGAAAGTATCCTAATTTCAACATTTTTTTTCCAACAGTTTGTAAAAGCTGCATTGTAAGACACTTTTACTATAGCAACAGGTGTCCAAAATGCAACATAGTAGTACATCAGACACAACCTCTTTACAACATAAGGTAAGAAGAATATATAAGTAAAATTTATATTTTAGGTATACTTTTTCTGAAAGCTTGAAATTGTGTAGTTGGTAATAAATTCTTGACCTATCTCAAAATGACGAGAAAGGGAAATACATATTCTTTAAAGAAATACATATAGAGCACTTACTGTGTACCAGGCACTGTAATATCCACTGGGAACTTTAAAAAAAAAAAAAAAGGCACAGATCTCTTTTCTTGAAGATTTTAATTTCATCAGTCAAGTTGATGAGTCTAGTTTAGGCTTATCCTTTTCTGTGTATCTAGAATGCTATTTTTAAAACTAATACCTGAAATAACTGGCCTCTTTAGAAAAGCCTGTCTGTCATAGGTCATTGTGGCTTATTAAATTTTCAGTTCATGCTCAGTTTCCTAAGGGAAGAAAAATGCTAAAGGTGACCTGCTTTCATTTGTTTAGCAAATACTATTATGTTTTTACTACCTTCATAGAAGAGTGTTTTGCAGATGATACACAGAATTTCAAAATACAGTCTCTGCCCTCAAGCTCACATTCTTATTAAGGGAATAAGACCAGTTCACATGGAACAATTTAGCAAATAGTTCAAGAGTCTATAATTACTTGTAATTATGACCACATACAATTACTTGAGGTTCTCTCAGATGAGAACCATGAGTGCTACCTAAAAGTAACTCAGCTCTGAGAAAGGAGATAGTCACCCCTAAGAGAAAACAGTTACTTACAAAGAACATCATTCACTCTGTACCAAATGCATTTTTCTGAATTCTGAGGTATTCTCCATCCTTTCCTTTTATTAGGTTGGACCGACAGTTACAAGACATAGTGTACAAATTAGTGATCAATCTAGAGGAAAGTAAGTTTATTTTATTACATAGTTGTGAATCCCAGAATCTCTTCTGACTCTGCTAGTTACATTTTAAGTGTAATTTAGTCTGTGTTTTATCATTTTTTAGGAGAAAAAAAGCAAATGCATGATTTCTATAAAGAAAGAGGTCTAGAAGTACCTAAACCTGGTAAGTTTGGGTGTATACCATAATGTATTTATAGATTAAAGAATACTAACTTAATAAAATTTACTCCCTTTGAGGTTCTTTTTGGTGATAGCTGGTTATTTTATGATCAAAGAGAGAGAAAGATTTTGAAGGTCATGATTTACTGTAATCCAATTTAATTATTTATAAGGATTAAAGAGTACAGGCTCTGGAGCTATATTGAGTGTGATCCTAGCTCTGCCACCTTACTAGGTGTATGACTTTGGCAAATTACTTCAATGTCTCAGTTTCCTCTTCTATAAAGCAGGGATAATCATAACACTATAAATTGTTGTAAGGATACATTGAATAATACAAAGCACTTAAAACAGTGCCTGGAACATAGTAACTGCTCAAATATTAGTTTTTATGATGATGGTAACGTCACAGTATGGAAGTTAGATTGGGTGTAAATCTTCATTCTTCCACTTACTACGTGGGTGACTTTAGGCAAATTGCCTAATCTCATTAAACTGTAATCTCATTTTCTTTACAGTTAAAGTACACAAAATTGTAAATCAACTATACTCCAATAAAATTTAAAAGAAAAAAGCATTAGTACCTATGGCATGCAATTATAATAAGGGCTAAATGAGATGGTGCATGTAAAGTGCTAAGCATGAGCCCTGAGCCCTGGCACATAGTAGTGCTTATTAAGGGCTACCTACAGCTATTGTTGCTGTTATGCTGAGCTCTCTCTGTGGCCCTGATAAACCAGCCATACATATCTGCCTTCCATTGTGGAGTGCTCCCCAGGCTTGTCACTAATTTCACTGGCTTTGACAGATTAACTGATATTATTTTAAAAAGGGAGAGTGAGTGCTTTATGATCTTTTAAATAGTCAACATAGTTAAATTTCTGTAATTATTTTCCAAAGATCTCAGTTTATGATATTTATATTCTAACTCAACTTTTTTGTTTGGCTATCAAATAGCTGTTCCACAGCCAGTCCCTTCGAGCAAAGGAAGATCTAAGAAAGTCTTAGAATCAGTGTTTCGTATTCCACCTGAACTTGACATGTCTTTATTACTAGAGTTTATTGGGTGAGTACCCTAAACCTCTACCTCTAAACTTTAAAATAAAGAATTTTTTAAGTCCCAACAGTTACAAAATCATCCTGAACTAAGGTCATATCGAGCTTTTCTGATATCCTTTTAAAAAATAATTCTGAAATATTTAAGACTTAGAAAAAGGTACTAAAGAGTAGTAAAATAACCACTTGTATCTCCATCATCTGGCTTTTGAATTAAACCATGCTAATATGGCAGAAGGCACTTGGCTACCTCTTCCTGTTCATTCCCCCCTTCCCTTAGAGGTTAATAACTACTCTCCTAAAAGTAATGATTATCATTCCCATGCATTTTTTTATGTGTTTGCCACATGTGTATCTATTTCTAAACAATATGTAGAATTGTTTTTGGCCACTTAAAAACTTTAAATGGTATCATACCATGTTTTCTCACTTGCTTTTCTCACTTAGCATTGTATGATTCATCCATGCTAAAATGTATAACTAGTTCAGTCATTTTCACCATTGCCTGGTATTCCCTTAAAATAAATATACCATAATTTATCTTTTCTTGTACTGTGGAACACTTTGTTTCCAATTTTTTTCCTATTATAAACACTGTTGCTTTAAGCATTTTTTACGTATCTCCTTATATATATATATATGAGATATTTTTCTAAGAGTGTAGATTTGCTGTGTCTTGGGATATGTTCGTCTTCAGCTTTACTTGGTTTTGCCAAATTATTTTCCAAAGTAGTTGGATATCTCCCTTAATAAAAATTGCTTCTTTCAAACACTGTAGCATATGGTGTACTCCATTATCCTGCAATATTGTTAGGCCGACTGTCATCATAGAGTTGGCCTGTATCAAACTGTAGTTTTCAAAATAATTCCATAGTTTGCAGGATAAACTAAAATGCCTTTCTTGGAAGATCTAGATCTTCCATTTTATGTCACTGATGACTATTTGACTTCTCAGTCACTTCCTCCTTATAACTCTAGGTTGCCTGTATTATTTATTTAGTATCTAGCTTGTACTATGTTGTATTTATCTCTTTATGTAGTCATCCTGTGTTCTCAACTGATATTAAGCATCCCTGAGAGGCGAGAAACCTTTCTTACGCCTCCACAGACCCCACGTAGTAGTGGTTAATGATAATGAAATAAAGATCTCTTTAGAAGAATGAGAAGAAATCATGTAATACCAGACTTTAAACCAGCAATTTCTGTTATTAAAGAATGTGTTCCAACCTAAATGTCCAAAAGGGAACTGGTAAAATAATGGTATATAGCAATGAACATGTGCTAGTAACGTATGTGCTAATATGGAACAATTGCCAAAATTCACTTTCTCAAGTGAAAAAAGCAAGATGCGGAAGAGAATATATAGCATGTGCTCTTTACGTTTTTTTTTTAAAAGCGGATGGTGGGCATATATGCATATATATATATTTTTTCCCCACAGGCACAGACCATTCCTGAAAGGACATATAAGAAAATGTTGATAGCAGTTGCTTCTAGAAAAGGGCACTGGAGTGTATGAGTATAGAATTGGAAAAAGTCTTACTTTTCATTGTATTTGACTTTTTACCATGTAACTTGATTTTTAGTAAGTCTAGTTAATTAAAATTTGAAAATTGAAAGGAATTTATATTTCTAAAAAAATATTTTCGGGAAATGTAACCTTTTACACTAACGCACAGTTGGAACTGACAGTTTTTTTATACCTTTTTTGAAAAGTGGCAGTAACGCAAAGATGGCAAATATGTGACAAGTGTGCTACATTATCTCTGTCTGTCCAAAGGAGAAATCAATACTTAATCATGGCAGGCTTTCCTAATGAGTGAGACTTGAGTACTCTGGTCAAAGCAGTCATTACCACTTACTGGAGTTGTTACATTGTTAACACATTCCCTGCTGTAGAAAAAAAGAGCCCTCACTTGGAATAAGAAGATCTCTATTTAAGTCCTAGCTCCTTTGTTATATAGCTTTGTAAAATTGAGGTAATCGCTTTCTGTTTATTCATAAGATGTTTATTAAGGTCCTGCTGTGTACCAACACAGCACTCTGCTAGCTGCTGGGAATGTAATTGGAATAAGTCAGCCATGGCTCTTGCCCTCGTGGAAACTGTATTTTTAACTTCTCAGAACTTCAGCTTCCCTATCTGTAAAACAAGAGAATTGAACTTTATATGTTGAAGATTATGATGAGTAGTCTGTCTGCGTCATAAAATAGTCTTTTATCTGTTTTCAAATGGTTATGGGGAAGAAAGCTTCCAATGTGGCAAAGAGTCCTTTTGAAGAAGTCGCCAGTCCTCAGAGTTAAATCCCCACATGTTTACTACATTGAAAAGCTTGGTGTTACCACTGAAGTCAGGCTACTGAGGGTAACCCATAGGAAGCTCTTTCATGGCAGGACGAATGGCAGGTGAGTTTTAACCTGATGCAAGTACAAGGGCAAATTTGGTCCAGCTGGTGACCCTGCTTGAATTGGATTAGCAGAAATCCTGAGGTAGGTTCAGCCCGTGGAAGTGATTTTTCAACCACTGGAATGAATATGAGATTCCCCGCCCCCCTAAATTTGGTATGCATGTTTTGTGATCTTAAGATAGTCTTGTACAGTACTTCTCCTTTTTGTTCTTCAGTTTCTATGTGTAAAGTAGAAGATTATAAAACCTTAGGCAGTATAGTGTATATAGAAAGAGCATAGACTTTGAAGAGTGTAACTGAAGATATGTAACCCCTAGGATGTAGCTTAACTTCTCTGATCATCAGTTTCCATATTTCTAAATTGGGGATTATAATACCAACTCACAGGATTGTTAAAAGAATCAACATATGGTATTTCTAACATGTCTAAACTATTATCAGTATATGAATATTGAAATAATGCAGGGTCATTCAGAAATAAAGGTTAAAGTAGTCTGTGGTGCTGTAATGTGTACAATATCTGCCTAGTAAAGAAAATGGACTCACATGAAATAAGTGTATGAGAGAAGATATGGCAAAAATTTAATGCAATCTTAAACTCAGTGGTGTTTAGTAAACCAGGGAGGTGCTATCCCACTGTATGCTATGTTATCCAACTGGGGTCTTATGTTCAGCTCTAGGCATTACATTTTAAGAGAGATGTTAGTAAGTTGAGGTGTAATCAGAATAGTAAAAGGTGTGAAAACTATGTCATGTGTAGTAGCAGAAAGATTGACTCTAATTCACAAGAGTACCAAAAGGCAAAACTAGGACCAATAGGCATAAGTTACAGGGAGAAACATATTTGATTCAGTGCAAGCAAGCAATATCTAACAAAGTTGCCCACAAATGGAATGAACCAACTTGTAAGTCAAGAAGCTATCTCTTTAGATATTCAAGCAGAAGCCAGATGCCCATATATCATGGATTCTATAGAGATAATTCTTATAATGAAAAAGATATTTTATTTATTTATTTATTTTGGCTGTGCAGCTTGCAGGATCTTAGTTCCCCAACCAGGGATCGACTTGCGTCCTTGGCAGTGAAAGCACGGAGTCCTAACCACTGGACCACCAGGGAATTCCCGAGGATATTTTATTTTGTAGCTCTTAAGATATTATAACCTTAGATTTACATCTATATATAATGTGTATACATAAATTATGTTTTATGTTTGTCAGTATAACATATTCTATAGGTATTTATACTATCTATATTGTATATTAATATATTTCTCTATATTTGTATTATAAGAATACTCTAGATGATGCAATTGTGATCTTGCCTATTCTTCACAACATGATAGGGAAGAAAGAATGTGAGCTTTGGGAATTCCCTGGCGGTCCAGTGGTTAGGACTCAACGCTTTCACTGCCCTGGCCCAGGTTCAGTCTCTGGTCAGGGGAACTAAGACCCAGTGCAGCATGGCCGAAAAAACCAAAGAATGTGGGCTTTTATATGTACACCCGCGTTTGAAACCCAGCTTTATTACTTACTAGCTGTGTGACCTTAAGCAAGTTATTCAGCCTCTCTGAGCTTAATTTTCCTTATCCGTAGAATGGTGATTCTAATGCCTGACTTAAAGGGTTACTGTGAGAACTGAATGAAAAACATGCATAATATATGAAGACCTAATATAATGCCTGGTGTATAGTAGTTGGTCAAAAAAAGTTTGTTCCTTGTCTCCTCATGATATAAAAGTAATTGATTTAATCAAGAAATCTCTTTGTACTTTTAGAGGAAAAGCAAACAGAGTAAATCATGCCCAGGTGATTATGTTACAAGTAAAACAACAGGAAATGTAGCAGCTTTCTTATAAGGACTCTATCTTGTAAACATTGCTATCAAGAAAAAAACACATTAATTCTGACAGAAAAAAAGAAGTTTTACTTTAAGCTAGAAAATGTTAGAATGCTACATGTGGGGGAAATATAAATATTAAGAGTATACTTTTAACTCCTGGAAGTAAATATACAAAGCAATGTAAAATACTGTATAAAACTGCCTTTGCCTTACCACTAGGTGGCAGATATGACAATTAACTACATTTGTTTATTTCATAAAGGGGTAGGTGACCGTGTTTTAAAATTAAGTTGATGTTCCTCAAATATGTGTATTTATGTTATTTTTCTGTGTTATATAATTAAACATATAGTTCAAAATTGATTAATTTTGCTTTCGTTTTTCAGTGCTAATGAAGGCACGGGACATTTTAAGGTATTTTACTTTTATTTTTCATTTACTTTACAAGAGGACCCTGTAGCACACCAATTTAAGATTAGCAATCATACGGAGACTGTCTTCAGTTACAGTCTATAAAATTTGTTCTGTAAATAAAACTTGTTGAAATATGAAGTACATTCAGTAATGCTCTCTTATAATAGGTTTATGAGAAAAGAGTTATTAAGTAGGGATTTGTTATTAATTCAGAACAGTGGTCTAAGGAAAAATAAGTGAGTAATTTTTAAAACTGAAACCAAATGCTGTGTTAATTCGGTGATTAAAAAAATGTTTCAAAGCATTTTTTGCATATTTGGCATTTAGAGTTAAATATGAGCTTAAAATTTCATTTGCATGTAACATCTTTGGTTGAAGTTAGCCTGCCCCAACTTGTTACTTCAATCATTTACTGAAACTTTAAAGGTAAGAATGAACTCTTTTGTAACATACTTAAGTTCAGAGTTGTCTTAAAGGCTTCAGCATCACAGGTGCCATTGTACACAGTGTTGCTCCTATAGTATGAATCATCCAGGAAAAGGTGACTTTTTTAAAAGGGGTAAATCAGGCCTATAGTTACTTGGGATTATAAATATATAAGGAAATAGTTGACTTTGATCTGGTTAGATTTTCAGTGACTTTGTCAAAGTCTATACTAAAATATGGGTGGGGCTTCCCTGGTGACGCAGTGGTTAAGAATCCGCCTGCCAATGCAGGGGACACGGGTTCGAGCCCTGGTCTGGGAAGATCCCACATGCCGTGGAGCAACTAAGCCCATGTGCCACAACTACTGAGCCTGCATTCTAGAGCCCGTGAGCCACAACTACTGAAGCCCACGCGCCTAGAGCCCATGCTCCGCAACAAGAGAAGCCACCACAATGAGAAGCCTGAGCACCGCAACCAAGAGTAGCCCCCTCTAGCCGCAACTACAGGAAGCCCGTGCACAGCAATGAAGACCCAGTGCAACCAAAAAAATAAATACATAAATAAGTTAAAAAATAAATAAATAAATGAAAATAAATTAAAATAAAACACCTAATAAAAAATAAAATAAAATAAAATATGGGTGAATTATACCTGGTTGGGCATAGTGTTTTGTTTTGTGACTATAATGGCTTAGGAGGCATAGGAATTGAATTGAAGCATAGGAATAAATGAGTACTTTTCTGGATGAAGTATATTATAGGTTTTTCCCAGAGATCATTGTGATGGAGGGAATGCGGTGTTAGGTTTGGTAACTTTTTACCTCTTCTAAGTTGTAAGATAACCAAACTTATGGTGATTAACTTTAGGAAGTCCTTTCATAGTGTACTGGGTGGGAAAGTAGCATATAAGTTTCTATATGGGACAAGTGTAGAGTCATATGCTCCTAGAGTTCACTGAAGACACCTGTCCAGTGACCTGTAGTAGCCAGACGAGCCAACAGAGTGTAAGAATGTCGTGAAGAAAGAACTAAAAATTAAATTAAAATATTAGCCTATTGCTTCCGTGAAAGCACATATGCGCTTAGAATATTTATGTAGTTCTGATCCTCATACATCAAAAAAATATGACACTACCACCTATGAAGTGTTCTTGCCAAAAGAAATGTGAAGCTGATCATACCCCTAGATTACTAATTTACAGGAAATCCAGGGGACACAGGAACTTATTAAAGAATATTATTAAGAATATAATTTTAATAATATTAAATTATTATCTTTAATAATATTAAAGAACTTATTAAGAATATATAATAAGCCAAATCTAGACAGTGGAAAACTGCAGGACAAACAGTTCTGTTTCTCCAGCAAATAAAAGGGAAAGACGTAAAGAGGGAACATGTAGATAGAACATACTGATTAAAAGAGACTCAAGGGACATCAGTGTATGGCGTTTATTTGGATTGGATTTGAAAATAAACTAAAAAATTTATGAGATGATAGCCCCAGATTTTAAGTAACCCAAATATCCATCAACTGATGAATGGGTACACCAAATATGATATATCCATACGATGGAATAGTATTTGGCAATAAAAAGGAATGAAATATTGATACATGCTACAACCTGGATGAACCTTGAAGACATGTTAAGTGAAAGAATCCAGGCACCCAAAGACCATGTTATATGATGCCATTTATATGAAGTGTCCAATATAGGCAAAAGCATAGAGAAAGGAAGTAGATTAGTGGTTGCCAGAGGCTTGGGGGAGAGGGGAAATTGGGAGTAATTACTAATTGGTAAGAGTTTCTTTTTGGGTGATGAAAATGTTCTGAAATTAGATAATGGTGATAGTTTCAC
This sequence comes from Phocoena phocoena, assembly GCF_963924675.1. NCBI lineage: Eukaryota > Metazoa > Chordata > Mammalia > Artiodactyla > Phocoenidae > Phocoena > Phocoena phocoena. The sequence goes on from NC_089234.1 coordinate 25,421,546, forward strand.
AACTTTATAGATGTACTAAAAACCATTGAATTGTATACTTTAAAATGGTGAATTTAATGGTTTGTGAATTATATCTCAATAAAGCCGTTAAATTTTAAAAAACAAGCCAAGATCCAATAGAAACTTCGAATAGAAGCATTATTTGTAGTATATTTAGTGTATACATTTGAGAGTACAAAAATATATCTGATAAAAATAATATATGCATAAATTAGAATTTTAGCTTGAGTCCATCACTGGTTATTACATTTTGTGTGTGAAATCTTTGTTTTATGTTTATTTTCTCTATAATAACAACCCTAAAAATAATAAAATTATTTTCTACTAGGTAAGAAAATTGAGATGGTGAAATTTATACATTTACTGTCTATTTTCTGATATCAAGGAATTTTAAAGTATGATAGTGGTATTATGTTTTTAAAAAGAGTTCTTATTTTTTAGAGATACATACTGAAGTATTTACAAATGAAATGATGTGTCTGGGGTTTGCTTCAAAACAAAACTGGGGAATGGGGGCCAGTAAGCAGTTGGGGTAGGAAATGTATGGGGTATACTTAAAACAAGATTAGCTGTGGGTTGATAAAGCTAGGTTTATAGAAGTTTATTACACTGTTCTTATAGTTTTGAGGCACTAAGTTTTCAGTGTTAACTAATGATACTGATGTTAGTTTGCAGGCTTATGTCTATAAGAGGTAATGAATATATTGTTTTAGAAACAAATGATCATATTTCTGCATATTTTGACTATTTTTATTTTGCTAAAACAGTCATTTTAAAATATTTTCTTAGCTAACACATTGGCAATCTTAACATTTTTCTTTTAATTCTGTATTTATAAGGGAGTTCTAGCTTTTGATATTATAGCTCAGCATTCTCTACTACTTAAAAAGCTGTTTTTATACCTTGTCTTTTATTTATTGTTCAAATAAATATGTCTGACTAGGTTGATGCCTAGTTAAACTATTGACCATGTACACTTATGGCATGAAAATCATAAAGTCTGTTTGTTACATATAATTTAAAAGTGTTTCACCAAGCAGTCATATAGTTCAGAAAATTTTTTCTTTCACTTTTAATTATGAAAATGTTTAAATACACTGAAGAGTAGACAGAATAGAACCTCCATGCATCCATCACACAGCTTTGCCAATTAACTAATGACCAATTTAATTTCTTTTATACCTCCATCCACTTCCCTCCTTTCTTTTTTTTTTTGGCCTTGCCACACGGCTTGTGGGATCTCACTTCCCCACCAGGGACTGAACCCGGGCCACAGCAGTGAAAGTGCCAAATCCTAACTACTAGGCCACCAGGGAATTCCCACACTTCCCTTCTTTCTTTCTTTTTTTTTTTAAATTTATTTTTATTTATTTATTTTTGGCTGTGATGGATCTTCTTTGTTGCATGTGGGCTTTCTCTCTGGTTGTAGCGAGTGGGGGCCACTCTTCGTTGGTGCACATGCTTCTCATTGCGTTTGCTTCTCTTGTTGCAGAGCACGGGCTCTTGGTGCATGGACTTCAGTAGTTGGGGCTCACCGGCTCTAGAGTGCAGACTCAGTAGTTGTGGTGCATGGGCTTATTTGCTTCCTGGCATGTGGGACCTTCCCAGACCAGGGGTCGAACCCGTGTCCCCTGCATTGACAGGCGGATTCTTTTCTTTTCTTTTTTTTAATTTATTTATTTTTAATTTTCATTTTTGGCTGTGTTGGGTCTTTGTTGCTGTGCACGGGCTTTCTCTGGTTGCGGCGAGCGGGGGCTTCTCATTGCAGTGGCTTCTCTTGTTGCGGAGCACGGGCTCTAGGGGCGCGGGCTTCAGTAGTTGTGGCTCACAGGCTTAGCAGTTGTGGCACGTGAGCTCTAGAGCGCAGGCTCAGTAGTTGTGGCGCACAGGCTTAGTTGCTGTGCGGCATGTGGGATCTTCCTAGACCAGGGCTCGAACCCGTGTCCCCTGCATTGGCAGGTGGGTTCTTAACCACTGTGCCACCAGGGAAGTCCCTTCTTTCTAATATTATTCCGAAAGAAATCCCTGGCATTTTGCCATTTCATCTGTAAAGTGTTTCAGTACTCTTAAAAGATGAGTCTCTTTTTTTAATGACCACGTAGCATACCAAAAAAAAAGTTACAAAATGTCAGTGTTGAGAAAGATAAAAATAAAGAGACAGACCTATTCTAGATTAAAGGAGATTACAGAAACATGACAACAAAATGCAGTGTGTAATCCTTCATTAGATTCTGGATTGAAATAAGAACAACTTGTAAAGGACATTATTAGGACAACTGGAGAAATTTGAATTTGGACCCATTTAGATAATTGCATTGTATTAATGTTATAAATTTCCTGATAATTATATTGTAGTTATAGAGGAGAGCCCCTTTATTCTGAGATGATAACTGCTGGTATATGTAGGGGTTAAATATCTCAATGTCTGCAAGTAACTTAAATAATAAATGTACACGTATATACACACATATTACATACATTGGAAGAGGTGAAGCAAATATAGCAATGTTAATCATTTGTAAAGTAGGTGAAGGCTATCTGGATCTTCATTTACTAGTGTAACTTCTTTGTAAGTTTGTGGTTTTTCAAAAGGTTGAAGGTGGTGAATAAAAAGAAAATAAGTTTCTTACCAAATATCTAGTCAGTGTACAAGTTTTTATCTCAGCCGTAGTGGGTGTTTTGTTTTTTTAACATCGTCGTAAATCAGGATCCAAATAATGTTCACACATTGTGATTGGTTGATAGGTTTTTAAATCTGTAAGTTTTCTGTTTCTTTTTTCTTGCAATTCATTGTTGACAAAGCTGGGTCATTTGTGCTATAGTTTCCTACAGATGGGGTTTTGATGTTGCATCTCTGTGCTGTGATTTAATGTGTTCTTCTGTCCTCTGTCTTTCCCATAAACTAGTAGTTAAGTCTGAGTGTTAATCAGACAGGTTTGATTTGAGGGGACCAAGAATACTTCATAGTCGGTGGTGTTTTTGTCCATCTGGAGGCACATTAATGTCTGGTTGTTTGTGTCTTTGTGTTGTTAGCAACAATTGGTACTCAGTGTCTCAGCCCATTAACTTAATAGGGTTTGGAAAATGATGCTGTCATTCTGCCTCCTTTTATTAAAATACTTCAATAATGAGGAACTTCTATTTGATTAGCCAGTGGTACCATTCATATAGGAAAGAAAGAATAAATTACAAGGTTCAAAATAATGTTGGTTCATTAGCATGCTCCAGTCCTAATCAATTAGGTATTTTTGATTTTGTTTTTACTTTAATATGAACTCATGCATTTAAATATATTTGTGGTTTAAACCCCTTTTAATTATTATCTTTATTGATGTTCAAATTGTCTTATCATAGATAATCATGGCCTATAATAGCTTCCTTGCTATCTCATATGACAAGATGTTCCATGCTCAACTCGTACATCTCTTGCCCCAGACACAGAATCTGTCATTTCTCCAAGGTGTCTTTTGGTGGTATTTCAAATTCACCAACTGGTTGCTAGGGATTTACCTTGTGACTGGGTTGGTAACTATTTTCAGTTGACAGAGGTAGGAATTTTTTCAAGGTAAAATGAGTTGATACCATCTTTTTAAAAGATACTGGGTTGGCCAAAAAGTTCACTTGGAAAAACACGACCAAACTTTTTGGCCGACCCAATATTTTTAGTGGTATGCATTTTCTATAGTCAGAAAATAACTGAATGTCTCTTAAATCTCCCTATAGATTCTACCTTATTGTTTCAACTTTCTTCTCAAATTGACCTGTGTTATAGATGGTAGGGAAGATTGCTGTGCTTACTTTCAAAGAAGTAAAATTCTTCTGTGGAATTTTTCTTTCCTGTTTATATGCAGATGGTAGGAGGCTATTAGATGCAGCAGGGAAAAAAAAATGAGTTGACCATTTAGGTGAGAACCTGCTTTGTAGCTTAAGAAAAAAAAAAGGCAAAAAACAAAAAAAGCAAATTGTTAAAAAAGCTGGATCTGAATTATATCGGAAAAAAATTCTGTTAACTTGTGAGCCTGGGGTATGAAGACTAAGGTTAACCACGTGAGAAGCCAACTTTGAAAGCCAAGGCCAATGTTTTTCTTTCAGTTACTGGCAGATCTCATAATTCTGTTCTGGGTGGTCTAAAAAGTACAGTATTGATAACTTTAGCTAAGTTGGATAAACACTTGGGGGTGAAGTGCTCACCAAGAACTAGAAATGATGAATATTGAATTGTCCTCTGTTGGTATACCTGAAGCCTACTATTGAGATGGTAAGCCCCAGAAATTAACCTTCAGAAATGCACCGGTTGCCAGGCAGGCATCTAGCTAGATTACCCAGAATAGCTTCTCAAGGCACATGATGGGATTCTCATGCTAATCAGGCAGTGCCACCTACAATGCGGTACCTTCATCAAGACTTCACCTGGAGCACTGCTGTATCTGCTCCTTAGTGAGAAAGACTGCCTTAGATTTTCAAGATGATTCTTAAACCTGCGTTTAAAGAACACGAACCTTTGCCATTTCTGTCTAGATTATATCAGTATCCATGATGACAACTAGGTCCTCTAATTAGATTCCTTTACATAAAGAACAGAATAAATCAATACACTAGTAATAACTAAGTACTTACTATGTGCCAGGAATTATTAATAGTTATTTACGTATATTAACACACTTTCCTTATGATAATTCTATGAGGTAGGTGCTATTAGTATCTCTGTGTTAACAATACAAATGGGGAAATGGAGACACAGAAGCGTTTAGCAACTTGTCCAAAGACTTGCAGCTAGAAAGTGGCAGAACCAGTGTTTAAACCCAGGCAGTCTCTGGAATATCTGCACTTAACATGCTATCTGCTGCACTGTGGTAGTAAGGGTTAGATCTATTGTTAGGAAAGTTCTTAAGAAACCAAATTACAGATAAGAGAGCTGAGTGCTGTTACATGGAAGAAATGTGTGCCTAACCTGCCTGGGTCCTCTTGGTAGCAATTCTGGGCTCCCTCTCTGCTAGTGCTAGAAAAACATTGTTCACATTTTCCTAAAAGGTACCCTTTTAGTTCTTATTACCCCAGCTTTTCATTTTTATTAATAGTAGTATCCTTAAAATTGCCTCAGAGAGAGAGTGGCTAGGTAAGCATTAGTTTCTACTTTAAAACCCTATGGTCTCTCTACCTATCACCTTAGACTGTTGGATCAGATTCCAGCCATATACATCTAGATGTTAATCTTTTTTTTTTTCTTTTTTTGCGGTACGTGGGCCTCTCACTGCTGCGGCCTCTCCCGTTGCGGAGCACAGGCTCCGGACACACAGGCTCGGCGGCCATGGCTCACGGGCCCAGCCGCTCCGCGGCATGTGGGATCTTCCCGGACCGGGGCACGAACCCGTGTCCCCTGCATTGGCAGGCGGACTCTCAACCACTGCGCCACCAGGGAAGCCCCGATAATCTTTTTATTTTCCACTTTTAAAAGAAAATTTCAAACTCATACAAAGGTAGACAGAATAGTAAAATGAATGCCCATGTACACATCACTTAACTTCAATAATTATAAAATCATGGCCAATCTCAATTCATCAATACCTTTAACACTTCTCTTATATAATCTTTTTTTTTTTTTTTAATTAATTAATTTATTTATTTATTTTTGGCTGTGCTGGGTCTTCGCCGCTGCACGCGGGCTTTCTCTACCTGCGGCGAGAGGGGGCTACTCTTCGTTGCGGTGCGCGGGCTTCTCACTGCAGTGGCTTCTCTCATTGTGGAGCACGGGCTCTAGGCACGCGGGCTTCAGTAGCTGCGGCACATGGGCTCAGTAGTTGTGGCTCACAGGCTCTAGAGCACAGGCTCAGTAATTGTGGCACACGAGCTCAGTTGCTCCGTGGCACGTGGGATCCCCCCGGGCCAGGGATCGAACCCGTGTCCCCTGCATCGGCAGGAGGACCCTCAACCACTGCACCACTGGGGAAGCCCCCGCTCTTATATAATCTTGAAGCAAATCCCAAACTATCATTTTATCAGTAAATAATTGTTTGTTTCTAAAAGATAAGGATGTTTTATAAAAACATAATAATGAACTATAATTTTTATTTATTTTTATAACTTGTGTCTGAATGTGTAAAGCAGCTTTTTAAATATTTATTTATTATTTATTTTGGCTGCACTGGGTCTTAGTTGCAGCATGTGGGATCTTTGTTGTGGCATGCAGGATCTTTTTTTTTTTTAATATTTATTTATTTATTTGGTTGCACCGGGTCTTAGTTGCAGCACATGGGCTCCTTAGTTGTGGCGTGAGAACTCTTAGTTGCAGCATGCATATGGGATCCAGTTCCCTGACCAGGGACTGAACCTGGGCACCCTGCATTGAGAACATGGAGTCTTACCCACTGGACCACCAGGGTAGTCCCAATACTATCATTTTTAAAATTTACAGTAATTCCTTAAATATCCACATGCTATTTAAATTTCCTAGATTGTCTTATGAAAATTGTTTTAAAGATTTTTAAAAATCAGGATCCAAATAAGATCCATATATTGTAATTGGTTGATATATCCCTTATTTATAGGCCTTGTATCTTTTTTAGTCTAGTGGTTCCTCCTCAGCCTTGGTTGGTTTTTTTTTTTTCCCCTGAAGTTTTTTTGTTGAAGAAACCAGGTTGTTTGAGACATTGAATCTTGGATATTTGCTGTCAATAAATTTTACTCTAAGTTTTATTCTTGATGAGGAAGTAAAACAAATCAGTAAGCCATTCTATTAAAAAAAATTGTTCACATACTTTTTGGAGAGGTGAAGCTAAGCAGGAATTCTTTTTTTTCTTGTTTGATAGATAAATTAACTCAAATTTCATAGTAATTTTTCTTTCATAAATCTATTGAATTATCTTTGCTATAAAATGTACTTTAAGGTTTATACATTTTATGTATATTTAATCTGAAATTGGTTTGTTTGTTTACTTTTGTAGCCATTGGAAAAGAAGTTTGTCCGAGTTTCAGGAGAAGCAACTATTGGACATGTAGAAAAATTCCTCAGAAGAAAAATGGGTCTTGATCCAGCTTGTCAGGTAGAGTATATGTGTGTAAAAAGACAGGAAGTTGTGAGATTACCTTTAACATATTGAAGAAAGAACCGTCTCTAGGATTTCATGCAGTGGCTTTTGTTTTATGACATTGTAGATATTGTAAATGTTAATTGAATATTGGTACACAGTGATCCCCACCCCCAAATTTAATCACATTTGACTTGCTGCCATTGGTGACCATCTATGGGTGTCAGAGAAAAGCTGAGGGTGTGAGAACGATTAAAGAGCTTCTAGAGCTTCAGCTCCAGCTCTTTTCTTTTTGATAGTAGAGCAAAAGTTTACTTTTCCATCCATTCACTTCTCTTCAGAGGACATCCTTGGATTTATCAATGTTTAGCTCAAGACACCTAGAAAAGTGAAACAGCTGTCTAATATAGACTCTGTTAGTTTCCTAAGGATTGAAAAAGAGCTCTCATTATAGCTATATAATACTTTCTTGTTGTAAGATGGAAATCTCAAACCTCATGTATTGTTGCATATAAAGTGTAAGTAAACTCATAGTTTAATAATGTGGGCCAGTGAAAATGCACGTTTATGTAGCTCTGCTTTTTCATTAGTCAAATTTAAAAGGGGTTTTTGTTATTCTCCATCATGTGTAAAATTTTATAGAATAATTTTTATCTAAAATGTCTATTTGCTGTAGATCTGAAATTTTGCTAATGTTTTTAGTATCAATATCTGCCGGTACTAAATATATATTAAGTTCAATTAAATGTGATTTCTTTTACTGACTTTGACATAATGCTAGCTGTATCTCATGGCAACTGAAAATTGGAAATGACTTATCTATCACCTTGTAGCCAAAGCATACTTGAGGTTATTCTTAGCCTTTTGGTTAGAAATAGATAGCTGTTTAGGGACTCCTGAACAAAGAATTGTGAGTAATCCCATAATAGTCTATTATTTCTAAAAGCAGAAATCAGAAGACTTGCACCTGATTATATAGAATAAGAAGTGGCACCCAAGAGGGCTTTCTTTAGGATGTGGATTACTTCCTCTGTGGCTAGATATTGATCAGAGCCATTTATAAGTTTCACACTGGTGTTTTAAGAAATTTGGTTGCCAAAGCTCTAAATTGGTTTTATTGTGTAAAAATTTGGGTTTATTTTTTCCTCCTATCACAGAATTCAAGGCTTTTAACATTTTGAAATAAAATGATGTAAAATTTGTTTCAGTCTTTAATTTTGTCTCTCAGCTCTTCGCTCTTTAGGTAAATATTTTTTTTTCTAATTCAGGTACTATATAGCTGGTAACATTCATAAATTACTATTTCACCAAAATGTTAAAATAGTGGAACAGAGAATTATCAAATATGCAGACCCATTTGTGACTAAAATTGTTTAAGCCTTCTAAATCCAAGAGACAGTAAACAAGAGTTACTTCTAATATGAACAAAACATTGAGCTAGTTAACCATTAAACAAAATAAAATTCTTGGTCAACCCAGTCACTTGAGCCTTCTGTGCTGACCTTCCTTAAAACCATTTAGTCCCAAATAGAAAATGTATTCTTTGTTTACAGGTATGTGACCTTCGTAAATGGTTATTTACTAGCAGGAATGCATGATTACTAGGGGACTGTTAAATGATAAAATACCTTTAAAAGTATTATTTATTTGTGGCAGATAAAAATAAAAAAGGAAGACAGTTCTGAAAGATAAAAAAAATGTAGACGTGTTCTTAAGAGATTTAAGTTAATTCAAATCAGAAATCAATAATTATCTGAGTAGATTTCTTTCACATAAGAGAGCCCAGTGCCTCTGGATCACCATGGTTGATTTAGTGGTGTTTTGAATTTATTGCTGTCTTATTGTATCTTGTTTTTTAATAACTCTTGTGTTCCTTTGTACATTATTTGACCTTCAGACCTTATTTTGCTTTTTTGAAATGATTACCACATTGATCACTAAATATTCTCTATATAAAAGATGTGGTAGTAGATTTTGTTGTTAATCCTACCATAATTAATTCCGTCTTAAAAGATAGGTTCGTTTTTTTTTTTTTTAATAAATTTATTTATTTGGCTGAGTTGGTTCTTCGTTGCTGCGCGGGCTTTCTCTAGTTGAGGCGAGCAGGGGCTGCTCTTTGTTGCAGTGCACTGGCTTTCTCATTGCGGTGGCTTCTCGTTGCAGAGCACAGGCTCTAGGCGTGCGGGCCTCAGTAGTTGAGGCTCATGGGCTCTAGGGCGCAGGCTCAGTAGTTGTGGCGCACGAGCTTGGTTGCTCTGTGGCTTGTGGGATCTTCCCGGAGCAAGGCTTGAACCCATGTCCCCTGCATTGGCAGGCGGATTCTTAACTGCTGTGCCACCAGGGAAGCCCAGGTTCCTTTTTTCATTATTTATTTAGTATATGACCTTAACCCTATCATTGAATTGTTTCCAAATCATTTTTCAGAGACCCTAACATGTCATATGGTGTATCCCTACCATTCATTTACTATCTATTGGTACTAAATTGAGCATCTATGTGCTTGGCCTCCAGTACAAAGATGAGACAGAAAATGCCACCAGGTGACTCAGTTGTGTGGGAAAGATACAAAAGTAAACAACTGAATGACAATAGGTTATGATGAGTGCCACAAGAGCACAGAGTGAATGATTTAACTCTGGAGAGGTCAAAGAAAGGATTTGAAGAATGGATTTTTTTTTTTTTTTTTTTTTGCCAGACAGACAAAGAAAAAAAGAACTTTCTATCAAAGAAAAGTATGTATGAACAAAGAGGAATGAGTGTGGCACTGGCTCAATCAGTGAAAAATCCTGTCTTGAAAGCTTTAGTGTGATCTTGCTTTTAAAAAGATAAGGGTTTTTCTTCCCTTAAGACCATCTTCACATTACGATTTCTGCTCTGAGATTCAGAAATACCGTAGTTATTCTTCCTAACTAAGACTTAATACTCCAAAGGGTAGAAAGATTATGCAGAAAAGAGTTAACAAAGCAGTCCTGAGGCTGCTGCCTTTAGAAGGGCTGGCTTACAAGGTTGGCCCTTGCCTAGCATCTAGGAAGTTGGCTTGTAAAAAGTTCCCTGTGCTAATATGAAAAGTTACCTAACTATTAAGGGTGCTTCCCTGTACCTAGATTGTACAAACAATGGGTCTGTGATGAATAACTGCTTTGCTTCTGGGAGTCTGGAATTTGGTAGTTGCTAGGCAGAGAATGCCAACATGACCATCCCTCAATAAAAACCCTAAACTCTGAGCCTCAAATGGGCTTCCCTGGGCAGAAACACTGCACAGATTGACTACATTTCCACTGCTAGAGAAAAGAGTATGTGGGTGTTATCTCCTCTTGGACTGGGAGGGAAGAGCATAGGAAGCCTGTGCGTGGATTTCTCCAGACTCTACCTACATCTTTTTACCTTACTGATGATCTGACTGTGTATCCTTGCTGTGTTGCTGTAATTACTCATAGCTGTGATCATGCTGAGTCCTGTGAGTCCTTCTAGCAAATTATCAAATATGTGGGTCATGTTTGTGGCACCCTCAGAGATGTGATTCTGTTTGAATGAACTAATTTATGAAGTATTTACAGTCCAGTAACTTAAAAATCAGCATGTAAAATGAGAAGTAGTTTAAATGTTTATCAGGAGGATGGATATATAGTTTATGATATATTCATAAAATGGAACACTATGCAGCTATTAAACACAGAGAGCTAACTATGCATTCCAAAAGATTCCATAGTATATTAAGTTTTTGTTGTTTGCATGTATCTGTGTGTGTTTTAAAAATATGTAGAACAAAATATGTGACATGATCCCATTTCTAGAAAAACAAAACCAAAATCCCCACATGCACACATTGCATTTAGGAGCATATGCATCAAACTGTTAGTAAATGGCTAATCTCTGGGGGTTAAGATTAAGTTGAAAAGAAAATTGTAGTAACCAAATCACAAATGTATACCATGTGGTGAAGCCCACTAAGAGTGGTCTCTGGATAGTTGGATACTTAATAAAAACATAATGTTAGTTTCCAAGTTCTTTAATTTTTCATGGACCTAAGTTCTGTGCACAAGATCTGCTATTAGTGCACGAGATCTGCTATTATTGCTTTCAAGTCCTTTTGCAAACAAGTATTGCTTTGCCAACTTTAAAACTGGTAAGCATAAAACAAAAGTTGTTACTAATCGGAGGTTATTCATTGTGAGATACCACAGGGCTTGACTAACTGACCTATGGACCAAATCTAACCTGCCATCTTTTTATGAATTATGTTGTATTGGAACAGCCATACTATGGCTGCTTTCATGCTACAGTGACAGAATTGAACACATGTGACAGTGATCCTGAGTCCCACAAGCCTAAAATGTTTATTATCTAGCTCTTTGTAGAAAGTTTGCCAACCCCTCACATGCACTTATCTTTGGAGAAAGATAGACCTGGGGACAGACCTGGGTTCCGATCTGAACTTTGCTACTTACTAGCCTTGTGACCTTAGGAAAGTTTAATGTCTTTACTTCTTAGCGTCCTATCTGTAAAATGGGAATTACAATACCTAGCTCACGGGAATGTGAAAATGAGATGAGATAACATATGTCAAATATATAGTGTAACAAATGCTGTGCATAGAGGCCGCTCAGTTAAATGCAACTGCTTTTACTATTCTTACCCAACCATGCTGAAGGTTTTAGGGAAACTAACATGTTGGCAGTGCACAGGATTTTTAGAGTAAACAGAATTTGAAGGTCGGAAATCTGGTTAGGAGACGGTTTCAGTGGTTTAAGCCTAAGAGCAGCAGTTGAAAGAATGATATGAACTTAAAAGGCATGGTGAAGAAGGAAGCAGCAGGACTTGGTAACTGCACGTGAGAAGAAAGGAAAAGGAGAAATAGGAGTTAGAGCTGGTATTTTGGTTTGGAGCAAGGAGAAATTTCATGCCGTAAGCTAAATAGGGACATTAGGAGGGGGAGCCTGTTAAGTGATATGTTATTAATAAGATGTTGAGGACCTGTTCCCATTTTAAGGCAATGGGAAAGGAGTACTCAGTGAAAGAGAATATAAGGATTTGCATTTCTATTTCTAGCAAGTGAGTATACTGGAATCATATTACAATATAGTATATAACTGTACAACCATATCGTTCTTTCTAGAGCATTCTATATAAAAGTAGATTTATCTTAGAGCTTTGACCTTACTAAAAGGGCTGAAAAGACCTTGTTAAGATTGTTCCATCTGTAAAACAGTTCCCTTATTGCGTACTTTATGTCAGTAGTAGACTTTCCACTGTTGGAAAATGAGATATTCCTCATTAAGAAAATTATTCAAATAACTAAAGATTGCCTTTTTAAGCGTTATAAGCCCTATTAATCATTGTGTCATGAAACTTTTTAAAATAATAGACTTTTCTGTGCCTTCTTGGGCTGAACATATCAAGTATGATTTAACTTGTTCTCAGAGATTCAAGGAAGTCATTTTGAATGCCTGCTGTCTGTCCTGCTATGTCCTCTAATGCTCCTTCCATTTTACTTTATTTGTTAAAAGTTTCTAAAATCTTTCTTGAGAGTGTTTAATCAGTCTAAAATAGCAAAGACTAGTCTAAAAATAATTATGTTGATCTTCCTCATTTTGTCATATGGTTTTCTGAAGCAGGAAAGCAAACTTGCACTCTTATTTGCCTGTAGGTAGATATCATCTGTGGTGATCACTTGTTAGAGCGCTATCAAACTCTAAGGGAAATTCGACGTGCAATAGGTGATGCAGCAATGCAGGTAGGTCTTGGACTTTACCATATTTATGCCTAATGGACAAGTTATTTAATGAAAGAAAGATGTTCCATGTTATCAATAAAGTTTTAATAAATATTCTATAATATTCTTGAAATCATCTGGACTGTAAATAAGAAAGCTAATGTTTATTGAATGCTACTGTGTGTCAGGCATTCTTCTAAATGATTTGTATCGATTAGCTCTCTTATTCCTCATAGTTTTATGAGATATTCTTTTTTTCCCAGTTTTAAAGATAAGGAAACCAAGGTACAGAGAGGACATGTAACTTACCCACAGTGAGTGAGTGAGTGAGCCAGGGCTCAAACCCCAGGCAGTTTGATTCTAGAGGCCTTTTTTTCTTCTTTCTCTGTCCGGTATTGCAGTAGAGCTTTGAAGACTACGGGCAAATGTATCTGCAAGGACATTTCTTTAAGAAAAATTTGTAGAGACTCATTAGGCTATAGAGATTCACATACCATTCGTTGCTCATTTGGTAAGAAGCTGTGGTAACCGTTATGATGTTTTAATTAGCCTGTAATGTGAGTGGGAATATAATGTGAAATCTGATCAGGATACATGAAAACAAGATAAGACTTACAATTTTAATGAAGAGAAAGATCCAGTTTCTCCTGGAACTTTACCCTCTAATTCTAAAATCCGTTGGTGGATTATATAGATGAGGAAACTGGTGTGGAGAGATTAAGTAACTTGCCCAAGGTCACTTGGCTAGTTAGTGGTAGAATCAAGGTTCACCTATTAAAAATTTTGAGCTTAAAGCTTAGAATCTTAACAAAAGGGTAGCTGAATACTTATTTGGGTGATTATTTGATTATTCTTACATGTTTTTAGAAATATAGCACCATACCAATTGTCTACATTTTGGTAACAAATAATTCAAAAGATTCTTCATAAAATACAAAAGCAAAATTGTTTCTTGGATAAGTAAAGCATACTTAGAGATATAAACAAAACATTTCTTAAAATTTTTATAAGGTCAAACTTCAGAAATCTTAGAAAATGATTGTCTTTTTTAAAAAAAAAATAAATTTATTTATTTATTTTTGGCTGCATTGGGTCTTTGTTGCTGTTTCTCTAGTTGCGGCGAGCGGGGGCTACTCTTCATTACCATGCGCTGGCTTCTCTTTTTGTGGAGCATGGGCTCTAGGCGCTCAAGCTTCAGTAGTTGTGGCTCATGGGCTCTAGAGCGCAGGCTCAGTAGTTGTGGCACAGGGCTCAGTTGCTCCGCAGCATGTGGGATCTTCCCTGACCAGGGCTCAAACCCGCATCCCCTGCATTGGCAGGCGGATTCTTAACCGCTGTGCCACCAGGGAAGTCCCGATTGTCTTTTTAAAAGTTAAGCTTGATTAGAAATGTAAGAACCTAGGAGTAAAATTTCAAAGTCAGTGGAGTGGGTAGAAAATATGACTTCAATTCAAAAAGTATTTACGGAGCACTATTCTAGACATGGGGAGATTCAGAGATGAGCAAGTCCCAGAACTTAAATAACCTGAAATATAATTAATTAAAGTCCTCATTGATAATAATGTTTCATGTAATCTCAGGACCTCTTAGCTAAATGAATAACATATCTCTGCAGTGGGAAAGCTAGGAGGTAGCAAGTGAGGGAGAGAATGGTAGGAGCTGAGATCTGAGCAGTTGGAATAAAACCATGCAGGACTTTATAGGCTGTAATATGAACTTTGGATTTTAATTGAGTGAAGTGGGAAACTACTGATTGGAGAGATTTGTGCCAAGGACAAAAGAGACATAAGCTGACTTACCTTTTAGAAGATTCACTCTGGTTGGATAGTTTAAGAAGACCATGAATGGAGACATCTAACTATAAAATATAAATAATATTTATATATTTCTGTATATTTATATGGAATATAAATATAATAGACATAGAGTTCAATTTGAATTATAAGGAATTATCTCATTTCATAAAATGCGATTTTATACATGTATTGAAGTTTTGAGATTTTGAAACAGCTTGTAATTGTGAAATATAACTATATGCAAAAAAATTGACATTATGTAAAATGTAATTTGTATTCATGTAAAAATGTTAATAGGATCCTTCTGTGAGTGTTAGAATACAAATTCATTTACTTTGATTAGACTAGTTAGTCTAGAACAGGTCTGATGGTCCATGGGCCAAACATGGTATGGGACTATACTTTATTTGGCTTATTCTAATTTTTGAGTTTAAAATTCCTTTAGCTAAGCATCTGCTCTCTGGTTTACCACTGGTCTCAACATACCCTATTTGACTACATACGTGATTCACGTATTCATTTATGTAACTTTTCTGGCCTTTGTGGGCATTTGAATTGGTGAGCCCCTTTCTAGAATTCTGGTGAGTTTTCTCCGAAGTTGCCAGTAACAGAAGCCAGATTGCAGTGAGTTGAATAGTGAATGAGAAATGAGGAAGTGGAACCACGAAAAAGCTTAATAAAGAAGAAAGAGAGCGATAGCTAGCGAAGGGTCGGAAATGCAAGGCGTGCATGCCACCACTCCCTCTATATGTTGCTCAAAGTAGGCCCATTGCCCATGGCATACTTCCCCAGTGAGCCTTCCTTTTAAGCTAGTTTTCCAGTTCATAGTAGATTAGAAATAACACCTTAAAAAAAAAAAAAAAAAAAAAGCACACTTTTAAGCAGCCTTGGTGACAGCACAAAAAATTAAGACCTGATATCAAGAGAGGAGACATAAAAAGACTCAGAAACAAGGTATCTGGAGTCATTTACTGTCAGGTTAAGTTTCTCACGACCCCAGAGGACATCACTGTGTTACAGCACAGTGTAGTTACTGTTCATAATGATGACTCTGGATATCAAAGAAAGGGTAGATTGTATTGAACAGACTTCAAGGAGGAAGTAAAATGTATGATACATTAAACGGGTAAGAGTTCCAAAATTTTCTCACTTGTTTTAGTTGTAAGCTGCATTTATGTAAGAAATAAATGTTTTATTTTCTTAGCAGATCCATGATATTTTATGATAATTGAGTCTTTTTTAGAGAAGTCCACTGCTTGGGTGATATATTAAGTAATCTGTGCAGAATGAAATGTGTATCTTTTAGTTCTTTTTGAAGAAATGTTTTGCCATAAACAACTGTGACTAACTGTGGATACCTGGTAGTTTCAGAATTTTCTTCTGAGAGTCATTAAAAAGGCACATTAACAGGGAGTGTTTAGTAATGAAGTGAGTGAACAAGCAAGTTTATTTATCTTGGACTCTTTATTCTCTTTAAATCAAAGAATTTCACATTCATGTTGGGTTATGAAAAATAAACTACCTTTGACTTGATCATTTACATAACTGATTTTTAAATAACTGCCGAACACTTTTTTTCTTTTCAGGATGGTCTGCTGGTCCTTCATTATGGACTTGTGGTTTCTCCTTTGAAAATTACTTGAAGATCCTAAGGGTATTGTGAGGAGGGAAACAAAATAAGGAGACTTCTGCAGGATTGCATCTCACCAAAGAATTCCACGGAATGTGTAATTGTTATCACTTTGTGCTGTTTGAGACATAACTTATCTATTTTCAGCACCAAGAATCATAGGATTTATAATTACAACTTGGTATTATAGAATGCATCTGTTTTACTAGAGACTATATATAAAAAAGCATCCACAGCTCAGGGGGAAATTTTTAAAGCAATGGATTTTTATGATTTCAAATACTTTGACATTGATTTTGTTTCCTAATCTTTGAGGTAAATCAGTTACTGTTTTTGTTTTTGTCTTCATTGAGCCATACCCCTTTCAAGGTGGTGGTTAGGATTCTGCTCTCTGAAATGGCGTCAGTCACCCTTTTGGAAAAGAAGTGTGCTTTTGAACTGAAGATTTAAAGCCAGTCTTTGTTAAATTACAGAATGTACCTCTTAGACAAAGACCAAAACTATGGGCCACTTTTTGTATGTTGCCATCTTATTTCGAACTTGTAACTTTTTTTTTTTTCAACCAGCAACACTACTAAAGAGATATTATTCACTTCTAAAAGGGATGGATTATAATTTTTCTGTGTGAAGAGACTGTCTCCTGTAGGGTTTACGGCCCGTACCATAAGCCTTCAGTGTAATAAACACTCCTTTAACATACCTTACAACAAGGGGTGCCTCTTTGCAACAGTATTTTTATTTTTTGAATGTTAGTTTGATTAACATTCATTTTGAGTACGTAATGTGATTGTCAGTACCTTGTAATGGCACTGCTTTTGAAAGTAATTTAAAAATTTGAGTGAATTTGAGAAGTTTACAGAATACTTGTTCATTGTTTCCTCAGTAAGTCAGTTTAATGTTCATTTTCGCATTACTTTGTCACTGGGATAAAGAATACGGGTGTTTGAGAGCTCACTCACTTGCATGCAAATATTTCAGTTTTAAAGACTATTTTGCCTAAAATTATCATTGTGATGCTTTCTAAAAGAAATATTTTGTAGATCTTATTTCACTGCAAAATTTCCAAGTCTGCATAAAAACAATTACAACTGGAGAAAGATTGGCAATGTTTTATACAGCATTTGTGAATTGCGTATAAATCTCTTCTAACATTTAATACAATTTTTTAAATAAAAATTTATTTTAACCTATTTTGAAATGTTTGTGTTTATTGTGGAATTTTAAAAAATAACCAAAACTCTTTAAGAGACAACACAGCCAAATCAAAGTTAAACTATGCCATCAAAATAGATATTTTATAAACATCTTTACCTTCACTGGTTATACTAGATGCCTTTATTTGACAATGGACAGAATAGCAACTATGGAGCTCACTGCCTCTTAAATGTTTCTTGCACAAATTGCTTACTATTTTTATTCTTGTCCCATGTTAACATCTGTGTTGGGGATCCCCAAGACCACTCTCAGGTTTAATGGTTCACAAGAAGGACTCATGGGACCCAGAAAGCTATTATACTCTTGGTTATAGTTTATTACCGTGGAAGAATACAGATTAAAATCAGCAATGGGAAAAGATGTATAGGGTAGAGTCCAGGAGAAACCAGGCACGAGCTGCCATTTGTCCTCTCGCGGTGCAGATGCAGGGAGAGTGTTTAATTCTCCCAACAGTGATGTGTGACATGTGTGAAGTGTTGCCAACCAGGGAAGCTCACCTGAGCCCTAGAGTCCAGAGTTTTTATTGGAGTCAGTCACATAGGCATGCAGCATTGATACCCCAGCACCCTCCCAGTAGTCAAACTGATATGGCATGTCCCAGAGCCCCAGGTGTACAAAAATAGGCATTCACCATAAATCACATTGTGGCATAAACTACATAAATTTACTTAGCATAAACTAAGTAAGAATGATGATCGACTGGTTTAAAAATCTGTACTTCCAAAGCCAATGTGACCTTGGCTACATCAACAGAAGTACAGTCTTAGATCAAGGGAGTTGATACTTTTAATCTCCAATGCATCTTGTATCCAGTTCTGGGTAGCATACCTCAAGGATACTGACAGATGGGAAGGCAGTGGGATAGGGAACAGTCAGAGGGAGAGACTCAGGAACAAAAAAAGAGCAAGCATTGAGCAATTGCTTCTATGTTGGAGAAGCAAAAAACAGCAGTGAGAGGCAATACGTGATAGTTGTCTTCAAATAACCAGAGGGTCAAAGACTTAGATGAGGGAAAAAGCACAAGCAAGAACAGACAAATGCCCTGTCTCGCCTTGAGTTAGCCTTACTGCCATCACCAGCAGCATGCATTTACTTTAGTTAAGATCAAATTTTTTTCAAGAGGGATTTTTGCTAGGAACATAAGCAGGAACAGAACTAAATACCCAAATCTGCACAAGTGAGACGATATGAAGTGCAGACTCCAGAGCCTAACTTCAATGGCTAGAGAAAGATTTGTTTGGTTGGTACATCTTGCAGGTCCCTCTGCTTTTGTTTAAACCCTCTCTGAGCAAAGATGCCCAGAGGGCTGGGCTGTGGTAATAGTAGTTCAGCAGAATGTGCGCTTGGCAGGTTTCTCAGTTCCTCCCTGAATGCCATCCCAATCTTTTCTCTCTGGTATCGTCATTTCCTCTGACCTTGGGCTTCACTGAGCTTCCCCTCTGCTTCCACTGCATTGCCCTTCCTTCCTGATTGAGTGAAATACATTCTTACCTAGTTTCTGACAATCTCTCCTCTGGACTCAAAGTTGACACAGACCTTGCACACACTCACACAGTGACTCTCCTACAGCAACTTCGGCTTTGAATTCTTGAAAGTAATGCCATTGACCAGTTTACTTGTCCTATTCAGTCTACCCAAAGTATAATCTCAGTGGTTCAATCCTAGATGAATATTCTTGTAGGATGACCAGGTCATAATTGCTTATTAGATACATGTGTGACTAAAATTTTTTTTTCCCTTTCAAGTTCTAATAGCTGCAGCATCTGTGGTGTATTTCGTTATCTTGGAAAGCCCTAGCGGTAGAGAAGATTCATTCAGATGCTGGTTCCGAATGTTTATCTTTGCTGTCTTCAGCAGATCATGACCAAAGGGTAGGTCTTCATTTTTAACCTTTTTCAATGTTGTTGTTGTGTACATGAGTTTTATTTTTGGCCTCTCTTCAAAACTGGACTGATGAAATCTAAATTTTATTATCTATTGACATTAATAGTCCATGCATAAATGAAATGCCATATTGATCTTCTGAAAGCTTGCCAAGTATTTACTTACATAGAATGGATATTATGGTTTGATCTTTACTGAATTTTGATTTCAGTTTGTTGGTGTCTATTGTTTTACAGAGGTTATAATTGTGACACTATTTTCATTTAAATGAGAAAAGTTTTTTTCTTCTGTTTCTAAGAAAGTGTTCTCCCAAAAGAAAATCTGGTTAAATAACATTTTAAATCAGAAGATGAAGAAGACAGTATTTGCCCGGAACAGATTTTACCCCCCGAAAGACACAGAGGCAGTATTGCACACTGGTTAAGGACATGAATTGTGAAGCCAGACTCACAACTTTGACTTCTAGCTTTGCTATTTTCAAGCTGTGTGATCTTGAACATGTTATATAACTTCTCTGAGCTTTAGTTTTCCATATCTGTAAACTGGGACTTGGTACCTAACTCAAAGACTTATGAGAATTAAGGCACTCAGAACAGTGGCTGGCATATAGTCTATTTTCAAATTCAAATATGGTCCCTATATAGTCACTTCTTAGATTACTTTGCTGAGTTAGCTTCTAATGAATAAGTAGGTCCATTATTATTAAAAGATTGATGTTAAACTATCTTTTTCCCCCTTTTTTCTTTCTTACATATTTTCTCTATTCACTTCCTTCTATTAATTACTGGACGAGGGGTGGGGATACAGGCTCTGAGGTTGGACTTGAATTCTGCTTTCACTTTAATTCTAATCTTACCTCTGCTGTTTCTACTTCACAGACTAGGTCAGTCCGTGGACAATTTCAGTTGCCAGAAAGGAGTTCCTTTTGCTGAGCTTACATCTGGCTTAAGATAAAGATAAAAGATTGTCTAGCCCTAAAGGACATCAAGAATTCTGTATGTCATGTATGAGTCCTTATGCCAGGAAATCATGGGAGATGGAAGTTACCCCTTTCATTTATTCACACTTATGGCATAGCAGATAAATCTGAGTTCAATTTGTTTTAATAAGGCCTTCTAAGGAAAAATGCTTTTTTTGCCCTGCGTAATAATCAGCAATTAGCTAGACCTGCTACTGATTGTATTCCAAAATTCCAGCCCTCATATTAATGATTTTGGTTACACTCTGCTGAGCATTCTCTAACCCCTAGGAGAACGTGATAAAACTGGGATGCAATGTCTCAGAACAGAGACCACTTGTCTCATCAGGGGAGAGAGTAGCCATGTGGTGATCTACAGTAATTAATCAAGGAGGAAGGGAGCCTGGAGACCCTTCCAAGATCAATCTTCATTTTTCTTTGTAGCCTGAGCTTTCTCTATTTTGTTTTATTCAGAATCACTGAAGCACTGTAGAAACATAATTCTTCAAATATCTGTCGTGTGACTCACTGTTTTATGACAATCCTGGTGTGTGTGGATGTGTGTGTATATTTCAAGGGATTGAAACAAAGAATATATAAATCTTAGTTCATCCCCACCCCCACCTAGTAAGCTTGTGAAATAGCATAAAACATGAGGGCAACCAAGTCATCTTCTAGGAGATGGACAGAGGAGTAGAGAAGCCTTCTGATCTACATAGTAACCATTCCTTTCTCCCTTTAAGTGTATGTGGCAGGGGTTGGTAATGTAATAAAAACAGTCCTTTGTTTGGCTGGATTCACGAGCACTCACCCCATTTGCAAATGGCGTAGCCGTGTGAGATATTGGAAAATAGCAAAGGCATGGGTGACATCAATCTAACCTGTACATTAAATCTGAATATGCAGCAGAGCCAGTAATGTATTGTCTCTAAAGAAAAATAAAATTTCACATAGGAGCTCTGTTTTAAGATCCTGCAAAGCTCCCCTCAGTTATTTCCATTTTAAATTAGTACTGTGCTTTCAGGTATGCCAATTTATTTGGTTCTAAGAAACAAAATGTATTCTCATGATTTAGATGTTGCTTAAAAGCAACTTAGAGATTTCTGACGATATAATAATAAAAATAAAGCTAGTTGAAAATCAGTGATCACCACTCATAAGCAAGCAACATTTCTAGCTATTCTTTCTTTCGTTTACATCCAGGGAGATTTCTGGCTTTTTCTCCAGGCTCTGTTTTGAAATCAATACTACTCTTATTAGATCTGGCTTATGTGTTCCTAATGGAATTGCTTCTAACTGGTTTGACCCAGGTGGCTGTACATAATGGTCTCAGCTGGAGCAGAAGGTATGGTAGACTTCATAATTATATTTTTCTGATAGTTTCATAAATCGTCTATCAATGGATTTTTAAAATTGAGGGGAATTTACATGACATAAAGTTAATCATTTTAAAGTGAATAATTCAGTGGCATTTAGTACATTCGCAGTGTTGTGTAGCTACCACCTCTATCTAGTTTCAAAACATTTCCATCATTCCACAGTAAAACCCCATCCCTATACCCCTTTTCTCCAGCCCTAGCAACTACCAGTGTGCTTCCAGTTCTGATGGATTTTAAATACATTTCAAAAACTGTCTCATGTTTGCCTTTAGATCCATGAATGGTGGTTCTGGGCTCCCTGCTTATGTTCACAGGTAAGTTCTAAAAGTTCATCCCCAGGACTTTGTGTAATTTGCATTATCTCTGGAAGTAAAATTTGGACTCTAGCTTCCAGACTATGGTTCAAATCTTGCCCCCATCTTTAGCCAGTACAGTAGAATGAATTATAAGTATCCTGGATTTATTACCCCTTGAGGAGTGGTCCCTTCTCTAATATTCCCTTATTTCCAGGCTCTTTGATACCGAGCTACAGAAGTCCTTTAAATTATTTTTTAAAACTCCTTTTTAAAAAATAGGTAAATAGCCCCCAATTCTATATAACTTTTAGCAGGAGCAAGGGGAGACTCATGATTGGATGGGCCCAGAGCCCAGTTTTGGTCTGCCACCATCTTACTGCAATACAGGAAGGCAGTAGGCTCAGGAAGTCTGCAAAGTGTAGCGGTTTGCCTTTGAGACTTGGTGTTGCTAAGGATTTCTGGGGCAGAGAAACCTTAAGTGAAACCTGGGGAGGAAGGGGTGAAAAAGAAGATAAAAAGAAAGATTTTTATTCCCTCAAGTGAGTGGACTTTCTTTTACATAGAAAGACAACGAAGGAAAGAAAAGCAAGCATTGTAGCGTCAGAAGACCAGGGTTCAATTCCAAGCTCTGTTACTCACTATGTGGCATCAGACAAGGGTTTTAACCTTGTCATTCCAAGGATCTATTCCTTCATTTGTCAAATGGGTATACAAATACTACACCTAACGAGGGTTGTGAGGCTTAAATGAGATCATTCTATGTTTACTGCCTAGTACAGTGGCTGGCATATAGTAAGTATGTACTGAATAAATAATAGCTGTTATTAATACATCTCAGGATGCAGAGGATCACATTGCCTAGTGACTCTGAAAGTCATATTGGATATCATTAATGTGCTTTGTGGACAGGCTTCCCCACAATCTCACAGACTCACTTTCTTGTCCTGTTCCATCATAACAGTTGATGTTGATGCTCCCCTTTCCTTCTCCTCCCTGACTTACGA
The DNA here is from genome assembly GCF_963924675.1 of Phocoena phocoena. Taxonomy (NCBI): domain Eukaryota; kingdom Metazoa; phylum Chordata; class Mammalia; order Artiodactyla; family Phocoenidae; genus Phocoena; species Phocoena phocoena. The sequence goes on from NC_089234.1 coordinate 25,444,446, forward strand.
GTCTGAACACCATTTTTCCCTGTTACTATAATTGTTCTGATTTAATAATTTATCAACTCCATAATATGCTTTTTTTCCTTTAAATCACAGTGTTACTTCTGCCATTCTTTCTCTCTTTTTTTACAAATACACTTTTTTGGGGGCTGCGTTGGGTCTTTGTTGCTGCGGGCGGGCTTTCTCTAGTTACGGCGAGCAGGGGCTACTCTTCGTTGCAGTGCGCGGGCTTCTCATTGTCGTGGCTTCCCTTGTTGCGGAGCACAGGCTCTAGGTGCGCGAGCTTCACTAGTTGTGGCACGAGGGCTCAGTAGTTGTGACTCGCGGGCTCTAGAGTGCAGGCTCAGTAGTTGTGGCACACGGGCTTAGTTGCTCTGTGGCATGTGGGATCTTCCCGGACCAGGGCTTGAACCTATGTCCCCTACACTGGCAGGCGGATTCTTAACCACTGCGCCACCAGAGAAGTCCCCCATAATATGCTTTTAATGTCTTTCTTTTATAAACGAGCTCATGGCAATTAGTGGTGACTCATTGAAAATAGGAGATACAAATGAGTCAGAGCCAGAAATTATATAAATTAATGAAAGGACTCTGGTCTTGCATAGAGAAGGATCTATTAACCATCTAGTACTATTCTTAGAAGCGGCAACCAACACCTACATTACAAACCCGTGTACTGATGAGACTGTTGTTCCTTAATAGGCCCTGAAAGATGTTTTGATTACTACACAACTCTCATAGTTAATGTGCAACTAACATCTTTTTCACTAGCAGTACCACTAATGTTTTTCACTAGCAGTACCACTAATGTATCTTCAAGTGGCATGAAACCGCCCTTAGCCAGATGGACTAAGAATGACAGTATTGTTCGGGATTCAGCAAGCTCCAGCTTCAGCCACTAGCACCAGCTGTGAATTGCATCCATATAGCCCCTCATTTGCAGTCTCCATCCTGGAACCTGGGATGGCATTAGGGAATCTCAACTTGGCGTCCATGGACTCCTGGATACCCCAAGTAGATAGTCCTAAAGGAGTCACAAGCCCCTTGATCTTTACAGTTTTGTGTGTGCATTCTTTTTTGGGAAGAGGATCCATAGCTTTCTCCAAGGGGTGTTGAATCCCAAAAAAGGTTAAGAATCATTATAGTAGAGGAAAATTCTATTACTGCTGCCCATGTTCTACCTAGACATCTGGGTTCTGCAAAAGTATAGCCTCATTTTCAAAGAAGGAAAAGATTCTTATCATTTTGAAGAACTTTTTATCATGTGACTTCTGCCAGTTCATTCTCAGAAATCTTCACCAAGTTAAGCTAGTTAAATTATTATCCAGAACGCGATTGGTTCAAGGTGGCAGAGTAGAAGGATGTGTGCTCACTTCCTCTTATGAGAGCAACGGAATCACAACTAACTGCTGGGCAATCATCGACAGGTAGACACTGGAACTCACCAAGAAAGATATCCCACATCCAAAGACAAAGGAGAGACTGCAATGAGACGGTAGGAGGGGCGCAATCACAATAAAATCAAATCCCATGACTGCTGGGTGGGTGACTCACAAACTGGAGAACAATTATACCACGGAAGTCCACCCACTACTGGAGTGAAGGTTCTGAGCCCCATGTCAGGCTTCCCAACCTGGGGGTCCGGCAACAGGAGGAGGAAGTCTCAGAGAATCAGACGTTGAAGGCTGGCAGGATTTGATTGCAGGACTTCAACGGGACTGGGGAAAACAGAGACTCCACTCTTGCAGGGCAAGCACAGAGTGGTGTGCGCATGAGGACCCAGGGAGGAGCTGTGACCCCATAGGAGATGGAGCCAGACCTACCTGCTAGTGTTGGAGGGTTTCCTGCAGAGGCAGGGGGAAGCTGTGGCTCACTGTGGGGAGAGGGACACTGGTGGCAGAAGTTCTGGGAGGTGCTCCTTGGCATAAGCCCTCCCTGAGTCTGCCATTAGCCCCACCAAAGCACCTGTAGCCTCCAGTGCTGGGTCACCTCAGGCCAAACAACCAACAGAGAAGGAACTCAGCCCTACCCATCAGCAAACAAGTGGATTAAAGTTTTACTGAGCTCTGCCCACCAGAGCAACACCCAGCTCTACCCACTATCAGTCCCTCCCATCAGGAAGCTTGCACAAGCCTCTTAGATAGCCTCATCCACCAGAGGGCAGACAGCAGAAGCAAGAACTACAACCCTACAGCCTGTGGAACAAAAACCACATTCACAGAAAGAGAGACAAGATGACAAGGCAGAGAGCTATGTACCAGATGAAGGAACAAGATAAAACCCCTGAAAAACAACTAAATGAAGTGGAAATAGGCAACCTTTCAGAAAAAGAATTCAGAATAATGATAGTGAAGATGATCCAGGACCTTGGAAAAAGAATGGAGGCAAAGATGGAGAAGATACAAGAAATGTTTAACAAAGACCTATAAGAATTAAAGAACAAACAAATAGAGGTGAACAATACAGTAACTGAAATGAAAAATACACTAGGAGGAATCAATAGCAGAATAATTGAGGCAGAAGAATGGATAAGAGACCTGGAAGACAGAATGGTGGAATTCACTGCTGTGGAACAGGATAAAGAAAAAAGAATGAAAAGAAATGAAGACAGCCTAAGAGACCTCTGGGACAACATTAAATGCAACAGCATTCACATTATAGTGGGTCCCAGAAGGAGAAGAGAGAGAGGAAGGACCAGAGAAAATATTTGACGGGATTATAGTTGAAAACTTCCCTAACATGGGAAAGGAAAAAGCCACCCAAGTCCAGGAAGCACAGAGAGTCCCAGGCAGGATAAACCTAAGGAGAAACACACCGAGACACACAGAAATCAAATTGACAAAAATCAAAGACAAAGAAAAATTATTAAAAGCAACAAGAGAAAAACCACAAATAACATACAAGGGAACTCCCATAAGGTTAACAGCTGATTTCTCAGCAGAAACTCTACAAGCCAGAAGGGAGTGGCATGATATATTTAAAGTGATGAAAGGGAAGAAACTACAACCAAGGTGACTCTACCTGGCAAGGATCTCATTCAGATTCGATGGAGAAATCAAAAGGTTTACAGACAAGAAAAAGCTAAGAGAATTTAGCACCACCAAACCAGCTCTACAACAAATGCTAAAGGATCTTCTCTAAGTGCAAAACACAAGAAAAGAAAAGGACCTACAAAAACAAACCCAAAACAATTAAGAAAATGGTAATAGGAACATGCCTATTGATAATTACCTTAAATGTGAATGGATTAAATGCTCCAACCAAAAGACACAGGCTTGCTGAATGGATACAAAAACAAGACACATATATATGCTGTCTACAAGAGACCCACTTCAGACCTAGGGACACATACAGACTGAAAGTGAGGGGATGGAAAAAGATATTCCATGCAAATGGAAATCAAAGAAAGCTGGAGTAGCAATACTCATATCAGATAGACTTTAAAATAAAGACTGTTTACAAGAGACAAGGAAGGTCACTACATAATGATCAAGGGATCAATCCAAGAAGAAGATATAACAATTATAAATATAAAAGAGGAAACCAACAGTAACACAATAATAGTGGGGGACTTTATCACCTCACTTAATGGACAGATCATCCAGACAGAAAATTAGTAAGGAAACACAATCTTTAAATGACACAATAGACCAGATAGATTTAATTGATATTTATAGGACATTCCATCCAAAAACAGCAGATTACACTTTCTTCTCAAGTGCACATGGAACATTCTCCCAGATAGATCACATCTTGGGTCCCAAATCAAGCCTCGGTAAATTTAAGAAAATTGAAATCATATTAAGCATCTTTTCTGACCACAATGCTATGAGATTAGAAATAAATTATGGGGAAAAAACCCCGTAAAAAACACAAACACATGGAGGCTAAACAATACGTTACTAAATAACCATGAGATCACTGAAGAAATCAGAGCGGAAATCAAAAAATACCTAGAGACAAATGACAACGAAAACACGATGATCCAAAACCTATGAGATGCAGCAAAAGCAGTTCTAAGCGGGAAGTTTATAGAAACAAGAAAGCTCTCAGATAAATAATCTAACCTTACACCTAAAGGAACTAGAGAAAGAAAAACAAACAAAACCCAAAGTTACTAGAAGGAAAGAAATCATAATGGTCAGAGCAGAAATAAATGAAATAGAAACAAAGAAAACAATAGCAAAGATCAATAAAACTAGAAGCTGGTTCTTTGAGAAGATAAACAAAATTGATAAACGTTTAGCCAGACTCATCAAGAAAAAGAGGGAGAAGACTCAAATCAATAAAATTAGAAAAGAAAAAGAAGAAGTTACAATGGACACTGCAGAAATACAAAGCATTATAAGAGATTACTACAAGCAACTCTATGCCAATAAAATGGACAACCTGGAAGAAATGGACAAATTCTTAGAAAGGTATAACCTTCCAAGACTGAACCAGGAAGAAATAGAAAATATGAACAGACCAATCACAAGTAATGAAATTGAAACTGTGATTAAAAATATTCCAACAAACAAAAGTCCAGGTCCAGATGGCTTTACAGGTGAATTCTATCAAACATTTAGAGAAGAGCTAACACCCATCCTTCTCAAACCCTTCCAAAAAATTTAAGAGGAAAGAACAATCCCACACTCATTCTACGAGGCCGCCATCATCCTGACACCAAAACCAGACAAAGATACTACAAAAAAAAAAAGAAAATTACAGACCAATATCACTGATGAATATAGATGCAAAAATCCTCAACAAAATACTAGCAAACAGAATCCAACATCACATTAAAAGAATCATACACCACGATCAAGTGGGATTTACCCCAGGGATGCAAGGCTTCTTCAATACATGCAAATCAATCAACGTGATACACCATATTAACAAATTGAAGAATAAAAACCATATGATCATCTCAATAGATGCAGAAAAAGCTTTTGACAAAATTCAACACCTATTTGTGATTAAAAACTCTCCAGAAAGTGGGCATAGAGGGAACCTACCTCAACACAATAAAGGCCATATACGACAAATCCACAGCCAACATCATTCTCAATGGTGAAAAACTGAAAGCATTTCCTCTAAGATCAGGAACAAGACAAGGATGTCTGCTCTCGCCATTGTTATTCAACATAGTTTTGGAAGTCCTAGCCATGGCAATCAGAGAAGAAAAAGAAATAAAAGGAATACAAATTGGAAAAGAAGACATAAAACTGTCACTGTTTGCAGATGATATGATACTATACATAGATAATCCTAAAGATGCCACCAAAAAACTAGTAGAGTTAATCAATGAATTTGGTAAAGTTGCAGGATACAAAACTAATGCACAGAAATCTCTTGCATTCCTATACACTAACAATGAAAGATCAGAAAGAGAAATTAAGGGAACAACCCCATTCACCATTGCAACAAAAAGAATAAAATGCCTAGGAAGAAACCTACCTAAGGAGGTCAAAGACCTGTACTCAGAAAACTACAAGACACTGATGAAAGAAATCAAAATGACAGAAACAGATGGAGAGATATACCATGTTCTTGGATTGGAAGAATCAATATTGTGAAAATGACTATACTACCCAAAGCAATCTACAGATTCAATGCAATCCCTATCAAATTACCAATGGCATTTTTTACAAAACTAGAACAAAAAATCTTAAAATTTGTATGGAGACACAAAAGACCCCAAATAGCTAAAGCAATCTTGAGGGGAAAAAATGGAGCTGGAGGAATCAGACTTCCTGAGTTCAGACTATACTACGAAGCCACAGTAATCAAGACGATATGGTCCTGGCACAAAAACAGAAAGATAGATCAGTGGAACAGGATAGAAAGACCAGAGATAAACCCATGCACCTATGGTCAACTAATCTATGACAAAGGAGGCAAGGATATACAATGGAGAAAAGACAGTCTCTTCAATAAGTGGTGCTGGGAAAACTGGACAGCTACATGTAAAAGAATGGAATTAGAACACTCCCTAACACCATACACAAAAATAAACTCAAAATGGATTAGAGACCTAAATGTAAGACCAGACACTATAAAACTCTTAGAGGAAAACATAGGAAGAACACTCTTTGACACAAATCACAATAAGATCTTTTTTGGACACACCTCCTAGAGTAATGGAAATAAAAACAAAAATAAACAAATGGGACCTAATGAAACTTAAAAGCTTTTGCACAGCAAAGGAAACTATAAACAAGCTGAAAAGACAACCCTCAGAATGGGAGAAAATATTTGCAAATGAATCAACGGACAAAGGATTAATCTCCAAAATACATAAACAGGTCATGCAGCTCAATATTAAAAAAACAACTCAGTCAGAAAATGGGCAGAAGACCTAAATAGACACTTCTCCAAAGAAGACATACAGATGGCAAAGAAACACATGAAAAGCTGCTCAACATGACTAGTTATTAGAGAAATGCAAATCAAAACTACAATGAGGTATCACCTCACACCAGTCAGAATGGGCATCACCAGCAAATCTACAAACAACAAATGCTGGAGATGGTGTGGAGAAAAGGGAACCCTCTTGCACTGTTGGTGGGAATGTTAATGGATACAGCCACTCTGGAGAACAGTATGGAAGTTGCTTAAAAAACTAAAAACAGAATTACCATATGACCCAGCAATCCCACTACTGGGCATATACCCAGAGAAAACCATAATTCAAAAAGACACATGCACCCCAATGTTCAATGCAGCAATATTTACAATAGCCAGGACATGGAAGCCACCTAAATGCCCATCAACAGACAAATGCATAAAGAAGATGTGGTACATACATAGTGGAATATTACTCAGCCATAAAAAGGAACGAAATTAGGTCATTTGTAGAGATGTGGACGGACTTAGAGACTGTCATACAGAGTGAAGTAAGTCAGAAAGAGAAAAACAAATATTGTATGTTAACGTATATATGAGGAATCTAGAAAAATGCTACAGATGAACCGGTTTGCAAGGCAGAAATAGAGACATGTAGAGAACAAATGTATAGACACCAAGGGGGGAAAGCAGGGGGTGGTGGTGGTGGTGGGATGAACTGGGAGATTGGGATTGACATGTATACACTAATATGCATAAAATAGATAATAAGAACCTGCTGTTTAAAAAAATATAAAATTCAAAAAAAATTATTATCCAGGTACAGAATACACTGTCTTTCATCATTTGATTGATTTGATTTCCCCACTTCCTGCCATGAACTGTCCACTTAGTGCATTATGTGTTTCAGACCAGACAGTCTGCAGACTGCCCGAAGGCCTTGGCAGGGAAAAAACAAACAAACAAAATAACATTAAACGAAACTAAATGTGGATGCAGGAAACAGACAACATATGGTTTCTGAATGACTTGGGGGTACACCTGTCTCACTGAACCAAAACAGTGCTTCTCTCAGTTAAAGCAGCAAAAACCACGAAACACAAGTTATGTTGGTGGGATTCATGTGACTTTTAATTCTCATTTTACTAACATTTTACAGTAAGTGTGGGGAGTAAAGATGGGGTGGAGTAAGGGAAAGGAAGAAGCGAAAAGTATTCTTTCAAGTTCCGTGAACGACTGAAGCATGTGCTAGGATAAGAAAGTTCAGTAAAAGCATCATGTCCTTTTCACCACAGAGTTCCTAATGGAGATGTGTGGCAGAGATATAGCAACTCTTTAGATCTGGTGGAAGTGACTCCAACAGAGAATTAATTCTACATCAAACTTGGCACACATGGAAGACTGGGCAATGCAGCTGCTACACAGCTGGGCAGATGAAAACTGAACTCTCCATAATCTACTTCCTAGCATGTGAGTAGGAGCATGTGTGCCTCTTCTCTGGTCTGAGTATCTCTTCGTCTCCAGCAGGGAAGGGAGACCCCACTAACCATGCAGCAGTGGGAAAACTGTTTGGGCAAGACTCTTTTAGAAAAGAGAAATATTTCTTTTTTGTATTCGCTGGTGGTGTTGATTGACCAGAAGTGTCTTCTTTTACTTTTGGGCAGGAGCATTGCGTCCTGGTGATAACATAATCTATACTTAGCACTCTTAAAAGGTGTAAGAGTGAAACCAAGGCCTCCTTAGGACCTAGACTAGTGGGAAGGGGAATATGTGGATTCTGTCTAAGGGTAAAGGCATGAAACAGCTAATTCTCTATCACCACAAATGAACTGCCACAGATAAATGAGACCTTGGCTTTTCCCCTTCATACAAATACCTCTTCTAGCTTATACTACTAAATCTAAGGTCAGCTTAATCACAGTTTGGGATTAACTATGACTGTGCTTCTAAAGTTAAGGTGAAAAGCTACACTCAATGAAGTATTCCTTTTTCCTGATTAAGTGGATTTGAATAAGCTAAAAGCCTAAAATCTAGGGACCTTTTTCAATATTTTATTTGTTGGGGGCAACCCATAAAACTTATCACTGCCATTTCTTTTAAACTATAGCAATAGAAGGACATGAAATGGACAGGGAGAAGTCACTACACAAATCACAGAAATGGTCAGCATGCATCTAATTCTACCTATTGAGCAGAGAGAGCTAAAGGGGGTAAGTTCTTTTGAGAAGAACCGAAATGTATTTCAAAGGGATAAATACTACACTAGCCTTTTTTTTTTTTCTTCTGAATGGAAGAAAAGGATATATGGAAATGAGGGGGGATGGGAGGGAAAGAGTCCATTAAACAAACACCTATCATTTGTGAAACAGTTCTATCAGAGTGGTGTCAGGTGTGGACCGTGGGTTTATCTTTGGCAGTGACCTTATGTTTTAGGAATCTAGAGTGAGATTAAATAGCTGGGTAATGGCTGGGTGTGGTGAGTGAATATAGGTTTTAATTTCAATTCACAGCAAAATGATGATGATCACAGATTTAGTACCTTAGTCTGTACTTCCTCTGTACCTGAATCATCTATTGCTGTGAAGTCTGTACTTCCTCTGTACCTGAATCATCTATTGCTGTGAGAAAGCTGCATTCTTAGATAACTCCTCTGTGATTGCTCTAGGACTGCCATTTGCTCCAATCTAAGGTGTGGTTTTCTTATTAGAGAAAGTAAGTATTCAATGCTAAATATGAGACTGAAGCCTTGAAAACATTGTATAGTGGCGACAGGTGTTTTGGATCAGGAATAGGCTGTTTAACAAGTCAAATGCATATTATCCCCTCTTAAGCATTAACTTTTTTCAAGCAACAGAATTATATTTTTTGGCTTGAAATGGTGCTTTCTTCTATATTTGATTTCTCGGTTTTCTTAGCAGATATCACTGTCTCCTCCAATATTTCTTCAAAACTTTCCCCTATCTGGGAGGTTTTCTTCGTGGCTACCTTAGAAGCCTCCTCTTCCTCCTCCTCTTTCTTAAGAGACAGCCCAGTGGATGAGACTTTGGAGGTGGTAGAACTGAGGATTCTAGGAGGGAGCAGATAACTTGGATTGGGAAGTGGATTCAGCCCCGAAATGCTTACTCCACTGGTGCTAAAACGTGTCTCTTCGCCTTCCAGCAGTTTCCTGTAAATCCAACAGAGAAAAACTCTCAGGAAGTCAACTTGAAACTTTTAAAGAATTTAACCCTCCAGCCTCTATTCATTTTAGAAAGATTAGAAAGATTTCGCAGTTTCTTCATGAGATTGAGGCCAATAAATATTGAATTTCAAGGCTCAAAGACCTGGACTTTATCTGGCACGTGCACACACACACTCAAACACACACACACACTCACAAATCTTTAGCACAAGCTGCGTTTAAAGCACTGTCAAGGGGAAACCTATCCTATTCGCAAATACATTTAAAAAAACCCTACAACTCCCCTTGGTTTCGTCACACCCATTTTTGGCACTTAAGAGTCTACAAAGCTCTAAGGAGAAGTAATTTTACTAATTAACACCTTAAGTGCAACTGGGATAGGAAGGTAAGAAGTCCACAAAGGAATTGCCTAATCAGCCTGAACTTGAGATTTGTATTTTTTTCAACGTGTAGGGAGGGGTACAAAGGAAACGGAATCAGCAATAACAGAAACCAGTGAATTAAACTGTTTCAGATACCAAGCTTTTTCCCAGCCTGGCTTAAACAGCATCATAAAAGCATGGCCCCAATACCTTTTTTTCTCATAACTCTAATAATTTTTATCATTTTTTTTTTAAATCAGAAACTCAAAACACTATCAACTCCGCTTGGAGCTTTGTTTTGAAGTAGTATACATAGTGTAAGGAAAAAAAGAAAAAATTTTCAGACAGATCTGGGGTTGAGTTTGAGCTCTTCCATTACCAGCACTGTGCCTTTGAGCATGTTGCACAGTCTGTGGTTCAAGTTTTCTCATCTGCAAAATGGGAATAATATGACTTGATACCTAGATAATTTATATGCAGTATCTAATATAGTGCCTGGCACGCAGTAGTCATTCAAAAAATAGTAGCTGCTGTTATTTATTTAGAATTTTATTTAATTTATTTTTTTATACAGCAGGTTCTTATTAGTTATCTATTTTATACATATTAGTGTATACATGTCAATCCCAATCTCCCAATTCATCACACCACCACCACCCCCACCCTGTATTTATTTTTTTTAGAGGTAAATGTTCACTTACATATTGCTTGAGTAGGAATCCAGGGGGATTTTGGGACTTTCACTTACATATTGCTTGAGTAGGAATCCAGTCACCTTTTGGGACTTTCTATGTTACATGAACCTTATTTTTAAAGTTAGAGTCTGATGGATTTTATTTCAACCTCTGTGCACTCACATTATCCCCTTAAATCCTTGCAGAGGTAGGTAGACTACTCCAGGCCTAGTAAGGTGGAACTGGGATATAACCAAGTCGAGGGACATAAGGGTCAGCTCACCTGGAAGGAGCCCGTGATACCTTTCCTTAACCCCCGCCCCCCCTCACCCATCAGAAATCAGAGAGACTAAAACCACTTATTTGGGTAGAGATGCCCCAGGTGATGGGATCTGCTTGGGTGAGCATGCCCTGTGACATACCTGTAAGCTGCTATCTCAATGTCAAGAGCCATTTTGACATTGAGCAAGTCCTGGTACTCCCGAAGGTGACGGGCCATCTCACTCTTGGTGTTCCTCAGATCATTCTCCAGCTGCCCAATGTTATCCTGAAAAGCAACGCATGTCCAACATATTTAGGCCAAAGCAGCTGACATTCATGGAGACTGAGATTGAGAAAGCAAGGATTCTCAACCCTGCCTACACATTAAAAATCCAGACCTGTCCCCCAGCCCAGATTCTGATTCATTTGTTCTAGGGTGGGGTCCCAGCATCTGCATTTTTTCATAAAGGTCCCCAGGAGATTTGGATACATTTCTACCACGGAGCACACGGTTCTAAACTGAATACTGGGGAAATATTTATTTTTTACTTACTTACCGTCCCTCCCTTGCTTGCTGTATTACTGCTGAATCACTCAGTTGTTACAGGTACTTTCCCAAACCAAAGGCTCAGGTTAGGAGCTTAGATTCAGAAAATTCCAACTGTGGACAGCACAGAGGGGATGGCAAGTCTCTGCCTCCATTTGTTTTGATGGTTTCCTGGAAGTCTGCTACTCAATCACTTTACTGAAAGCATTTTCATGACAGATAGGAGGAAGCATAAACACTCCAAGGATTTTTTTTTTAATCCAAATGGCAGATTGAAATTATAATATTTTTTTAAAAAGAAACTAAGTTCATATAATCCTTTTGCTTTAAGTTCCTCCAAGTGCAAACCCAGGCACAGAAGAAAAATAGCTTTAAATCTGTGATTCTTGAGAAACCAGAGGATCTTTTAAAAACACAGTGGATCCCATTACTCATCTTCCTAAAACCCTCCAACAGTTTTGGAATTAAGTCCAAACTCCTCAGCATGGCCTCTACTTTTCCCCTTGCTCAATGTGTTTCAGCTACCCTGGCCTTCTCTTTTGCTCCTTAAACTTACTAAGTTCATTGCTATCCCAGGCCCTTTAGGCTAGCTATTTCCTCTGTTTGGAATGCTCTGTGGTGGGTCTTCACATGACTGACATCATGTCATAACTAGATTCAGTTCAAATGCCCTTTACTAAGACAGGTCTTCCTCAGCATCCAGTTTAAGTACCCTTTCCACACCGATCTAGCACGTGATTTTACCTTAAACCAGGGCAGCTGCTATCCCATGAAGGAACTTTGTGTAGATTAGAAAAAGGCACCTCCAGTGGGAAGACAACTTAGAAAAAAGCCCCCATTTGAAACTGGCCACTCTGATTTTTATTTATTTATTATATTTTAAAAATAGATTTATTTATTTATTTTTGGCTGCGTTGGGTCTTCGTTGCTGCACGTGGGCTTTCTCTAGTTGCGGCGAGCGGGGGCTGCTCTTCGTTGCAGTGTGCAGGCTTCTCATTGCGGTGGCTTCTCTTGTTGCGGAGCGCCGGCTCTAGGCGCGTGGGCTTCAGTAGTTGCAGCACGCGGGCTCAGTAGGTGTGGCTCGCGGGCTCTAGAGCGCAGGCTCGGTAGTTGTGGCGCACGGGCTTAGTTGTTCCGCGGCATGTGGGATCTTCCCAGACCAGGGATCTAACCCGTGTCCCCTGCATTGGCAGGCAGATTCTTAACCACTGCGCCACCAGGGAAGTCCCCACTCTGCTTTTTAGCTCTTATCATTATCTGGGTAATTCCTTGTTGTGGGGGGCTGTCCTATGAACGTAGGATTTTTAGCAGCATCCCTGACCTCTATCCACTAGATGCCAGTAGCACGTGCCCTGCCTCCCAGTTGTGAAAATCAACAATGTCTCCAGACACTGCTAAACGTCCCTGGGAGGGTGAATCACTATTAGAGAACAATTGAACCAGGATGTAATTTACATGGAAACCTGGACCCCTTCTGTCTAGTTCTCCTCTGGAAGCCCACAGCCTAGCACAATGCACATTGTAGATGCTCAATGAATGACTGTTGAATGAATGAATGATGCTACATAAGCATTTCTTTTCTTATTCTGAGCAAATAATTTATATAATTCAGTTGCAACTCTGTCAACATGAAGAGCACAATGACTGAGAGTTATTTTTATGAAGTAGTGATGCAGATAAAAATATCAGAAACCTCAAGAAAGTAAGAGCTGAGGAACCTTTGAACTTCCCTTGTGGGGATGTTGAAGCAATGGTGAAAGGCAGGGCTGACACATTGGGGGTACAAACTTCCAAATCAAGAGAATCTGCAGAAAGAACAAAAATTCATACCACCTACCTGTTCTATAAATATTGACAGGAATACCACAAAGAAGAAACTCAATTAACTGATGGGTACAGAGCAAGGGATGATAAGCAGTGGGGAAAATACATAATACACTGGACAGTGATGAAAATATTCCAAAGTGTGTTAAGAGATCATGAGAGTTTAAAAGGATTTTTACCAAGAAATTTTACTGGATGGTTGCTATATTTGAGGTTAAACTAGCCTACAAGTAAGTCTGCTAGTGACGCATTAGAGGTAAGAGAATCAATATTATTGTGGTAAGGGGGAAAAGCATCTAGGGTGAAGGAAAAAGGAGAAAGGGGAGGGAGTATACTCATTATGCAAAGGAGCAAGAGAAATGTTACATGAGGAAAAAAAGAGGATTTCATCAGGATCTTTGGGTTGCATTTCTTGCCCTGCCACAAACATCTAACATACCTCATTCAGTTTTCTATATTTTAGTTTCTTTGAAACTTCCATTTCTGTATATGGGAAATTACAGTGTTTATTCTTTTCTGAGATCCTCAAGTTAGGATGCCAATTTAATGCACCTCACATTATTATGTGATGAATCCATTATCTGTTAAATTAGATAATAGGCATTAGAACAGCATTTGGCACCTAGGAATGCTCAATAAATGTTAGTGATTTTTATTATTGTTAATATCTCTACCCTTGTTAACTCTCTACCCTTGTAATGATATGGACAAATTAATCACGAGCCCTCCCTACAACCCTTTAGATAACTAAGGAAGGCAACATAAAATAAAATTTTAATGTTGGAGAGTTGGAGGCAAACCCCTTAAAGCACCACATTATTATTTTTTGTTTGTTTTTCACGAAGATGTACATCTCCGTAACAGATTTTTTAAAAATCACAATTTTAAATAAAAACCTTTCTAAAGTGGTTTGTAGTACTCTTACCTAGGACACTAAACACAATGCAACCTTTCTCAGCAACTAAGGATTAAGACAATGACCAATTATTTTCCTAGAATACTGTGATGTGATTTTTAGGTCAACTAAGATATATCAGACTGTTTATTTCTATCCTAAATGGCCCCTTAGAGCAGTATTTTTTGTAATTTAAAAAAGTTTTTTTAAATTTTATTATTTTTTATACAGCGGTTCTTATTAGTTATCTATTATATATATATTAGTGTATATATGTCAATCCCAATCTCCCAATTCATAGAGTAGTGTTTGAGTTAGTGTTTGCTACGTATTGGTTTTCTTTGTCCTGAAAGTTTAACTGATCTGTTTCTACTCATTCTTGACAATGCCTGACTCCAGTGGCTCCTCTTCTTTATCTTGCTGCAGGCTTGAAATCCAAATAGCAAAGTACTTTAGAATCATGTAAAGTTAACAATAAACAGGCTGGGGGCAGCAAAAGGGCCAACTTCCCAATATGTGATTTAGAGATAGACATTTTGTCACATCAGCAGGTTAATTAGGTCCTTTTTAAAAAAATTATTTTTGTTTCACAGCTGTGTTTTCTGAATGAGAGGTTGTTGGGGACCCGAGTTCCAGATAGATGAAATTTCCTTAAACTTTTCTGTTACACATTTCACATGTCTATTTTATGGATCAGTGTAGACAGAAAGCACGACTTTGCTCCTGTTAGAAGGAACTGTGCTGACTGCTGACCACTGCTCCTCAGTGTCCAGTCTCTTGTTTGCACTCTCTTCCCCACACCAGGCTGTCTTGCATTGCCCTTCAAAAGCCCTGCCAAAGATGGCCTCCAGCTCGAAATGTGAGCAGAGCGCTGCAGACTGCTCCCTCCCCCAACCACGCAGCTACTGCTGGATTAGCCTGAGGGAGTGGGAGAGAGGCACTCCCAGCTCCAGCGGGGGTCTCTCTTGGAATGGCTAAACCAAGTGCTGAGCGTCTTCCTCAGGGCCGGAAGGAAGGATGCGGGCTGGGAGTAAAGAGAGAGAACTGGCCACACTAGCATCTGCAGTGGAGCATAGGAACAACAGACGGTGCTGTGGGTTTCATCACTTTGAGGGGCCCTCAGCCAGGTGAGCAGTAATGAGTGCGGCACTCACTGATTGAAAGAGGCTGTTCAGAATTACCGCTCTGCCTGATAAAAATGAAGGTGGGGAGAGAGGATTTCTATGCATGGTACACTCACAGGTCACTGTGCTGCCTTTTCTCACTCCTGTCTTTGCTTCATCCCATATTTTTTTTTTCCTACCATACTTCAAAATGTTGCATTATATGTATTTCTATAGGCTGGTTTACACTGGGAAATGTGGTTTAAGTCAATGCACACCCAAATCAGTCTGAGGAGTGACGGTGCTTTTATCGAAATTGCGTATTCCTGGGCCCCACCTACAAACTGCTGAATCCATATCTTTGGGAGTGGGCCTGAGAATCTTTCTGTTAAGCGCCCAAGTAACCTTGGTGGGTCAATGGGTTTAGGAACCACTAGTTTTTTATTTTCTGTAAAGGCTCTATCAGGATGGCCCAGGTAACAATAATACAGTGAAGTAGAGGGGGCAAAACAGAACAAAAGAAAGCAAAAAGCACATGGATGAGTTGGAAAAAAAAAAAAAAGAGAGAGAGGGACCAAATGAAGCTTTTTTCTTGAATTCTAATTTCAGAAATGGATCTATCAAGCTATAGATTTTTACTCAGCCACTGCCACCCCCAATCTCCAAGGGGCCAGCCCCTTCCTCCTATTTAATTAGGCCGCATTCCAATCTCATACTGGAAAGAAGAGGGCAGACTTGGCTCATCTCCCTGGAGAGCATTAACTAATGGTGTGATCTTGATTGTTCAGCAAGGTCTTTCAAGGAAAGCTTCAGCTTTCCAAGACTGACCACAGTATAGGGCCAGGGCCCCCAGTACCCTACAAAAACGTCCTTCGACATCTTTGGCAGAGCAAGGACTCTAATGGTGGTGAAGCAGCTATGCAGGAATGGAAAACCTTCAGCTAAAGAGGGTGGCTCTGGGGCTTCCCTGGTGGCGCAGTGGTTGAGAGTCCGCCTGCCGATGCAGGGGACACGGGTTCGTGCCCTGGTCCGGGAGGATCCCACATGCCGCGGAGCGGCTGGGCCCGTGAGCCATGGCCGCTGAGCCTGCGCGTCCGGAGCCTGTGCTCCGCAACGGGAGAGGCCACAACGGTGAGAGGCCCGCGTACCGCAAAAAAAAAAAATAAAAATAAAATAAATAAAGAGGGTGGCTCTGTTTGGCTTCTGAGGACAACAGCCCTAACTCCTCATAATGTTTCCTGTTACCCGATTCAGGCTCTCTCATACACCACTGTATACTTACTATGTCACCTTGAATCATTCATCACCCTTTCAAAAGTGTGATAAGCTTTCTTTCCTCAAATAGGCTGTTAGCTCTCAGGAGCAGGGAAAACGTGACTTTAATGGGGCCCTCCTCTGCCTCTAAGAGGGTGGCAAACTTGCAAAGAAAGATGAACCTACCACTAATCTCTGAAGCAGAAGAAAGAACAGCCTCCATTACTGCAGTGAAAGGGGAGGGGGAGGGGGTTAGAGGGCAAGAAAACAATGGCTGAATCTCACTGTGGAGGAGGCTTTTCATCTCAGTCAGCACTGCTAAGACTGCTACAGAGAATAGCCCAATGACTCCCTTGTGGCTTCAGGACTTCAGGATCCCTAGGTGAAGATGTGAGCCCCACCTGAGCCTTAGGTCCTACGAGGTAGGTAGGATACACACACACACACACACACACACACACACACACACACACACACACACATATATACATGTATATATGTTGTCTGATCTTCTCTTCCATTCAAAGCAGGTCCACTGAGGCTCTGAGGCTAAAGCTGACGGGGGAAGCACTGCAGAGCTGCATGAACTGCAGTTTCTGTTGTTTTTTGTTTTCTGCAGACTACATCTCCATGACCCTACTATTGTCTAACACTGAAAGCCTTTTAAAGCAAACAAAACAAGCCAGACAATACTGTCGCTACCTCTCAGAATACAGGGGCTATAATGAGCAAACAGAGGACATGGCAAAGCCCAATTCAGATGGAGGTTGTGGGTAAGTTATCCTTTTTAGAGAAATACTGGGCTAGCCCTCCAGAAGACCACCTAACTCATCCTTTGAAGCTTCTAGAAGAAAACATGAAGTCTCAATTAACTAAATGTGATTAGTTCAGGCCATCTGGGACCTAGGCCACATAGTGAAAAGTTCAAGTTACAGATATTGAAGTGGAATAGAAGTATTTGAATATTACTGTAATTCCAAACACCAAAACAAATGATCTAAGCAAGCTTCCTTCCTTTATCAAAGGGAGTAATTTATAATGAACAGCAAATACTGCACATCAATAGCTCCAGACTCAAATAGCATTTTGAGGTTTCACTCCTTTCTTGATTGTATTTTATTAATGTTCCCAAACCCCATTAATTTTATCAAATGTAAACTTTGATCTTGGCTAGAATGAATTATAGCAAGTTTCTGAATTATTAGCATTCTATCCCATGGACTTTTTTATTGCACCTTGAAACTGAACCACACTATTTAGATTCTTTTCTACACTTTTCTCCTGCCTCTGTGTCCTTTGTGGTCATAAGCCCAGAATGTTCTATGTGGTAAAACTGAAGATGCAGTGGCCTTTGTCTGGAGAGAAAAGGAGGAAAGAGCCAATCGATACCTTCACCGGGGCTTAGAGGACAGGCAAAGACGGAAAAAAAATAAGTGACCTATAACAAAGATGAACCCATCTCTGTGATTTATCACATGCACTTAGGATGGAAAAATGTTAAGGAAATGGGCATTTTCGAGTGGGACTTCACTGCTGCTGAGCAGATTAAGTGGTTTTTGTTAAGTGCTAAGCCATCCATGAAAGTGAAAATTGATGCTGTCCACGAGGTGACCTTTTTGACTGCAGGTAGCCAAGACTGATGTGTTGGTGTTGCAAGAGAAAAAAAAAAAATCAAAGCAGTTAATTGCCTAGAGACTCATAACTGGGACATGAGACAAGAGGGAAATTCTGAGATGGGAAGAACGAGAGATCAGCACCGAGGACAGCGACCGACCACGCTCATTTGCTGACAGCTGCAAAGCTTTCTTTAGGAAGTAGTAACATTACTCGGTGGAGGAGGGAACCGTGTATATGTGTTGGGGGAGGACAGAGCAGAGCGGTTATTACTAGCCCAATCACTCATCTTGTTGGCTCCCAATCTCTACTCCTTTGAGGGCAAAAGTCAAGACAATGGGATAGAACCCTTCCCAGTTTAGTCCCTCATTCTTCCCCCAACCCAAGGGCAGGACTATTTCCAGGGCGCACAGAAAGCCTTTCAAAGTCAATCAAACAAGCCAGACAGCGGAAACAGCACCACCAGCCATGGAGAGGCTGTGACCCACCCGCGTTGGGCTCACTCCTACTTTGGGTGGGTGTTGTTCTTCAGGTCGCCAGCGTGTTTATGCCCACTTGCTGACAGGGAGGCATGAGGTAGATTTTAAGACTCCGAAGAACAGAAGCTTGAGGGCTTCTTTGTTAGAAGGGCTTGGATAGGGACGTTAAGTGAGGGGCAGGGAAAGAGGGCGTCCAGGCCCCTAAAATTAGCGAGAGAGGCTCCAGGGCTTTGTGTTTGCTAATGCCTCCAGGCGGGGCTCTTTCTGTCCCCTCCCTTATCCTCCCCTTGGTTTCTAGAGCCCCAACTGTGCGGGAAGTATGAGCGGGAGAGAACAGGACTCCCCTCCCTACGCAGCATTCCAACCTTTACCTGGTAGCTGGCCACCTCGGCACTGTGACGCTCCTCCAGCTCCAGGATCTGCCTCTCCAGGGACTCGTTGGCCCCGCGCAGCCCCTCGATCTCGATGGTGCGTGCCTGCAGCTGGCGCCGGTACTCGTGAATCTCCTCGCGGCTGGCCCGGATGGCCTCGGTGCTGCGCGCCGCCTGCTCGTTCAGGTTGGCAAACTTGGACTTGTACCACTCCTCAGCTGACTGCAGGTTCTTGGCGGCCAGGGACTCATACTGGGCGCGGATCTCCCTCAGCGCCGAAGTCAGGTCTGGTTTAGCCACAGCCACGTCCACCTCGGCCGCGGCCTGCGACGACGCCTGCAGCGTGGCCAGTAGCTCGGCCACCTCCTCGTCGTGCACCTGGCGCACGAAGGCCAGCTCGTCCAGCAGCGACTCCACCTTCTTCTCCAGATCCAGGCGGGCCAGCGTGGCGCCGTCCACGTCGCGCTGCTGCGCCTTCAGGGCGCGCTCGGCCCCTTCGCGCCCTCGGCTCTCCTCCTCGCAGCGTGCCCGTAGCCGCTGCACCTCCTCCGCCAGCCCGTCGCGCTCCAGCAGGGCTTGCGCGCGCGCCGAGCTCGCCTCCTCCAGCTGCGCGCGCAGCTCGCGCAGCTCGCGCTGGAAGAGCTCTCCGAGGCGCGACGGCTCGGCGTGGCGCTGCCGCAGCGCGGCCAGCTCGGCCTCGAGCGCGCGGTTCTGCGTCTCCAGCTGGTGTACCTTCTCGATGAACATGGCGAAGCGGTCGTTGAGGCCCTGAAGCTGCTCCTTCTCGTTAGTGCGGATGATCTTGTACTCGTTGGTGCGCGCCGCCGCCTGACTCAGGTCCAGCCCGTCGGACGCCGGAGACCGGCGGTAGGCCAGGCCCAGGCCGAGCGACGAGGCCGAGGAGCAGGCAGCCGAGGAGGCCACATTGCAGCGGGACAGCGACTGCGAGCGGAAGCTACCCGCGCCGCCGGCCCCGGGGAGGCGCGAGGACAGGCGCGAGCCGTCTCCGAATACCTTGCGGTAGGAGGAGGCGGCGCCCAGGTAGTGCTCCGAGCCGAAGCTCATGGTGCCGGGACCAGGACCGGGAGAGCGGCTGCGCTGGAGCTGACGAGGAGAAGAGAGGTGAGCCGGCCCGGACGCGGCGGAG
Source organism: Phocoena phocoena (assembly GCF_963924675.1). Classification (NCBI taxonomy): domain Eukaryota; kingdom Metazoa; phylum Chordata; class Mammalia; order Artiodactyla; family Phocoenidae; genus Phocoena; species Phocoena phocoena. The sequence goes on from NC_089234.1 coordinate 25,464,479, forward strand.
CGGTGTGCACCGGGTTTTAAGGCGTGGGGTGGCGGGGTTGGGGGGGTGCCTGGGGCGGCGCGTTGTGGGCGGAGCTCCTGCTCCGGGTCTGGCGGAGAGAGGGAGGGGGGGCGTCCAGGAGCGGGGGCGGGGAAGCGCAGTGACTACCGCAGCTGCGCGCGCCGCGGACCGAGGGCGCGGGGACAGAGCCATTTGCGTAGGAGCCACCGCCTGTCTGAAGCGTCCGTCCCCGAGAGTTATCTGGTTTGGAAGTGACTTGTGCGGAAGGGTGCCTAAACGATGGGGGTTTCCCATCCGGAAACCACACGGCTCCGTCGCGTCCCTTGACCCTGTCCTCCTTGCCCCCTTTAATCCACTGGGAGGTTAGTGTTTTCTGGGAGGTATGCTGTACGCTCATCGCCACCCTGGAGCTCCCGAGCGTGAGGTCCTGTTTTTCCAGACAGAGTGTGGACCCTCAGGGCGCGGCTTTGGCCCCTCCCTCTGCCCGCTTGGGGTTCCCAGGGGAGAAGTGGGTCTACGTCAGAGAGCATCTCGTCAGCTGTTCCTCTGCAGCTCTCCGGAGCGCCCGGGGTTGGGTGGCTGTGCTGAAAGCCTGTGACGCCCGGGAAGAGAGGGGAGGAAGGTAAAGGGAGTGGGCCTGAGTTGCAGAGACTGGAGAGAAGCGGAGGAAAGAGCTGGGATGGCCACGATGGGCAGAGCTGAGGTGCCACTGCCACTTGTATAAGCGTGCTCTCCTGTTCACCACAGTCCCCCGCCACTCTCCATTGAATAACGTCCACCTTCTTAATTTAGTTACTTTACCTGTCTCGCCCTGTAGGCAGGCATTTGAGATTTCAGTCTGTGTAAATGTTCATCTGGTTTAGGGAGGGCCCCTTCTTGTGGAGATCTGTCTTTGGACAAAAGAGGTCCCTGCGAACAGATTAAACTCCAAAAGTGGGGAAGAGTGCTGATGACTGAGCTGGCCTCCTTCACTACACAGTGGTGGATTTCCAAGAATGGGATCTGTAAAGATGAAGGCTGGGAGGAGGTCGGGTGGGGTCTTCAAATTTATAATCTCTCAGGATGTGGCTATGGCTTTGAAGAGGGAGGATGAAGAACTTTTTAGTAGATTCCAGAATTCCAAACTGAAGGCCTTTCTTGATCTTGGAATCTCAAGGATGTAGTTCTAGGATAAGTTTTACTTTCATGGAGGAAATATTACCTGAGACAGGCCACTAAAGGAAGGGGGGAATAGAGGCCTATGGGACTTTGGAGCGTATTCTTGGCTTTGTGCTTTATGTCATGTAAGATGGTCAGGCCCTGCCACAGCCTGTCTCTGTGGTTCCTCATCAGACCAGGACCTGAGCTGGAGGGACTCAATGCTGAGTTCAGTGGGCTCAGAAATTCCTGGTGATGTGAAGGATGGAAGAGTGCTAACATCACAGAATGAATATTCTCTGCCAGCCTTTGTGCCAGGAATTTTGCATAGGTTTACCTCCTTTTGGCCACTCTTCAAGGTAGCCCTTTCCCCCATCTTACAGATAAGAAACCAAGGCTTAGCTGCAGCACTCTGCATAAGGTCACTAGCAAGCAAACATTCTTTCCTCGCTGCATAATTCTACTTCTTAGAAAAATGAGACTCTTGAAGTCTTATTAATTTCCATGCAGCCAGAATAAAGCTAAGTAGGCTTCAGGAAAGTTTTGGCCAATAACAAAGTAGCAGGCTGGTTTGTAATTCAAAGAATTAGAGGTGATGGGTTTGAATTGTGGCTGCTGCCACTTCCTAAGCATGTGGGGATAACAACGCCCACCTCGCCAAGGTCATAAAAAACTGAGTTGATGCATGTGAAGGTGCTTTGTTCAGGTATAAGGGGTTATTGTCATCATTGTCCTCTTTCAAATAACAGACATTGCTTTGCATCTACTGTCAACAGCAAATGAGTTGGGTTTCGTGATGGAATTGTCCACAGTATCCTTGCACAGGCCTCCAGGCTTGCCCTTGGGAGTGAGAATACAGCCCACTTGACTGTGCTACCAGGGACCAACATGAGTGTGGCTAAGTGGAAACACCCACAGATAGTTAGAAGATCTTACATCTGGGCTGTTGCTCCGATCTCATTTTAACCATGTTATCAGGACTACCAAAAATCAGCAAAATGTCCTAGTTGGAGTCTCACCTTTCTTTTCCTTTCCATCCTCCAATAGAAGCAGTAATCCAAAGGCAAGACACACATAGAGCAGAAGATGAGGCAAAAGGCCTGAATAATCCATCAAAGGGGCAGTGGCCCTGGAAAATCTAAAGTGGGCTGCATTTTGCAATTTCTGAATAGCTTACCTGAGATTCCATACTGAGATTCCCCAGTGAGACTTGTGTCTCCCTGCCTCCCCTTTCTTGACATACCACTCCGTAGGCCCACATGTTTGGCTTTAATCATTTTAGCACAAAGCTGTACTACCAAGGAGTGATCTTGGCTGAGTCTCAAACCACAACTCCTTCCAGCTGGCCAGGTCTCCTGAGGGAGTGCCCTGCCCTATGCAAGGGGTGTGTATTCATCTTCCTGTAATGTCAGACTCAGGCAGACACATTGTTCAGTTATCCCCAGGTTCTCCTTCATGCCACATCCTCTGTGGCCTCTGCATTTGGCAGTGCTCACTACTCTCCTGGGTTTCAAGGACTTAGTCTTTGGCCTCTGCTCTTCCCTCATAAATTCTTTTTTAGGTATGCTGCCTCCCAGAGGCAGAGAGCCTTGTGATAAAGTTCTCTCCGTAAGAGCTCTAGTTTTGCATCACAGTTCTTCCTAGCCATGGGACTTTGAACAAGTTGCTATTATTTGCTGAACCTTACTTAGTCTCTTCATCTGTAAAATTTCAATAAAACCATCCACCTGAGGGGTCTCCAAACCTGACTGCTCATTAGAAGTACCTGGGAACTTAAATTCAGATTCCCAGGCATTACCCCAGACCCATTGAATTTAGGTTTGAGAACCCTTGACCTCTCTCTCATGAGATTACTATGAGGTGTAAATGTGATTATGTATACAAAGTGGGTATCACAGTGCCTGCCATGTGCATGCTCAAGAAATTCCTTGGAATTTTTTTCCTGTGCCCCCACTTCAGCTGTTGAAATCCTTAAGGCTCAAATGCTGCCTCCTCCGTGAAGCCTTCCCTGATATTTCCAATGTAAAGTGATCCTTCCCTCTCATGAGCTCTCCTCCTCCTACCCACAGCCTTTGTAGTATTCACATGACATAATTGCCTCCCATCTTCTGCTGTAATTATTTGTGTGTTTGTCTAAACTGAACTGGAAGCTCCTTGAGCACAACTTCTATATCTATGTATCTCTCTCAGCATCTGTCACAGTATTAAACACATGTGAGGAGAAAAAGATGGTTGAATTTTTTCCTGTACAACCACTTGGGAAAACTCTTTGGCATGACACCAAGGGTGCGATCCATAAAGGAAATCAACTTCATAAAAATTAAAAAATCTTTTGCTCTGTAAAAGACCCATTTAAGAAGATGAAAAGACAAACCACAGATTGGAAGGAAGTATTTGAAAATCACATATCCAACAAAGGATGTATATCCATAGTATATAAAGAACTCTAAACATAGCAGTAAGAAAATGAACATTCCAATTAGAAAATGGACAAAAGACTTGAGCAGACATTTTACCAAAGGGAATATACAGATGGCAAATAAGCATACGAAAAATATGTTCAACATCACTAGCCTTTGGGGAAATGCAATTTAAAACCACAATGATACATACTTATTAGAGTGGCAGAGACAAAATACTGACAGTATCGAGTGCCTACAAGGATTCAGAGCATCTGGATCTCTTATCCACTGCTGGTGGGACTGTAAAACAGTACAGCCACTCTGGAAAACACTTCGGCAGTTTTTTATAAAGTTAAAAATACATTTACTGTATGACTCAGCAATCTCACTCCTGAATAATTAGCCTAGAAAAATGAAAACCTATGTTCACAGAAAAATTTGTATACGAATGGTCACATTAGCTTTCTTTATAATAGACAAAAACAGAAAACAACCTAAGTGTCCTTCAACAGGTGAATGGATAAACAAACTGTGATACGTCCATCTAAAGGAATGCTAATCTATATTAAAAAGAATCAACTATTGATGAATAATTCTCAACAACTTGGATGAATCACAAGGGCATTATGCTGAGTGAAGAAGTACTCCATATTATGTGATTTCATTTATGTAACATTCTTGAAATGAAAAAATTGTAGCGATTGAAAACATCAATGGTTGATGGATTAGGGTTAGGGGGAGGATACGACTATAAAGGGGTAACATGAAGGTTGTTTTGTTCTGTAACTTTGAGTTCTGTTACTCAAATTTATACATGTGATAAAAATTCATAGAATGAAAGAGAGAGAGAGGGAGGAACCTAGTGAAATCCAAATAAAGTCTGTAGTTGAATTAATTTGTTGTGTCAGTGTCATTTTCTTGTTTTTGATAATGTACTAAGGTTATGTAAGATATTATCATGAAGAGTGAGCTGGATTCATGGTACCTGGGAACTTTCTGTACTATTTTTGCAACTTCTTTTGGGTCTTAAACTATTTCAAAGTAAGAAATAGTTCTTTGAAAATTATATACATATCAAAAATAGGCAAATGTTCTTTGGAGGTATATGCTGAAGTATTTAGGTTTGCAATGTCATGATTTATATAACGTACTCTCAGATGGTTTGGCAAAAATAGTACACACACACATACACACACACAGATGCAGAGGAGATAAAGCAAATGTGGCAAAAAGTTAACAATTGGTGAATGCAGATGTTTATTGTATTAGTCTGGCAACTTTTCTATAGGTTTGGAAATTTCAAAATAAAAAGTTATGAAAATTGATTAATATATAGGTAGATAGGTAGAAAGATAAAATAAGCAAAAAAGAATGTATTATCCAGAACCTTCAATCTAATGCTGTACCAGCTTTGTCTAATAACAAAGCTCTCCCCACTCCCCTCCTGCCCAACAATAGGAAAATCCTGCTTGTTCTGGAGTAACAACAACCAAAAAAAGGTCAGAATTTACACTCTGTTGGGAGTATTTTAAGTGCTATACTGAATCCTTGGTGTTACCGTAGCCAATTAACAAATATTTACTGAACCCTGGCTATGTGCCAGCTGCTGGAATTATAGCAACGAATATAGCTAGAAGTGATAAAAAGTGTCCTTTTCTCAGATTAATTTTTTTTAGTAAATATAGAATCATACACATTTTATATATGTTCTACAGCTTTCATTTCTTACTTTATAAATTGTAGCCATTTACCCACATCAGTTATGTAGATCTGTTTACTTCATTTCACAGTTCGGTGTGGTGTGCAGTTATATGGATGTGCTATAAGTTGTTCAGTCAATCTCGTGTTGGACTCATATTATTTTTAATTTTTCCACTATTAAAAACACCATAATTTTTTAAAAAGAAAGAAAAATAAATGACCTGAAAGAAAAAGAAAACATATTACCTGAGTGAAATCCAGCCTCCACGTCTACTTTGCCTTAAACAGCCAACCAACCGACATTTATTGAACACCTACTGTGTGTCCAGTTAAATGTTTTGCTGCTTGTGTCTGTTTGTGTAGGAAAAGACATGTGATGTGGTCACTACCTCTAAGGAGTGAAGTTGAAGAGTTATGGCTAATTTGAGGTCCTAACTTATGGACTACGATAAGGCAGGATGTATTTAACTGCAGACCATGTGTGTTAAGTAATTAGAGGGAAGCCCACCCCTTTTCTGTGTCTGGTTTTATACTAGTAATATTTGTTCAGCCTAGTTTCTTCAGCCCCATGAAAACATGCTTGCATGAGCATGTCATCAAGGCAGGTGGAGAGGATTATGCCCCAAACTTCCTGGAGAAGCGGGAAATTTTTTTTAACAAAGACACGTGAAAGAGCATGAATGACATCAAGCTAAGTCATATGCTTATTTGTCCTCTGTCCATAAAAATTAAACTGTTTCTATCTACAAGAAAAGGCAAAAGAGCTCTGAGTCCTTTGGTATGGCTCAGTTGATGGTGACACGTCAATCTATGTGGGTGTAGTTTTGCTTACAAATTGGTGTTTACACAGTTTTGCATTGCATTGTTTGTTGCACAGCTTTTTGTCCCCTTGTACTTGTTCCATATTTTTGCTTAGAGGTTTCTTGGTGACCATTCTAATTTAAAAATAAAATCAAAACAAAAGTTTCTATGTTTTGGCCTTAGCAATCTCTCCATGCTTAAGCTGATCCAGAAGGCTCTGTGTGTTTGCATACTTCTCTCTCTCATCCTTTCCCCCTTCCCAGAATTAGCTCTTTGTTTACCTCTTCTAAATCCGAGTTCAGGCTGAACCAGAGTTGCCAGAGCCCCAGGGTTAGGAGAAACAGGGAGGCTTGCCAGCTCAGTTGCACTTCAGGACCTAGGACAGCTCCTCAGCCTTCCTGGTGTGGGCGCCTACTTTTTTAGACCTCACAGAACGTCAGAAGGCAATCAAATTTGAGAAGCCATTTGGTCCCCACCCCACCCCCGCCTTTTGATGATGCCTAGAGAAAGGATCCCACTCAGCAAATGTTTCAGGATTATTAACTGCCTGGCTGTGGGAGATACAAAGGGGTTGGAGGGCTCCCACACCCCCGGCATTTCCTGTATCTACATGTCTGCTGATGCCTAAAAAAATCCTTCAGTTCAACTCAGCAAAATTATGTGGATCAAGCTTTTTCCTCCCTGGAAAGAGGTATGGCCTAAATACAGATATGCTGTGGGAAGGGGAACAGAGGGACTCCAGTTTGAATGAGAAAATAATCCCTCCTGAGGGCTTGTCTCGAAGGGTACTAAAGGAAGAGAGAGCCCAGAGCATTGGGAGCCCAAAAGGGGCTGGAGAGGAAGTGGCAGGAGGAAGTCAAGAAGAGGGGCATTCAGAGAAGTCTGGGCAGATGTGGTGAGCTTCACACTGTTGGCCCCAAGTGTACCCTGAACACACAGTCCAAGGAGAAGCCTCACACTTTCTTAAGAAGAATACAGAGGCCTGTTGTCTCCTCTTCCAAATACACATAGCAAAAGTCACCAGACTCCTTTTCAAAAGATATTTATGTAATGATTTAATGCATTTTTGTCTTCATTGTTCCTCACAATAAACTTAGAAAGGGTTTGTTTTGGGTTTTAAAATTTATTTATTTATTTATTTTTGGCTGCGTTGGGCCTTCGTTGCTGCACACGGGCTTTCCCTAGTTGCAGCGACCAGGGGCTACTCTTTGGTGTGGTGTGTGGGCTTCATATTGCGGTGGCTTCTCTTGTTGCAGAGCACGGAATCTAGGTACCCGGGCTTCAGTTGTTGTGGCTCGTGGCCTCTAGAGCGCAGGCTCAGTAGTTGTGGCACACGGGCTTAGTTGCTCCGCGGCATGTGGGATCTTCCCAGACTAGGGATCGAACCTGTGTCACCTGTATTGGCAGGCAGATTCTTATCTACTGTGCCACCAGGGAAACCCTAGAAAGGGTTTTATTATTTGCATTTTTCAAATGAATAAACTGAGACCCTGAGAGGTTGGGTAACTTGCCCAAAGTGACACAGCTGGAAAATGCAGAGCTGGGTCTTGAACTCAGTTTCTCTGACTCCAAGCTGGTGTTCTTTCCATGACACTGCATCTCTAACAGGGTCTTTGTGTGCTTGTGGTAAAATATATATAACATGAATTTTACTGTTTTACGTGAATTCTACTGTTTTAGCCATTTTAAAGTGTACAATTCAGTGGCATTAATTACATTCACAATGTTGTGTAATCATCACAACGATCTATTTCTAAAACTTTTTCATCACTCCAAACAGAAACTCTGTAACCATTAAATAATAGCTCCCCTTGCCACCTCCCAGACTCCAGCCTCTGGTAACTTCTATGTTTTGTCTCTTTGATTTTGACTATTCTAAGTACCTTATATAAGTGGAATGATAGAATATTTGTTCTTTCATACCTGGCTTATTTTATTTAGTGTAATGTTTTCAAGGTTCATCAGTGTTGTAGCAGTCACCAGAGTTCCGTTTCTTTTTATGGCCTAATAAGGTCTTGTGGTTGCAAAGGACAGATTCACTCAGGCCACCAGGAGTAATGAGAGGTTATTGTAAGCAACGTTATAGAATTAAGGAAGACAGAAATCTCAGCCACAGGCTAGAAGTTCAGGAACAGCCATATGGCTGGGCTTACTCTGGACTTAAATACAATTTAGGATCTGATCAGCACAGCTCTAGGGACCAAAATATCTCACTGCCCCGATAGTGACAGGAGTTTGCTGTTTTCTGATACTTGGCCATTTTGCCACCTTAGCAATCTGCTTCCACAGCTCCTGTATGGTCTGGCACTACGAACCACCAGCTGCTTACTCTCTGAAAAGCAATGCTCAGGCTTTTGCTGACTCCAGATTTCTACCACTTCAGTGATATGCTATCTTTTATCCCTCTGTGACCTTCATCTCCTGTGTCCACTGTCAATGGACAAGCTTTCTCCAAAAATCTGATTCTTTTTTCTGTTGGCCTTGTTAGTCTCCAATCATCTCATATCTCATAAGCCACCTGCCTGCCCAGAAATTAGCTGCCCTTGAGTCAAGCATCTTCCCCTGCTCTGATCACTTGTGGCCAGCATGATAAGTCACGTGCTATTAAACTATGGTTCTTAATGGTAAAGCCCTGCATCTCTCAGGAGGAGGTTGAGAGCACCGCAGGCAGGCACCCAGAGAATCATTGACTTAATTCTTCTACATCAGCTCTCCCACACTCTGCTGTGGAGCTGTCTATTGTACTTTAACCCTATGGCCTGCATCTACTTCTGTGACTTCTCAAGTCATGGATCAGAGGTGTAAATGTCTGGGTTAATGTGTACTATGCAGATATTTCTACACATACTTTTAGAATATACAGGCATAGCTCAGAGATATTGGGGGTTCAGTTCCAGAGCACTGTAATAAAGTGACTATCTAAAACTAATATCACAATAAAGCAAGTCACACGAATTTTTTGGTTTTCCTGTGCATATAAAAGTTACATTTACACTATACTGTAGTCTGTTAAATGTGCAATAGCATTTTGTCTAAAAAAAAAACAATGTACATACCTTAATTAAAAATATTGCTGGGGTTCCCTGGTGGCGCAGTGGTTGAGAGTCTGCCTGCCGATGCAGGGGACACGGGTTCGTGCCCCGGTCTGGGAAGATCCCACATGCCGTGGAGCGGCTGCGCCCGTGAGCCATGGCCGCACATCCGGAGCCTGTGCTCCGCAATGGGAGAGGCCACAACAGTGAGAGGCCTGCGTACCGAGAAAAAAAAAAAAAATTGCTAGGGACTTCCCTGGTGGTGCAGTGGTTAGGACTCTGTGCTCCTAATGCAGGGGTTCTGGGTTCGATCCCTGGTCAGGGAACTAGATTCCACATGCGTGCCGCAATGAAGAGTTTGCATGCCACAACTAAGGAGCCAGCGAGCCACAACTAAGGAGCCCGCCTGCTGCAACTAAGACCTGGTGCAACCAAATAAATGAATAAATATTTTAAAAAAATAAAGTAATAAAAAATATATTGCTAAAAAATGCTAACCATCATCTGAGGCTTCAGTGAATCACAATCTTTTTGCTGATGGGAGGTTTTAAATATTGTGAGAATTACCAATATGTGACACAGAGACATGAAGCGAGCAAATGCTGTTGGAAAAATGGTACCGGTAGGCTGGCTTGATGCAGGGTTGCCACAAACCTTCAGCTTGCCCCAGATAGTCTCAAAGGTCGCCTTCTAAGATTCTCTGATTGCTAGCTGACCATGTCCTGTTGACTTCTCCTGGGAGAGGTTTCTGTCCATTTCTTTCCATTCTTACTGCCATTGAGGTATATTATTTCTCACTCAGGTTATTCCAAAAGCCTTCTAATTGCCCCCTCCCTACCCATGTCTCCAGGCTCATGCATTTCAGCCTTCCTAGTTTTTCACTATAGATTATGTCATCTTCTTCCTCAAAAGCCTTCACTAACTGCCCACTGCCTACTGAACAAAATCCATGTGATGTCTGACATTTGAAGTCCTTGATTATCTATGGTTGGTTATTTGTGCAGAGCTCTCTCCCCGCAACTGTACTGTGGGCTCCTCGAGTTTCAGAACCATGCATGTCTGACTCACTTTATAGCCTCCCACACAGTTAACGACTATTGACATAGAACATCAAATATCTCCAAACTAGGAATGAAACCCTAAGAAAGTGATAGAAACCACCCAGTGAATTTCAGTGATGATGTTTGGCAGTTAGCACGCCCATGTTCTGCATGGTGGAAACATGCAGACTATGTGTATGTTCAGATTTGCATTCAAGGTTGATGAAAGACTATCTGAAAGTCATTGTGCAGTAAGGGATGTAAGGAAGTTATGAAAGGTGTAAGGCAAGGTCCCTGCCCTCCAGGGGATGAAGGGTGCAGGGCCCATGTGTGCAGGAAGAGGTCTGCTTAGAACAGCAAAGGAGTCCTTGAAGTGGCTTTCTGGGGACACAGCAAAGGGAAACTGGTTATTTGGGCTGACCTTGGTACAGCCCTCCTTCAAAGAAGTGCTGTGACTCAGACCCCACTGGCTTCAGCCCTAGTGCCACAGGGGACCCCTGGTGGGTGCAACACACAGGCTGAGGAGGAAAAAGGAGGAATGAGAAAAGGGGAAGGAAAGAGGGAGAGAAGGAAAGTGAAGAAGGAAATGGGAGTAAAGGAAGTACATTACCAAAGAATCTAACATTTATATCCTACCTCCTAGTTCAAACAGCATTTTCACAAGAACGCTGTGAGGTGGCTATTAATATTTTTATTCTGATGATGATAAAAAGAAGGAGAGGTCAAGGGACTTGCCTAAAAATCACATTCAGGGCTCTAACATAAAACCTCCAACAAGAGAAAGTACCTCAACTCCCATGCCATGAAGTAAATTATGATAGTAATGGTTATGACCCAAAGAACAAAATAAGTATCTGTGAGCCCATACTGATGTAATTAAAAGATTGAGTAAATAAATAAGTGGGGAAGAAGGAACAAATCTCCCTTACAGAAGAATTCAAATTAAGACATGTAAAAGGAATGAGAGAAACAGCAAATCATGATTAAAGCACCACAGTAATAATTGCTGTAGGTGAGACCTACTGATGAAGGAAATATTAGTGAGCAAAAGTTTAAGGAGAAACATGATATTTGCATGGCCTCAAAGTATAGACTCCCAAACATTTAATTATCTTGATTTTAACATATGTCCAAAAATGCTTGGATACTGCTCCCTCCATAAGGTAAAGCTTAATTCCTCTCCCCTTGGATGTGGGCTAGGTTTAGTGATATGTTTCTAACAAATAGAGCAAGAACCAGCGAAGAACCAAAGAGGAGCTATATTAGTCTCTGTGAGCCATACAGCCTTTTGCACAGCAACTCACCTCTGGTGGTGTAGCATGAAAGCAGCCACAGAAAATATGTTTTAAAAAAATGAGTGCAGCTGTGTACTAATAAAACTTTATTTACAAAAACAGTCAGTGGGCTTGATTTGGCCTTCCAGCCATAGTTTGCTGACCTCTGGAATAGTGCATGGAAAGGAAAAAATAGTAACTTTGCAGTGGAGAAACCTGGCAGACCCCACCTTAACCAAATAATCAAGGTTAACATTGCCAGTAATAAGTCATATTGAAGTGGTGTCAGCAGAGCAGCAAAGGAAGAACACCAAAAGTTGATCCCTTCATAATAGTAACAAAAAATGCAGCAAAAACTGTCAGGATCAACTTTTTCAGAACACTGGACACTAACTGAAAGCCTCCAACAATCGGGAACGTTTTCAAGAAAAACCAGCTGAATTTCAGTAAGAATAGCAAGCTTTGTGTGGTGTTTCTCTTTTTAAATTTATTTATGGCTGCGTTGGGTCTTCATTGCTGCGCTTGGGCTTGCTTTATTTACGGCAAGCAGGGGCTACTCTTTGCTGTGGTGCTTGGGCTTCTCATTGCGGTGGCTTCTCTTCTTGCGGAGCTCGGGCTCTAGGTGCTCGGGCTTCAGTAGTTGTGGCTCACGGGCTCTAGAGCGCAGGGTCAGTAGTTGTGGCGCACGGGCTTAGTTGCTCTGTGTGATGTGGCATCTTCCCAGGCCAGGGCTCGAACCTGTGACCCCTGCATTGGCAGGCAGATTCTTAACCACTGTGCTACCAGGGAAGCCCCTTTGCGGTGTTTTTTTGTTTTTTTTAAATTTTATTTTATTTTGTTATTTTTATTTATTTATTTATTTTTGGTTGTGTTGCATCTTCATTGCTGCGTGCGGGCTTTCTCTAGTTGCGGTGAGCAGGGGCTACTCTTTGTTGCGGTGCGTGGGTTTCTCATTGCAGTGGCTTCTCTTGTTGCGGAGCACGGGCTCTAGGCACGCGGGCTTCAGTAACTGTGGCTTGCAGGCTCTAGAGCGCAGGCTCAGTAGTTGTGGTGCATGGGCTTAGTTGCTCTGCAGCATGTGGGATCTTCCCAGGCCAGGGCTCGAACCCGTGTTCCCTGAATTGGCAGGCGGGTTCTCAACCACTGTACCGCCAGGGAAGCCCCTTTGTGGTGTTTTAACTTATCCTGGTCCCATCCAGGGTTGGCAGTGGCCTTGAAGAAAATAGCTGCATTCCCCATACAGGTATTGGGAACAGAAAGAACAGAATGGATCTCATTCACAAGAAATTGTCGTTGTTTGTTTTGACCTATCTGGTGGCTCCCTCAAGAATTGGCTCAAAGGACTTACCTTAATTTGAAACCACGTGAAAAAATAAAGAATACCATTAAAGGTAACTCCATAGGTAAATACAAAAGACAGTACAAATGTATTTTTTGTAACTCTTTATTTTCTACTATGTTATTTAAAAGATAACTACATAAAGCAATAATAATAACTTTGCATTGATGGGCACACAACATATTAAGAGTGTAGTCTGTATGACAACAATAGTACAAAGAAGGGGAGAGGGAACAGAGGTATATGGGGGCAAAATTTTTGTATAATAGTGAAATTGGTTGGCATTAATCAGAACCAAATTGTTATTAGTTAAGATGTTCATTGTAATTCCAATTATAACTGTCTAGTTATCCATTGTCCATGGTCAAACAACAATGACTAAGAAATTAACCCAAAAATATAGTAAACAAGGGAATTAAAATGGTACACTAGGACATAGCTAATCAACAAGAAAGAAGACAGTAATGGAGAAATAAGAGAAACAGAAAAGATATACAACATATAAAAAACAAATAGAAAAATAACAGATAAAATTCCTACCTTGTGACCAATTACATTAAATGTAAATCCAATGAAAGGGCAGAGAGTGCTATAGTGGATTTTTAAAAAGTGATTCAACTGTATGCTATCTACAAGAGACTCACTTTAGATTCAAAGACAGGAATAGGTAGAAACTAAAAGAATGGAAAACATATTCCATGCAAATAATAACTAAAAGAGAGCTGGAATGGCTATTCTAACATCATATAAAATAGACTTTAAGACAAAAATTGTTACAAGAGACAAAGAAGGACATTATATAATGATATAAAGATATAACACTTATAAAAATATATGCGCTTAACAACAGAGCCTCAAACTAAATGAAGCAAATATTGACCATATTGGAAGGAAAAATAGTTCAATAATAATAGTTGGATGCTTTATTATCCCCATTTTCAATAATGAATAGAACAACTAGACAGGTGCACATGGAGTATTCTCCAGGATAGACCAAATGTTAGGCCAGAAAACAAATCTCAGTAAAGTTTTTAAAAATTGAAATCATATAAAGTATCTTTTCCAACCATAATAGAATTAAGCTAGAATCAATAGCAGAAGGAAGTTTGGAAAATTCACAAATATGTGGAAATTACATGACACACTCCTAAATAACAAAAAGCTAAATCGCTAGGTAAATTAGAAGATCCTTTGAGATGAACAAAGAAGAAAACACAACATACCAAAACTTATGGTATGTAACAAAAGCAGTTCTCAGAAAGAAATTTATAGCTGTGAATACATACATTAAAGAAGAATGATATCAGATCAATAATCTAAATTTCTACCTTAATAAACTACAAAAAGAACAGCAAACTAAACCCAAAGCAACAGAAGGAATGAAATAATAAATATTACAGGGGACTTGAATAAAATAGGGAACAGAAAAACAACAGAGAAAACTAACAAAACCAAAATTTTGTTCTTCAAAAAGATTCACAAAACTGACAAACATTTAGCTAGACTAACCAAGAAAAAAAGGGAATGCTCAAATTACTAAAATTAGATGTGAAAGCAGGGACATTACTATTGACTATATAGAAATAAAAAGGATTTTAAGAGAATACTGTGAACAAGAGTAGTCCCACAAATTAGATAACTTAGAATAATTGGGAAAATTCCTAGAAACACACAAACTATCTCAATTGATTCAAGAAGAAATAGAAAATCTGAATAGACCTATAAATAATGAGATCGAATCAGTAATCAAAAAAACTCTTAACAACAACAAAATCCCAGGACCAAATGGCTTCACTGGTGAGTCCCATCAAATATCTAAGGAAGAATCAGCACTAATTCTTCTCAAACTCTTGCAAAAAATAGAAAAGGAGAGAACACTTCCTAACTCATTATATGAGGCCAGTATTGTCCTGATACCATGCCAGAGATAACACATAAAAAGAAAACTACAGACCAATATCCCATATGAATACACATGCAAAAACCCTCTACAGAATACTAGCAAACTGATTCAAGCAGTACATTAAGACTACTCCTCAAGACCAAGTGAGATTTATCCCAGCAATGCAGTGGTGGCTCAACATATGAAAATCAGTCAATGTAATACACTACATTAATGGAATAAAGGACAAAAACTACATGTGATCATTTCAATAAATGCAGAAAAAGTATTTGTCAAAATCTAACACCATTTCATGATAAAAATACTCAACAGACTAGAAATAGAAAGGAACTTGCTCAGCCTATAAAACCATCTACAAAAACTCATAGCTAACACCACAATGGTGAAAGACTGAAAGCTTTCCACCAAAGATCAAGTACAAGACAAGGATATCCACTCTTGCCATGTCTATCCAACATGTACTGGAAGTTCTAGCCAAGGAATTAGGCAAGAAAAAAGAAATTTAAAAGCCTTCAGATTAGAAAGGAAGAAGTAAAGCTATTCCTAGTATCAGCTATTCACTGATGACATAATCTCAGATATGAAAAATCTGAAAGAATCTACAAAATACCTATTAGAGTTACTAAACAAGTTTGGCAAGGTTGCAGGATATAAGATCAATGTACAAAAATCACTTGTACTTCTATAAACCAGCAATGAACAATCTGAAAATTAAATTTTAAAAATGTCACTTATAATAGCATTAAAAAGAATAAATACAGTTTACCCTTGAACAACATGGAGGTTAGGGGTGCCAACCCCTGCCCCAAGCACACAGTTGGAAATCCATGTATAATTTTATAGTTGGCCCCATGGGGTTCCACATCCACAAATTCAGTCAGCTGTGGATTGTATAGTACTGTAGTACTTATTGAAAAAAATCCATATGTAAGTGGATCCATGTAGCTCAAACCCATGTTCAAGGGTCAACTGTACCTAGAGATAAATTTAACAGAAGAAATTCAGGACACTGAAAACTACAAAACATCATGGGAGGAAATTAAAGATCTAAATAAATGAAAAGATATCCCATGTTCATGTATTCGAGGTCTTAACATTGTTACGATGGCAATACTCCCTGAACTGATCCACAGGTTTAATGCAATCCTTATCAAAATGTCAGCTGCCTTTTTTGCAGCTGGATGTGGACAAACTGATTCTAAAATTCATATGAAATTACAAGGAACCCTGAATAGCCAAACCAATTCTGAAAGAGAAGAACCAAGTTGGAGGACTAATGGTTCCCTATTTCAAAACTTACTACAAAACTACAGTAACTAGAACAGTGTGGTACTGGCATAAGATAGACTTATAAATCAGTGGACTAGAATTGTGTCCAGAAATAATCGCATACATCTCAGGTCACTTGATTTTGACAAGACCATTCAATGGGGAAAGAATAGTCTTCTCAACAAGTGATTTTGGGTCTACTGTATAGATGCATACAAAAGGACAAAGCTGACCTGTATTAGTTTGCTAGGGCTGCTATAACAAATAGTACAGCCTGGATGTCTTCACACAACAGAAATGTATTTTCTCACAGTTCTGGAGGCTAGAAGTCTAAGATCAAGATGTTGGCAGAGTAGATTTCTTCTCTCCTTGGCTTGTAGATGGCTATCTTCTCCCTCTGTTTTCCCTATATGCGTCCCTGTTTTATTATCTCCTCTTCTTATAAGGAGGCTGGTCATATTGGATTAGGGCCCACAACAATGATGTCATTTAACCTTAATTACCTCTGTAAAGATCCTATCTCCAAATACAGGCACATTCTGAGGTACTGGGGGTTAGGACTTCAATACATGAATTGTGGGGAAGGGGTGCACACTTCAGTATGTGAGGGTGACCTTGGGAGCCTGGCACGGAACACCACAGAGATCCGGAGCAGCAAGCTCCCTGCAGCAGGAAGAGGCAGGCATGTGTCAGGCTGTGCATGGAGGGTTTTCATCAGCCACATGTGTAGCAGTGACAGAGGCAGCTGCTCCCCCAAACAGGTTCTCTGGTGAATGGAAATGTGTCTTCCATTCTCTGTCCTTAGCAACACTGGCCTCTTTGGTTTGTGTAGAACCGGGGATACAGGACAATTCAAAGGGAGAAAGGGATATTGGACTTTCTGTTTGTCTGGCATGTGGGTAATCAAGCTGGTTTTCTTTTGAAAAGTAGAAAACATGTGACCTTATGTGTCTTCCAGGCTGGTGATTCTGGCTGTTTCAGGTTATGCTGGTTCCATAAATTCAAGCTGGGCTTCTGAGACACAGTTGCTTCGTATCTTTTGTCATTATTTCTTTCCTTGTTTCTTCGGAGAACAGGGCTAGGATAGTGGAAAACCAGAATTCTAAAGTGAATAGAAGGGCCCTTATCCTTCAGAGAGGACTGCCCCCGTGTATCTTAGTATCCGGTAAAATGTGACTGCGCCCCCTTCCCACTCACCACGGATGTGATTTTCTCATCATCTGAGACAGTTTGCTTCCTAGCCTTTTCATCCTCATTGCTTCTTCTCAGTCCCCATAGGTGGACACGTGCTTAGTGGCCTGTAATGAATGTTTAGTGATCCATCATTTCTATTGCTCAAATAAATTCATTTTTCAAGAAATTAATTAGGATGGATTATTCCTGCACTAGGAGCTCATGATTAATGACTTGGTGCATTTAAAGTCCTGCACATGCAGGCAGTGTCAGGCTCTAATTCAAAAGCTTTTTTCCCCTCTGTTTCTTCATTTATAACAATGTATTCCCTCTCTCTCTCTCATAAAAATAGGTTCAAAGTCATAAGTAGATTGTAGCTACTCCTTCAAAGACTCTCTCAGAATTAGGGCTTTTTTTTTTTTTTTTTCTCTTTTGGCTGCGCCACGTGGCTTGCGGAATCTCAGTTTCCTGACCAGGGGATGAACCGGGGCCACGGCAGTGAAAGCCCAGAATCCTAACAACCATTAGACCACGGGGGACTCCCAGGGCTCTTGTGATAATTAGAGAAATAAGTCTCAAACTGAGCTTCCGCCCAGTCTTATGAAAAGAACAAAAGTTTATTTTTTCCTCCCATTTCTTTGTTCTAATTCTCTCTTCTGCTTTTTGAAAATTTAACTTGTACTTCCTATTTCTCATGTTGCTGTATAGTCTTCAAATATTTTAAGATTATTATTCATAATTTTCACTTTTAATAGCTGCATTGTAGCCCATCAGATTGGTATAGTTTACTTAGTCATTCCTCAGTAGCTAGACATTTAGGTTTTTTTGTTCTTCAGTTTTTACCATTGTAAAAAACACTGCAGTGAATACTTTTCCCCATTTTTTTTTCCTTTCAATTACTTGCTTAAGGCAGACTCCCAGAAGCAGAATCACTGTGTTAATGAAGTGCACAGACATTTGTTGCAAACTTGTTTTCTAAGATGGTTGTGCTAGTGTATCGTCTGGAATTTATTAGTGTGTTTATTTTACCATGCCCTGACCAACATGAAGCATTATACTTTTAAAACTTTGCTAACTAGAATATATATTTTATTCTTGACTTTTTATTTTGAAATATTTCAAATCTTCTGAAAAGTTATGAGTAATACAATGAACACTGGATGCCCTTTCCTTAAGATTAAATTGTTAACATTTTGCCATATTTGCTTTAACTGTTTATACAGACACATATACATACATACAGCTTTCCCCAAACCATTGAGTTAGTTGTAGGCATCATGACACTTCACTCCAAATACTTTAGCAAGTATCTCCTAAGAACATGGACGTTCTCCTATGTAGCTGAAACATAATTATCACCCTTGGGAAATTTAATATTGATACAAGGCTATATTTAAGATATATCCATATTCTAATTCCCCTGATTGTCCTTTATAGCTGTTTTTTTTTTGTTTTGTTTTGTTTTGGTTTTGGATCATACATTGCATTTGGTTAATATATCTCTTATATTTTCTTTAATCTAGAATGTTGTTTGTTTTTTTTTCTTACATTGATCTTGTTGAAGCATCTAGGCCAGTTGTTTTGTCTTTGTCTGATTCTTTCCTTGTGTTTAGATTCAAGTTAGACACTTTGGGCAGGAGTACTACATAGACAATGTTATGTCCTTCCTGGTGTATCACGTTTGGAGGCTAGTGATACCAGATGGTCTCATCAGGTTAAAACTTTTATCCTGTGACAGTTTTGACATACAATTATTATTTCCTAGGAAGGACAGTGCCCTCCAAACTACTGCCTAAGAGGAATCGGGCTCTCTATTTCTAATAGGAAGGGAGAGAGAAGTAACACCAGTTGAGCACTTACTGTATTCCAGACACCATGCCAAGGGTGTTTACAGAATTAATCCCATTAAACCCTCATAACAACTCAGGGGTTATTATAAACATTTCACACATATGGAATCTAAGGCATAAAGAAAGGACCAACTAACATTTCAAAGTTCCAGAAACGGAGGGAGCTTAATTTTAATACAGGTCAGTCTTACTTTAAAGCACATGCTTGGGCTTCCCTGGTGGCGCAGTGGTTGAGAGTCCGCCTGCCAATGCAGGGGATACGGGTTCGTGCCCCGGTCCGGGAGGATCCCACATGCCGTGGAGCGGCTGGGCCCGTGAGCCGTGGCCGCTGGGCCTGCGCGTCCGGAGCCTGTGCTCCGCAACGGGAGAGGCCACAGCAGTGAGAGGCCCGCGTACAGCAAAAAAAAAAAAAAAAAAGCACATGCTTATTCAACATAGTATGCCTTCTTAAAACCATGTTCAAAATAAGGTGGAGTATCCTCACGTAGACCCATCCAGCATGGGGTAATGAAAGGATGGCAAGTACAAGGTGCACACGTCACCACTCATCATTTGTCACTCACGGCAGACATTGCTAATCAAACCCACCATGTAACCCTCCAAGCCTAGGTGTTTTGAATTCTTTCCCAAGTCACTGTTCCAGGCATGTGCCAACAACCTGAGAGGAGTCAACAGGGGAGATAATATTTATTCTGTGAATTTGTAAGCAGGCACACATAGGTTCAAACCCATACTCTACCGCTTACTAGCTGTATGACTTTGGGCAAGTCACTTAACCTTTCTGAGGTTCAGTTTTATTACCTATAAATTGAAATAACATGTAATTTGCACTAGAGTTGCATTAGAATTATCATGGGATTGTTATGTTTGTAAAAGTACCAGGTTCCCAGTGCTGTACCTGGTCTGTATTTTGAACTCAAAAATGTATAGCTTTTGATGCTCAACATTGCTTATCATAAGAAAAATGTATTGATAAATCAAAACCACAATGAGGTATCACCTCATATCTGTCAGGAAGGCTATCATCAAAAAAAAATAAATAGGGGCTTCCCTGGTGGCGCAGTGGTTGAGAGTCCGCCTGCCGATGCAGGGGACACGGGTTCGTGCCCCGGTCCGGGAAGATCCCACATGCCACGGAGCAACTAAGCCCGTGAGCCATGGCCGCTGGGCCTGCACGTCCAGAGCTTGTGCTCTGCAACGGGAGAGGCCGCAACAGTGAGTAGGCCCGCGTACCGCAAAAAAAAAAAAACAAAAAACAATAAATAACAAATGTTGGTGAGGATGTGGAGAAAAGGGAATCCTTATGCACTCTTGGTAGGAATGTAAGTTGGTGCAGCCACTATGGAAAACAGTGTGGAGATTCCTTAAAAAAATTAAAAATAGAACTCCCAGTGATCCAGCAATTCCACTCCTGGGTATATATCTGAAAAAAACCAACAACACTCATTTGAAAAGCTATGTGCACTCCAATATTCATAGCAGCATCATTTACAATAGCCAAGATATGGAAGCAACCTGAGTGTCCATCAACAGATGAATGGATGAAGAAGATGTGATACACACACACACACACACACACACACACACACACACACGCTGGAATACTACTCAGCCATAAAAAAAGAATGAAATTTTGCCATTCGCAACAACATGGATGGATGGACCTGGAGGGTATTATGAAATAAGTCAGACAGAGAAAAAGTGTATGTTATCACTTCTATGTGGAATCTAAAAAAATAAAAACAAGTGAATGAATATAGCAAAACAGAAACAGACTCACAGATATAGAGAACAAACTAGTGATTACCAGTGGGGAGAGGGAAGGCGGGGGTCAAGACAGGGGCAAGGGCTTAAGAGGTACAAACTACCATGTATAAATAAATAAGGATATATATTGTACGGCACAGGGAATATAGCTGATATTTTTTAATAACTTTAAATGGAGTATAATCTATAAAAACTTTGAATCACTATGTTGCATACCTGAAACTAATATTGTAAATCAACTGTATCTCCAAAAAAATATATAGCTTTTAAGGAGCTCTATCCATCACTTCAGTTCTTGCTCTGTAGACCTGGGAAACATTAGAAAACAAGGAAATTATATCAAGGAACCAAAGTTTGGAGAGAAATACACACAGCACATAATTAAGTACAGGCTGTGAGTTCTGTAGAGGTTAAAAAAAGGAGTGAAGGAGAGCCTGGCTGGAGTTCTACAGGGCGGCCTTCTGGAGGAGGTGAGATTTGAGCAGGTCTGAGGGAGATTTAGGGTTTGAAAGAGCCACCGGTGGGAAGGTGGTGCAACATGAGCAAAAGCGGTAAGAGAAAGTCAGCAGTACAAAAAGGAGACCAGCCCATTTGGAACATAGAGTTGAGCCTGGAGGATGTCTTGGGATAACGAGAGTCTTCAGGAAAAGCCCCTCCAGGCAGTAACCTTTGGTTTCCCTTGCGTTCCCAGACGGCCCCCATGGTCTTACCCAATTAGCCCCAAAGAGCACCGGGGAGGCCAGAGACGCTGCACCGTTTTGGGCTACCACCAGGGGGCAGTATGGCTCAACAACTTAGAGCTTCTCCGGTTCGTTTAGAACTTTTTCTGAGTTCCTGTTTTGTGCCAGGAGCTGAGCTGGGAGCTTAAAAGTATCTATCCACCAATCTAAGGGTCTAACGTTTGTGGAGCTCTTTGCATGGAGGTTGCAATGTACCTTTTCCTCGGTGATCTCATCTAATACTAATCACAATCCTGTGTGATCTCCGTGTATTTGTCTCATCCCCGTGGAGGAACTGATGTTGAGGGGTTTAAATTCAAACCGACTGTGAGGGAGTCTGAATTTAAACTCAGGGCTACGATCTCCAACCCGTGCCCTCTGCTACAACCTACAGCCTTTTGTCAAGGGGATAGGAACGTATAGATATTTAGCATGATAATGAGTTGTATTAATAATTATTAAAAACCAATGGCAGAATTTCAGTAGGAGAAGATGAAAAAGTTCCGGAGATGGATAGTGGTGATGGTTGCACAACAGTATGTTATGTGCTTAATGCTACTGAACTGTTCACTTAAAAATGGTTAAAATGGTAAATTTTATGTTATGCATATGTTACCACAATTTTAAAACATTCATTAATAACAGTAGTTAATGTTATATATTAGTAGCTGTCTTTTTAAAGCACTTATGAAGGTGTTAATCATTTAATTCTCACAACCACCAGTTGAGGCAGGTACTATTCTTATTCCCATTTAACAAAGAATTTTGGGAGTTCCCTGACAGTCCAGTGGTTAGAACTCCGCGCTCTCACGTGTTCCATCCCTGGCTGGGGGAACTAGGATCCTGCAAGCTGTGCGGTGCGGCCAAAAAATAAAATAAAATAATTTCATCACTTGGTCTGTCCTTCCTCCCTCCCTCCTCCACAACAACTCCAGTATAGGCTATGATCTGCACCTAACTAATCCTTGTTTGACCAGCATTTTAAATTGTGATGGAGTGGAAAGGCCATGGTCTTTGAAACTGACCCACCTGGAGCGGATATGGGCTCTGCTGCTTTACCAGCTGCATGTTCTTGGGCAAGATACTTAATCTCTCTGAGCCTCCATTTTCTCATTGATGCAGTAAGGATAATAATAGTACCCTCTTCATAGGGTTGTTGCGATGGGCAAAGAAGTGTAATATGCTTAGCATAATGCCGACGCGTAGTAAGCACTTGAAAATGATGGCCGTTCTTATTATTTGCACATAGTAGTGTGTTCAGAAAATAATAAGTAAATGGATCGATGTGTCTTGAGAGTACCTGAAATGGCTCCTGGCCCTCCTGGGCACGTTAGAGGGAGGATATTCTGTCCCAATCAGTTTAGCCCAATCAGTCCAGGAATGATAGGACTGGATAAGCTTCTTTGAGTCCAACTCCATCATTTTACAGAGGAAGCCAAAGCCCAAGAAAGGGAGTAGTTTTGTGCGAGGTCACCCTTTGTGTCAGTCAGCCAGGAAGTTACCCTGAGAAGGAGTCTGGGGGTGAGAGCCCCGCCCCTGGAGCCAGGCCTGGGTGGCGATGATCGAGCTTCACATGAGCCAGCCTGGGGCCTCTCCCAGAAAACAGGTTGTCATCAAGTCCCTTCCAGCCTTGGGTTTGTTCTGAGAGGCACTCGCCTCTGCCCTTTTTCTGCAGGAGCAGCCAAGAGGATCGTGAAACTGGGAAATCAGCTGTTTATCCTAGCTTCTAGGGTAGGGAGTGAGGGGAGAGAGGCAAGGGGAGGGGCTCTGGGCACCTAGCCCTAGCAACACCTTTGGTTGATGTTTATTCTTTCTCCTTCCTTGGGCTGGAAACCAAGGGGAATCCAAGCAGCGCCATGTGAAGCAAGATCCCAGGGGCTCTGAGAAGCTTGTTCCAGTGAGAGGCGACTCAGCACAGGCCTCAGAACCACAGGGAGTGTCCCGCAGCCTGGATTCTGCGTAGGCCTGTGTGCACTGTGTGGGCCACCGTGGCTGTTACTGTAGGTCTCCTGAGGGGAGGTTTTGTCTCCTAGGAGCCCGAGGATGTCCTGGCCACCCCCCAGCTAATAAGTGGGTGGTAGGACCAGGGTCCTCGTTATGGTTTCATCTCTAAATAATGTACTTTCCCTTGAAGAAGCCCTTCATGTTTTTGTCTGGATACGCAACCCTCCTTCTCTGCAGGCTCTTGTCAGTGCCATCTCCAGACTGGGATTTCTAGAACAGGTGTCATCAGGGCACTCCCAAAAGATGCCTCACTGCTTGTAAATTGAGCTGTCATCCTTAGCACAATGTGGTCCTGACCAAAATTTCTGCCTCATCACAACCCCCACTCCTTCATCCCACCAGGTACCCTGTACTATAGCCCAGGGGTTTTTTTGGTTTTTTTACATCTTTATTGGAGTATAATTGCTTTACAGTGGTGTTAGTTTCTGCTTTATAACAAAGTGAATCAGTTATACATATACATATGTTCCCATATCTCTTCCCTCTTGGGTCTCCCTCCCTCCTACCCTCCCATCCCACCCCTCTAGGTGGTCACAGAGCCACCGAGCTGATCTCCCAGTGCTATGCGGCTGCTTCTCACTAGCTATCTACCTTACATTTGGTAGTGTATATATGTCCATGCCTCTCTCTCGCTTTGTCACAGCTTACCCTTCCCCCTCCCCATATCCTCAAGTCCATTCTCTAGTAGGTCTGTGTCTTTATTCCTGTCTTACCCCTAGGTTCTTCATGACATTTTTTTCCCCTTAAATTCCATATATATGTGTTAGCATACGGTATTTGTCTTTCTCTTTCTGACTTACCTCACTCTGTATGACAGACTCTAGATCCATCCACCTCATTACAAATAGCTCAATTTCGTTTAGCCCAGGGTTTTGCAGCATGAACTGTCCTCAGAAGCATCGAGGACACTTGTTTTCTTGTTTTTTTAAAAAATAAATTTATTTATTTATTTTTGGCTATGTTGGGTCTTCGTTGCTGCACGCGGGCTTTCTTTAATTGCAGTGAGCGGGGGATGCTCTTCATTGCTGTGCGCGAGCTTCTCATCGTCATGGCTTCTCTTGTTGTGGAGCACGGGCTCTAGGAGTGCTGGCTTCAGTAGTTGGTGGCTCGCGGGCTCAGTAGTTGTGGCTCACGGGCTCAGTAGTTGTGGCTCACGGGCTCTAGAGCGCAGGCTCAGTAGTTGTGGCGCACGGGCTTAGTTGCTCCGCGGCATGTGGGATCTTCCCGGACCAGGGCTTGAACCCGTGTCCCCTGCATTGGCAGGCGGATTCTCAACCACTGTGCCACCAGGGAAGCCCGAGCACACTTGTTTTTAAAAATGCAGATTCCTAGGCCTACCAGATCCATTGCTCCCGGGGCCTGGGAACCTACTTTTTAATGATACCGAGGCTGATTCTTGTGCAGACTGCCATTTAAGAATCACTGCTCTGCCAAACCAGATTGTTATTTCATGACTATCTGGGCCCTCAGTGCCCTTTCTCATGCTGTTCCTCTTCCTAGAATGCCCTTCCTCTCCTTCCCAGGCGGGTGCACTCTGCTCCTTCTTTAAGGTTTATCTCATGTTAGCTCTTTTGTGCTCCTTCACCCCAAATCTAGGTTCCTTTCTTTGTGCTCACACAACCCCACTGCACTTTCTACCTACCTCTGCCCTAGAATTTTCATACTGTCAGGGTTGGTTCCTCTGCTTGTTTGTGAGTTCCATAAAGACCATAGATAATTCGTTTTTGAATTCCCGAGACCTAGCAAAGTAGCTGGCAGACAGAAAGCATGTTTGCTGAATGAATGTGAATGAATGGAGACCAGGCTCCAGTCGAACTCAGAAAGGTATATTTAACCCATTTTGTAACTGACAGAGTCAGGATTAATCGTGCAGGTTTCCTGCTTCACAGTTTCAGTCTGTTTCTTGGTCTAAATATTTGGTCTACTCTTGAGGAAGCTACAGATTTACGTTTTGGCAAGAGCTATTTAGATTAGCCATGAGTTAAGACTTAGAATTACTATTTTTTTTTAAATCTCAAAATGTGATTCTGTCTTAAGCCAAGGAACTGCTCTCTCCTGATCGCTTTGAGGATAGAACTCACCGGACTTTTTCTCCACTTCAGATCTGTTCTTCAGGATCATCCATCTCATAATTCTTGACCTTTTAACTCTAGTGCCATACCTGCCACCTCAGCCAGGCACACCCTGGACCTTGTCATGACTGCTTCAGCTCAGAAATGCCACCATGCCAGTCTCTGGCCAGACCTTCCTTGTCTTCAGCTTACTCACTTCCCCCACTCCCAGTTCACCTGCTCTCTGACATCATGACTCCCTGATCTCTTTCCTAAGCCCCAACCCACAAGTAGCCTCCTTTCTTCTTCCCCTTCCACAGGGAGGTGCCCCTGCTCCCATCCCAGGCAATCCATCATCTGGGCGCTGGACTGCATCCCTCCCAATCCCTCAGCACTGCGTCGTGTCGTCACCTCCCTTTCCTCCATCTTCAGTCTCTCCCCTGCTGTTTTCCTACCACACATCAACACAGTCAAGCTCCTCTCACCTTTGTGGCTACCTTCCTCTAGCTATTAGTCAGTTAAGGTCTGGGACCAGTTCTGATTGTGTGGAGGTTTCCCCACACCACAAAGCAATTCTTGCTGGTGTCTTACAATTCAACTCAGTTCTGACCCTATCTACCCAGAGATAGCATCAGATCCCACAGGTTAAGGGCTCAGTCCCACAAGACTGCCCACCCACCTTCAGATGCCAATCGAAAGCCCAGGTTGTGCCCTGTGCTTCTGTCCAACTGGCTGTAAGTCAGAGGTTCCCATGACCCCCTCCTTCCTTGGGTTTGATTAATTTGCTAGAGTGGCTCACAGAACTCAGAGACACATTTTACTTATTAGATTACCCGTTTATTTTAAAAGGATGTAACTCATGGATAGCCAGATAGAAAGAGATGTTCACCAACCTGGAAGTGCTCTAAACCCCATCCTTTTGGGTTTTTATGGAGGCTTCATTGTATAGGCGTGATTGATTAAATCACTGGCCATTGGTGATTGATTCAACCTCCAGCCCCTCTCCCATCCCCAGAGGTCAGGGGCGTGGAAAGTTTCCACCCCTCTAAAAACATGGTTGATTCTCCTGGCAGCCAGCCCCATCCTTAGGTGTGGTCCAAGAGACCTCATTAACAAAAGACATCTTTATCACTTTCATCACTTAGGAAATTCCAAGGGCTTTAGAAGCTCTGCCAGAAACATATGAAGACCAAATATATATTTCTTATTATAAATCACAATATCACAGCAATCTTTCAAGTTCCCTTCACAGCATAGCTTATCAAGAGTAGGCCTAATTTGCTACCCACTCATTCCCAACCCAGTTTCTGTCCCCACCATTCCAGTGGTTCTTTCCAAGACCCCAGGTACTCCCAGCCTCCTAACTGTAAAATTCACTGAGCAGTTTTTAGTTGCTATTTTGCCTGCACTTTGTGTGGTATTTGACACAAGGAGCCACTCCTTTCTTCTTGAATCTCTGTTCTTCCTCGGTTTGCAAAGCGCTCTACCTACCACCGTCTTTATGGGGTCCTTTTCCTATTCTCAGACGTCAGCAGTCCATACCTCTCCTTGTTTAGCCCTTCTAGCTTCTTGTTTTATTCGTTCCCTCTGATGTACCTCATATAATCTGAAGCTTGCCACTTGGTATGCAAGACATCTGAACTTTAGTAAAATGAGAGTTGTCATGAAAAGTACAACATAGGCATGCAAAGGGCTCAGCAAAGTGCCTGCCACAGAGTAGAGACTCCCTAAATGGTAGTCCTTTGTATTATTATTGTTAATAATAAAATAATGTCTTTATCTCTGCCCTATAGGTTTACATCTCTTTATTATTATTATTTTTTTAACTTACCTAATGGGTTTATATTTGATATATAGTACTTCTCACCATGGAGATGTTACCAGTTAATATAAAGATTTTTTTGGTTTTGTTAAACATTAAATCTCTTCTCCATTTCAATGTCAATATAAAGTATTTTTTTTACATTAAATCTTTTCTCCATTTCAACGTTAGATACATCGAATACATTTTCTAAACGTTTCCCCCACAAAGAGATTTGTTTTTTTTGTTTTTTGTTTTTTTTGCAGTGCGTGGGCCTCTCACTGTTGTGGCCTCTCCCGTTGCGGAGCACAGGCTCCGGACACGCAGGCTCAGCGACCATGGCGCATGGGCCCAGCCGCTCCGCGGCATGTGGGATCTTCCCGGACCAGGGCACAAACCCGTGTCCCCTGCATCGGCAGGTGGACTCTCAACCACTGTGCCACCAGGGAAGCCCAAAGACATAAGTTTTAATTTTTGACCTACTGTATTTAATATCTAGGTACAATATTAACTTGGGAGATAACAACACAAAAATCCATTAAAAATATGGAGAAAAGACTCCTCAATGATGCAGGAGGCAGTGATTATAACTTAAACAGTGGCAATTTCCCAGGATTCTGGGCAAGAGTTTTCTTCTTCCTATTGAGAATTCTGAAACTATGAAATATGCAAAGTTCAGCCATCTCACTTCTTTGACCTTCTTTCTAAGGCATTTTTCAGTGCATTATTTGTTGTGAAGAAAACGTTTTGTTTTCCATTTAACATAGTATATCAGTTTGTTCCTATTTATAGGGAAATAACCAAGACTATGAACTACCCTATTTACTGTTTCTTGGGAACTTTCGGTGACCAAAACTCAGTTCTGAACCTCAATAGCACAAAGGTTTTCAGGGCAAGGTTTGATTCGGGAGGCCCTTCAAAGTCTCATCTGTCCATTTCTCTTTCGTGCATACACCCCCAAACAAGCACAAATGCCTGTAATGCTGAGAACCACACCGAGCAGAGAGCGATTGCATCTCCGGCTTCTACTGCTTCAACAACAGGCAGCACCAAAAGCAATGAAAAGAGAACTAGGAACAATTGGGTTGAAACTGAGATCATGATGTTGAGATCTTGAGGTGACTGGTTCTTAAAGGCTGAAGGTTTCAAAGAAAGTGGTATTTGTTTAATTCTATCAGTTCAGGATGCTGAGGCTAAGAGGTTCCATGTGACAGCACCTTCAAGGAAGCAGCCATTACGGGAATGGCGAGCAGGGCTATTATTGTTTTTTAAACTTCTTATTATGGTGAATTTTGACTGGTCCCCAGAGTAGACAGAATTGCACAAAGAATCTCTGTGTACCATGCCTCAGCCCTAACAACCATTGCCCCATGGCCAGCCCTGCCCCATTCACCCATATTTTCTACAAAAGATACAAACTTTAAAAAATAACCATAATACTATTATCATACTTAAAAAAATATCCAACCTTCTGAGATCAATTTGTAGTGTATCTGATTCCTTTAAGATATTGCCACCTGGATATTCTCCAGGTACTTCAAACTCAGCTTGTTCAAAGCTGAACTCACCACCTTCTCAGAAACCTGTTCCTCCCCCACCAACTCTGTGGGCCCTGTCTTGGTGATGGACACCACTGTTCATCACTCCCTCAGGTCAGGAGTTTGGGAGTAGCGTTTTGGGGCTCCTCATTCTTCCTGACGCCCCATCTAGCTAGCCACTCACCTCCTAGAGATCTCTAGTGTCTGTCCCCTACGTCTCCCCTGCCACTGTCTTACATTATCAGGCTCTTATTGGGTTCTTTGCCCCTGGGCATTAGCTTTTTAACTGGTCTCCTCATTGAGTTTTCACCCACTAATCTTTTAA
This sequence comes from Phocoena phocoena, assembly GCF_963924675.1. Classification (NCBI taxonomy): domain Eukaryota; kingdom Metazoa; phylum Chordata; class Mammalia; order Artiodactyla; family Phocoenidae; genus Phocoena; species Phocoena phocoena. The sequence continues at coordinate 25,493,605 of NC_089234.1, forward strand.
TGCTATTGCCATAATTTTTTTGTGGTAAAATCCACATAACATAAAATTTACCATTTTAACCCGTATAGGTAAGTGGCATCAAGTATATTCACATTGTTATGAAATCACTACCACCATCCACCTCTAAAACTTTTTCATCTTCCCAAACTGAAACTCTGTACCCATTAAACAGTAACACTCCGTTACCCATCTCCCTGGCTCCTTCCTGGTAGCCATAATTCTACGTTCTGTCTCTGTAAATTTGTCTACTCTAGGTACTTCATACAGTATTTGTCCTTTTGTGGGTGGTTTATTTCACTTACCACAATAAGGTTCCACCTTGTAACATGTACCAGAATTTTCTTCCTTTTTAAGGCTGAATAACGTTCCATTGTATATATGTACACCACATTTTGATTATTTATTCGTTCGTCACTTGGGTTGCTTTTACCTTTCAGCTATTATGAATAATGTTGCTATAAACATGAGTAGACAAATATCTCTTTGAGACCCTGCTTTTATTTTATTTATTTATTTTTTGCGGTACACGGGCCTCTCACTGTTGTGGCCTCTCCCGTTGCGGAGCACAGGCTCTGGACGCGCAGGCTCAGCAGCCATGGCTCATGGGCCCAGCCACTCCATGGCATGTGGGATCTTCCCGGACCGGGGCACGAACCTGTGTCCCCTGCATGGGCCGGCGAACTCTCAACCACTGTGCCACCAGGGAAGCCCGAGACCCTGCATTTAATTCCTTTAGGTACATACCCAGAAGTGGAATTGCTGGACCATATGGTAATTCTATTTTTACTTTTTTGAGGAACTGCCCTACTGTCTTCCACGGCAACTGCACCATTTTACACTCCCACCAGCAGTACACAAGTGTTCCAATTTTTCCACGTTCTCATCAACACTTATTATTTTCTATTTTTTTGATTATAGCCATCCTACTGGCTATGAGGTGATACCTCATTGTGGTTTTGGTTTGAATTTCCCTAATGATTAGTGATGTTGAACATGTTTTCATGTGCCTATTGGCCATTTGTATATCTTCTTTGGAGAGAGATCGATTCAAGTCCTTTGCCCATTTTTGAATCAGATTGTTTTTTGTTGTCCCATTGCATGAGTTGCCCTTTTTCTCTGTTAAGAGTGTACTTTGATGCACAGAAGTTTTCAATTTTGATGTAGTCCACTTTATCTGTTTTTTTCTTTTGTTGCCTGTGATTTTGTTATCATATCCTCCAATAACCTTTTAAATACATACATTTATATCCTTCCACTGTCCGTTTATAATCCTGCTATGGTTCCCTCTTTTAAACTCCGTAATGATCTAGTCTCTGTACTTCTTCAATCTCACCTCTTGGCAGTAGCTCCACCCAAATATACTTATCAAGTCACTATGAATTACTGCATAGCTCTGAGCATTCACCATTCTTTACACTGGCTGGTTCCACTTTCTCTCCCTCTTCGTTTTTCACTAAACTACCTTTCATTCACCTTTTAAGACTTCTTCAATACCTCCTCCTCTAAGAAGACTTCTTTGACTTTTCCCAGAGTTAGGTGCCTTCCTTGTCTTTCCATTGTTGACTTTTACTGTAACACTTATCAGAATGTGTTTTAAATGTTGGCTCACCTGTGTCCTGTCCCTCCAGGTAGACTGTAAGTTCCTTAAGGGCAGGGCTCTATCCCTGTCTTGTCATCTGCGTGCTGCTCAAACTAAGTTGAACAATTGAACTGGAATCTCTGCCACTGTTCAGTTGTTTTGACCTTGAGAAAACTAGTTAAACTCCCTGGGTCTCAATTTTCTCATAAAATCGTTAGGATTTATTGACATTATATTTGTAAGGTGCTTGGTGCTTACTCTGGCCCAGAGTAAAAGCTCAACAAAAAAAGAGCTGTTATTATCATCAACTTGTTGAATTGATATCTCAAGCTCTAATCAGTTGTATGACTTCAGACAAAATTCTTAAACTCCCAGGGCCTCAGTTTTTCCTTCTGTAAAGTGAGGTGTTTGACCTGGATCCTCTATAGCAGTGGTTCTCAAACTAGGCTACACATTGCAATCATCTGGGGAGCTTTAAAAATACTGATGTCTAGGTCCCTCTCCCAAATATGCTGATTTAATTGGTGTGAGGTACAGCCGGGCAAGGGTATCTTTTAAAAGCTCCCCTGGTGATTCTAATGTTTAGCCAGAATTAAGAACCACTGATCTAAAGTTTCTTCCAGATATAACACGTTGATATAACAAGTTGAGCTGCCAGGATTCTTTGGAGGCCAGGGGATGGAATGTCTCCCAGCATTCTTCTGCTATCACTCTTTGTTAGTTTAGCAGGAAGCATTACTGAACAGGCTCACTAAGCTGGAATTCCAAGAGTATTTGTGGATTCCTGAGTGTTTATACTTAGCAGCTCCCTCCATCCTGGAGTGACCTGGGGGACCAGAGCTCTGAGAAGGAAAAAAATTGGCTTCTCCTTACCCCACTGCTCTAAACCAAGGCCCTGGAGTCTACCCTGGAATGCTGTACTGTGGAGTCCTCGTCAGGCTGGAGGGAAAGATCCTTGGTATAAACTTAGTGGGGAAACTTGGGGCCCTGACTAGAAGGGGGTGGAGGCTGAGAGTCACAAATATGCATTCCTTTAGGGTGCTTTAACACCACATTCACAGCCACTACTTATATGATTCCCAGAACAACCTTGAGAAATACAAAGCAGGCATTACTGCCCCCATTTTGTAGAAGAGAAAAACAAGTCTCTAAATGGTTGAGGACTTCACCAAAAATTACACGGTTGGGTTAGCAGCAGGACCAGCATGACAGCCCCTGTGTCCTGACTCCCCAAGCTGGCCTCTCTCACTATGTCTGCACACCCAGTGTGAGATAATAGAAAACAAATATTGGTCTCTTCTCCTGGTTCCTGGCACAGAGCTCCCGAAACCCTTGGAGTTTCCTGGGTGATGGGAGTGTTTTTTGTTCTAATGAGGCGACTCTGGGTGGGGTCCTGAGTGGCTCCTGGATGACCTGACTGGATGACCTAGCTGGAAAGACCAAGCCATGAGTAGAAGCTTGGAATTTTCAGCCCTGCCTCTCATTCCCTCAAGAAGGGAGAAGAGCTGGTAGTGGAGTTAATGACCAGCTATGCCTATGTGATGAAGTCTCCATAAAAATCCCAAAGGTATGGAGCTCAGGGAGCTTCCAGTTTGGTGAACACATGCAAGTACTAGGAGGGTGATACACCCCGCATTCACTGGGACAGAAGCTTCTGTGCTCGGACCCTCCCAGACCTCATCTTATGTATCTCTTCATCTGGCTGTTCATCTGTATCCTTTAATAAATTGGTAAATGTAAGTAAGTGTGTCTCTGAGTTCTGTGAGCTACCCTAGCAAATAATTGAATCCAAGGAGGAAGACGTCATGGGAACCTCCAATTTGTAGCCAAGTCAGACAGAAGATATGGGTATCCTGGTGGCCTACTACTTGTGATTGGCATCTGAATCTTGGTTGTGGGGATGGGGGGAGGGGGAAGTCTCGTGGGACTGAGCCCTTAACCTGTGGTATCTGACGCTGTCTCTAGTAGATGGTGTCAGGATTGAGTTAAATTGTAGAACACCCTGGTGTGTCACAGAGAATTGCTTGGCGTGGGGGAAAACCCCACACCTGTGGTGTCAGAAGTGTTGTGAGTGTGGTAGTGGTGTGAGAGCAATGAAGCACAGGTGGAAAGACTGAGGTTTTATCTAAAACACCCAGGTAGCTCAGTCTTTCTTGGCTCCTTGGAGTTGGAGCTGTGGTTCTAAAAGGCCCCATCAAATGCTACCGCGAATAACTGACATAACTCTGCCCAATTCCCCTGTGATCCCTCGCCTCTGAGCATAGCAGTGTTAAATGGGATCATTAGCAAATGCCTTCAGTTCTGCAGTTTGGGGTGTTCAGTACTAGCTTTGAGGCTTGGACACTCAGGGAGGTGTTTAGTTATAATGGCCCATGTGTCCAGGGACACTCACAAGGGTCTGTAGAGCACTGTTAGTCAAATGCAAATGCTGGGTCACAGACAGGGGTTGGCCCTTGGCCACTGGCTCGAGATGAAATGGGAAAACCAGAACAGGGTAGTGATTTTTTTTTTTTTTTAACTAAGCTCAATTTAATTTAAAGCCCCGTCTTTTTTTTCTGAGATTATGTCTTTCCTACTTTTTTTGGTCTTAAAATTACCTTTCATAAAATAGTGGTAATGGTAGATGGCAGTTTATTTTAATGTCCTGAATGGCATAGTTAAAATAGCCACCCTATGTGAATTCCCAAAATTGCTTTTGAAATGTTATCGATCCAAGGAATCCTGAGTTTGGTAACACTCACCATTTTGGAGGGCCATGTGATCTCAACTCTTCAGGGGCGTGGGGGGCCTCAGAGAGCGCCTCACCTCGAGGGCGGTGGTAAAAATTGAACAGTAAAATGCCTGGAATTGGGCTTTGCCACCTGTAAGTTCGCAGAACCACTTTGGTTTTATTTAACAGACATTTACATCGTGCCTCCTAGATGCCCAGCCCAGTCTCAAGTGCTGCACAAACATGATCTCATTTCATCCTCATCAAGCCTTTGAGGTACATGCTATTATTATCTTCACTTCCATTTTAAAGATGAGGAAATTGAAATGTGAGGGCATTGAGAAACTTGCCCAAGGTCACAGCTACTTAGCAGCAGAGCCAGAAGTCTAAGCCAGGGGGTTTGGCTCTGGAGTCCATGCTCTTAATCCCTAAAGCATGCTGCCTGGTTAGAAGCAATTTCAGACTTTTGTGGCATGTAATGATCTATTTTCAGCCTCTGACTCCATAGACAGAAGCTGCCTGTGGACTAAGCTGCCTGATCTGTATTGAGCAGCTGTCAGTGATCTCTTTTGAGCCCTTCCACAACACCACTGGCAGAAGCAGTGGGCAGATGGCTCTTGGACAGAGCCTGGCAAGTAAGCAACTGTGAAAGCAGTGAACTTTGGATAAGGTCAGGAAGTCCTTGTAGCTTGGAACCTGGGTCTGTGCAAAGGCCTTCTGAAAGGTCCCCTAGAGCTTAGACATGTGGTTTTCAAACACATTTTTTTTTTTTTTTTTTTTTGCGGTACGCGGGCCTCTCACTGCCATGGCCTCTCCCGTTGTGGAGCACAGGCTCCGGACGCGCAGGCTCTGCGGCCATGGCTCACGGGCCCAGCCGCTCCGCAGCATGTGGGATCTTCCCGGACCGGGGCACGAACCTGTGTCCCCTGCATCAGCAGGCAGACTCTCAACCACTGTGCCACCAGGGAAGCCCCTCAAACACATTTTTTAAAGCAACCAAACACTTTTCTCAATCATAGACACATGGGCAGTTAATACATATACACATACACCCCATCTATGTGAAATCCCTTCTTAAAGCAGATACAAGTGGAGGGTGTGTTGAAGCAGAAGTGGGGATACAGTTGATCTTACTCTGATCCCTTATGCAGTATTGAGTCACTATCTGGGAACTTAGAGCTTTGAGGAGCACAGTTTGAAAACCATTGCTCCAGACCATGGTTTCCTGGAGCGTGTCCTACAAAATATTAGTCTTGTAAGATGCTTTGTAGGAAAAAAAAAGTTTCATGGTCAAATACATTTGGGAAGCCCAGGTTGTTTCATCCTTGCTTTGTGATTTACAGTTACTTATTAGTGGGTAAAGAGTCTGAAAAATCTGGAAGGGGGTGAAACCACTTTGAATCCACAATTTTCCTCTTAAAAAAGTGGATGAATTGAAAAAAAATGGGTGAATCATTTTATATTTACACAGTGCAATACTATAGAGCAATGAAAATAGACGAACAATTGCTACATATGGATGCATCTTACTACATACTAGTAAGTGAAAGAAGCCAGACACAAAGGCATGTATACTGTATGAGGTGGGAGGCGACATAGCGCATGGAAGGGGGCATGAGATGAGTTTTGAAGCTTCTGGTTATATTTTATATCTTGATTTGGGTGGTGGTTACATAAGTGTGTTTACTTCGTGAAAATGATTTGTGCATATATATGTTTATGTTATGCTTCAGGAAAAAAAAGGGAAAAGCAAACGAAGTACCAACATTGAAGGTACCAAAAAAGAAATGTACATGAATTTAACTCATAAAAAAAAATATATATATATATTTTTAATACTGCAGGTTCTCTGAATCAGGTTATCTGGTTCAAAGGCAGGCCTCCTGGAAAACTCATAGGATGAAGGGTTTCCCCTGGACCACCACTAGAGAAAAGGTATTATAGTATGCACTGAGCAAGGAGGCCCACATTTATTTGACTCTCTAGTCTGTATCTGTTTCTGGTCTTCATTCCTAATTCCCTGTGTACTAGTTTCCTATTGCTGATGTAACTAATTATCACAAATTTCGTGGCTTAAAGCAACACAAAAGTATTATCTAAATTCTGGAGATCAAAGAAGTCTGAATCGGGTTTCAGCAGATTAAAATCAAGGTCTTATCCAGCTATGTTCCTACATTCCTTCTGGAGGCTCTTGGGGAAAATCAGTCTCCTCGCCTTCTTCAGCTTCTAGAGGCTGCAGGTATTCCTTGGCTCATGGTCCCCTTCCATCTTCATAGCTAGCAATGGCCGGCTAACTCTTTCTCACATCGCATCACTGACGCTGACTCTTGTCCTTCTCTCTTCTACATTTATTTTCTTTTAAAGATTTATTTATTATTTATTTATCTTATTTATTTTTTGCTGCGTCAGGTCTTAGTTGCACACGCGGGGGTCTTTGTTGAGGGACGCTGGATCCTTCGTTGTGGTGCGTGGGCTTCTCTCTAGTTGTGGAATACTGGTTTTCTCTTCTCTAGTTGTGGCACACAGGCTCAAGGGTGCATGGACTCTGTATTTGTGGCCTGTGGGCTCTGTAATTTGCAGCACATGGGCTTTCTAGTAGAGGCCCGAGAGCTCAGTAGTTGTGGTGCCTGGGCTTAGTTGCCCTGCAGCATGTACTCCCTATTTAAGGTCAGCTGATTAGCAAACTTAATTCCATCTGCTACCTTAATTCTCCTTTGCTCTATAATTGCGACACAGTCACAGGTTCTAGGGATTAGGCCATTATTCTGTTTACCACACCTGCTAAGGGATTAGATACAGATCCTAGTACTTAACCTATTCTCTCTTCTATTAGCATGGGTTTTCTTTCAGATAGTTAGCATCTGACCAAAAAATTAGTTGAAAATAATTGTTTTGGGTTTGCTGAAAGTAAAAGTAATGAACTCAACTATCCGTCACTCAAATGAGAGATTTATTTACTTTTAATCCAATAGGACACTTGTTACAAGAGTGCTATAGATGCCAGATAAGGGAGGACCCCAGTTTGTGGCAGGCTTGGAAAACTGTGTGGGTCTTAGGGACTGCACCCTCTTCGTGCCAATGAAATGTAATCATTGAGGGCTAGTATCTGACATCTGAAGTGGAGCCAAGAAAGGGGATTAAAAGACTGGTGCTCTGAAGGTGGGGTGACATAGTTTGTAATCCCTGATCGTACAAGTATGAGTCAGTTTCCTTGTTTGGGTCAGTTGAATAATTTCCACAGTATTGAAAAACTGCTGTTCACAGTGGCTCCTTGGACTAGCAGAGAAGGAAGAGACCCAAAAAGTCAGCTGTTGCCCAGGCAGCAGGCAGCAGGAGGTGGCTCAGACTGGCTGCTGCTATGGCAACATTGATTACCGTCACAGGCAGGCATGTGGTAGGTAGATAGCAACTTCAGAGAACACATGGACCACCTGCATCAGGATTACCTGGAGAGTTCGTTTAAATATGAATTCCCAGGCTGCACAGCCAGAGATTGGGATGAGATCTGGAGTCTGCCTTTTTGAAAGGCAACCCCCTATTCTTTTTTTTTTCTTTCAATTTATTTATTTTATTTTTGGCTGTGTTGGGTCTTTGTTGCTGTGCGCAGGCTTTCTCTAGTTGCATCGAGTAGGGGCTACTCTTCGTTGCGGTGCACGGGCTTCTCATTGCGGTGGCTTCTCTTGCTTCAGAGCACGGGCTCTAGGTGTGCAGGCTTCAGTAGATGTGGTGCGCGGTCTCAGTCGTTATGGTGTACGGGCTCAGTAGTTGTGGCTCATGGGCTCTAGAGCACAAGCTCAGTAGTTGTGGCACACAGGCTTAGTTGCTCCGCGGCATGTGGGATCTTCCCAGACCAGGGCTCGAACCCGTGTCCCCTGCATTGGCAGGCGAATCCTTAACCACTGTGCCACCAGGGAAGCCCAACCCTTATTCTTGATTGTAGCTTAAGAACCATTGATTGAAGAAAATAATGCATCCCTGTTACAAGTCCCTATACAAACCCTTGTTGTGTATCGTTGGATGAGGCCTCACCTCTTTGCTGTGAAAACCAGAGCCACTTTCTTGCTTACGAAGGCCCAATCTTCAAAAGACAAAGTAGATGTGCTGTCCCAGGAATTGATAATGACAAATGCCCAAGTTTTGCAAGTGCTAAGAGTTTAAATAATCCTTTCATGATTTCTGCAAGAATGGAACTTTTTTTTCCCCCCAAGGAACAGCTAGTAACATCTCACAGAACTAGTCATGTCAAAATATACTTTGGGACTCCCAAAATAAATTTCCCAAACGGGTGAAATGCTGACCACTGGGAAGGACTAGGGTGGGAGCCAAGCAGGTTTCGATATGAACCCAGGACTGGAGAGGATGGCTAAGATGCAGGACTGGGCCTCTAATATGATGGAGAGATACCATTCTTTCTCTAGGAAGCTGGGACTATCACGTATACATAAAGAACACCACACAGGCTTCCTGATTTTTCCAAGAATCACTGCTGCCATGAGCCACTGTTGCTGATGAGAATGTGTTCTTATCCCTTACATGAGTTAAGAACAAGTGGATTAGTGGATGTGTGAAATTCAAAGTGTTTTATATTTCTCTAATACTACTGCAATACTTGTAACTCAAGGTGTGGGCAAATTCTGATTTGCTAGTTGTAGTGAACACTCTTGACTGCCTACCTAGCATCCATTCCCCACCCCTTCTCCCTGTCAAAAATCCCAGTTTTGCTCAGATATCCTCTCCGTCCCCAAAACCCAGGGACAAATCTGATTAATCAGTGTATGATCCTTCCTCGGCAATGATTATTGGTCCTGGGGGTCTGCATGTATCCTAATTCATCCCAGTGCGGTTGAAGGGAAGGACTTAGAATCTTTTGTTGACACAAACAGGGATACTTGTAGCCATCCTACAAGCAATGAGGGGAACATGTTTTAGGATGAAGGCAATCCTGAAGGTTGCAGGACAGAGAAATGAAACCTGTTCCTTGTGGCAATGTCAGTGACTGAATCGTGTACCCTGGAGTCCACAATACCTCTGGATTTTCTTATTGTTTAATCCTGTTTTAACTGGGTTTTCTGTTACTTATGGTCAAAAAATCTCCTAATGCCTACAGTTGCTTGTTTGCTTTGTACTCTCTGGTTTATGCATTTTATATGTAACACGTAAAAAAGTAAAAAGAAAGAAGATTAGATTGTGGGCTGAGAGAATAATGATCTGTGGGACAAAATTTGTTTATATAAAAGCTGTTGTGAGTTGTGTGCTTCTTCCTGTATTATCACGCCTTTCAGTTCCCACAGGTGTCCACATCCAGAAGACAAATTCATTAAATCAGTTTCTTTTTTTTTCTTTTTGTATTTCTTGTCTCAAAATTAATTATATGTGTCTAGCTTCCTTTTAGCACAGAATGTTGTTTACTGAGGTTGATGCAGAGTGCTAAGATGGGGACATTCAGGTAGGAAGTGCCTTCATTGACTAATGGCATAAAGCCTAAACTTACCTAGGCTTATCAGAGAAGTGGCTTTCCCAATAAACGAGTGAACGCTCTTTCTCATTCTGACATTAGTATGCCTTACTTTTTGGTCCTAATATAGATGCTGCTTAACCTGAACACGTGAAATGCTCTATAGGGGGCTGGCAGGTCTGGTCCCACAGTGAAGAGGGGTTCCATCGTAAGCCCAACAACTTACCACTTAGAGACCAAGATTGGAATGGTTGGTGTTGTAGCAGATCTACCTGGAAACGAATTGTACTACTGTCTCACTCAGGTTCCTGCTCCAAGAGACTGCTGACAACTTTGCAAGGTAGAACACAGGGATATAAGCCCTGATGTACTTTTTTTTTGGTTTTTAAATAATTTAATCAAACTCAAAGCATTGTGAAAGGCATTAAAATTAAAAACAATCCTACCACACATTCATTTAGTTATTAATTAATTTATGTAAAAATATATATGGAATCCCCAATGTGCCAGACCCTGGGCTAGGTGCTGTATCCTCTCTCAGGGGATGAGACAGACACAGTGGACAAGACTGTCCCTGCTCCTCTGGAGCTTACAACCTAATGAAAAGGCAGATATTAAAGACATAATCACACAAATATTTATTTAATTGCAATTGTGGGATGGGAAGGGAAGGGAAGGGAAGGTGCGGGCAACATGAAAGAATACTGGGGTAGGGAGATTGGGAAGCCCTCTCTGAGTTACATTTGAGCTAAGGCCGAAAGGATGAATAGAGTCCAAACGTAAAAAGAGCTTTTATAGAGGGACATGGGGGCCAGCAACTGAAAAGTGGCAATTTGGAAGGAGCTCAGTGAACATGGAGGAAATGGTCCTATTTATGTATTTGATTTCTTTTAATTTTTTTTGAATTTTTTTTCCATTTTATTTAAAATAATTTTTTATCTGTGTAATAGACACTTATTTTTTTTCTTTTCCATTATGGTTTATCTTAGGATATTGAATATAGCTCCCTGTGCTATATAGTAGGACCTTGTTGTTCATCCATTCTATATGTAATTGTTTGCATCTGCTAATCCCAAACTTCCAGCCCACCCTCCCTTGAATTTTTTTTACTGTGGTTAAATATATATAACAGAAAATTTGCCATTTTAGCCATTTTTAAGTGTACAACTTAGTGGCATGAGTACATTCAAAGTGTTGTGCAACCATCACCACTGCCTGTTTCAACACTTTTTTCATCATCACAAACAGGAATTCTGGACCCATTAAGCAATAACTCCCCATTCCTCCCCACTGCCCCAGTCTCTGGTAACCTCTGATCTACTTTCTGTCTCTATGAATTTGTCTATTTTAGGTACTTCACAAAAGGAGTATCACATAATATTTGTCCTTGTGTGTCTGGCTTATTTCGCCTGGCATAATGTTTTCAAGGTTTATCCATGTTGTAGCAGTACCACAACTTCATTTATTTGTATGGCTGAGTAATAGTCCATTGTATGGATGTACCATACTTCGTTTATCCATTTATGTGTTGATGGCCATTTGGGTTGATACCACCTTTTGGCTACTATGAATGATGCTACTATGAACATTGGCATATGAGTGTCCGTTTGAATCCCTGTTTTCAGTTCTTTGGGGAATATACCTAGAAGTAGAATTGCTGGGTCATATGGTAATTCTATATTTAGCTTTTTGAGGAACCACCACAGAGGCTGCACCATTTTACTTTCCTTCCAGCAATGCAGGAGGATTCCAGTTTCTCTACATCCTTGCCAACACTTACCTCCTTTTTTTTTCTTCCTTAAAGTAGGTATGAAGTAGTATCTCTGTGTATTCGATTCTGACTCTTCTGTCTCCTCAGGAATCCATCTCTTCCAAAACTCGGGAAGTTTTTCGGGACCACTAATCTGGCATGGGGCTTATAACGACCTGCCTTCCTCTTTTACCCAAGGGTTTAATTTCCTAAATAGATATTCAGCATGCACTCTGGGGTAAAGTGTGGGTGGGGAATCAATTTATTTATTTATTTATTTATTTTTGGCTGCGTTGGGTCTTCATTGCTGTGTGCGGGCTTTCTGTAGTTGCAGCAAGCAGGGGCTACTCTTTGTTGCGGTGCGCGGGCTTCTCATTGCTGTGGCTTCTCTTGTTGCGGAGCACGGGCTCTAGGTGCATGGGCTTCAGTAGTTGTGGCACATGGACTCAGTAGTTGTGGCTCACGGGGAGCACAGGCTCAGTAGTTGTGGTGCACAGGCTTAGTTGCTCTGCGGCATGTGGGATCTTCCCGGACCAGGGCTCGAACCTGTGTTCCCTGCATTGGCAGGCGGATTCTTAACCACTGTGCCACCAGGGAAGTCCTGGGGGATCAATTTAGATTTCCAGTATTTACTACCTGGTAGATGTTTGATAAATAGAACAATTGTGATAGAGGTTGCAGATCTTATCTCTCTCATGTTGTAAACACCCAGTGGAAGTTTCCAACAGGCACCTCAGAGATCTTTGCTTGATTCAAATGAATTAATTTTCATGAGTATATGAGGCAATTGATCGGTTGGTTACATTCCATTCATTTGAACTGCAGACCTGATCTCTGCCCCTCCTCTGCTTTATGCCGTCAAGTACTCTCCATTGCGCTTAAGATAAGGCTGCAGATGATTTATATGGTCTATAGTGCCCTGTGAGGTCTGGTTCTGCCTCCTTACGGACCATTTTTGGCCACTTTCCCCCTTTCCCTCTAGGCTGCTGATCATTCTGCAGATAATCCAAGGCTCATCCCTACTTCAGGGCCTTTGTGCCAACTGGTCTCTTTTTCAGGGATTCTCTACTCTTCCAAGTAAGCCCCTCTCTCACTTTTTTTTTACTTAAAAAAGTCCTATTCATCCTTCAGGGCTCAGCTGAGATGTTCCTGACCCTCGCCCTACCCCAAAGCCGAGCCCCTATTTTGTTCTCCCTCAAAGCATCTTTTACTTTTCCTGCATAGCACTTACTAATTGTAGTAAAATAATTATTTGTTTGTTTAAAGTCCATCTTTCCAGGCAGTCAGAAACCTACATGAGAGCAGAAACTCATGTCTTTATTGATCAGTGTTAGGCATATGGAAGGAGTTCAGTGCACATTTTTGAAGACATGTAGGTGCTCCTAAGTCTTACATGGATGTCCTGTCTCTCAAGTTGGACTAGATGTTTGTAGCTGGACTAAATGTTTTCTGATTGTCTCCTCGAATAATGCATTATCACAGTAAGTGCTGACCCTATGCTGTTAGAGAAAGATGGGTGAAAAAGAGAGGGGACTTCCAAGGTGGCTGATTGGATCTATGACTGAATACTTCCTGGGAGAAAGATCTGGGGGCAGGCTGTTTCTAGGCCATAGGGCAGGGTATTGGGCAATGCTTGCGTTTCTCTGAGGGATTCTGCCAAGAAGCAGAAAACTGATGAGTGACCTGTAAACGCAGCTCACATTCTGGGTGACTCAGAGTTTATGGTATTCTAGGGGGAAATTGTGTTAATCAGAGGGGTAGTGTAGCCATGTGGGTGCTTGGGCAGAAAGTTTGGTGAGAAGCCATCCAAGGCCACAGTGGGATGGCCTTTCTTGCCAAGTACTGCCTGGGCCCTTCTGCCAATGTCAAGTCAGAGACACCAAGCAAGCCACTTAAGGCTCTTCATTGCTTCCTCAGGCTCCCCAACCCTCTGTTAGAAGGTTGTTTCATAGTTGGCATGGCTTGTCTTACTCCTGAAAGTCATGAGACCAGGTATCTTGTCCTTTTGCATTTGTAAGATTAATTTTTGATTAAAAAAGCAATGCATGGGACTTCCCTGGTGGCGCAGCAGGGGACACGGATTCGAGCCCTGGTCCGGGAAGATCCCACATGCCGCAGAGCAACTAAGCCTGTGTGCTACAACCACTGAGCCCGCACGCCACAACTACTGAAGCCCGTGCGCCTAGAGCCCGTGCTTCGCAACAAGAGAAGCCACCGCAATGAGAAGCCCGCGTACCTCAACGAAGGGTAGCCCCCGCTCGCCACAACTGGAGAAAGCCCGCGCTCAGCAACAAAGACCCAATACCACCAAAATAAATAAATTTATCATTTTTTTTAAAAAGCAGTGCATGAGTACATTTATCTTCTAAAACATTAAAACTAAAGCTAATACTCCCTTTGAACATTATCCACAATCTTGGTCTTTTATCCCTGTCTTAAAGATAACCTCTGATAAAAGAGTTTGGCAGGTAGCCTTACAATCTGTTTTGAAAATCTTTTACAAACTTAATATGTAATGGTCTTAGTTCAGGCTGCTATAACAGGATACCAGAGACTGGGTGGTCTATAAATAACATAAATTTATTTCTCACAGTTCTAGAGTCTGGGAAGCCCAAAAGCAAGGTATTAGCAGATTCAGTGTTTGGTGAAGGCCCACTTCCTGGTTCAGAGACAGCTGTCTTCTTGCTGTGTCCTCACAGGGCAGAACGGAGTGGGCAGCTCTCTGGGATCTCTTTTATAAGGACGCTAATTCCATTTATGAGAGCTCTGCCCTCCCGACCTAATTACCTCCCAAAGGCCCACCTTCAGATACCATCACATTGGGGATGAGGTTTCAGCATATGAAATTAGAGGGGACACAAATATTGTCTATAGCAGGGAGGATAAGAAATAATGGTATTTCTGTGTTTTATATTAACTTTTTATTTTGAAATAATTTAAGATTTACAGAAGAGTTACAAAGATAGTACAGAAAGTTTCAGTGTACCTTTCACTCAGCCTGTCCTAGTGCTAGCAGCTTACATAACTCCAGTTCAGTCATCGAAACGAAGAAGTTAACATTGGAACAATACTATTAACTAAACATAGACTTTATTAGAACGTCACCAGTTTTCCCACTAATGTCCCTTTTCTTTTCCAGGATCCAATCCAGGATCCCATGTTGTGTTTAGTTGTCTTGTCTCCTTAGTCTCCTTCAATCTGTAATAATTCTCAGTCTTTTCTTGGCTTTCATGACCTTAACACTTTTGAAGAGTCCAGGTCAGGTATTTTGTAGAATATCCCTCAATTTGGGCTTGTCTGATGATTTTTCATGATTAAACTAAAGTTATTCATTTTTGGGGAGAGTTTTTTAAAAATATCAAATCAGTCAATCAATCTCATGCTGCAATTTGCTGTTTTCATTCAACAATATGCTTTTGATAGCACAGGGAGATCAGCTCGGTGCTTTGTGACCGCCTGGTGGGGTGGGATAGGGAGGGTGGGAGGGAGGGAGACGCAAGAGGGAAGAGGTATGGGAACATATGTATATGTATAACTGATTCACTTTGTTATAAAGCAGAAACTAACACACCATTGTAAAGCAATTATACCCCAATAAAGATGTTAAAAAATAAATAAAAATTTTAAAAAACCAATATGCTTTTGAGATAGATCTATATTTACATATATAGATCAAGGTCATTTATTTAAAATTCTCTACAGAATTCCATTTTATGAGTATTCTACATTTTATTTAGCCATTCCCCTATTGCTGGGCATTATGGCTAATTCCAAATTTTCTTTATTAGCAGTATCATAGTAATTATCCTTGTACATACCTCCATAACATGGAGTTATGGTAGATAACTAGAAGTGGCATTGCTGAGACACGGATTTAATAGATGTTGTCCAATTGCCCTCTAAATGGCTGTGACAATTTACATTCTTTTGATATCATGAAGCTTGAAAATTGTTGCCAGTTTCTGTTTTAATTTCCATTTCCCTGGTTACTACTGAGGTTGGGCATCTTTTTGTATTCTTATTGGCAATTTATATTTTTTTTTCTGTGAACTGCCTATTTACATTTGCCCATTTTTCTAGTGAATTTTTTTCTTATTGATTTGTTGAGTCCTTTATATGTTCCACATACAAATCCTTTGTTTTATATATTACAAATCTTTTCTCCTAGTCTGTTATCTCTTAACTTTTTTTCCCATTCTTTTCAAGTTATTTCATCTCTCTGATTAAAAAAATTTTTTTTCTGGTTTCTTTCTTTTGGAAACAAAGTTCTTGATTATAAAAGTAATATAAACAGGGCTTCCCTGGTGGCGCAGTGGTTTAGAGTCCACCTGCCGATGCAGGGGACACGGGTTTGTGCCCTGGTCCGGGAAGATCCCACATGCCGCAGAGTGGCTGGGCCTGTGAGCCATGGCCGCTAAGCCTGCGCGTCCGGAGCCTGTGCTCTGCAACGGGAGAGGCCACAACAGTGAGAGGCCCATGTACCTCGAGAAAAAAAAAAAAGTAATATAAACAATGTAGAAAATCTGGGAAATTTATGAAAAAGTATAAAGAACAAAAGAAACCACCCCAAGTCTTATCGCTGAAAGAAAACCACTATGAACACAATTATTTACATATTTCTTTCTAGTCTTGTGTGTGTGTGTGCATGCACAGTTTTTGCTCAGATGAGATCACATTGCATATATATTTTTTTTCTATTTGCTTAGTGCCATGGTCTTTAGACACAAACTCTGGCCTTTTTCCATGTGTCCTTGGTTTAAAGGTAGTGTCAGACTACCTTCCAACTCCTATTTCTTCTCCCCACATATCCTTGAAAAATCTAGTAGGTGAGAGCCCCAAGCCCTGTCCTCAGCCGACCTGAAGTTGGCTCAAAAACACGAGAGGGTAGAAATGCTCCAGCAGAGCACGTATTAAAAAGTCTTGGAGGTTTTAGCTGACTGTAAGTTCAATGAGTCAGTAGTGCAGGTACAAAGAACTTTATTGCTTGAATGCAAGGCAGTACAAGGAGGAAGCTACAGTCCTGCTCTGCTCTGATGGTACCACAAACATTTGGTCCAGTCTTGGGCAATGTACTCTAAAGTAGCCACAATCAAACCGAGTAGGTGCGGGAAAAGAATGAGGACAAAGACCCTCAAAACGAGGACAAAGGAGAAACAATGGAAGGAATGGGAGATACTGGTCTGGAAGAGAGAAGACCTTGGGCGGAAGTCTTCAAGTATCTGAAAAGTGGAAGGTGGGAGAGAGATTAGACCTGTTTGTTCTCTGAGGCTGCAAGGGATAGGACTTGGGCTAGAGAGTGGACGCTTAAGAAACACCTTCTGGCTAGTCAGAGCTGCCGAGACTAAGGAATGCATTGCTCTGGAAACAGTGGCTTTCTGTCACCGAGGAGTCTTCTTTCAGGTGCAAGTTGGTGGTGGGTGGGTGGGAGTTGATATAATAATGAACATTTCTTGAGTGCCATGTGCCAGGACTGTGCCGAGGATCTTACCTCTGTTATCTTATTTCATCCTGTCACCACCCCATGAGGTAGGTACTGTTGTTATCCATCCCTATATTGAAGATGAGGGAACTAGGTATGATGAAGTCAGGTGTATCGCCCTAAGTGACACAGTTGGCGTGTTGTGGAACTGGGGTTCTAACCCTTTCTGACAAACTCCAAAGCCGGTACTTTCAGTCATCATTGGGATTCAGGCGTGTTATGGGAGTCTGGACCAGAGGGTTTTTGAGGTCCGTTCGACTGTAAGATTCTGTGGCTGGGAAAACGGATGCCCCCACCCCCCTAAGAGAAAGCGTAGGAGTGTAAGTGAGGTAGTCCAGGGCCCTGCAGAAGGCCCAGGGATGGAGACCTAAAGGACATGGAAGGGTTGTCAACGTGCGTCACCCCATAGCTCAGCAGCGGGCAATGTTCTGTTGTTTGAAGATCCCCAGACCCACGCAAGGGACCGGGACGCAGGCCCGCCTCGCGGTTCCACTCCCGCAGCGCGGCCAGGGAGCGTCGCGGAGGCCGGGTTCTGCGGCGGAGCTGGGGGACGGAACAGCGCGCTGGTCCCTGGCCGGGCGCGAGCCGGGGGCGGTGCCGGGACGGTGGGGGCTGGGAGGGCGCGCGCCCGGGCGGCTGCGGCAGTTGCGCTCTGGGTTTGCTGCCGTGCGGTGGGGCCGGTGAGTTCGGTGGGGCCCGCGGGAGGGAGGGGAAGGAGCGGGCGGGCGAGGGAGCGAGGGAGGGTGAGCGGTGGAGCGCGCGACCTGGGCAAGGGCCCCCCTCCTGCCCCCGCCCCGGCCCTACCCGGCCGCTACGCCCCTCAGGCCCCGCTCGTCCAGGCGCCCGCCTGCGAGCTCGTGGACCCCGCACGCCTCCAGCGCCAGGTAGCCCCCGCCTCGGAGCAGCCCATCGCTCGGCGCCGCGGCGACGCCCCCAGCCCCACGTCACGCTCGCGCCATTGTTTCCTGGCCTTGGGCTCGCTGGGAGCCGCCTTACCCTCGGAACGCGGCCCCTCGCCTCGCCGCTTTCCGGCCCGGTGCCCCGCTTTTCCCTCATGTTGGTGGCAGCCCCCGTCCCGCCTCGGACGGACGCCTCTTTACTCAGTTGTGCTTATATTTTACGGCTGACGCCTGGCCTCCTTCCGTCCAAACCCGAAGCCTGCCTTTCCGCCCTGTTAATGGACCTCCCCACCCCTTGCGCGTTCCCGGTCAACCCCGAGGAACTAGCTAGCCGCTGTGTTAGGATGCAAGGTTGACAGCGTTGTAGCAAGAACCACCAGAAATTGCCAACTGAAAGCCACATGCCAGTTTTCGTCGTTTGCAGCACTTCCTGGAAAGCTCACACCGAATTGCAGGCCGCCGCAAAAAAACGTGCTAGTTGTTTCCCAATGGCTCCCAAGTCAGGGGCCAACTGTCCGGTGGCAGTCTATTCCTTTCCTTTTCCTGGGTTACGCCGAAGCCCTCGAGAGCCGAGAGTGAGATGCAAACCTGAGGCCTAAACCATTAGTTGTAAGCATGACGTTTGGGGGCTTTTACTTCGGTAGGCCTTAGCTTTTAAAGGCAGTAGGAAAAAATAAAAAAATAAAAATAAAGGCCGTAGGTAGAGTTGGATGTCAGACGTAGTGTTTTCCCGGCTTTGGGCCGTTATTTTGAGGATGCATTGTTAAGTGCAGTGCTCTGCAATGACTAATAACCATTATAGGGTTGTGTGTGTGCGTGTGTGCGTGTTCGGGTGCGGACAGGTTCTTCTTGATTGAACTTGTTTTCGTAATGCGTATATACTGTTCATTTTGCCTCTTAAGGCAGCGGATGCAAACTCTGGTAACTGTAATGTGAAACAGTGCTATTTACCGTGGAAACTTAATGTTATTGAGGTCTTTTAAGATATTTACCTCGACACTTTTCAACACTGGTTAGAATTTATCCAGATGAAGACATCCAGGCCTGAAGAGGTTAAGTTCAAGAAGACACAGCTTGTAATTAAAAGCAGAACTCTACACGCTGGGCTGATGCTAGCACACACAGACTTTTTATTTTTGAAATGCATTTCTGTTGCAGTGTAAGCCACTACATTTCGGTATAGGTGCTGCATTACTCTCATCACCCCAGACTTTAGATTTTATTTAATTAATTTATTTTTAATACATTTAAAAAATTTATTTTTGGCGGTGTTGGGTCTTCATTGCGGTGAGTGGGCTTTCCCTTGTGGCTTGTTGCAGAGCACGGGCTCTAGGCACGTGGGCTTCAGTAGTTGCAGCACGTGGGCTCAGTAGTTGTGGCACGTGGGCTCAGTAGTTGTGGCACGCGGGCCTAGTTGTTCCAAGGAATGTGGAATCTTCCTGGACCAGGGGTCGAACCTGTGTCCCCTGCATTGGCAGTCGGATTCTTAACCACTGCGCCACCAGGGAAGTCCCTAGACTTTAGATATTTAGAATTAAGTGATTAGCTAATCTGTAAAATGAGAGGGCCAAAGGAGTTGTTTGCAAGGGTTCATTCCGTTCTAAGATTTGATTCCATTGTTTGCAAATTTACAATCAGCCTCAAGTTTCCAAAAGTTTATAATTGTAGGAAGATTTATATAGATATTTACATAGGGTATCTGCAAACCTTACTAGTGATATCAGGTGTATCTTCCTAAAGAAAGCCAGATTACAGTAGAATGTTAGGAGGAATGTTCATTCATCTGTCTCTAGGCTATTTCTACTGTTTAATGGAGGAAAGAAAGAACACAAAACATGTTTTTTTAAAAAAGTACTTTTTTTTTTTTTTGCGGTACACGGGCCTCTCACTGCTGTGGCCTCTCCTGTTGCGGAGCACAGGCTCCGGACACGCAAGGCCCAGCGGCCATGGCTCACGGGCCTAGCCGCTCCGTGGCATGTGGGATCTTCCCGGACCGGGGCACGAACCCGTGTCTCCTGCATCGGCAGGCGGACTCTCAACCACTGCGCCACCAGGGAAGCCCTAAAAAAGTACATCTTTTTATTGCTTACCTCTCTTACCAAAAAGCTTAAATGCAATAGTTAAAAAAAAAACCCAACTTTATCATGTTGTTTATGATAAATAAATATATCTTTTCTAGTTCTTATGTACATATAATTTTTATGTAGTTATAATTGCTGTGTACATATTTAAAATTTTGCAGTTCCGCACATTTTGGGGATGTCCATGTGTCTAGAGAATTCATCTACTTTTCATTTGTGGAGGCTCTGTAACATGCTTTTATGCCCAGTAGTCAACAATGCCTGGCATACAGGCTCTCAGTAAATTTTTGTTGAATGAATGTAATATTTTGAGCTGCTTAGACATCTCGGAACACAAAATGTTAAATATCACAAGGCATATGTTAAATGACACGTGAGCAATAAAGGCCATCAATGCAAAGGCACGTGAGCCAGGAGGCAGCATCACATATGTTTAAGGGCCTGGGTTTTGGAGTCTGGGTGTGAGACCTGGCTTTGCCACTTAGCATCCATGCACCCTTAGAGAACTTAACCGTAGAGAGCTTCACTCAGTTTCTCTCACCATGAAAAAGGGGAAAATAGAACAAATTTCAAATTTCACAAAGTTGTGTGGGGTGAATGGGATAATTCCATTGAAGCAATACAGGCACACATTAAATTCTCTATAAATGTTAGCTATTATTACTGTTTTTTTTTCATTCAAAGTGGAGAGATTACCGTAGGTTGGTGGGATCAGGGAGAACATCATAGAGGCAGTGACACTTGAGAGTAGGGAGAGGATGCAAAAGTGGGCATATTGAGGGTTTACTGAATGGATTGTTCTCACTAAAGCAAAGGGTTTGGTAGAGCAATACTATGAGATAAAACTGGAGAGGGAGGACTTCCCTGGTGGCGCAGTGGTTAAGAACCCGCCTGCCTCTAGAACCCGTGAGCCACAACTACTGAGCCCGCACTGTAGAGTCTGCAAGCCACAACTACTGAAGCCTGCACGCCTAGAGCCCATGCTCTGCAACAAGAGAAGCCTCCGCAGTGAGAAGCCCGTGCACCTCGCCGGAACTAGAGAAAGCCAGCACACAGAAGACCCAACACAGCCAAAAATAAATAAATAAATAAATTGATTAATAAAAAAAAAAACCTGGAGAGAGAAATTCTAGTAAACTGTTTCCAAGATATGCTACATGGGTTTCTTGCAGATAGAACAGAATTAATGAAGTAAGACAGCTCGTATTTATGAGTAGCTGGTGTTTGTTTCGTTTTTTAAGTTCAGACCTGAAAAATTATTTGCTTTAAGGAAATTGATAGCAAATTGTTATGCAGTGCTAAGGTCCTTGTTATTTGACACAGTAAATCCTTTTTTTAAAATAATGTTTTTAAAGCATTAAAAAAATTAGTTATTTTATTTATTTTTGGTTGCGTTCGGTCTTTGTTGCCGTGCGCCGACTGGGCTTTCTCTAGTTGCGGCGAGCGGGGGCTACTCTTCGTTGCGGTTCGTGGGCTTCTCATTGCAGTAGCTTCTCTTTTTTTTTTTTTGCGGTACACAGGCCTCTCACTGCCGTGGCCTCTCCCACTTACGGAGCACAGGCTCCGGACGCGCAGGCTCGGCGGCCATGGCTCACGGGCCCAGCCGCTCCGCGGCACGTGGGATCCTCCCAGACCGGGGCACGAACCCGAGTCCCCTGCATCGGCAGGCGGACTCTCAACCACTGCGCCACCAGGGAAGCCCTAGCTTCTCTTTTTGAGGAGCACTGGCTCTAGGTGCGTGGGCTTCAGTAGTTGCGGTGCATGGGCTTGGTAGTTGTGGCTTGCGGGCTCTAGAGCGCAGGCTCAGTAGTTGCGGCTCACGGGCTTAGTTGCTCTGCGGCATGTGGGATCTTCCCGGACCAGGGATCAAACCCGTGTCCCCTGCACTGGCAGGTGGATTCTTAACCACTGCACCACCAGGAAAGCCACACAGTAAATCTTATATGACTTCTTACCATTTGAAATTTGTGTTCTATGATTGGTTACCAAGGTTTGCAGTGGCTGTTTTTTCTTTTCCTTTCTGTGGAAAACAACTTTAGCAGCAACTCCCACCCCCACCCCACCCCCCACCAAATAGCAAAATTGCCAGCAGAGCAGCAAAATAGCCCCCGTTTTAGGTGGAATACATACTCCAAAGGATTAAATTGCTTTGGAGAGTGTTGAACTATTTGTACCTATCTTTTGTGTGTTTCTTTTGGTTGGGAGGCGTTATCAGGAGTGTGAGATGAAAAAGCCTGCTGTGTCAGGATCTCCTTGGAAAGAGAAGACTGAAATCTGGTGCCTGAAGTTTAATGGCTAAAAATACATGTGTGTGTGTGTATATATAAATATATATACATATATAAAAATATATATGTATATATATTTATATACATATAGAATATACATCTCAGTAAATTTGTTGGGTACAGTAGGCCCGTCGTATCCGGATGCAGAGCAGGGGAAAAAAACAGGGGCGACTGTAGTGCTCCATTTTATGTAAGGAGCTTGAGCATCCGGGGATTTTGGTATCTGTGATTGGGGGGGTGTCCTGGCACCAACCCCCACGGATACAGAGTGACCGCTGTATTAGTATTTCTGTTTCCAATGTCCAGTGGAGTATATGTTTTTTAATGCTCCTTGGTTCAGTTTAGTGTGGTTTCTTTAATGTTTTAATTTAAATTTATTCAAAAATATGAAATATTTCAAAATACAGGAAATAATGTAATGATCATCTTAATTATAGACCATCATATTTATTTTGTGGGTTTTTTACCCATTTTCTAATTGTGTAGTCTCTCTTTTCAATTTACTATATTTTTCAAAGGGATAAAATTACAGATACAGTTGAGGCCTGTATGAATCCTTGCTGATCCTATTACCCTCTCTTTCCCTGTCATGAATTGAGTAATTATCATTCCCATTATGTTTATATACTTTTACTAATATGTATATATCCCTGAAAGTGCATATACTTTTGTTTAATGTATTATGCACATGATTCTGCAACTTGGTTTTTTATTCAACATTGTTTTTATTTTTTTTTTAAGATATGATTTTATGATAAAGCACTGGTGAAAGAAGCTCATATGAAGATTTTTTTGGGGGGAGGTGGGCAGTGTTTAACTTCTTGCCCATCCTGTGTTTCCAAGTCTGTCCCAATGTTGGGGCTATTCTTTCTTTTTAAAATTTATTTTATTGATGTAACATTGATTTATAACATTATATAAGTTTCACAAGTACAGTGTTTTATTTCTACTTCTGTATACCCTTTGTTCACCACCAAAAATGTAGTGTCCGTCCATCACCATACAGTTGCTCCCCTTTACCTATTTTGCCCTCCCCCT
Organism: Phocoena phocoena; assembly: GCF_963924675.1. Lineage (NCBI taxonomy): Eukaryota > Metazoa > Chordata > Mammalia > Artiodactyla > Phocoenidae > Phocoena > Phocoena phocoena. The sequence continues at coordinate 25,516,884 of NC_089234.1, forward strand.
CCCACTTCCCCTGTAGCTCACTACTACTCTGTTCTATGTTTTTGTTTGGTTTGGTTTATTTATTGTTTGTTTATTAGTTTTTTATATTCCACATGAGTGAAATCATGTGGTATTTGTCTTTCTCCATCTGACTTATTTCACTTAGCATGATATCCTTAACGTCCATCAGTGTAGTTGCAAATGGCAAGATTTCATCTTTTTATGGCCGAGTAGTATTCCATTGTGTGTGTATGTATATATACCCCACATCTTTTCATCCACTGATGGGCACTAGGTTGTTTCCAATCTTGGCTATTGTAAGTAATGCCGGGATGAACATAGGGGTGCATGTATCTTTTTTCAGATTAGTGTTTTCATATTCTTTGGATAAATACCCAGAAGTGGGATAGCTGGATCATATTAATTTTTTGAGGAATGTCCATACTATCTTCCATAGTGGCTGAACCAGTTTACGTTCCCACCAACAGTGTATGAGGGTTCCCTTCTCTTCACATCCTCACCAACACTTGTTATTTCTTGTTTTTTTGATAGTAGCCTTCCTGTCAGGTGAGAGGTTATATCTCTTTGTGGTTTTAATTTGCATTTCCCTAATAATTAGTGATGTTATTTAACATTGTTTTTGCTACATATCCATGTTGGTAGATATATCTTTAGTTCATTCATTTTAATTTCTCTATAATATTGCATTATATGAATAAGCCAGTTTGTTTATGAATATTTAGGGGTTTCTGCCTTTTTTGCTATTAGTAACAGTGCTGTAATAAACATTCTTGGATGTTTCATCTTGTTTACATGTGTGAGAGAGAATTCTAAGCCTAGGGAATTCTTAGGTGGTAGGGTATGAGAATCTTCACCTTTATTAAATAAAGCTGAATTATTTTCCAAAATACTAAACACAAAACACCCATCAGCAGGTTGTGAGAGTTCCTTTTTTACCATATCATTACAAACATTGTTATTGCCAGACTCTTAAATTTTAAAATCAAATTAAATTTCATTTTAATTTGTTTTTCCATTTATTGTAAGGATTTATTCCATTTGCATCCATTTATTGTAAGGTTTTGTTTTCTATAAATTGCTTCATTCTTTTTCTGTTGGCTCATTTTCTTTTCCATCATCAGTTTGCAGCTCTCTTTATCTCTATACTAATCCTCTCTCAGTTATGATGTTGCAAAAATCTTCTCAGTGGTTGCTCTTTACTTTTTGTTGTGCATAAGTTTTACATTTTTATTCCAACTTTTTATTTGAAAATTTTCAGTCACAGAAAAGTGCAGTGATAGTTCAATGAATACACTTACATCTTTCACCTGGATTCACCGTTAACATTTTGCCATATTTAGTTTTTATTTCATATATACATTTTTTTCCTAAACCATTTAAAAGTAATTTGCAGACATCATGGCACTTCATCTCTTAAAAGATATACTTAAACAAGGATGTCCTACAAAACTACAGTATAATTATCACATTTAATATGAATGCAATATTATTATCTAATATACAGTGCATATTAAAAATTTCTCAATTGTCCCAATAATGACCTTTATACTTAATCTCCAACCCCACCCCTGGTCCAGGATCATGAGTTGCATTTAGTTGCCATGTCCCTTTAGTTACTTTTAATCGACAACAGGTCCCCAGACTTTTGTTTGTTTTCATAATATTGATATGTTTGAAGAGTCCAGGTCAGTTGTTTTGTACAATGTCCTTCAATTTGGATTTGTCTGATCATTTCCTTAGATGTTTAAATTCAGACTAAATGTTTTTGGCAGGAAGAAGCTTTAAATTTTAACATAGTCAGATTTGTCTATCTTTCCCTTTATGGTTTGTATTGTCTTTTATCCAAGAAAACCTTCCCTCCCTTGATGTCATAGGGCTCTTCGTCTCTGTTTTCTTCTAAAAGTTGTATGGTTTTGCTTTTTTTTATATTTAGGCTTATAAATGCTGTTTATTTTTTCTGCTTAGTCTACCTTTAATGTGGTGTTCAATTAGCATTTGTGTTACACATTCTTTTTCTACCATTGTGTTTGTCATAAAATTACTCTGTAAATTCATAAAGACTGGATGGCTTTTGTTATGCACTAAATTGTGAAAATTTTGAGTTATCTGATCATGCTAAAGGTGTAGAGGTCGAAACAGCTGAAATATTCTGTGTGAAAATTGTAAAAATAAAGATATATTTGTAAGAATTTAAGCATGGTATGCTGTAAATAAGACCAAGATGAAACGTCAGGATCTTTCACAAATCTGAAATCAGTAAATGCCATATTTTTAACCTTGGATTATTGACTTTTGCACTAGGTTTGATGAGATAATCCTATGTGGAACTAAGCTTTCGGAACGAAAGAAACCTACAGATAGTAGATTAAGATTAGATTTAGGATACTTACATTGACATGAAAAAATGTGTGAAATTGTATAGCCTTTGCCACATAATTGACACTCTGAAGTTTTGACTCTGAAAGTAGAAACCTATTATAACATTCCTCCAAACATAATGTACTACATTGTGCAGAGGCCCCTACATTGTGTAGAGGCCGCAAGTAGTAAACACTGTGGGCTCTAGTATAATAAATAAAAATTTATTACGCACTGTGTCAGCCACTGTTCTTAGCACCTTGCGCTTATTAATGCATTAAATCCTTGTTCCAACTCTGACCATTTTGGAGTTGAAGAAACTGAAGTGATTGTATAATTTGCTCAAACGTAGAGCTAAATTAGTGTCGGAGCCAGGTTTTGAACCCAGACAGAATGGCTCCAGAATCTGCACTCTTCACTACAAGTATAATTCTGTGACCCTGGTCAAATTATTTAACTTCTCTATGCCGTTTTCTTCTTTGTACAATTAAGATAATAGTACCTAATTCATATGGTTGTTGTGAGAAGTTAATTAGATATGTATAGAGTTTAGAATAATACATGAAAACAAGTGAGCACTCAATAAATGTTAGCCATTATTATGTTAGCATTACTAAGGCATTGAACTTATGCGTATCTCTGAATTTTTACCAAATAAGTGAAGTATGCCATAAATATTGTATATATACAAAAAAGTAGAAATACCATGGTGATTATTTCTGCCTTTCTGGTTTTTATTTCTTTATTATTTTGAAAGAGGCAAGATAACAGCTAAAACAAAATTGAATGATGAACCAGGAGCTCATTGGTAAGAGAATGAGTTCTTTTTGAAATAAAGCAGAATTTTTTATCTGCCTTTTAAAAGGATATTCAAGAATGATTACTAAAGGTGCTAAGTGTTATATATTAGCTGAATGTAAAAACTTTTCAGCTTTGTTACCTTTATGCTTTTGAAATTATAGTTTAATTATAATTAATTAATTATAGCTTAGTTAATTATAGCAATGTTTTGAAGAAATAGAAGTCATATTGTGGTCCCACTTTATCTGCAGTTTCACTTTCCACAGTTTCAGTTACCTGCAGTCAACCACAGTCTGAAAATATTAAATGGAAAATTCCAGAAGTAAACCATTCATAAGTTTTAGACTGTGTGCCCTTCTGAGTAGTGTGATGAAATCGTGCACCATCCTGCCTGGGATCCGCAATCACTGACATCCTCATGGCTCAGTAATCCAGGATCACCCAAAGCTGCTGATCCTCCTTGTGACATATCGTCAGAAGGTCAATAGTAGCCTAACACTGTATCACAGTGCCTATGCCAGTCACCTTACTGCATTTCATTACGTAGGCATTTTATCATCTCACATCATCACAAGAAGGATGAGTACAGTAGCATAAGATATTTCGAGAGAGAGAGACCACATTCATATAACTTTTGTTACAGCATATTGTTGGAATTGTTTTATTATTAGTTATTGTTGTTAATGTGCCTTTTATGTGCGTAATTTGTAAATTAAACTTTATCATGTGTATGTATGTATGTATAGGGAAAAATACCGTTTATATAGCATTCTGTACTACCCACAGTTTCAGGCATCCACTGGAGATCTGTACTACATATTCTCAAGCCCAGTCATTTAAAATGTTTTCTTTACATACTCTTTTGTTCCTTTTTGTCAACAACCATGTTATTGTTGAAGGTCTGGTATTACTGAAAACATTCAGTTGGAAGCAACCTTCATATGCAGATGTAGAACAAATATTGCATTCTGTGTGATATGGCAGAGGTAATGGAATTCTAGGAGTAGCAGCAGTAAAGTGTTCAGGATAACATAAAATTCGGGTCTTTTTTGTATATTTTTGGAACTTTAGGAACGTATGCAATAAATTTACATTTTCTAGTTACAGTTTCAAACTAGAGATTGGAGCATGTTGTTGCTTGAAGAGGAAAAACAAATTGTCCAGGCAACAGGTATTACATTTCTTATTTGACAAGATCTCTTCTCAGCTTTGTTATTTTCTATCAGAGAACAAGGAACCTTTTGTTCCAAGGCCTGGTGTCGAAATGTTAGCAAAATACTACATTAATCAAGCTAAGAATCTTATTCGTTTTCTGAACCAAGAGTACGATTTCATGAAGATTCATTTAGAGCATTAAAAAAAACTTGTGTAATATTCTTGCATTTTCAGGCTTATACAGAACTTACCTTCTGGAAAGCAAAGCACTCCAAGTGTAGAGGTTTAGGAGTTTATTTCTGCCTGTATATATCAAGTCTGTAGTTCAAGGAACTGGGGATACAGCAGCAAACAAAACAAGTCTCACCCTCATGAAACTTACATTTTAGAGAAAAGGACTTGATAGTACCAAACTGTCAAATACATTATGTCTGGAAGTGTAAATGTGCAAAAAAGAAAAACAAAATGGGGTGAGAGGATAGCAAGTGATATGTGTGGATAGGTAAGTGCGATTTTATTAGTTGGAATTTGTTAGCCATCTGTATCACTTGGTGTGTAAACTATGAATGTTGGTCTTTTACACAAATGTATAGTATAACTTAGGGCAAATGATATAAAGAACTCTGAATGAACATAATGAAATGAAAAATGAACAAAAAACTGTTCCTCATAAACTAAAAGATAGGAGTTAATGAAACATTTAACACAATTTATATGTAACACACTTTTAGGAGTCTTACTTTTTGGGAAAAATTAATATTCCTCCATCTTAAAATATTTTATTTGATTATTTTCCTTCATGTATTTTATGATTAGAAGGAACAAAGGTTACAAGAATACTTTCAAAGCTAAATTTTATTTCAAAGTGCTGTTCTTTGAGTTAGGGGTGACCCTATTAACTACAGATACTGTGATTTAGGTTTTCAGCAGTATTGTTAGACAAATTAATCTAAATTTAGATCTGACTTCCCTTGTTTTCCAGGGAATGTATTTGTAAGTAAATTGGTTTGTGGTCTTGTTTCAGAGGGGACCCTTGATGGCAACATAATGATATAACCATCTAATTTACCTCTATATTTTCTTGGTTTTACTTGCTCATCTGTCAAGGATTAGGATTATCAGGGGCTGTGCGTAAAATGTTAGTATGATACCAGGCATACAGATAGACGATACAGCTTTAACTTTTCTTTTCCCATAAAGTAAACTAGTTTAATATGACTAGTGTCATATGCAAGTAAAGTTGTATTTATGAAAATAAAATAAATTTCAGGCTGGTGAGAAAATTCAAAAAAGCCATTCAAAATTATCCTTTCCACTCAAGTCTCGGAGCAGTGTTCATTGTTCTTAGAATAACAGTGGTTGATTATAAAACTTATAAATTCCTAGTTTTATATTTCAAACACAAGATAAATTCCAGTGAAGTTTAGTAAAACACTGAGTGTTCATATTTACTTAACTGTTATCATTACCCTATAATCTATAGTGACACACTAATCCCATTGAAAGATGAATATTTGGTTCAAACTGCCATGTGTGTAAAACACTTTGCCTGATGGACCTGTGCTACATACTGTGTTTAAGTGCTACTTACTTCTTTCTAAGTGAGCTACTGACATGACCTGAAAGAGACATTAAAACGGCCTTGCTAACCAGGCTGCAGATTGCTCACCAGGCTTACTCTGCAGTTTCAGTTACTCTTTGCTTCCTGTTTTCAGAAGTTACCTGAAGCTTTTGGGGCAGCTGGTTTCCCTTTCTTTGGGGGAGGATGATGTTAGTGGTGAAGGGAACTATGTATGTTTTGCCTATGAAATATTTTTAAAGTGTGAAACTAAAATATTTTAAATGCCTGAGAGTTCATTTCAGTTGTTACTCTCCAGATGCAACTACTTTGCAGGCTGGATATTTTATATTGAAACAAAGGACTGTTTCAATATAAACTATACCACTATTGCTTGGAAGGAATTAAAATTTGAGCTTTTTATTCAGCGTTAGTCACTGCTGTACCTTACTGAAAAAACTACTCTTAAGCTTGACACTGTAAACAGGTGACAAATAAAATGTTTACCTACTTATTGGAACATTTTTTTTTTTTGCCAGATGATAACGTCTATAATTTTACTGTCACTGTAAAAAATAAACATTAGATAGACTGACTCTGTGAATAGAGTCCAAAAGTCTGTCATAATAATGCTAACATGTGTTAGATAAGATCATAGGAAAACCAAATAACTTTTTGAAGATGATGATTTAAGAAAATCTCATCCCTGTACCTTCACATAACTTATATAGACTTCATGGCAAATTTTATTTCATATTAGTGATAATATGGTTATTTAATCATTTATGTTTACATTTTTAGCAGAATAAAATCTTGTGTTATTTTTGCTGAGACTCTGTAACTTGAATTTTTAAAATAAAATGTATTCTGTTTAGTCCATGAATGATCCAAGAAAGTGCTTTGAATTTTTCCTACAAATAATTTGAAGAAAGTAATACAAAAAGAAGTTAAAATATATGGGGGAATTCTTTTTTTTAGTGTAATTACTATCTCTAATTTGTAAGGAAAGAGGGAAAGAAAAACCTGACTTTTAAAAAACAGTTTTATTGAGGTATAAATACATACAACAAACTATATATTTAGAAGGTACAATAAGTTTGACATATGTACATAACCATGAAACAGTCACCATAATTGAGGTAATGAACATATCACACCCCAAAGTTTCCTTGGGCCCCTCCCCACCTCACGCCTCCACTCTAGGCAGCCGCTGATCTGCTTTCTGTCACGGTAGCTTAGTTGGCATTTTCTAGAATTTTATGTAAACAAAATCATGTAGTGTGCACTCATTTTTTTGTCTTCTTTTACTCAGCATAATTTTGAGATTTATTCTTGTTGTATATCAATAGTTCGTTCCTTTTTATTGCATAATCATATTCCATTGTATGGATATGACACAACATGTATCCATTCACCTGTTCATAGACATTTGGGTTGTTTTCAGTTTCTGACTATGACACATAAAGCTGCTCTGAATATTCATGTGCAAGTCTTTATATGGATATATGCTTTCATTTCTCTTGGACAATTACTTGGGAGTAGAAAGATTGGGACATAGAGTAGATGTTACGTTTAACTTTTAAAGAAATGGTGGGAGTTCCCTGGTGGCCTAATGGTTAGGATTCCGGGCTTTAACTTCATGGGTCTGGTTGAATCCCTGGTCAGGAAACTGAGATCCTGCAAGACCAGCAGCGCATCAAAAAAAAAAAACCGAAATGGCAAATTGTTTTCCACAGTGCTTGTACCATTTTTATATTCTCACCAGCAGTGTATTGGAGTTCTAGTTGCTCTTTATCCTCATCAAATTTGGCATGGTCAGTCTTTTTTTTTTTTTTTTGGCTGCACCTCACGGCACACACGATCTTAGTTCTTCGGCCAGGATTGAACCCGTGCCCCCTGCAGTGAAAGTGCAGAGTCCTAGCCACTGGACCGCCAGGGACGTCCCTGGTCAGACTTTTTAATTTTAAATATTCTAATAGGCATGTAGTAGAATCTCATTATGGTTGTAATTTGCATTTCCCTGCTGATAAATGATGTTGAGTATCATTTCATGTGTTTATTTGCCATCTATATATCTTTTTTGATGAAGTGTCTACTCAAACACTTTGCCCATATTTTAACAATTGGATTCTTTGTCTTGTGTTTTGAGAGTTCGTATATGTTCTGGATACATGTTGTTTTATCAGACGTGTGATTTGCAAATATTTTCCCTCAGACTGTAGCTTATCTCCTCCGCTTTTCCTCCCAAAGAGTGATAGAAAACATTTTAATGGAAACATAATGTGAAAATACAATTTTGTTTTGTTTATATTCCTCTGTTAGCCATGAAAAGGGACAAGTTGAGTATACAAACAAGATTGAAGAGACAATATTTAAACTTCCTAAGGGAGTAAAATATTTTAAATGTTTTTACATCACTCATATACATATAAACCATAATGTGCAAAACAGATTAACATGACTTGTAATGCCAACCTAGTAGTAAGTTGACTTATTGTTCTATTTTATCTATCATCCCCTCACTTTACTGAGGTCTCTGAACTAATATTGTTTGCTTATAGATACCTTCCAAGGTTTTCCTACAATATTATCATTGTCATTCTTTATCTCTTCACCTTATTTGTTTTACCTATACCATATACCACTTATCACTATCTGACACAGTGTGTTTGGTTACTGTCTTACTCCTCCACTAAGATGTAGGCTCCATGAGGCTGAGAATTTGTCTCTTCTGTTGTCACTTGTTTTTTCCTCCTCTTATTGGTGTCTTCTGAAGAGCAGAAGTTTTAAATTTTGATAGAATCTAATTTATCAACTTTTTTCTTTTATCCATTGTGCTTTAGGTTTTGGAACTAGGAAATTTTGACTAACCCAAAGCTCACAAAGACTTTCTCTTATGTTTTCTCCTAGAAGTTTTATAGTCTTAGATTTTACATTTAGGCCTACAGTGCATTTTGAATTAATTTTTGTATATGCTGAGAGGTGCCTGATGGTACTGGCTAGGATAGAACCTCCAGTACAATTTTGAGTAGAAGTGGTGAGACTGTACATCTCTTTTTTCCTGATTTTAGGGGGAAAACATTCAGTCTTTCACCTTTTTAGTATGATGTTACCTGTAGGTTCTTGGTAGATGCACTTTATCATACTAAGGAAGTTACCTTTATAACTAGTTTGCTGAGAGTTTTTATCAGGAAAGCATGTCGAATTTTGTCTTATACTTTTTCTATATCTATTGAGATGATCATACAGTTTTTCTTGTTCCTTTTTTTTTTTTTAAGTCAGCTAATACGTTGACTGATTTTAGCATGTTAAATCATCTCTGCATTCCTGGGATTGACTCCACTTGGTTGTATTATTCTTTTAAAATATTGTTGGATTTGATTTTTATTTCTATGTGATCAGTAATAATTTCCTTGCTTTCATCTGATTCTAGTTACTTGCATCTTATCTCAGTTTCCTAGTCATTCTAGTTAAGGTTTGTCAATTTTGTTGGTCATTTCAAAGAATGAACGTTTGATTTCATTGATTCTGTGTTTATTTATTCTCTATTTTATTTATTTCTTCCCTAATTGTTATTAATACCTTCCTTCTGCTGGGCTTGGGCTTAGGTTGTTCATCTTTTTCTTGCCATTCTAGTTCCTCCAGGTATAAAGTTAGGTTATTGATTTGAGATGTTTCTTCTTTTTTAATGAAGGCATTTACAGCTGTAAATTTTCCTCTGAGTACATATGGCCTTCCCTGTATCTCATAAGTTTTTGGTGTTTTGTGTTTTTGTTTTCTTTTGTCTCTTAACTATTTTCTGGTTTTCCTTGTGATTTCTTCTTTGACCCTGTTGGTTGTTAAAGAGTGTGTTGATTAACTTCCACATATTTGTGAATTTTGTAGTTTTCCATATCTTATTGACTTCTAGCTTTATTCCATTATGATAGAAGAAGATACTTTGTATGATTTCAATTTTTAAAAAATTTATTTTATTTATTTATTTATTTTTGGTTGCATTGGGTCTTTGTTGCTGCGCGTGGGCTTTCTCTAGTTGCGGAGAGCAGGGGCTACTCTTTGTTGCAGCACGCAGGCTTCTCATTACGGTGGCTTCTCTTGTTGCGCAGCATGGGCTCTAGGTGCGCAGGCTTCAGTAGTTGTGGCATGCGGGCTCAGTAGTTGTGGCTTGTGGGCTCTAGAGTGCAGGCTCAGTACTTGTGGCACATGGGCTTAGTTGCTCCACAGCATGTGGGATCTTTCCAGACCAGGGCTCGAACCCATGTCCCCTGCATTGGCAGGTGGATTCTTAACCACTGTGCCACCAGGGAAGTCCCTAAACATTTATTAAGACTTATTTTATGGTTGAACGTATGGTCTATCCTGGGTAATGTTCCATGTGCACTTGAGAAGAATGTGTATTCTGTTGTTGGGTGGAGTGGTCTATATGTGTCTCCTAGGTTTAGTTAGTTTATACTTGTTCAAGACCTCTATATCATTATCAATATTAGTTTTAATAAATTATTTATTTATTATTTTGGGCTGTGCTGGGTCTTTGTTGCTGTGTGCAGGCTTCTCACTGCAGTGGCCTCTCCTGGTGCAGAGCACAGGCTCCAGGCACACAGGCTTCAGTAGTTGTGGATCGTGGGCTCCAGAGCACAGGCTCAGTAGCTGTGGCCCACGGGCTCAGCTGCTCCGCGGCATGTGGGATCTTCCTGGACCAGGGCTCAAACCCGCGTCCCCTGCGTTGGCAGGCAGATTCTCAACCACTGCACCACCAGGGAAGTCCCGGATCATGTCTTTTTAATCCTTTCTGTGAAACTTTGCCTTCAAAGTAATTACTAATGAGGAAGGACTTATTTTTGCCATTTTGCTATTTGTTTTCTGAATGACTTAAACCCTTTTTGTTCCTCATTTCCTCCATTATTGCCCCCTTTTGTGTTTAGTTGATGTTTTTAGTGAACTGTTTTGATTCCATTCTCACAGATTTTATTTTATTTTATTTTATTTTAATTTTTTTCTGAGGTGGTACGCGGGCCTCTCATTGTTGTGGCCTCTCCCGTTGCGGAGCACAGGCTCCGGACGCACAGGCTCAGCGGCCATGGCTCACGGGCCTAGCCGCTCTGCGGCATGTGGGATCTTCCCGGACTGGGGCACGAACCCGCGTTCCCTGCATTGGCAGGTGGACTCTCAACCATTGCGCCACCAGGGAAGCCCACAAATTTTATTTGTAATTAAAGAAATCTTTTTTTGGCTGTGTTGGGTCTTCGTTGCTGTGCAGGGGCTTTCTCTAGTTGTGGCGAGAGGGGGCTACTCTTCATTGTGGTGCGCAGGCTTCTCATTGCTGTGGCTTCTCTTGTTGTGGAAAACAGACTCCAGGAGCATGGGCTTCAGTAGTTCTGGTGTGCGGGCTCAGTAGTTGTGGCTCGTGGGTTCTAGAGCACAGGCTCAGTAGTTGTGGTGCACGGGCTTAGTTGCTCCTCGGCATGTGGGATCTTCCCGGACCAGGGTTCGAGCCCGTGTCCTCTCCATTGGCAGGTGGATTCTTAAACACTGTGCACCAGGGAAAGTCCTCACAAATTTTAATAATGTTGTATTTTCATTTTGAGTCAGTTCCAAATAATTTCTAATTTCTCCTTTGATTTCTTCTTTGACCCTTGGGTTATATAGAAGTGTGTTCATTTATTTGCAGATATTTGGGGATTTTCCAGGTATCTTTCTGTATTTATTGCTAATTTAATTTCATTGTGGCCAGTGAACATACTTTGTAAGACTTGATTCTTTTTCAATTTCAATTTATTGAGACTTGTTTTATGGCCCAGAACATGATCTATTTTGGTAAATGTTCCATGTGCACTTGAAAAGAATGTGTATTCTGTGGTTGTTGGGTGGACTGTTTTATGAATGTCAGTTAGGTCAAGTTGGATGATAATGTTGGTCAAGTCATTTCTATCCTTAACAGACATCCTGTCCACTTGTTCTATCAGTTATTGAAATATTACTGAAATCTCCAGCTATAATTGTGGTTTTGTCACTTCCTCCTTGCAGTTCTACAAGTTTTTGCTTCATGTATTTTGAAGCTCTGTTATTAGATGTACATAAGCATTTATGATTATTATGTCTTCTTGATAAATTGACCTGTTTATCATTAAGAAATGGGCTTCCTTAAACCTGGTAATATTCTTTGATCTGAAGTATACTTTGTCTAATGTGAATGTAACCATGCCAACTTAATAAAAATTTTTTTTATTAGAGTATAGTTAATTTATAGTGTTGTGTCGATTTCTGATGTATAGCAAAGTGATTGTTTTATATATATAAAAATATATATTGTTTTTCTTTTTCATCTTTTCCATTATGGTTTATTATGGGATATTGAATATAGTTCCCTGTGCTATACAGTAGGACCTTGTTGTTTACCTATTTTATATATAGTAGTTTATATCTGCTAATCCCAAACTTCTAAGTTATTCTGCCCCCATCCGCTTTCCGGTAACCTCTAGTTTGTTTTCTATGTCTGTGTGTCTGTTTCTGTTTGTATCATATTTGTATCATATTTTAGATTCCACATATTAGTGATATCATATGGTGTTTCTCTTTCTGACTTACTTCATTTAGTATGATAATCTCCAGGTCCATCCATGTTGCTGCACATGGCATTATTCCATTTTTTTATGGCTAGTATCCTATTGTATATATATATGCAACATTTTCTTTATCTAGTCATCTGTCAATGGACATTTACATTGCTTCCTTGTCTTAGCTGTTGTAAATAGTGCTGCTATGAACATTGAGGTGCATGTATCCTTTTGAATTACAGTTTTCTCTGGATATATGCCCAGGAGTGGGATTGCTGGATCATATGGCAACTCTATTTTTAGTTTTCTGGGTTTTTTTTTTAAACCTCAGGATGGAGGACAGACTTTATTTATTTATTAACTTATGTGAACCATTTTATTTATTTTTTGGCCACACCGTGTGACATGCATGATCCTAGCTCTCCGACCAGGAATTGAACCTGCGCCCTTGTCATTGAAAGCGTGGAGTCCCAACCACTGGACCACCAGGGAATTCCCTATTTTTCGTGTTGTTGGGTTTTTTTAATATAAATTTATTTATTTATTTTTGGCTGCATTGGGTCTTTGTTGCTGCACCCAGGCTTTCTGTTGTTGCAGCGAGTGGGGGCTACTCTTCGTAGCAGTGCGCGGGCTTCTCACTGCGGTGGCTTGTTTTTGTTGCAGAGCACGGGCTCTAGGTGCGTGGGCTTTAGTAGTTGTGGCACGTGGGCTCAGTAGTGTGGCTCACGGACTCTAGAGCGCAGGCTCAGTACTTGTGGCGCATGGGATCAGTTGATCTGTGGCATGTGGGATCTTCCCGGACTAGGGCTCGAACCCATGTCCCTGCACTGGCAGGCGGATTCTTAACCACTGTGCCACCAGGGAAGTCCTAGATTTAGTTTTTCTAAGGAACCTCCATACTGTTTTCCATACTGGTTGCACCAGTTTACATTCCCACCAACAGTGTATGAGGGTTCCCTTTTTTCCACACCCTCTCCAGTATTTGTTATTTGTCGACTTCTAAATGATGGCCATTCTGACCGGTGTGAGGTGATACCTCATTGTAGTTTTGATTTGCATTTTTCTAATAATTAGCGATGTTGAGCATCTTTTCACGTGCCTGTCGACCATCTGTATGTTTTCTTTGAAGAAATGTCTGTTTAGGTCTTCCACCTATATTTTGATTGGGTTATTTTTGTTGTTGTTATTGAGTTGTATGAGCTGCTTATATTCTTTGGAAATTAAGGCCTTGTTGGTCGCATCATTTGCACATATTTTCTCCCAGTCTGTAGGTTGTCTTTTCATTTTATGATTTCCTTTGCTTTTCAAAAACTTTAAGTTTGATTGTGTCCCACTTGTTTATTTTTGCTTTTATTTTTATTGCCTTCGAGACTGATCTAAGAAAACAATGGTACAATTTATGTCAGAGAATGTTTTGCCTATGTTCTTTTCTGGGAGCTTTGTGGTGTCATGTCTTATATTTAGGTCCTACAGCTTTTTTTTTTTTTTTTTTGATTGGGGTAGATATTTAAACTTAATGTAATTTTAAAAATACGGTTGAGTAAAATTCTACCACCTTGCTATTTTTTTGTTTGCTTTGTTTCCCTTTTCTCTTTTTACCTCATATTTTGGGTTGATTATTTCTTGTTTCCATTTTATCTCTTTTGTTGCCTTATTAGCTATAACTTTGTTACTGTGGTGATTGCTTTAAGGTGTATAGTATGCATCTTTACCTTATCACAGTCTGCTTTCAAGTGGTATACTACTTCATGTGTACTATAGGAGTCTTAAAGTAGTATACTTCTGTTCTCTTCTTAGACACCTTTGGGTTATTACTGTCACATATTTTAGTTCTATATATGTTATAAACCTAACAATATATTACTGTTACTTTTGCTTCAAACAGTTATCTTTTAGAAAGACTTAATAGTAGGGAAAAATCTTTTATAGTTACCCATTCCTTTGTGTAGATTGATTTCCATCTGGTATTGTTTTCCTCTTACCTGAAGGACTTCGTTTAAAATTTCTTTCAGAGTCTGCTGGTGATGAATTCTTTCAGCTTTTGTACATCTGAAGAAGTCTTTATTTCTGAAAGATGTTTTTGTCAGGGAAAGAATTCTAGGTTGACACTTATTTTCTTTCAGTTCTTTAAAGGTGTTTCTCCACTTTTCTCTGGCTTCACTGCTTCAGATGAGGAATTTGTTTTTTTCTTCTCTATATGATGTTGTCTTTCTTTAGCTGCTTCTTTAATATTTTCTCTTTATCACTCCTTTTAAGTAATTTGATTTTGATGTGCCTTGGTGTAGTTTTCTTGTTTTGTGTGCTTGGGGTTTACTGAGTTTTCTTGGACCTGTAGATTTATAATTTTCATTAAGTTTGGAAATTTTCCCCCACTATTTCTTTAAATAATTTTTCTGTCTTCTCACTTCCTCTTTTCTTTTGTGGACTCCAATTATGCATATATTAGAAATCAGAATACACTTGAAACTGTTGCACAGGTCACTGATCTGTTTTAATTTGGATAGTTTCTATTGCTATGTCTTCAAGTTACTAATGTTTTCTTTAAAGTCTAATCCGTCATTAATCTATTCAGTGTTATTTCTCATCTCAGATTGTAGTTGTCACTTCTAGATGTTTGAGTTGGGTCTTTTAAAAAGATTTTTCATGCCTGTACTTAACATTCTCAGTCTTCTAGTTTTCTGAACATATGAAATACATTCAATTATCAATTATCAATTGAATGATATATTATTTGAATTGCATATTATATATTGAATTTTGTCCAGTTATAATAACTTAGTGTCTTTGAGTATTCTATCATCTGTGTCATTTGTGGGTTTGCTTCAGTTGATTTTTTAAAAAAGATTTATTCATTATTTATTTCATTTATTTTTGGCTGCATCAGGTCTTAGTTGAGGCACCAGGGATCTTCATTTAGACATGCGGGATCTTTCATTGAGGTGTGCGGGCTCTTCGTTGTGGTGCACAGGCTTCTCTAGTTCTGGCACGCAGTCTCCAGGGCGCGTGGGCTCTGTAGTTTGTGGCACGTGGGCTGTAGTTGAGGCGTGCCAGCTCAGTAGCTGTGGCAGGTGGGCTTAGTTGCCCCATGACATGTGGGATTGTAATTCCCTGACCAGGGATCAAAACCGTGTCCCCTGCATTGTAAGGTGTATTCTTTACCACTGGAGCACCAGGTAAGTTCCTGCTTCAGTTGATTTTTCTCCTCGTTATGTATCATAGTTTCCTTTTCCTTTGAATGCTGCTAATTTTTAAATTTTATTCCTAGGTAATTTATTCTTTTTGTTGCAGTGGTAAATGGGAGTGTTCCCTTAATTTCTCTTTCAGATTTTTCATCATTAGTGTATAGGAATGCAAGAAATTTCTGTGCATTAATTCTGCATCCTGCAACTTTACCAGATTCATTGATTAGCTCTAGTAGTTTTCTGGTGGCATCTTTAGGATCATCTATGTATAGTATGTCATCTGCAAGCAGTGACAGTTTTACTTCTTTTCCAGTTTGTATTCCTTTTATTTCTTTTTCTTCTCTGATCGTCGTGGCTAGGACTTCCAAAACTATGTTGAATAATAGTGGCGAGAGTGGATATCCTTGTCTTGTTCCTGATCTTAGAGGAAATGCTTTCAGTTTTTCACCATGGAGAATGATGTTTGCTGTGGGTTTGTTGTATATGGCCTTTATTATGTTGAGGTAGGTTCCCTCTATGCCCACTTTCTGGAGAGTTTTTATCATAAATGGTGTTGAATTTTGTCAAAAGCTTTTTCTGCACCTATTGAGATGATCGTATGGTTTTTATTCTTCAGTTTGTTAATATGGTGTATCACATTGATTGACTAGCATATATTGAAGAATCCTTGCATCCCTGGGATAAATCCCACTTGATCATGGTGTATGATCCTTTTAGCGTGTTGTTGGATTCTGTTCGCTAGTATTTTGTTGAGGATTTTTGCATCTATATTCATCAGTGATATTGGTGTGTAATTTTCTTTTTTTGTAGTATCTTTGTCTTGTTCTGGTATCAGGGTGATGGTGGCCTCATAGAATAAGTTTGGGAGTGTTCCTTCCTCCGCAATTTTTGGAAGAGTTTGAGAAGGATGGGTGTTAGCTCTTCTCTAAGTGTTTGATAGAATTCACCTGTGAAGCCATCTGGTCCTGGAGTTCTGTTTGTTGGAAGATTTTTAATCACAGTTTCAATTTCATTACTTGTGATTGGTCTGTTCATATTTTCTATTTCTTCCTGGTTCAGTCTTGGAAGGTTATACCTTCTACAAATTTGTCAGTTTCTTTCAGGTTGTCCATTTTATTGGCATAGAGTTGCTTGTCATAGTTGCTTAGGATGCTTTGTATTTCTTTGGTGTCTGTTGTAACTTCTTCTGTTTCATTTCTAATTTTATTGATTTGAATCCTCTCCCTCTTTTTCTTGATGAGTCTGGCTAATGGTTTATCAACTTTGTTTATCTTCTCAAAGAACTAGCTTTTAGTTTTATTGATCTTTGTTATTGTTTTCTTTGTTTCTATTTCATTTATTTCTGCTCTGGTCTTTATGATTTCTTTCCTTCTGCTAACTTTGGGGTTTTTTTGTTCTTCGTTCTCTAGTTCCTTTAGATGTAAGTTTAGATTGTTTATTTGAGATTTTTCTTGTTTCTTGAGGTAGGCTTGTATAGCTATAAACTTCCCGCTTAGAAGTGCTTTTGCTGCATCCCATAGGTTTTGGATCATCATGTTTTCATTGTCATTTGTCTCTAGGTATTTTCTGATTTCCTCTTTGATTTCTTCAGTGATCTCTTGGTTATTTAGTAACGTATTGTTTAGTCTCCATGTGTTTGTGTTTTTTACTTTTTTTTTCTCTGTAATTGATTTCTAATCCCATAGCATTGTGGTCAGAAAAGTCCTTGATATGATTTCAGTTTTCTTAAATTTACTGAGGCTTGATTTGTGACCCAAGATGTGATGTATCCTGGAGAATGTTCCATGCTCACTTGAGAAGAAAGTATAATCTGCTGTTTTTGGATGGAATGTCCTATAAATATCAATTCAATCTATCTGGTCTATTGTGTCATTTAAAGCTTGTGTTTCCTTATTAATTTTCTGTTTGGATGATCTGTCCATTGGTGTAAATGAGGTGTTAAAGTCCTCCAGTATTATTGTGTTACTGTCGATTTCCTCCTTTGCAGCTGTTAGCAGTTGCCTTATGTATTGAGGTGTTCCTATGTTGGGTGCATATATACTTATAATTGTTATATCTTCTTCTTGGATTGATCCTTTGATCATTATGTAGTGTCCTTCCTTGTCTGTTGTAACATTCTTTATTTTAAAGTATATTTTATCTGATATGAGTATTACTACTGCAGCTTTCTTTTAATTTCCATTTGCATGGTATATCTTTTTCCATCCCCTCACTTTCAGTCTGTATGTGTCCCTAGGTCTGAAGTGGGTCTCTTATAGATGGCATATATATGGGTCTTGTTTTTGTATCCATTTAGCGAGCCTGTGTCTTTTGGTTGGAGCATTTAATCCATTCACATTTAAGGTAATTATCGATATGTATGTTCCTGTTAACATTTTCTTAATTGTTTTGGGTTTGTTTTTGTAGGTCCTTTTCTTCTCTTGTGTTTCCTACTTAGAGAAGTTCCTTTAGCATTTGTTGTAGAGCTGGTTTGGTAATGCTGAATTCTCTTAGCTTTTGCTTGTCTGTAAAGCTTTTGATTTCTCCATTGAATCTGAATGAGATCCTTGAAGGGTAGAGTAATCTTGGTTGTAGCTTCTTCCCTTTCATGACTTTAAATATGTCATGCCATTCTCTTCTGGCTTGTAGAGTTTCTGCTGAGAAATCAGCTGTTAACCTTATGGGAGTTCCCTTGTATGTTATTTGTGGTTTTTCCCTTGCTGCTTTCAATACTTTTTCTTGTCTTTAATTTTTTCCAATTTGGGCTCCAGGCGTGCGGGCTTCACTAGCTGTGGCACGCGAGCTCAGTAGTTGTGGCTCACAGGCTCTAGAGCGCAGGCTCAATAGTTGTGGCACATGGGCTTAGTTGCTTTGTGGCATGTGGGATCTTACCAGACCAGGGCTCAAACCCGTGTCCCCTGTAGTGGCAGGCAGATTCTTAACCACTGCGCCACCAGGGAAGTCCCTTTTTTAAAAAATTTTTTTTATTTATGGCCGTGTTGGGTCTTCGTTGCTGTGCATGGGCTTTCTCTAGTTGCGTCAAGTGAGGGCTACTCTTCGTTGCGGTGTGTGGGCTTCTCATTGTGGTGGCTTCTCTTCTCGTGGAGCACGGGCTCCAGGCGTGTGGGCTTCAGTAGTCGTGACACACTGGCTCAGTAGTTGTGGCTTTCGGGCTCTAGAGTGCAGGCTCAGTAGTTGTGACACACGAGCTTAGTTGGTCCGCAGCATGTGGGATCTTCCCAGACCAGGGATCGAACCCGCTTCCCCTGTATTGGCAGGCCGATTCTTAACCACTGTGCCACCAGGGAATCCCTCCTTAACTTTTTAAAAATAAAAAGAGGTAAACTTTTGTGAATACTATTAGAGGTTTTTTAAAAGTTGGAGTTCACTGAAGGCCTTAACAGTAAATAAACAAAATTTATTTCCTGCACTTTACTATATGGACTATAATTGCAGTAGAGCTCAAGTTAACGTTTTTCTTTAATGGCATGACTATTCTGATTTCTCTTAATTCGTCATAGAGTACAAATTTCATTTCTGAGTCTTATTTAAACTTACGTAAGATATAGTCCTGGTTCTTCCCTCAACCTCCACTCCTCCCCCCACCGAAAACCATTGAAGTTCCATTGTAATTCTTTACTTTTCAAAATTTCACCCTTTTTTGGTCCACAAAGTAGTCTGGATTTGCCACATTAATTTTTTAAAATAAAAAAAACCCCATAGTGTATCTAGATTCAGTTATAGTAGCCTAGCAAATAACTTCTGTTAAGTTATGTGGGGTCCTAGTTCTGCTACCAGGGATCGCATCTGTGCCCCCTGCAGTGGAAGCACGGAGTCTTAACCATTGGACTGCCAGGGAAGTCCCTTAACTAGAGTCTTTTGCAAGTACCAGTACTTTTGTTATCTAAACAGTGTTTGGAAATCTTGATTATTTCAGAAACATTACAGACCTAAATATATATCCAAAAGAATTGAAAATTGGTACTCAAGTAAATACATTGTTCATACATGTTTATAGCAGTACTATTCACAGTAGCCAAAAGGTGGAAATAGTCCAAAGGTCTGTCAGTGGATGAAGAGATAAACAAATTGTGGTACATGCACACAGTGGAATATTTATTATTCAGCCATAGAAAGGAAGGAAGTATCTGAAACATGGTAGAACATGGGTGAAACTAGAAAACATGCTAAATGAAAGAAGCCAGATACAAAAACTCACATTCTATATGATTCTATTTATATGAAATATCCAGAATAGATAAACCCAAAGAGGCAGAAGTGGGATTGGGGTGGCCGTGGGGTGGGGAGAATGGGGAGAAGCTGCTTAATGGGTAAAGGGTTTTACTTTGGAGTGACAGAAGTATTTTGGAACTAGATAGAGGTGGTGGTTGCACTATATTATGAACATACTAAATGCCATTGACTTACTTTAAAATGGTTTGTTTTCTTATGTGAATTTCACCTCAGTAAATTATTATTTTAAAAAGCTACAAAGATAGCTTACTTTAAAATTGCCATAATGTGATAAACAATGTTAGCATTTTCAAAATTGGAAATAAGTTAGAATGCAGATGTTTTTACAAACATTGGTATTTTAATAAAATGTGAATAAACTTCTTAACTCTAAAAGGTTATTTTTCATCCTTATTTAAAGCTGCAGATGAAAACTGCAAAAATAGAAGTGAAACCTGTAACAGTGCCTATAGTAAAAATACAGTAAAGACACCTGCTCACCTCGTTTTAGATGTTTATTCTGAGATGAAATGTTTTAGTTTATTTCTTCTTCTAGTTCAGTCTGTAATACTAGCTGCAAGATAATTTATCATTGAAAAATATAAAAGCATAATATAATTAGAAGTCAAATACTCATACATATTTGTACTACCATTGATTGAGTTTAGTATGTTTATCAGAATTAAAAAGTTGCTTACTTTACATAATTTGAACATACATTAACTGAAAATTATATATTTTCACATGTCTGTGGTCTCAGCCCCTTTTCTAGAATCTAGGATTAAAGTAAATTATTACTGGCAATCATGCTTAATTATTTGAAAGTGTTACATATGATCTTTCTGGATAGAAATTACCATATGAAATTATTTTCCTAAATTTACATAGTTTAGAAGTGTTAGTTTAATTTTTCAGTATATTTCCATATTCAATATATTTAAATAGTTATATCAGACAATTTGCAAGATAGAGTTTTACTAATTTAAAAAAAAATCTGATTTCAATATACAGGTGTTAATCTACTAAATTACTGATTTTCTTTTCTAGAATTGAGAGCATACAAATAAAATAAAATGACAACTTCCTGGAGTGATCGGTTACAAAATGCAGCAGATATGCCTGCTAACATGGATAAACATTTCCTGAAAAAGTATCGACGAGAAGCTTATCATCGGTAAGTATTTTGTCTATTTAATCCTCAAAACAGCTCTATAAAGTGGGCGTATAATATCTTCATTTTACAGATGATGAAATTAACGTGCAGAGTGGTTAGGCAATTTACCCTAGATCACATAGCTGGTTCATGGTTCAAACCCAGTCCAAAGTCCAGAATTTTATTGCCAGAATTTTACAACCACACTGTTGGTGCTTTTTAAAAAAAATTCTTACTGCTTCTTATATCTACTAAAACAAGTCCTTAAGAGCAGAAAGTCTTCAGCTGCTAGAAAATTGTGCCTTAGTTATTAATAATGCAGTTTGGTTTTTTCTGGTTTTTTTGTTTTAAAATGAGATATATTTTTAATTTATCACAATGTCAAAGATTCAAAAGGTTAGGTATTAGTATAGATACGGGGAAACAGGCACTATCTTTTTTTTTAATTTTTGAATTTCATTTTATTTTTTTATACAGCAGGTTCTTATGAGTTATCCATTTTATACATATTAGTGTGTATATGTCAATCCCAATCTCCCAATTCATCACACCTCCCCTCCACTTTCCCCCCTTGGTGTCCATACATTTGTTCTCTACATCTGTGTCTCAGTTTCTGTCCTGCAAACCGGTTCATCTGTACCATTTTTCTAGGTTCCACATATATGCGTTAATATACGATATTTGTTTTTCTCTTTCTGACTTAATTCACTCTGTATGACAGACTCTAGATCCATCCACGTCTCTACAAATGACACGGTTTTGTTCCTTTTTATGGCTGAGTAATGTTCCATTGTATATATGTACCACATCTTCTTTATCCATTCATCTTTCGATGGGCATTTAGGTTGCTTCCATGTCCTGGCTATTGTAAATAGTGCTGCAGTGAACATTGGGGTACATGTGTCTTTTTGGATTATGGTTTTCTCATGGTATATGCCCAGTAGTGGGATTGCTGGGTCTATGGTAATTCTATTTTTAGTTTTTTAAGGAACCTCCATACTGTTCTCCATAGTGGCTGTATCAATTTACATTCCTACCAACAGTGCAAGAGGGTTCCCTTTTCTCCACACCCTCTCCAGCATTTGTTGTTTGTAGATTTTCTGATAGTGCTTATTCTAACTGGTGTGAGGTGATACCTCATTGTAGTTTTGATTTGCATTTCTCTAATAATTAGTGATGTTGAGTAGCTTTTCATGTGCTTCTTGACCATCTGTATGTCTTCTTTGGAAAATGTTTAGGTCTTCTGCCCATTTTTGGATTGGGTTGTTTGTTTTTTTAATATTGAGCTGCATGAGCTGTTTATTTTAGAGATTAATCTTTTGTCCATTGATTCATTTGCAAATATTTTCTCCCATTCTGAGGGTTGTCTTTTCGTCTTGTTTGTAGTTTCTTTTGTTGTGCAAAAGATTTTACGTTTCATTAGATGCCATTTGTTTATTTTTGTTTTTATTTTCTTTACTCTAAGAGGTGGATCATAAAAGATCTTATTGTGATTCATGTCAAAGGGTGTTCTTCCTTTGTTTTCCTCTAAGAGTTTTATAGTGTCCGGTCTTATATTTAGGTCTCTAATCCATTTTGAGTTTATTTTTGTGTATGGTGTTAGGGAGTATTCTAATTTCATTCTTTTACATGTAGCTGTCCAGTTCTCCCAGCACCACTTATTGAAGAGACTGTCTTTTCTCCATTGTATATCCTGGCCTCCTTTGTCATAGACTAGTTGACCATAGGTGCATGGGTTTATCTCTGGGCTTTCTATCCTGTTCCATTGATCTATATTTCTGCTTTTGTGCTAGGACCATATTGTCTTCGTTACTGTGGCTTTGTGGTGTAGTCTGAAGTCAGGGAGTCTGATTCCTCCAGATCCATGTTTTGGCTATTTGGGGTCTTTTGTGTCTACATACAGATTTTAAGATTTTTTGTTATAGTTCTGTGAAAAATGCCATTGGTAATTTGATAGGGATTGCATTGAATCTGTAGATTGCTTTGGGTAGTATAGTAATTTTCACAATATTGATTCTTCCAATCCAAGAACATGGTATATCTCTCCATCTGTTTGTATCATCTTTAATTTCTTTCATCAGTGTCTTATAGTTTTCTGCATAAACGTCTTTTGTCTCCCTAGGTAGGTTTATTCCTAGGTATTTTATTCTTTTCGTTTCAGTGGTAAATGGGAGTGTTTCCTTAATTTCTCTTCAGATTTTTCATCATTAATGTATAGGAATGCAAGAGGTTTCTGCACATTAATTCTGCATCCTGCAACTTTACCAAATTCATTGATTAGCTCTAGTAGTTTTCTGGTGGCATCTTTAGGATTGTCTATGTATAGTATGTCATCTGCAAGCAGTGACAGTTTTACTTCTTTTCCAGTTTGTATTCCTTTTATTTCTTTTTCTTCTCTGATCGCCGTGGCTAGGACTTCCAAAACTATGTTGAATAATAGTGGCGAGAGTGGACATCCTTGTCTTGTTCCTGATCTTAGAGGAAATGCTTTCAGTTTTTCACCATGGAGAATGATGTTTGCTGTGGGTTTGTTGTATATGGCCTTTATTATGTTGAGGTAGGTTCCCTCTATGCCCACTTTCTGGAGAGTTTTTATCATAAATGGTGTTGAATTTTGTCAAAAGCTTTTTCTGCACCTATTGAGATGATCGTATGGTTTTTATTCTTCAGTTTGTTAATATGGTGTATCACATTGATTGACTTGCATATATTGAAGAATCCTTGCATCCCTGGGATAAATCCCACTTGATCATGGTGTATGATCCTTTTAGCGTGTTGTTGGATTCTGTTCGCTAGTATTTTGTTGAGGATTTTTGCATCTATATTCATCAGTGATATTGGTGTGTAATTTTCTTTTTTTGTAGTATCTTTGTCTTGTTCTGGTATCAGGGTGATGGTGGCCTCATAGAATAAGTTTGGGAGTGTTCCTTCCTCCGCAATTTTTGGAAGAGTTTGAGAAGGATGGGTGTTAGCTCTTCTCTAAGTGTTTGATAGAATTCACCTGTGAAGCCATCTGGTCCTGGAGTTCTGTTTGTTGGAAGATTTTTAATCACAGTTTCAATTTCATTACTTGTGATTGGTCTGTTCATATTTTCTATTTCTTCCTGGTTCAGTCTTGGAAGGTTATACCTTCTACAAATTTGTCAGTTTCTTTCAGGTTGTCCATTTTATTGGCATAGAGTTGCTTGTCATAGTTGCTTAGGATGCTTTGTATTTCTTTGGTGTCTGTTGTAACTTCTTCTGTTTCATGTCTAATTTTATTGATTTGAATCCTCTCCCTCTTTTTCTTGATGAGTCTGGCTAATGGTTTATCAACTTTGTTTATCTTCTCAAAGAACTAGCTTTTAGTTTTATTGATCTTTGTTATTGTTTTCTTTGTTTCTATTTCATTTATTTCTGCTCTGGTCTTTATGATTTCTTTCCTTCTGCTAACTTTGGGGTTTTTTTGTTCTTCGTTCTCTAGTTCCTTTAGATGTAAGTTTAGATTGTTTATTTGAGATTTTTCTTGTTTCTTGAGGTAGGCTTGTATAACTATAAACTTCCCGCTTAGAAGTGCTTTTGCTGCATCCCATAGGTTTTGGATCATCATGTTTTCATTGTCATTTGTCTCTAGGTATTTTCTGATTTCCTCTTTGATTTCTTCAGTGATCTCTTGGTTATTTAGTAACACATTGTTTAGCCTCCATGTGTTTGTGTTTTTTATGTTTTTTTTTCCCTGTAATTGATTTTTTTTTTTTTTTTTTTTTTTTTTTTTTTTGTGGTACGCGGGCCTCTCACTGTTGTGGCCTCTCCCGTTGCGGAGCACAGGCTCCGGACGCGCAGGCTCAGTGGCCATGGCTCACGGGCCCAGCAGCTCCGCGGCATGTGGGATCTTCCCGGACCGGGGCACGAACCCACGTCCCCTGCATCGGCAGGTGGACTCTCAACCACTGCGCCACCAGGGAAGCCCCCTGTAATTGATTTCTAATCTCATAGCGTTGTGGTCAGAAAAGTGCTTGATATGATTTCAATTTTCTTAAATTTACTGAGGCTTGATTTGTGACCCAAGATGTGATGTATCCTGGAGAATGTTCCATGCTCACTTGAGAAGAAAGTGTAATCTGCTGTTTTTGGATGGAATGTCCTATAAATATCAATTCAATCTATCTGGTCTATTGTGTCATTTAAAGCTTGTGTTTCCTTATTAATTTTTTGGTTGGATGATCTGTCCATTGGTGTAAATGAGGTGTTAAAGTCCTCCAGTATTATTGTGTTACTGTCGATTTCCTCCTTTGCAGCTGTTAGCAGTTGCCTTATGTATTGAGGTGTTCCTATGTTGGGTGCATATATACTTATAATTGTTATATCTTCTTCTTGGATTGATCCTTTGATCATTATGTAGTGTCCTTCCTTGTCTGTTGTAACATTCTTTATTTTAAAGTATATTTTATCTGATATGAGTATTGCTACTGCAGCTTTCTTTTAATTTCCATTTGCATGGTATATCTTTTTCCATCCCCTCACTTTCAGTCTGTATGTGTCCCTAGGTCTGAAGTGGGTCTCTTGTAGACAGCATATGTATGGGTCTTGTTTTTGTATCCATTTAGCGAGCCTGTGTCTTTTGGTTGGAGCATTTAATCCATTCACATTTAAGGTAATTATCGATATGTATGTTCCTGTTAACATTTTCTTAATTGTTTTGGGTTTGTTTTTGTAGGTCCTTTTCTTCTCTTGTGTTTCCTACTTAGAGAAGTTCCTTTAGCATTTGTTGTAGAGCTGGTTTGGTAATGCTGAATTCTCTTAGCTTTTGCTTGTCTGTAAAGCTTTTGATTTCTCCATTGAATCTGAATGAGATCTTTCAAGGGTAGAGTAATCTTGGTTGTAGCTTCTTCCCTTTCATGACTTTAAATATGTCATGACACTCTCTTCTGGCTTGTAGAGTTTCTGCTGAGAAATCAGCTGTTAGCCTTATGGGAGTTCCCTTGTATGTTATTTGTGGTTTTCCCTTTCTGCTTTCAATAATTTTTCTTTGTCTTTAATTTTTTCCAGTTTGCTTACTCTGTGTCTCGGCATGTTTCGTCTTGGGTTTATCCTGTATGGGACTCTCTGCACTTCCTGGACTTGGGTGGCTATTTCCTTTTTTCATGTTAGGGAAGTTTTCAACTATAATCTCTTCAAATATCTTCTCCGGTCCTTTCTCTCTCTCTTCTCCTTCTGGGACCCCTATAATGCAAATGTTGTTGCATTTAATGTTGTCCTGGGGTCTCTTAGGCTGTCTTCATTTTTTTTCATTCTTTTTTCTTTAGTCTGTTCCGCAGCAGTGAATTCCAGCCATTCTGTCTTGTAGGTCACTTATCCATTCTTCTGCCTCAGTTATTCTGCTATTGATTCCCTCTAGTGTATTTTTCATTTCAGTTATTGTATTTTTCATTTCTGTTTGTTCTTTAATTCTTCTAGGTCTTTGTTAAACATTTCTTGCATCTTTTCCATCTTTGCTTCCATTCTTTTTCCGAGGTCCTGGATCATCTTCACTATCATTATTCTGAATTCTTTTTCTGGAAAGTTGCCTATCTCCATTTAGTTGTATTTCTGGGGTTTTATCTTGTTCCTTCATCTGGTACATAGCCCTCTGCCTTTTCATCTTGTCTGTCTTTCTGTGAACGTGGTGTTTGTTCCACAGGCTGAAAGATCGTAGTTCTTCTTGCTTCTGCTGTCTGTCCTCTGAATAATGCAGTTTTTAATTTCCATTTGCCACGAACTGATTATAGTTTTTAAATAGTTTTAGAATTGTGCCTGCTGATTACTGTATTAGATTGAATGTGGATAATTCTGGGTCTTAGCAGTGTTTTCTTATATTGATTTAAGGCTTTAATATTTTCTCTAAATCATTTTTCCTTTAAAAGTTTAAAAAGTAAGTATTTTCAATTCATTTGCCAGTTTTAATAGATTCAATTAAATGGCTGCTTCTAAATCTTAATGGCTACCTGAATCTAAAGTGGCTGAGATACTTGGAAGTAGATAGTGCAGTTAGGAATCATTTGGTTTCAGACAGAAATCAGAAGTTTATACCTGTAGGATAGAAAGATCTGGGCCCTAGTAGAACTGTCTCTGCCTCTGTCCTGGGAAAGCCAGGAAAAGTGGAAATGCTGGTGTACTGGTAGTGCAAAAACGTTGCATAGGAACTCCAGGAAGTCTACAACAACTCATCATTACTCATCTGTTTTGGGATGGTTAAACTAGTTTATACAGATAAGTTCTTGTACGCAGACAAAAAAATAATTCCGATTCCATTCTTCTCTGTGTAGGAAAGCTAGGTCAGAATTAGGTAACATATTAGTGCTTCAGTAAGCATTAATATTTTGAAGAAAATAGTTACTTGATATTGAATATTTTGAAAGTTAATTATTACATCAATAGTTGGTTTTTAAAGTAGGTTGGTGATATTTCCCTGATGGTAGGTCACTAGGTAGCATTTTTTCCAATTCATTAATGTTTACATTAAGAAAAAAGTTAATATAAAAACAAACGTTGTAAATACTACTTGTACTAAAGAATAAAATTTTGGAAACATATCAAGAGAAAGTTCAAGATGAAAAATTAAAAACTGACTTCCAAAAGCAAAAAGGTTTGTATTCAAATCATTTAATTTATGATACACACAAACTTTTGTCACTTTTAGGTGAAAAACACACCTGCCTGCCAGCTGGTGTCACATTCTTAGAAGGATGCAAAGGATGAATCCTGAATCTCACAAAATGTGCTGATTTTTGTACTCTGAGTTTAAAACATGGGTACTGCCTTTTCAAAATTCCAAGTCTTGTATTCTGCTTTTTCTCTTTGCTTGTTATGTTCATTGGGAACACCCATTTCTTCTACATTCTTGGTTCGGTTTGGTCAGAGGGGTTTTATGTTCTCTTACCATCCAGTATTTGTTTAACAACAGCTTCATGCAATATAAACTGTCCTTTCTTGTCAGTTTCATTTAATGCATATTTATATTTTACATAGTCCTTAGCTCAGTATGACCTAAATTAAGCACAGGAGCTGACAGGAAATCTCTGTCTTGGCAAGGTGGAATCTCCAGTCCATCCCACTGTAGGCAGTACCCATTTACCTTGTTTTAGGCCCCCATAAGTTTTCTATTTTGATCACTTAGTGGTACAAATCTACCAGAAAGAAAAATAAGCCATATTTATATTAGTAGCATACTTCAAGAAACCAAAACATTTATATTGAATATTTGTACATAATTTTAATAATCAAGATCAAAAAGAAATGTACACAAGTGATCTACTTTAAAAATGTAAATGTCTAGGAATCAGATACATTGTATATTTATGATACATTGGACCTAGGAACATAGTGAGGATGACAAAATATAAGCTTATAATGCTGTCTCTGAAAT
The DNA here is from genome assembly GCF_963924675.1 of Phocoena phocoena. Taxonomy (NCBI): domain Eukaryota; kingdom Metazoa; phylum Chordata; class Mammalia; order Artiodactyla; family Phocoenidae; genus Phocoena; species Phocoena phocoena. The sequence goes on from NC_089234.1 coordinate 25,545,241, forward strand.
TTGTTCTAAGCAATGGAAAAGAAGTAAACAGTTGGAGTCAGAGTTGGAAGAGCTGGATTCAGGTTTTGTTGTGATCCTGGGGAGACCAGTTAGCCTCCCTGGGTGGTGGTTTCTTTAGCTATAAGATGATGAGATTAAAGAGGAAGATCTTTAAGGCTTCTTCTAGCTTTAAAAATTCTATGCTCAATAAATGTTTGTTGCTTTGAACTTAATAATTGCTAATTAATAATTGCTTACTTGGGAGTTTATGTTACACACTGCATATAAGTCTTTAATCAACTGATCCACAAGTGAAAACAAGCTGAGCATTTACTGAATAAACTCCCAGTCACTGGCCCAGCAGGTTGTGATTTCACCTTCTTGGCAGTTCTCTGGTGAATGTGTTTGTATGAAGGAAACAAAGTATTCCATAACAAATTGATTTAACCCTATTAAGCAGAAACATCTGCTGGCTATGTAGCATTTCTAGATGTTAGGCTGCTGTTTTTTCTTAAACCCTGAAAGAGTAAAAACATTTCAGGTTCCCATTAAGATATGAAGACTCAGAATCAATCAGTGGGTACCAATGATCCCCTGCAGTGTGTGAGACGTGTTGCTAGATGTGCATGGGAATTAAAATATAAAACAGAGTGTTTATGTGTGTATGTATAAATAAAACACATAACACATGCATTTGGAAGAGATAAAATATAGAGGTGTTTTATACTTTCTGTTCAATTATTTGCTCAGTCTTTATATTCATGAAGTATACATTTGGTTTTGATGTAATGTATTTATCAGTGGAAACAAGGGCTAGAATTATGCAATGAAGAGAGATCATCTAGGAAACATCAAGTGTCCTAATTGTATTTAATATTTCACAGCCTGAGAGCACTTCTGACTCATTTAGAATGATACTTCCTGGAAGATTCTGGACAGGCTCTGTACCCTACATTCTTCATATAGTAGAGTGGAATCTGAAACAATAGAAAGAATAGAAAAAGCATCTTGAAGGGTTTGAATTCTTAAGTCATTTAAAACTTCCCCCCCCTTTTTTTCTATTTTTTCCCCTATTTTCCCCCTTTTTTTTTTTTTTTTTTTTTTTAATTCATTTATTTATTTATTTATTTTGGCTGTGTAGGGTCTTCGTTTCTGTGCGAGGGCTTTCTCTAGTTGCGGCGAGCGGGGGCCACTCTTCATCGCCGTGCACGGGCCTCTCACTGTCGTGGCCTCTCTTGTTGCGGAGCACAGGCTCCAGACACACAGGCTCAGTAGTTGTGGCTCACGGGCCCAGTCGCTCCGTGGCACGTGGGATCTTCCCAGACCAGAGCTCGAACCCGTGTCCCCTGCATTGGCAGGCAGACTCTCAACCACTGCGCCACCAGGGAAGCCCCCCCCCTTTTTTTTTTTTTACTAAAATAGAATTTTAATAAAGTACACATACCATAAAATTTGCCATCTTAACTGTTTTTAAGTATACAGTTCAGTGGTATTAAATACATTCACATTGTTATGTAGTTATCACCACTGTCCATCCCCACAACTCTTTTCATTTTGTAAAATTGAAACCTTACACCTACTGAGCAATAACTTTCCATTCTCCTCTCACCCCAGTCCCTGGCAACTAATCACCATTATCTTTCTGTCTTGATGATTTTGGCCACCCTAAGTACCTCATATAAATGGAATCATACAGTATTGGTCGTCTTGTGACTGGCTTGTTTCACTTAGCATGATGTCTTCAAGGTTCATCCATGCTGTAGCATATTGCAGAATTTCCTTTTAGTATAAAAAATTAGGTTCTTGAACTCTTGCAAGTGTTTGCTTTTGTTAATTAAAATTTTTAAATAGAAAGCTTTTAAAAGAAATTTGTTTTAGTTTTCTAGTTAAGTCAATTTGTAGAATGTTCTATTTCAGGGTTTTTTATTAAAGACATTTATTGGGGTTGGTAATTTATCATTGGTTAAATTAGGCAGGCTGTGATGATCATTTATCATAACTGTACATTGTATGTGATGCTTTAGAATTCCCTTTTAGAAGAAGCTAAATATTTTAAATTAAGTAAATAAATATCTAACTTCTAGCTTTTTTTCTTGTTTAATATTGGTCTTCCAAGTTTCAATATGGAAATAATGGTCATGTGTCATTATTAAGAAACTGGCCTTCAGAATGTATGACTTGTTCTTCTTCCATTTCCTTATTATGGTTGTTGAGTCTTCTAGGCTGGAGCTAATCATCAGGCCAAACCCTTCTTTGGAATATATTTTGGTGTATGGTCAGAGACAGGCTGAGCTGCTCATATGTTACCGTCACTTGAAGGAGGCAGGTTAGACATTTACCTCTTGAATAGTATCCTGTTTAAAATCTGATAGTGATGAGTACAGATTACAGTTTGTATCTACCATATCCAGGAATGGAACAATTAGAATTTTCGTTTGCTCTCCCTGTTGACAGTGTCCTGGATGCTGAAGTCAGGTATTTGGTTTTATCCTTTTAAAGTTTTGATGATTACAGTACGAAAGAATTTTTGTAAGTGAATTTGCTCTTTCTTTATGAATACAGCTTATGAATTTATCAGTGGTTTTTATCATGTTGAACTGAAATTTGGTAAGTAATTGGGCTTGTGAATTTTTGGTTATCCAGTCTTTTGCCTTATTTTTTTTTAAATTGTTTTAAATTAATTTTTATTGGAGTATAGTTGCTTTACAATGTTGTGTTAGTTTCTACTGTACAGCAACAAAGTGAATCAGCTATATGTATACGTATATCGCCTCTTTTTCGGATTTCCTTCCCATTTAGGTCACCACAGAGTTCCCTGTGCTATACAGTAGGTTCTCATTAGTTATCTATTTTATACATAGTAGTGTATATATGTCAATCCCAATCTCCCAATTCATCCCACCCTCCCTTGCCTTATTTTGAAAGACACTGCAGTTACTTTGTCTTTAAAGTTCTTTATATATTTATCTGAAATTATTTTTTTAATTGAAATTTTGGCCTTCATATCAGTATTTATTTAAATCTGTTGAATAATAATTCTCCAATCAAAATAAGTTTATTATATATGTTTAAGTAATAAAAAGGAATTTGCATGCCTATATAAAATTATTTTTTAGTACCTATAGCTTGGCACATTAGTAGAAGTAGAAATTTTTTTTTTTTAACCTCAAATTAAAAGTAGGCATCAGGTTTTATGCAAAGATTACAGGTTGATAAATTTTAATTTTTTTGTCAACCACTTATGGATATCACATGAATGTCATTCAGCTTTTTAGTTGTCTCATCAATCAAGCCGAATTAACCTGCCATTTCAGTATGGTTTCAAATATTCAAATGGATAAATTGTTAACATTTCAGTAGCCATATTATAAATTGAAAATCACATGGAAATACAGGTCCTCAGGAATGCCAAGGAGCCATCCTTAAATAATGTACATACATCTTGTCAGAATAAGAAGAGTGAGGGGTTTCCCTGGTGGTGCAGTGGTTGAGAATCCGCCTGCCAATGCAGAGGACACGGGTTCAAGCCTTGGTCCGGGAAGATCCCACAGGCTGCGGAGCAGCTAAGCCCATGTGCCACAGCTGCTGAGCCTGGGCTCTAGAGTCTGCGTGCCACGACTACTGAAGCCCACGTGCCGAGAGCACGTGCTCCGCAACAAGAGAAGCCACGGTAATGAGAAGCCCACACACCGCAGCGAAGAGTAGCCCCCACTCGCCACAACTAGAGAAAGCCCATGCGCAGCAATGAAGACCAAACGCAGCCAAAAATAAATAAATAAAATAAATAAATTTTTTTAAAAAAGAATGTTTTTTAAAAAAAGTGAGCTAGAGTATGAAAACTGTACTAAATTTTTTGTTAGTGTATCATTCTAATGCTTTGGTTAGAGTTTCATATTCCTAAGGAATGACAAATGGGGATGCAGGAATTGGTAAGATTTTAAATTTTTATTTATTTTGACCCAAAACATTTGATCGATGGAATACTCTTCAGCAATAAAAATGAATTAACTATTGATACACACAACTTTAATACAGGTCAAGTAAACTATGCTGAGTTAATAAGGCAAATCTCAAAAGGTTACTTACTGTATGATTCCATGTCTATAACATTCCTGAAATGACAAAATTATGGAGATTGGGAAAAGAGTAGTGGTTGCCAGGGGTTGGGGATTGGCTTGGGTGGTGGGAAGTGGGTGTAGCTATAAAAAGTTGTACAAGGAATCCTTGTGATGGAACTGTTTTGTATCTTGACTCGAGTGGTGATTACAGGAGTCTACACACACACAAATGAGTGCATGTAAAACTGGTGAAATCTGGTTGGTGGATTGTGTCAAGGTCAGTTTCCTGGTTGTGATATTGTGATATTGTACTATGTTTATGCAAGATGTTCCCGCTGGGGGGAAACTGGGTGAAGAGTGTAGGGAATCTCTCTGTATTATTTCTTACTACTGCATGTGAATCTACAATTATCTCAACATAAAAAGTTGAATTTAAAAAATTCTCTCAGTGACATACCTTTTCTTACATCATAGGTATTGTCTGTTCTAGATACAAGTATGCTTTATAATGATCAGTGATACTACTTTATAGAATACAAATTCTCTAAACTTTATTGTTCAAAAGAAGATGCTGGATCCTAAAACATGCTCAATTTGTTTCTCTGCCACCGTTCCCTCTATGCTTCTTCCCAAAGCAGTATACCTAAGAGTAAAATAAAACAGGAAGTAGCGGTGGTGGTGGCATCAAGGAAGAGAAAGAATAAATGATAGCAGATCTTTGATTTAATGAAATCCTGCAGTAAGAAACTCAGGCTGAGAAATGTTAATCATATTTAGATAGTGTATTTCACCTTCAAGGATTCTTTGTGTGTGTGTGTGTGTGTGTGTGTGTGTGTGTGTGTGTTGCTTTGCTTTGCTTTGCTGCGCCACACAGCCTGAGGGATCTCAGTTCCCTGACCAGGGATTGAACCTGGGCCATGGCAGTGACAGCCCCTAATCCTAACCACTCGGCCACCAGGGAACTCCCTCAAGGATTCTTTTGGATATGGCTTCTTTTATTCAGTGTAATGTCTGAGAGATTCATCCATGTTTTTGTGTATATCAGTAATTTGTTCTTTTTATTACTATCTGGCATTCCATTGTATCATTATACCACAGTTTGTTTATTCATTTTCTGTTAATGGACCTTTGGGCTTTTTTCAGTTTTTAGCTACAGACTGAGAAAATATTTGTAAATCACATATCTGATAAAGAACTTATATTCAGAATAAATGAAGAACTTTTAAAATTCAATAATATGAAAACAACCCAATGAAGAAATGGGCAAAAGACTGACATGTCACTTACAGAGGATATATGGATGGCATACACGCATATTTGTAACATCACTAGCCATTAGGGAATACAAATTAAAACCACATTATATATGCCTATTACAGTGGCTGAAATAAAAAATACTGGAGATAGCAAGTGCTGTCAAGGATGTGGAGCAATTGGAGCTCTGATACATTGCTGCAGCTACTCTGCCAAACAGTTTGGTAATTTCTTGTAAAGTTAGAGACCCTTAGCCAATGACCCAGAGATCTTACTCCTAGATACTTGCCCTAGGTAAAGGAAAACTTTATGCTCACACAAAAAACTGTACATGAATAATGTTTATAGTATATCAGTCTATAATTGCCTCAAACAAGGGACAACCCAAATATCCTTTAGTGGATGAATGCATAAATAAAATGCAGTACATCCACACAATGAAATATAACTTGGAAAAAGGAACACTATTGAATATGCAATTCAGTGGGGTTTAGTATATCGAGAGTTATGTAACCATCACCACTATCTAATTCCAGAACATTTTCTTCACTCCCAAAAGAAACCCCACACTCATTATTAGTTACTCCCCATTCCCTTCTCTCCTCAATCCCTGACAGCCACTGATCTACTTTCTGTCTCTATGGAATTGCCTATTCTGGACATTTCATATAAATTGAATCATAAAATATGTGGCTTTTTTTCTTTCTATCTCTTTCACTTAATGTTTTCAGGGTTCATCCATATTGTATCATGAGCCAATACTTAATTCCTTTAATGGCTGAATAATATTACATTGTCTGAATATACCACATTTTGTTTATCTGTTCATCTGTTGCTTAATATTTGGATTGTTTCCACGTTTTGACTGGTATGAGTAATGCTCCTTCAAACATTTGTGTATATATTTTGTGTGGACATGTTTTCAGTGTTGGGCATTATATATCTAGCAGTAGAATTTGCTGGGTCATATGGTAACTTTAACTTACTGAAGCATTATCAAACTGTTTTCCAGTGCAAATGCATCTTTTTCATTCCCTTCAGCAATGTTTGTGGCTTCCAATTTCTCTACACCCTTCAAAATAACACTTGTTATTGTTAGTGGGTTTTAAAAATTACTATAGCCATCCTAGTGTGTGTGTGGTGGTATCTCATTGTGATTTTGATGTGCATTTCCCTTATGATTAATGATGTTGAGCATCTTTTTATGCTCTTATTGGCCATTTGTATATCTTCTTTCGAGAAATATCTCTTCAGATCCTTTGCCCATTTCTTAATTGAGTTTTTTTTTTATTATTGAGTTGTATAAGTTCTTCATGTTTTCTAGATACTAAACCTTTGTCTGGTATATGATTTTCAGACATTTTCTCCCATTCTGTGGGTTGTCTTTTCACCTTCTTGGTTATGTCATTTGAAGGACAAATGTATTTTAATACTGATGAAGTCCAATTTATCTATGGTTTTTGTTGCTTGTGCTTTTGTCATCATGTTTAAGAAATCATTGCTTAACCTACGGTCACAAAGATTTACACCTATATTTTCCTTTAAGAGTTTTATAGTTTTATGTTTTATATTTAGGTTTTGGATACATTTTGAGTTAATTTTTGTATATGGTGCAAGATAGGGGTTTAAATTCATTCTTTTGCACGTGAGTATCCAGTTATCTTAACTCTGCTGAAAGAGTATTGTTTCCACATTAAATTATCTGGTACTCTTGTCAGAAATCAGTTAGCCATAGATATATGTTTCTTTCTGGCCTCCCCATTGTATTCCATTGGTCTATTTGTCCTCATGTCAGTACTACACAGTCTTAATTGCTACAGTTTTGTATTAAGTTTTGAAATTGTGATGTAAGTCCTACAGTTAGTTTTTCCTTCCCTTTCAAAATTGTTTTGACTATTCTGGGGACCTTCTATATACATAAGAATTTTAGGATCAGCTTGTCAATTTCTGTGAAAAAGCCAACTGGGATTTCGATAGGGAGTGCATTGACTCTGTATATCAGTTTGAGGAGTATCATCATCTCAACAATATCAAGTGTTCCAATTGATGTACATGGGATGTCTTTACATTTGTTTAGACCTTCTTTAATCACTTTCAACAGTTTTTGTAGTTATCAGTATATAAGTCTTAACACTACTTTTGTTCAGTTCATTTCTAATTAGTCTATGATTTTTGGTGCTATAGTAAATGGAATTGTTTTCTTAATTTTATTTTTGGATTGTACATTGCTAGCTTATGGAAATACAACTGGTTTTTGCATATTGATCTTATATCCTGCAACTTTGCCAGATTTATTAGCTCTAATTGTGTGTGTGTGTGTGTGTGTGTGTGTGTGTGTGTGTGTGTGTGTATTCTTTAGGGATTTCTATATATAAGATCATGTCATCTGCAAATAAGGATAGTTTTACTTCTTTTCCAGTTTGGAAACCCCTTTTCTTGCCTGATTGCCTTGACTAGAATGTCCAGTACCGTGCTAAATAAAACTCATGAGAGTGGACATCCTTTTCTTTTGCCTCATCTTAGGAAGAAAGGTTGCAGTCTTTTTTTTTTTTTTGGCTGCGTTGTGTCTTTGTTGCTGCGCGCGGCCTTTGTCTAATTGCAGCGAGCGGGGGCTACTCTTCGTTGCAGTGCACGGGCTTCTCGTTGTGGTGCCTTCTCTTGTTGTGGAGCACGGGCTGTAGGCACGCGGACTTCATTAGTTGCAACACGCAGGCTCAGTAGTTGTGGCTCACAGGCTCTAGAGCACAGGCTCAGTAGTTCTGGCACGTGGGCTCAGTAGTTGTGGCTGATGGGCTCTAGAGCACAGGCTCAGTAGTTGAGGTGCATGGGCTTAGTTGCTCCACGGCGTGTGGAATCTTCCCGAACCAGGGATTGAACCTGTGTCCCCTGCATTGGCAGGTGGATTCTTAACCACTGTGCCACCAGGGAAGTCCCAAGGTTGCAGTCTTTAATGATTAAGTTTGATGGTAGCTGCAGGGTTTTCATAGCTGCCCTTTATCAGGTTGAGGAAGTTCTTTTCTTTACTTTTTAAAATTTTTATTGGAGTATAGTTGCTTTACAATGTTGTGTTAGTTTCTACTGTACAGCAAAGTGAGTCAGCTATACAGATACATATATCCCCCCATTTTTGGATTTCCTTCCCATTTAGGTCACCAGAGTGCTGAGTAGAGTTCCCTGTGCTATACAGTAGGTTCTCATTAGTTATCTATTTTATACATAGTATCAATAGGGTATATGTGTCAATCCCAATCTCCCAGTTCATCCCACCCCCTCTCCCTGCTTGGTATCCATATGTTTGTTCTCTGTTTCTGCTTTGTAAATAAGTTCGTCTATACCAATTTTTTCAGATTCCACATATATGCATTAATATATGATATTTTTCTCTTTCTGACTTACTTCACAATGTATGACAGTCTCTAGGTCCATCCTCATCTCTACAAATGACCCAATTTCATACCTTTTTATAGCTGAGTAATATTCCATTGTATATACATACTACATCTTCTTTATCCATTCAGCTGTTGATGGGCATTTAGGTTGTTTCCATGTGAGGAAGTTCTTTTCTATCCCTCATTTGAGGTCCCTCTCTATTCCTAGTTTGCAGAACCAAGGAAATAGAGGGCTGACTGCAGAGTTATATGTGGATTTTCGACTCTGTGGGGTTTGGTGCCCCAACACCCTCCTTTTTCAAGGGTCAACTATATTATTATATATAATAGTAACATGCTCTCAAAAGTCAAAAGTATGCAAAAGGCCTATCAGAAATGTCACTCTCACTAATATTCCTCCCAAAATTGGTAGGTAATAAACTTTGGATTTCTTTTTATTTATCATGCTTGGGAGTCATTGGAGTTTTTGATTCTATGCTTGTGTTTAAGTGGTTTATAAATTCTCAGCCATTATCTTTTCATGTTTTGTCCTTGCTCTATTCTCTTTCTCCTCTCCTACTGAACTCTAATAAGCATATGTTAGACTTTGGCACTGTGTTCCTCTCTTCTCATATCCTTTCTTTCGTATTTTCCATCCTTTTTTCTGTCCATGTTACATTCTGGAAGGTTTTTCCTGACCTACCTTCCAGTTCACTAATTCTCTTTTTGGTTGGGTCTGACCTGAATCTGTTCATCACAGTTTCTTTTAACATCTTTATTGGAGTATAATTGCTTTACATTGTTGTGTTAGTTTCTGCTGTGTAAAAAGTGAATCAGCTATACGTATACATGTATCCCCATATCCCCTCCCTCTTGCATCTCCCTCCCTCCCTCCCTATCCCACCCCTCTAGGTGGTCACAATGCACTGAGCTGATCTCTCTGTGCTATGCGGCTGCTTCCCACTAGCTACCTGTTTTATTTTATTTTTAAAATGTATTTAATTTAATTTATTTTTATCTTTGGCTGCATTGGGTCTTCGTTGCTGTGCGCGGGCTTCCTCTGGTTGCCGCAAGTGGGGGTTACTCTTCGTTGCAGTGTGCTGGCTTCTCATTGTGGTGGCTTGTCTTGTTGGGAGCACAGGCTCTAGGTGCACAGGCTCAGTAGTTGTGGTGCATGGGCTTAGTTGTTCCGCAGCATGTGGGATCTTCCTGGACCAGGGCTCGAACCCATGTCCCCTGCATTGGCAAGCAGATTCTTTTCTTTTTTTTTTGCGGTACGCGGTCCTCTCACTGTTGTGGCCTCTCCCATTGCGGAGCACAGGCTCCGGACGCGCAGGCTCAGCAGCCATGGCTCACGGGCCCAGCCGCTCCGCGGCATGTGGGATCTTCCCAGACCGGGGCACGAACCCGTGTCCTCTGCATCGGCAGGCGGACTCTCAACCACTGCACCACCAGGGAAGCCCTACCTGACTCTTTTTGAATTATGGTTTTCTCAGGGTATATGCCCAGTAGTGGGGTTGCTGGGTCATATGGTAGTTCTATTTTTAATTTTTTAAGGAACCTCCATACTGTTCTCCATAGTGGCTGTATCAATTTACATTCCCACCAACAGTGCAAGAGGGTTCCCTTTTCTCCACACCCTCTCCAGCATTTATTGTTTGTAGATTTTTTGTATTCATCACATTTTTAATTTTAGTTTTTATTATTTTTTAGTTTCTTCAGAATTTCATTTTGGAATCTTTTTTCAGATATGCTCTGTTACTTTTTGTATTTCCAGTTATATATTAAACATTTAAATCTTAATAACTTGGTTTAAGAATTAAAAACACCTGAAGTTTCCTGGCTCTTTTTCCAACCACTTCCTCTTCAAAGCTTTTTAAAAGAGAATTGTAATTGTTACCCTTCCCATTAGGAAGACAAACCATCTCTGAATGTAACTACCATAGATCCAAGAAATGGAGAGTAATACAATCATCAATCTCAGATTTTAATCTCTTATTTATTTTTTTAAAGTGTTTGAAATTATTTAGGTAATACACAAATTCTTATTGTGCAATATTCAGAAATACAGAAATATGTAGAGTAAAATATGAACATTCCCCTTCATTTACCCTTTCACCCCCCAGTCCTCTTTGTCATAGATGAACACTGTCAGTAGTTTGGAGATCATTCTACTGGTCCCCTTTCAATACATTTAAACACACATGCACACGTGTGCACTTTAATACAGCCTCCTAATCTTTCTAGATTCCGGCCTGTTCTTTTCATTCCTGATGGTGCTAGTACAGGCTCTGGTCATCACTGTTGTGGTTTACAAAAGTAACCCCCATTAGGTCTCCCTGCCTTTAGCCTTGTCCTCTTCAGATCTGTTTTGTTAATCCTGTTTATCACTCTGCTTAAGACCTTTAGTGGCATCACATCCAGCATGCTATGGGATAAATTCTAAGCCCATTAATATAGCATTGAAGGCCCTGTGAGGACTGATCCTTTCCTTTGCACTTTCATCTTGAGCAGCGCCCTTCCTCAAACTCTGTATTCCATCAACTCTGAATTGAATCTAGGTTTTTTCCACACATCATAATGTCTGCGTCACTCTGCTTTTCATTCATAGTTTCTCTTCTGTTGGAATGTTCTCCACCCCTCTTTTCCTCTTCGTCTGATTAACACCTGCTAATCTTTTTAGTGTGGTGGTTAGGAACCTGGGCCTTGGGTTAACATTTTGGATTATTTTGTTTAATTTCTTTAGAATCACAGTATTTAACTGCTGTAAACTTTGTTTTGTCATCTATGAAATTGGAATAATTTCTACCTCATAGAGTTATTTGAAGATTAAATGAGATAATAAATATATAAAGTGCTTAGCACAGTGTCAGTTTAACAACAACAAGTTGGGCATCCTGTCTTTCAGTTGAGACTGAGGAGAATATAGATGAACCTCTCTGTTGTGAATATCTCTAATACTACAATTACACACGACTTTTTCACAGATTTTGAGTGGGTCTCCTCCATTAGACTTGGAACTCCTTAAAATCAAGGACTGTCATGTTTGTTTCTGTATTACTGGTACCAGGCACTGGCACGTAGATATTTAGTAAATATTTCTTAAATATATGAGTTTGAAATAGCTAGACAGTGCAGTCTCTTTTGCACAGGAAGCTCATGTAAGTGTGCATACCCTCCGCTCAAGTGAGATTTTTGTTTTCCTTTCTCTTTACAAGTAGTAAAGTCTTAAAATAGTAATTACATTTATTTCCACCACACTGAGCTGTGATGCCACAAGCTGGAAATACAGGGAAGCCATGGGAAGTTGGCACTCTCAGGGATTAGATCATTTTTCCATATTCAGTTTGTATTCTTGTATTTGTGGAATTTGGTTTGAGGATAGTGAAAGTTCTTATTCATGTATAATTTGAGAATTGGATTTTTAAAATGTATTTCTCAAGGGATATTTTGGTGAGATAATGCTTGACAGTCGAGTTGCTTTCCCTGTACCCCAACCCCCCAAGTTACAATAGTTCTTTGAGTGCTTACCAATGACAGACAACAGCTACCAGATGTTATCTGTCTTCTATAGATGAAAAATCTCAGGCTTAGGTTAATTAACTTATTCAGCCAGAAAGCTGAATTCAAACCTAGTTGCTCTGGTGCTCGTTCTGTTTCCATTATACCATACTGTTTTTCTAAATACACTGAAAATAATTTTAGTTTGAATTTATAGTATTTAGTAGTGCTTTTAGTTACTTGGTGACTATTTAAACATTTTAGTAACTAATAGAAACCTTTATGGTAAGATATTTAGATACTATTTAAAGATAAAGTTTTTTAAAGTTAAAATTTAAATTCAACTAGTATTTCTTTAAGGTATATATATTTTATTTTTAATTTGAATCATCAATAGATGGATTTATTTGCCATATCAGTGTTCTTAGACGTTAGCACACACTTGTTTATTTCTTCCCATGTTGCATAATCCCTATGCATTATATCGGTCAGGAGGCAGGAATGTTGCAGATGTTTTTCTTTTGAGCTTCAGCTTGCTCTAAGATTTGGAATTAACTTTTAGAATGTTCTGGGTATATCCCCCACATGCCAAAGATCTGTAAATTTCTTTTCACATGGGCTGAAATTTTCAGACGTTTGGGTAAAATATATGTGAACACAGATGTTTTCCTTAAAAGCAGTTAATGATCAGAAAAAAGACCACAGTGTGGAAATACTTTAGGTTCCTCCTGTAATATGATCGGCACATAAATACTTCCTTCTCTTGTAGTTCACATTGTTCATTTTCTAAGGGGAGGAAATAACTAAACTGATAATTAAAACATAGTATTATGTTGGTTTTTTGTTTGTTTGTTTGTTTTTTTCTCCCAGAGTAAACTAAATGATTTGGACTGACTAGGGCTGCTCCGTTCTGTGAAACTCACATTGTTTGCGTACTGTTGGCGGGCCTCATTAGGGGGTAAATTTGCTTTTTCTGTGTGTTTGCCAGTAACGATTCCTGTCTCTTACGGGAACTTACCATTTGGATTGTCTCCTTCCTAAACTGGCCAGTCTTACACAGTTCAGACCATTAGTTATTTTTCCTGCTCTCCAATTTTTTCCTATTATTCTTTGGTTTTCAAGTATTTAAAGCTGAGGATATTGGTCTCTGAGATATTGCCTAGTTAGGGTTCGGCATCATGCCCAAATTTGTTGGGCCTCTCAGGGCCTGAGTTCTCTGTGCTTTAACAAATGAGCTACAGTTCTCTAGAGATCAGTGAAGCTTGTTTGTTGATCCTGTATTCTCTTCCAGAGGAAGTAGATCTTTGAGAATGTCTAAGGAAGGGTAAGTGAGTTTATTATTCTTTTCTCCTCATTTTTCTCAGTGAAGAGATGTTCTAGTCATCTGAGTGAATTGGGAGATTAATAAGCAGTGCTACCAGTCTGAGAGTGGAGATGGCGGGGGTGAGAGATTGAAAGAAATTCAGCTGAAAGTTTACATTGTTAGTGTTTCACATGTAATCTGCTGTAAAGTTACTGTTGCTATTTTGAAAGACTGCATTGAGGATGGATGATCTTAATAGAAATTTAGTGAGGTATAAGCACCCTGTTTACCCTGTGGTAAACTCATTTTGTTTTTCAGTAGAAAGTGTTTTTGAAGATTGGAAGCAAGCAGTAGTATCTTACCAAAGAATTTTACATAGAAATGAGTGAAGTTTAAAAATTCAAATGCATTTTAAAATAATTTGTACCTTTAGAAAGTGGTGTGAAAGATTGAAAAGCAGCCAGTGATTTTGTTTTCTTTCTGGGCAGTGTAGACAAAAAATAATTTCAAGTGGAATCCCCTATTCCTCTTTATTTTGCAATATAAAATAGTTCTGTGTTAGGTTTTTTTATTGTCTTTATATTATTTTCTCTTATGTTTCAGAGTCTGAATTATTATTGATATTCTTTTTGTGACCACTATAATAGGTGACATGTCAGTTAATAGCTGCATACTGTTAATTCTCTCATTTCTAGCCTTCAAGCATAACTAGACCTGGTTAATTTTAGAGAGACATTCCCTTTGATCACATAGGACATAGATTCCCTCAAAAATAAGTCTTTAAGAATACAGTGCAATTTAAATTTTTATTTTCTTGAAGCTCTTAATTTTTTTCTAATAGAAATTTTGAAATAGTTTCATAGCCTCGTGTTTAGAATTTATTTTAATCTAATCATGTATTGATTATGAGCAGAATAAAATTGGCCCATTTTACTGCTATTTTAAAACCTCATTATTGGGTAAAGAGAACAGCCATGGGTATAAATAATTCTGTATTATTTTTAGACCTCTCATGACATCACTAGAATTTTAAGGTTTCTTTAAATGTGACAATTATGAGAGGACTGCCTCTTCAGGTTTGTATGTTTTCTTTCCTTCCAGCACTGGCTACAAATTTGCAGTTTTTGTTAAACAATTTTTATGATAAGTATTATCATGGATGCTGGTAATATTTGTCAGGCTTGTACAAGTGGTTGTTTATAAAGCTGGTTTATAGATTTAAGAAGAACTATATTTCTAGATGCAGTCAAAATTAGTACTACTTTCTCCCCTATGGTAAAACATATGCTAGAATTGGTTATTTAGAAAGGGCTCTGTATAAGTCAGAGGACACCATAAGGCCTGAGATATTCTTTTAGATTTATTTCTAGGGGCCCATGGAGCAGTTCTTGTACTGCCTGAATAGGTAATGAACAAGTGCATTTGAAATGCATGGATCATATATATGAAATGAGTTAGCTTTTATTTTCCTTTGCTACCTTTAGAAATAAATGGATAAATCTTCTACTTTGGGATGAAAAGAATTCGTATATTCAGAATTTTGGCATGTGTGAGATTTTGGTATCTATAAAATATTTCCCTAATAGTAATGGGAAAGGATTGTTAGTAGAGTTAAATCATCAAAAATTATACTTGAGCCTTATGTAAACCTATGGTAATCAAGATAGTGTGGTATTAGTGTAAGGATAGAGATATATAGATCATGAAACCTAATAGGGAATTTGTAGACCCACTCATATATAGTCAATTGATTTTCGGTAATGAAGCTATGGTAATTCAATGGCAAAAGGTTAGTCTTTGTAACAGATGTGCTGAAACAACTAAACATTCATATAGAAAAAAATGAACCTCAACCTTTGCCTCAACCGTATATAAAAAATACCACAAAAAGGATCATAGACCTAAATATAAAAGTTAAAAGTAAAGTGTAGGTGAAAATGTTTGTGAATTAGGTAAAGACTTCTCAGCAAAAATACATAAAAAAATTAAAACGTGGAAGACAAAATTGATAAATTGAGCTTCATCAAAATTTTTTTAAAACCCTCTGCATTTTGAAAGACAACATTTGGAAAATGAAAGGGCAAGCCATAGACTGGGAGAAAATATTCTCAATACATATGTATCTGATAGAGGACTTACTTTATCCAAAATATATGAAGAATTCTTATAACATGATAATGAGACAAGCCAGTTTATAAATGGTTCTTCACACAAAAAGACATGGCCAATAAGCACTTGAAAAGATGCTCTACATTATTAGTCATTAGGGAAATACAGATTAAAACTACAGTGATATATCACTGCAGACCCATTAGAATGACTAAAATTAAAAACACTGACATGTGGAGCAACTGGAATTCTCACGCATTTTGCATGAGAATGCAAAATAAAAAAACATTTTGGCAATGTCTTTTAAAGTTAAACATATACTTACTAATGAACTAATGAGTCCACTTCTAGGTATTTACTCCAAGAGAAATGAAAGTGTATACCCACACAGATTTGTACATGAGTGTTCATAGCATCTTTATTTACAATAGCCAAAAACTGGGAACAACTCAAAATATGCATTAACTGAATGGGTAAACAAATTGTGGTATATCCATGCAATGGAATACTACTCAGGAATAAAAGAACAAATTTTTTTAAAAACAAATTTATTTATTTATGTCTGTCTGTCTGTCTGTCTTGGGTCTTTGCTGCTGCGCACGGGCTCTCTGCAGTTGGGGAGAGCGGGGGCCACTTTTTGCTGCAGTGTGTGAGCCTCTCATTGTAGTGGCTTCTCTTGTTGTAGAGCACGGGCTCCAGGCACGCGGGCCGCAGCATTCATGGCTCACGGGCTTAACAGTTGTGGCCCGTGGGCTCCAGAGCGCAGGCTCAGTAGCTGTGGTGCGCATGGGCCGAGCTGCTCTGTGGCATGCGGGATCCCCCTGGACCAGGGCTCGAACCCGTGTCCCTTGCATTGGCAGGTGGACTCCCAACCACTGTGCCACCAGGGAAGTCAGAGCTAATTTTTGATACATCTAACAACATGAATGAGCCTCAGAAGTATTGTGCTAAGAAAAATGACCACACACAGACTACATGGTGTTTGATTCCATTTATCTGAAAGCTCTAGTGACAGAAAGCATAGATCAGCGGTAGTCTGGGGCCATGGGTTGGGGCGGGTATTGCAGAAGGACATGAGGGAATATTTTGGGTTGATTGGGTTAGTTGTTACATGAGTGTATACAATTGCCAAAACTCACCAAACTTCGCACTTAAGATGGGTGAATTTCACTTTAAGTAAATTATACCTCAATAAAGTATATACCTCAACTTGTTTATTTAAAATTCTGTAAATAAAACAGTTATTGTTTATGTATATTCAGGGGAATATATTTGGGAAGATACAGGTTGCTCTAGGATATGTAATGCAAGGAAAAATGCATTCTCCTTTCAGTGTCATGATCGAACTCTAGTCTTCTAAAGCTGTTAGAAAGCCTCATTACTAGAGTTATTGTCCTTTAAATGAGAGGCCAGAATCAGTTTTGGCATTTGCTTTTATTTTAAATTCTAGATTTTGACCTCTCTTTTCCATTATAGGTACAGTCAGTACACTTGTTAATTTGGCCTAATGATAACATGGATAAACATATTTTCTTCTCTAATTTTTATCCCACAGAATTCAACCTTAATATTTTGCTGCATTTTATAAATTATCTTCTATACACTGGTTTTTATTTTTAAAAATTGGGGAGAAAAAGCAAAAAAGAATTTAGGGGGAAATAGGAAAAAAAGATTGGAAAAACCTGTTTTTAATTCAACTGAGATTTTAGAACAGTAAATTTATTTTCAGAAGTACTGACATTGTTTCTGGTTTCTCCCTTAATTTATGTATTCTTCATTTGTTAGTCCTCTTTTTTATTCCCCACCATTCTGCTCTCATTACTGCAGTTTCTTCATTTGAGATTGAAGGTGAAGGGAATTTTAATGTCTATTTCTTAAAGAGAATCTCCTTAAAGTGTGCTTTGAAGTCTTTGGGGGAAAGATAGCATGATCACTACTCTTAGTCTTTTATCGCTTTTAAGGTACACATTCTTTTTTTTCACATTTAGACATCTCTGAATTTGGGCTACATCTAGCAATATACCACCTAGAATTAAGTTGATTGCTTCTGGAAAAGATTTTATTTCTCTCAGTCACTTAGGGGCAATGTTAACCACCCTAGTAGTGTAAATTCAGACCACAAACCTACCTGACTTAATTGTTCAAATTCTCAGGGGGAGGATTTCCCCCTTCCTTGGACTCACTGTCAAGGCTGAGATGTACAAATGTCCTTATATGCTTTTTCTTTGTTGCAGATTTATTTCTCCTTTTTCCTTGTATTATGGGTATTGCCCTTTGATAATCCTAGCTTTATGAGGCTGACTTTTCTTGGGCATCCCTCCCATCCACTCCCCTTGCCCTTTGCTAGTGACATATAATATGGGTGAGTTTTACAATTGATGGCATCTTAAATTTTAATCATCTTTAATTTTGTTCTGTGCATGCCTCCACATTCTCTTCTTTTCACTGGAACTTATTTATATTGAGTATTTGAGAAAAAATATTATAATTCACGTATTATTTTAGAAATGATAATATGCTTGTTCAGACTTTGAAAGTACAGGGTACTATTCTCATGATATAATCTGATAAACAAAATGTATCCCCCCTGAGGATGATCCTCAGAGAAAATATTCAGACAAATTAGTAAGAAGTTATTGGCTGCAAATTTATGAAGACAAAAACTTATGCTTAAATGACTTTTGTTTTTATAATGTAGTCTAAAATTTCTTGTTGTGTCTGTATATCCATGGTATTTAAACTTTGAATTTTTAAGAATCCATTTCATAAATTAGAAAGTTTTTATCTTTCTTTTTAAATTTATTTATTTATTTTTGGCTGTGTTGGGTCTTTGTTTCTGTGCGTGGGCTTTCTCTAGTTGCGGCGAGTGGGGGCCACTCTTCATCGCGGTGTGCGGGCCTCTCACTGTCGCAGCCTCTCTTGTTGCGGAGCACAAGCTCCAGACGCGCAGGCTCAGTAGTTGTGGCTCATGGGCCTAGTTGCTCCGCAGCATGTGGGATCCTCCCAGACCAGGGCTCAAACCCGTATCCCCTGCATTGGCCGGCAGATTCTCAAGCACTGCGCCACCAGGGAAGCCCCCTTTTTCTTTTTCTTTTTTTTTTTTTTTAATCACTGCCATTCTTTTACTGAAGAATGGAGACATAAAGGCAGAATGAGGTCTTGCCATTATGTTTTTTTTAAAGAACAGCTTTATTGAGATATAGTTCACATACCATTCAGTTCACCCTTTAAAGAGTACAATTCAATGGTTTTAGTATATTCACAAGAGTTGTGCAGCCAACAGCGCTCTCTCATTTTAGAACATTTTTATTATCCCCCAAGGGAAACTCCTCATTCCCTCTCCCCCACAGCCTCTGGCAACCACTAATTGCTATTAAGGGTTTAGCTTAAATTTAATTTTTAGTTCTGTTAAATACTGTGTCCCGTCTTTACCAGGCCCTATGCTAGTTTTTGGGAAGGCAATAAATCCTGGCCTCAAAGTTTATAATCCAGTAAAGAATAAGAGAATTAAACACATACTTTATGTATATGATAAAATATAGAAATAAATGATTTTGGGTATTCATACTGCTCACACGGATCACAACTTTATAGAATTTTAGTTGTTGGTGAAATCTCTTTCATTAACTAAAAAAGTAATCTGAGACCCAGAGGCATCACTGTTACATAGTTCTCTGGCATGGCCAGAATAATTTCTTAAAGAAATCACTTGAAATTGCTGGGTCTTGAAAAATAAGATAGAGATAACTGAGAAGGTCATTTCAAGTATGGGGAACAGTATAAACAAAACCTCAGGGCACTTTTAGGAAATAACAAGTAGTTCATTTTGATTATTAGAGCAAATGGTGCGTGATGTGGAGCAACATGAGATAAAACTGATTTTGGAAAGATCTCCATCTTTCCAAGGCTTTGAACTCCTTGAAGATACAAAAATTTGTAATATATTAGTCTGGTGGTAGGTAGTGAGGAATGTCTAAAGGTTATTAAGTAGGTGATTATAGAGCTGGGCGTTAGGTCAGTGCTTCTCATGTATGTTAGAGGACCAGTTTTTTTTTTTTAATTCTGTTTCAAATTGATACACTTATAATAAAAATGAATTACTAGAAAAATGAAAACATAAAATGTAAGTGTACATTTTTTGTTACTGGGTTCAACAAACAAAAGTTTTTTGTCGAATTGCTATAAAAGTTTCTAAATACTTGCAATTTCTTGAATTACTAACAGCACTTCACAAACCAGCATTAGTCTGTGGACCACACTTTGAGTAGCACTACTTCAAAGCAATTAATTTTGCATTAGTGTGCAGGCACAGCAATTGGGAGATGATTGCTGGAGAGTTAATGAGGACCTGGACAAATTGTTAGCAGTTTAAGTTGAATGGAAGATCTGGATTAGAGACATTTGGAAATTTAAATGAAGGCAAGTGAGATGATATGGATTTGAGGGAGAGGAAAGAATCAAAAGATGTTAACTAGATTTTAGGCTTGAGAGGAAAATGAGAGTGCCATAGCAGAAATAGAAATTAGTTGGGGAGAAAAGATACTAAACAAAAATTCACATTATAGCATTTTTCTGTTAATTCACACACACACACACACACACACACACACACACCCCATTTGGTTGGTAATCTAAATTTGGCAGTCTCCAAAAAGCATTGTAACTTTTTCTTTTCTTTGATTGTAACAAACTTTGAATAATATAATTACACAAACCCATAACCAAAACATGCCTAGGAAGATTTTTTACTTGTATCCTTATTCTCATTTATTGTTGCAGTAACTGTTATTGGGCCTTTGGCCAGGAACTTGTGACTCTTAGGCAGGGGGAGGAGCTAGGGATAAAGTTCACCAGTGCCAAAGAAATTCTATTCCAAATGGATTTGTGTGGAGCAACAGTGATATCCAATGACAAGTTAAATTAGACACAGAGGTGTTTTCTCCAACACTGTCTCAGAAGATACATGCTGTTGAGGGGGCCTGGTTCAGACTAAAACAGTCTTTTTGAAGTAAGGTTAAAGTCACACACAAAAACTTATACTAGGGTCTTGAAGAAGAATTCTGTTATGTGACTTCAGGAACTAGTTGACTCTGATAGTTGCACACTTTGCAGAACGGCAACCAGTGACAGATGAGGTAATACTGCTTTGAATTATGAGTTAAATCTCAAAACCATTAAGAGTTTGCTATTTACAAAATTCCAAATTTAGTAAATTGCATGTTCATGTTCCTTAAGTGTAAGAATACTAGATCCCTGTTCTTAAAGCACATTATATTGATAGTCCTGTTTCTTTTGATTAATATCTATATTTATTTAGATAGCATTTCTTCAAGTTTTATGCCTTACTGCAGTGTTATATGATAGTAAAAACTGTTACATTTGTCTTTGTGTTGAAGTCTGTGCCTGGTTTTGTAGTGTTTCTGGGTCTGTCTCCTAAAGATTGTGTCTCTTGTTTTAATGCTCAAATCTATATCTTGCAAATGACTTAGTATGTAGGAATTTCTGGCTGATAATTGCATTTTAAGATTGGATGCTTAGTTCAGTCATGCTTTCTAGGGTGGCAACTTCGTGCTTTATTTAAAGCAAGCTTCGGAAAGTTTCACAAATATATTCAGGCTCTTGAAGATAGAGGTGGAGTATGTTCCACTGGTTAATAATTTAGAAAAGTGACACAAGTTGACTGGCATTGACAAAGATACAGTCAGGGTCCTGGGACCAATAGAAAGTTTTGGATTCCCCAAGCAGATAGGATATTTTCATTTTAAATGTGTGGTGGAACAGTGAGCCAGTCTTTTAATTGATATAGTACCTAATACTTTCTTTTATTGTAATAGTAAAGAATAGTTATTAGTTTGAGGCCAAGAGATCAGTTTCTCTTTAAGAGTATGTTCTGGAGACGTGGTATTTCTGGCTCAAGGCTGCCTCTCTGCTGAAGTCAGTGCATACTTTCAGCATTTGCATGTTTATTATCTTTGTAAATCGTAGCATGTATATTACTACAGTTCTCTATAATGCAGCTGTTCCATTTTGTCATCATAGCTTTGCTTATACACTTTAGATATTCATGTACGAATTAGAGTTAATTCCCTATTGGCCCCATCTCCCATGTTGTAGCATAAATTAGGGAAAGAAAAGGAGAGATGAGAATATATGTGAGGTTTTTCTTTCTGTTTCATAATAGGAATAAATTAGATGGGGAGACAGGAGTGATTGTTTCTTTTTTAAATTCAGGAGTTGCTTCTGTGGGTGAGGGTACTTATTTTAAATGAAAATGAAAAGATAAAGGATATTTGGTTTCATAGAAAAATGTGTTATTTTCTAATTTTAGACATCTAGAAAGTCTTTGATAGTTTTAGCTACTCCCTAAAGGACAGCTTCTAGGATATATGTCATAAAATGGTACTTGCTTTGTAATAAGCATTCAACAAATGTGTTGATTGAATCAAGTGACCAGTTAGTCAACAAGGAAAGAGTGTGATTTGATGGATATTTAGCAACGATTATTTTCACAGAAAAAAAACAGATTTTCTTATTCCTGATATATATCATTCCCAGAGTTTCTCTGGATAATACCTAAGGTACGTTATGATCTCTATATCCTTAAAAAATATGAAAAGGAATACAGGCTTAACCTCTCTTCTGGACGAGAAAGAAACAGGTAAACTATCTAGCTGGGTCTGTTGATAGTTTGTTTCTACCTTTATCAGTGGTTGAGTGATACTAGCAAAGTATCTTTTTTTTCTGTGATTTTAGCTGTGCCTAAAACCAGCTTGCATCATTCTTCTATCAGAATCAAAACTGTTTCTTTTATTATGTAGCTCCACATATATCTCTCCTGGAAAGAAAAATCTTCCCAGTCTGTTCCTGCCTGAATTCCCATAGAATATTTTAGGCATGTCAGCTGTTTGGGCTCTGATCAAGGATTTGATCCAGTTGGCCCCCTAGCCTGAATTGAGAGTGTGTTTGAAAAGTCTGAGCCTCAGTGTGTTTCCAGAGTTAAAACCATTACTCGGTGTCTTTTCCCTCTCTTGTGCCTTCATAAGGATTTATATAACTGGAAAAAGGTGATAATAAAGTAGATGCTCCAATCAGTAGAAATAGAGTGAAGTTTGATGAAGTGGTAGAAGGGTCATGGTGATATAGTTGGAGTTTGGGTTTTGTTTTTTTTTTTTTAAAGATTTGGGTAGGTGTCATTTATCCTCTAGTTCCCTGTATCTTTCAGCTATTTCCTACTCTTCCTCTCCCATCCATTATTAACCTAATCAAAGTGTTGATTTTACAGAATACCAGGTTTTCTTAGGGAAAGAAAGTGTAGATGTTTTATATAACAGCTCTCTCAGGAACTAAGAGTTTTATAAAGCTAATCTAGTGTGCATAGCGCACTATAAGTAATGATTTTCATATTTTTTAGAAGATAACATTTCTGAATTCAAGGACCTATTGATTTTTAAGTTCCCTATTAAAATAAATATTTTGTTGTTGTTGTTGGGGGTAGGAGTTTATTTATTTATTTATTTATGCTGTGTTGGGTCTTCATTTCTGTGTGAGGGCTTTCTCTAGTTGCGGCAAGCGGGGGCTACTCTTCATCGCGGTGCACGGGCCTCTCACTATCACGGCCTCTCTTGTTGCAGAGTACAGGCTCCAGGTGCGCAGGCTCAGTAGTTGTGGCTCACGGGCCTAGTAGCTCCGCAGCATGTGGGATCCTCCCAGACCAGGGCTCGAACCCGTGTCTCCTGCATTAGCAGGCAGATTCTCAACCACTGCGCCACCAGGGAAGCCCTATTAAAATATTTTTAAGCAAATATTTGATTATTTGTCTGCATTTAAAATTAGTGCATATCAGGGAACTCTGCTCAGTGTTATGTGGCAGCCTGGATGGGAGGGCAGTATGGGGGAGAATGGATACATGCATATATATGGCTGAGTCCCTTTGCTGTGCATCTGAAACTATCACAACATCGTCAATTGCCTATACTCGAATATAAAATAAAAAGTTAAAAAAAAAATAAAATTGGTACATACATTCTGAGATGAGAGGAAAAGTTTTCTAATAAAGTTTAAAACAGTAATATTTGAGTTGGTGAAGTTTTTTTAAAAAGTCATTATCTAGATTAGTGGTTTCCAAACTCTTGAGTATTTCACAGTTAAAATATGGAGCATTCATCCCTGTGTGTGCTTATTTATAAATTACCTATACTACTATTCTTACTTGTATGTAGTAGAAAACATACACAAATTAGACATTTTAAAATGATGAGATAAATTTGAGTAGAAGCTGTAATATTTTCTTCTGTATCCCAGTGGAGTCTTCTGTATCCCCAGGTGCAGTCACTCCTCTTTGGAGACTACTGACCTATATTGTTAATGCAGGAAGCCCAGCCCAGGTATCTTTATTTCTACCAAGTTTCCTGGGTGATTTGTAGCATTCTCATTTCTCATAGCTACTTATGAAATGAAGGCAAAGAAGAGGTTTGGTAATAAGAGGATAAACCATTCAGTAATTTTGCCCACCATACTTTGGGATCAGATGGAGGGGGTATCCTTATTTTCAGAGATGATTAAAACTTGCCACAAAGCACCATCATGGTGATGATCGACCATACTATTATGTTTAGTTTTCTCTGTGTCTTCATAGCGATCTTTCTGAAATTTGAATCTGATTATTTCATTTCATCAAAATCTGCTAATTTGTTCTTGCCTGAAGGATAAAGTCCAAACTCTCTAATGTGACATACAAAGTCTTCATTGATTTGACCCTTGCTATCCTTTTTTTACCTTCATAACCTTTGTTGCCTCCTTCCCTTCTCCTCTGGAAAACTTCCGTTTGCAAAAACAAACAAAAGTAAAACCAAAGAAAACCCAGCTCCAGCCTCAGTAAATGTTTTTTGGTTCATTACAAACCCTGTCTTTTCCTTTGCCATTCTGTCTGAAATGCCCTTCTTGCTTTGTCCTACTGGAAAACTTCTACTAATTGTTAAAATCAGCTCAGACATCTCATCTGGTCTCTAAACAACTTGTTTTCTCTCCTCATGTTATTTTATAGCATTTATTGAATTGCTATAATTATTTGCTTATAAGTCTCTCTCCTGCTATGCTGAATTCCTCAAGGATAGAGATTGTAAGTTAAAATATAAGTTCCATGAGGGCAGGTACTCTTTTGTTCTCTACCATATCACAGTATCTGGCATATAGTAGGCATTCAGTAAGTATTTGTCACATGAATCTGTTTATATTTGTGTCTTTAGTGTCTGGCATATGGTAGGCTTTAAATGAACCTCTGTTTATTAAATAAACTAAATGAATGAGTGAATGAATTATAAAATCTCAGAAATAAGCTTATTTTATGGGGTCTGACTTAGAAAAGGAGAGCTGATTCTCTGAAAACTTGAGTACATGGCATCATTAAAATCAAGACACAATAAGGAAATTTACGTATTTTTGTATAATATCTGATGTCACTTATGGTATAAGGAGGACTTGAATAATTTATATTATGAATCTTAATATTGGTATTTAAATGCATTCTAGAAAGATAGCCAAATAATTCCATTGAACTTAATTTTTGTTGTTGTTTAAGTGTTAATTGAGATATCATTTTTTACTCCTTTCTTTAGGGTGTTTGTGAACCGAAGTTTAGCCATGGAAAAAATAAAGTGTTTTGGTTTTGATATGGATTATACACTTGCTGGTAAGTAGCACTTTCTGCTTGCTTAAGAACTACTACTTAGGATATAACACAGTAGGCCATTCAATAAACACTTGTTGACGTAGTCATATATTTAGCTGCCAGTCATATATTTAGCTCAGTCTCTTTCACTGAGATTTGTGAATATTGAAATTACCAGATGTCCTTGAGATCTAGATTGTAGAGATAGGTAGAACAAGTGCTAAATTATTTTAGAGACCCTGGTAAGAAATGATATGATGAAATTATACATTACTGTGTGTATTTGGGCACTTTTGGTTTTTACTCTATTAAGCTGTTCTTCAAGGATGGAATTTTGTATCTCTCTACCACCGGTAAACGTTTATAAGTTAAAATTTTTAATATTTTCTTAAGACAAATGAAAAATGTGTTGATTTTCTATTGAAGTGATTGCACATATACTATGTAAAGACTTTTTAAAAACTACAGCTATTACTTTGTTCATTATCAAATAGACCTTAAACACCAGCACTCTGCTGTTTTTCCCTTCATATCTCTGAGATGTATTTGAAATACTCAGTGTATTAGCCAATAGTTGCAGCATCTGTTCAGAACTTATGAAGTTTTTATTAAAATATTTGCAGTCTGACAAAAATGTCATTTAATTTAAGGAGTAGGGATGAACAAGGATCAACTGTATAGCACAGGGAACTATATTCTATATTCAATATCTTGTAGTAACCTATAATGGAAAAGAATCTGAAAAAGAATATATTATATATATATATAAAACTGAATCACTTTGCTGTACACCTGAAACTAACACAACATTGTAAATCAACTAACTGTACTTCAGTTAAAAAAAAAAAAGAAAAGTAGGGATGAAGAACTGAGTTGAGCACATGTGCATATATGTATGTACACGCACATGTATACAACTGTGACACTCAGAAAAGAAGCTTTCAGAAATTTTCTCTAAAAAATACTGTCTTTAAGTACACAAAAACATTAAGATGTATTAATTCACTTATGTTCAGAAACTTTATATAACATATTAGAAGGTTTATATCATCTCAAATTAAACAAATCTCAATTTGATGTTCAATTTAGGCTATAAATATAAGTGAATAATATAAATGTACAAAAATGAACACATGTAGTTTATAGGTACTTGCCACATATATGTGGGTATGATATTTTACCAAACAAGTTCTATATTGAAAATATACACTGACTTGATTTGAATTTCTCTTTCTTCCCTCTGTATTCTTTGTTATTTATTTGGTATTCTATTGCCTTAAAACTGTTTTTGCAGCAGTTAGATTCTTTTATATTTTCCTAATTGGACACAGACACTTTTAGGTATACTTGTCAGAAAGCAGTTCGAAGCGCTATACTTTCTCAATGTAGATCTTGCTGTCCAAATTGGGAGAAAATCTTGCATTCTTTCTCCTTTCTAGAATTCTACTTTCCAGGGAAAAGAATGGCAAGGTAGTCTGGCAGCTGAAAGGGATATTAACTAAAGCAGAAGTAGAAGTTAATGGGGCTGAAACGTGACAAACTTTTTTTCTTGGTTATTAAGACAGTCTCACTGTATTGAAGTAGTTCAATTCAATAAGTATTTATTGGAAACCTGTAATGTGCCTGGCACATTTTGTTACTGAACATTAAGATAAATGTATATTCCCATAGAATAATTTAAAAAAGAATTCTCTTGTTTAACAAAAAAGTCACTGAATCTTAGTTTCTAAACTTTAAAGCTGCCTTACGGTTTCTTCTTCTTATATGCTTTTTTTTTTTGTAATCCCACTTTATATTTTAATGCTTACTCTTAGTCTAGACACTAATATACTTTGCTTATATGTAACAATAATTATTAACATTTATTAAGTGCTTATCATATGCCAAGCCCTGTTCTAAGTGTTTTACATAGGTTATTTCATTTAATACGTAGATTATCTCATTCACATCACTTATTTAATATTTACAAAATCCTATGAGGCAGATACTACTACTATTGTCTTCATTTTACAGCAGATGCTGATTTTTTAAGGACTTTGTCTAAAAACATTTAGCTGTGATATAGCTGAACTACGATTCAAACTTAATTAAGCATTGTGTTTACGTATATGATATATATGTATATAATAAATTTAAATTATTATTTTGAATATTGACAGTTTATAGTGAGGTATAATTTCAAAGTAATAAGCACCCCCCCCCAAACAAACTGAGACTTAAGCACTCAAAAGGGCAAAGCTCTTTAAAGTAGCCCCCTTGAGAGACTATATATTCTTCCAACAGTTCTATGTTGGATGAAAAACATTGGTACTACCCTGTGGTATTGCCTTCACTTCATAAAGCATGTAGGAAAACAAGTTTATTGACTTCATACCTGTCACCTGTTTTCCAGAATGGTATTCATTAAATTTGTCTGTGAATAACTTTTGGTAATTTTAACAAACAAACTGCACCCTTGAAGTGCTAAGGACTTTTCATCAGAAAAATGTGCCATGAAGTAGAGAGACAAGACTAAAAGAAGTGTTTTTTGAAAGCTTCGATAAATATCCCTGAAATAAGTGTAATAGCCTCACAGGGTGAATTCATGGAAAGGGCCTGTATTCTTTCTGAAGACTTTTCTGAGACATTGCCTTCTCTGTGCAGTGCTGACACCTTGCTATATCATTCCCCAGAGCAATTTGTATGTCACTTGCAGCTTTTGTTCACTTGCATGCCTCCCCTTTGGCCTGTGACTTCCTCAAGGGTAAGGGCTTTCTTTTTCACATTTATATCCTTTGTGTTGCCTAAAGCCTGACATATAGTAGTTGCCCAGTAAATATTTATTGAATGAACAATTTGGGTGCATAAGTTTTAATATATCAGTTTAAGAATCAATCATAGTATTTTAGTTTACCCAGTATAAAATGTACACTAATAAGTCAAGTTAAATACTTTCAAATACGAACTTATTTTTAAATTTTTAATAAACTATATTGAGGAATAAGTTACATACAATAAAATACATGCATTTTAAGTATATAGATTGAGTTTGATAAAATGTATTCACCTGTGTAACCACTGCCACAATCAAGATATAGAATTTTTCCATCACTCCAGAAAGTTCCCTCATTGCCTTTTTGAAGTTACTTCTCTCTCTGGCCCCACTCTTTGCCTCAGGGCTTTTTGTCACTACAGATTAATTTTACCTTTCCAGAATTTCATGTAAATGGAATCATATTCTAATGTACTCTTGTTTCTGGCTTCTTTTGCTTAGCATAATTTTTTTTGTGATTTATTCACGTGTGTCTGTCAGTAGGCAGTTCATTCTTTTTTTGCCCCTAACTTTTAAAACTTTTTATTTTCAAATATTTTTAGACCTATGGAAGAGCTGCAAAAATAAGAGTTTGCCTTTAGTCTCTCCTAATGGTAACATCTTACTTGACCATGGTTGACTGTAGTACAATTATAAAAACTAAGAAATTAACATTAGTACAGTACTGTTAATTGAACTACAGACTTTATTCAGTTTTTACACTAAAGTCCTTTATTCCAATCCAAGATCCAAACCAGAATCTCACATTGCATTTGGTTGTCATATATCCTTTGTCTCTTCTGTGACACTTCCTA
Source organism: Phocoena phocoena (assembly GCF_963924675.1). NCBI lineage: Eukaryota > Metazoa > Chordata > Mammalia > Artiodactyla > Phocoenidae > Phocoena > Phocoena phocoena. Next base: position 25,574,086 of record NC_089234.1, read on the forward strand.
CATCTTTCATTGCTTTGACACTTCAAAGAGTACTGGTTAGGTATTTTTGTAGAATATTTCACAATTCGGGTTTGTCTGATGTTTCTTCATGAATAGATTGAAGTATTATGCATATTTGGGAAGAATACCACAGAAGTGATGTGCCCTTCTTAGAGCATGATACCAGGGGTACATAATGTTGATAGGTCTTACTACTAGTGATGTTAACCAGTCAAAATTATGAAATTCTCCTTTCTCTTTAAACTTTACTTTTTTTTTTTGGAGGGGAGGCCAAGTAGTAGTCCTTTGTTTTTATACTGCAATTTGTTTATCTATTTATCTGTTGATGAGCATTTGGGTTGTTTCCAGTTTAGGGCTCTTGTGAGTAAAACTGTTAAGAATATTGGTGGTGTACAAGTCTTTTTGTGGATGTATATTTTTATTTTTTTCCTGGGAAAATACTTCGGAGTGTAATTGCCAGATTATGTTTACCTTCTAGGGAACTGACAAATGGTTTTTCAAAGTAGTGATACTGTTTTAAATTTCTACTCAGCAAATATGCGATTTCTAGTTGCTTCACTCCTTGTTTACACTTGACATTGTCAGTGCTTTGAATTTAGCCATTATAGTGAATATGTAGTATTATTTCATTGTGATTTTACTTCGTATTCCTCTGTTAACTAGTGATGTTGAAAATCTTCATGTACTTATTGGCTATTTGTATTTCTTTTGTGAAGTGCCTATTCAAATGCGCATGGTTTAATTGGGTTGTCTTTTTATTTTCAAGCTATGGAAGTTCTTTATATGTTCTGAATACTGGTCCTTTGTCAGATATATACCTTCTGAATATATTGACCAATATATGTTGGTATGTCTATTGACATTCTATTCCATTGGTCTTAAGTGCCTATCACATGATCTTGATTGATTATTGTAGGTTTTATAGTTAGTCTTTTTTTGTGTGTGTGCTGTACGCGGGCCTCTCACTGTTGTGGCCTCTCCTGTTGAGGAGCACAGGCTCCAGAGGCGCAAGCTCAGTGGCCATGGCTCACGGGCCCAGCTGCTCTGCGACATGTGGGATCTTCCCGGACCAGGGCACGAACCCATGTCCCCTGCATCGGCAGGCAGACTCTCAACCACTGCGCCACCAGGGAAGCCCTATAGTTAGTCTTGAAGTCAGGTAGTGTTAAGTCCTCTAACTTTATTCTTTTCTCGAATGGTTTTGATATTCTAGGTCCTTCACATTACTGTATAAATTTTAGAATAAGCTTATCACTTTTTCAAAAAAGCCTGGTGGGATCTTGATTAGGATTGTCTTGATCCCTTGTTTCATTTCTGGAAAATTGACATCTTAACTACATAGAATCTTCCAGTCCATGAACATTAATACATCATTCCATTTACCTAATCTTCTTTCTTACCTTTTAGCAATTTTTTTGTGATTTTTGGTGTAAAGCTCTTATACATATTTTGTCACATTCATTTGTTAAGTATTTCATATTTTTATGTAGTTGTAAATGGTGTTTTAAATTTCATTTTCTGTTTTTTTGTCATTTGCATTTGGAAATGCAGCTTATTTTTGTGTTCTGTGACTTGCTTATTATTCAATAGTTCTAGGAGCTCTTTTGTAGATTCCTTAGAATTATCTACATATATGATCATATGGTCTGCAAATAATTTACTTTTTCCTTTCGTATCTATATATATCTTATTAAAAAAATTTTGGCTTCATTGCACTGACTAAAACCGTAGTACCATGTTGAATAGAGGTGTTGAGAATTGACCTCCTTGGGTGTTCTTGATCTTAAAGAGAGAATGTTTAGTTTTCACTATTAAGTATGATGTTGGTTGCAGGTTTTTTGTAGATGATTTTTGTTAGGTTGAGGAAGTTCCCCTTTATTCTTAGTTGTCCGAGAGTTTTTTACATGAATTGGGTGCTAAATTTCATCAAATATTTTTCTGCCTCAATTGAGATGATCATATGGTTTTTCTTTTTTAGTCTGTTAAAAGGGTGAATGGCATTGATTGATTTCTGAATGTTAAACCAATTTTGCATTCCTGGAATAAATCCCTCTTGGTCATGTACCTTTTATTTATTTTTTTATTGGCAAATTTGATTTGCCAATATTTTGTTGAGGATTTTTGCATTCTGTTCATGAGGGGTATTAGTTGATAGTTTTCTTGTAATGTCTAATTTTGACTTTAGGGTAATGCTGACCTCATATACTGAGTTGGAAACCATTTCGCTTTCCCTTTTTCTTTTCTTTTTTTTTTTTTGTTTGTTTGTTTGTTTGTATTTTGGCGGTGCCTCGCAGCTTGTGGGATTTTAGTTCTCCAACCAGAGATTGAACCTGGGCCCTCCTCAGTAAGAGCACAGAGTCCTAACCACTGGTCTGCCAGGGAATTCCCCCATTTCATTTTCTTATTTTTGGAAAGCTTGGGTAGGATTGGTATTATTTTTTCCTTAAATATTTGATAGGAGTGAAACCGCGTAGGCCTGGAGTTATCTTTTTGTGGGAAGGTTTCAAATTATACATTCAACTTTTAAACATAGATGTAGGGCAAGTTTCTATTTCTTCTTGGATTAATTTTGATAATTTGTGCCATTTCATCTAAGTTTAAAATACATTGGCATCAAATTATTTTTTTATTATTCTTTTGATGTCTGTAGGATCTGTAGTAATGTTCCTATTTTCATTCCTGATACTGGTAATTTATGCCTTTTTTTTTTTTTTTCCTTCATCAGTCTAGCCAGAGGTTTATCTATGTTACCAGTCCTGCCCCAAAGAACCACCTTTTGGTTTCAGTGAGTGCACGAAAATGAGGAAGATTTAATTTTTATTATTATTATTTTTTTTTTGCGGTACGCGGGCCTCTCACTGTTGTGGCCTCTCCCGTTGCGGAGCACAGGCCCCGGACGCGCAGGCTCAGCGGCCGTGGCTCACGGGCCCAGCCACTACGCGGCATGTGGGATCTTCCCGGACCGGGGCATGAACCCATATCCCCTGCTTCGGCAGGCGGACTCTCAACCACTGCGCCACCAGGGAAGCCTGGAAGATTTACATTTAAAGGTGATTTTAAAGTATTTATTTATAACTCTGAGGTTACAACCTGCTTTTATGATAATTATTAACTATAAAAACAGTAGTTAAAAAAACAAAAGGTAGTTACTTATAAAATTAATAAAGTATTATCCAGATATTCCAGACATCATTATCTTTATTTGGTTTATATTTTTTGTTAGGACCTAGGCATTAACCATTTTTATTTCTGATGATAATTTTTAAGTTTGATTGTTTTGCTTCTGTATTCTTTTTTTTTTTTTTTTTTTTTGCGGTACGCGGGCCTCTCACTGTTGTGGCCTCTCCCTTTGTGGAGCACAGGCTCCAGACGTGCAGGCTCAGTGGCCATGGCTCACGGGCCTAGCCGCTCCGCGGCATGGGGGATCTTCCTGGACCGGGGCACGAACCCATGTCCCCTGCATCGGTAGATGGACTCCCAACCACTGCGCCACCAGGGAAGCCCTTGCTTCTGTATTCTAACTCTTAGCACCATTAACATTTTTTATGTTGTTGGCCTACTTTCTTGCTTCAGGTGTTACTGGAAAATGTTGATTCTTTGTGCAGAATGAAATGTGGCACAATGCACTTTCTTTCAATTTTTTTCCCCCTGTATATTTTGACTTTAGAGTTCGGGGGATTAGGGAATTGGTTGTTTTAGCCTTTTTTTCAGAATAATTTCAGTGTATATTAAGGGCTTAATAAATAGTAGCAGTTACAATAAATAGCTACCCTCGTGTATACTATTCCTAACTAGAGAAGACGTTCAATAACCATTTGCTTTTCTTTATTGGGGGAAGGAACAAGCCAATAAATGTTCATTTTATATGAAATGAAATTATTAGATATGCTATAAAATTGCTATTAGCATAATCTATGAATTGGCTATTCTGGTGAACGATATTTTGAGTGATACAGAGTTATCACTTACAGCATAGATGGATTACTAGTTTTCAGAGTTAGAATGTAGTGAAATTGATAGTAAGGCTAGGATTGATGCTTCTGAAGTGTCTGGATAGGACATCACATCTCAAATGGCAGTCATGTTTTGGAATGGTACATTCAGTGAGAGAGGGTGGTTATTGGCTCAGGGCCTACCTTATCATGCTGTAAACTTTGCCTAAATTTCTTCTCAGAAAACAGTTACATAGGTTTTCTCAAAGTTTCTTTTCCCCTGTTTACAAATGTTTGAAATATACATGACTTTTTCATGGAAAGTGTTTGGGGATGGGGTCTAATTGTGGAGACTTAAGCTATTTTCATAAGGAAACAGTTCTGTTTTTGGTCTAGAAAATGGCCACAGGAGACCTCCTTTGGGAGGAGGGGTGTCATGGTTTGGGTTAGCTCTGATTTTTCGCCTTTAATTCATATTGATAGGTAAGAAAATTGGCTTTGAATAATCCTCATGTTATTCATGTCAGATGTTGGGGTTGATAGAATTAGTGATGAATAATCATTTAAAACTTTGATTTGTCACTAATAAATAAGGAGGAAGATAATTGAGGCAGGAATACATACATGGACTCTATAAGAATGTTAAGCTGTATGTATATAATTATTCCAAACTTGTAATTTTCCAAAAGTAAATTATATGGACTTTTGGTAGAATGAAGTTAAGTTGTGGTGATTGTTTGTTTGTTTAGTTTATTAAAAGAGAAATTGATGGCCTTAATTTTTTAAAATTTTATGATATTGCTTACAGTTTGGTACATTTATTCCCCTAAATGAAATGAATCACAGTGTTCAGTATCAAATCCATTCTGATGGGAACCTTATTATCTTCATCTGATCTGAATGTCAGCCTCATAGCTCAAACAGTTTTTTAGAGACGATCCCTTTATCATCAGCTATCCCTATAATTAAAGCAAGCTATACATTTTAGTTTTTATTAGTTTATTTGCAGGATATCTATGTAAGATTGACATTTTTATATAAAATAAAAATTAAAACTCCCAAACAAAAAACTTTTGGACCTAAATCAGTTTTAATCCTGAAATCTGCCTAGAGAATTAATGCCAGTATTGGTATTTATTTAGCTCCATGTCTGTAATACTGTAGATTAACACTTTATTTCTCTAATGGGATTATGTATGTTAATTATGGTCTAACCAGTTTTTCTACTAAGTACAGATTAGTTTATATATGAAAGTCAGTGTTTAGAATCTAGGTCATACTTAGTCTTGTATATTAGCTTTGCCACTGACTAATGGTGGACTATGTTTCATATAAAAAGTACCTATTAGGCCTATTTATAATTCCTCTCTCACCCCAATTACTTTATCAACATTCTTTCCACATGATGTATATCAGAAACTGGTCCTTTGCATTTTTGGCTTCCTCTACAGATAAGTGTTTTTCTTTTCCCTTGGCTTCTCTTCCCCTTAATTAGACCTGTTGAGTGCTCTGGTTTCCCTTTATTAAGTTGCCCTAGTGTAGGTCTTTTTAGACCTCAGAATTTGTTTGTGGTCTTTTTCTGAGAGTGATCTTTAGCCTTTTTGTGCTTAAGTGGGACAGACAGATGGATCAGACTTGTAAGTGCATTCTCCAGGACAAATCAAGCCAAAAAAGATCTTGATAGTCAACCTAAGATTAGGTCTTTGGACTTGTCAGAGAGCAAGAAAGTTGTTTTTAACCCAGTTACTCCCTCTCCACAGAATGAAGGGACCAATCTATACTATTTGTGAATTTTGTTTCTTTGATTTTGTTTGCATAGAGGACTCCTAAAAATGTTATGTTGCTGAATTTGTTGTTACTAAGAGTGGACAGAAGAGTGAAAATAGAAAACAAAAGGAGGATTGGAGTTTTTAAGGTTTAGTGCTTGTTCATTTTTCAACTGGCATATAGGCATAAAAAGACCTGTGGTTGCCATTACTCTTAGTATTCTGTTACTTAGTTTCATAATATTATACCCAGAAATTTATTGCTGAGGTTTCAAATGAGAAAATCTTTTGTGATGAAATGAGTGACATAATGTACTTACATTACCTCCTGACAGTTACAGATCATCACTTTCTGACAGACTGCTAATCTACAAAATGTGGTTTCTTTAACAAGCAAAATGCTAGTCAATAGCTGTTAAGTGACAGTAATCTGGGTATAAAAAAGTGATTAAAAAAAAAAAGCCAGAATAACCCTCTTTCTGTTTTGAGGGATAAGTCCCATAACACTCTGAGTTTAGGCCCAGTCTTGTTCTTCATCTTTACCTTAGAGGCTATGTGGTTGGAGAAGAAGAAGAAACCTCAGAGTGTGATAGACTTGGGTTTGGATCCCAGCTCTACCTTTTACTAGCTCTTGGCCACCAGCATGTTACTTAGCCTGCCTGAATCTCAGTTCCTTCATTTAATCCAAAATGAAGGAAGGAGTGAGTACAGGGATAAACTATTGGTATAAATTTTGAATGGAATAATGTATATAAAATGATAAATGCAATGAAAGTAGTTTTCTTGCTCTGACTGGTGATACCAAAATATTAATATACTGAACTTGAGCGTAAGGGAAACTCTAAGGAGAAAAGTGTCAATATTAAACTCATTTGTTTTGTACTCCTATATCTTGTGGGAAAACCTGGAGTGCTAAACAGATGGCAGTGGAATATTTAATCATTCTTTTGAATCTTCTTCTTAAGTATTGCAAATGATCACAAACTTAACAGAAAGTTAAAGTTCTTTTCTGAGTAAATTTTTAATGACAAGGTATTTGGCATCAGATTATGTTTCCGTAGAAATTAAGCAGTGTTTTCAGTGAAGGGTTATTCCTTAGCAGGATCATGCTGAAGGAATAGATTTCTGAGAAAGGATCCTTACTTAAGTTAAAATTTTTTACTTTGGGCTTCCCTGGTGGCGCAGTGGTTGAGAGTCTGCCTGCTGATGCAGGGGACACGGGTTCATGTCCTGGTCCGGGAAGATACCCCATGCCACGGAGCGGCTGGGCCTGTGAGCCGTGGCCGCTGAGCCTGCACGTCTGGAGCCTGTGCTCCGCAACGGGAGAGGCCACAACAGTGAGAGGCCCGCGTACTGCAAAAAAAAAAAAAAAATTTTTTTACTTATGACAAAGATATCACTGATATGCTTCTAATAAATGCAAGGGGAGTTATTTGCTTTTTTGAAACAATAAGACTCTTTTAAGTGGAAAGAACAAGTTGACCTTTGCAGTTGCATGAAATACTTAAACATGCAGTAAGTTCCATGGAATTAACATCAAAATTATATATGTAGAATTGTTAAGTTTTCGGAAGTTTTTACCCCAAGGGAGAGTAGTACAACATTTTTGGGTGGGGGGCAGATTTGTTAATATTTACTTAATGTCCTTCACAAATACAGAGTGACTCTTGGTTTAGGATTATGAAAATGTATTACTATTTCTAACTTGGTTCATTTAGAAAATCATCTTGATTTTTCTTTTTTCAATTAAGAAGTTTGGTGTTTTTTTTTTTGTTTGTTTGTTTCCCTCTTGGGCTCAAAGATCCCAAAGAGATACATTCCAATATTTTACCAGCTTCAACACCTTCAGGTTCTGAGCCATTTAAGTCCAGCAATAAGTTCCTTATTTCTGTTACCATTTCAGAAATAGCGGATGCCATGGGCAGTGTCTAGTCTCCCCCATCTTTTCTGAAAAATTGTCAGGAGGAAGAGAATAAACATTTATTAAGCATGTATTATTATGAGCTAGAAAATGTACTTTATATACAGCGTACCTTTTAATCCTAATATCAACCCTCTGAAGTAGGGATTATTAGCTCAGTTTTACAAATAAGGCCACCAAGTCAACAGGTAAAATGACCTGTATGTAGCTTGTACATTGGCTTAAGACTCATAGCTAAAATTTAAACCCAGGTCAGTTTCCATTTCTCATGCTGTTCCCAGCTATCAGAGGTATAGAAATTATTTACTTACCTCTAGATGAGAACTTAATAAGAGAAAAAAACTCATAAGCATAAAAGATCATCCTTCATTTTGTTCCCAAAATAGGAATTCTCCCTAGGGCGAAATCCATCTTGCTCTTGCATCTATTTAAATGTAATCCTCATTCTTAGACTGCAGATACAGTAGTCGCCTCTTACCTACAGTTTCACTTTCCATGGTTTCATTGACCCACAGTCAACTGTGGTCAGAAAATTTTTTTTAATGGAATATTCCAGAAATAAGCAATTCATAAGTTTTAAATTGCACGCTGTTCTGAGTAGCACGATGGAATCTCGTACCTTCCTGCTCCATCCCACCCAGAATGTGAATCATCCCTTTGTCCCGTGTATCCTCCCTGTTAGTCATCTAATAGCCCTCTCAGTTATTAGATCAACTGTCGTGATATCACAGTGCTTGTGTTCAAGTGACCTTCTTTTTTTTTTTTAATAATGGCCCCAAAGAGCAAGAGTAGTGATGCTGGCAATTCATATTTGCTGAAGAGAAGCCTTTAAATGCTTCCTTTGAGTGAAAAAGTGAAAGTTCTCAACTTCATAAGGAAAGAAAACAATCATGCCGAGGTTACTAAGATCTACAGTAAGAATGAATATTCGCGAAACTGTGAAGAAGGAAATAGAAACTCGTTATGCTGTCACCTCAAACTACAAAAGTTTGGCCACCGTTTGTGTGATGAGTACTTAGTTAAGATGGAAAAGGCATTAAATATGTACAATAAGATATTTTGAGAGAGAGAGTGCATAACTCTTATTACAGTATATTGTTATAATTGTTCTATTTTATTATTAGTTATTATTGTCCATCTCTTACTGTGCCTAATTTACAAATTAAGCTTTATCAGAGGTATGTACGTATAGGAAAAAACATAGTATATGTAAGGTTTGGTACTGTCTACGGTTTCAGGTATCCACCGGGGCTCTTGGAACGAATTCACCAAAGATAAAGGGGGACTACTATAGTTTTACACAATTTTTCTTTCTTTAATTTTTAGAAGCAATCTTAAGCCTTAAGAGTACTGTATAAATACTGTACTTTTAGAATTATAAAATTATGCTTTTTTCAATTAAAAAATCTTGGGAGGGATTGAAAATATATTTTAGACTCCTTTTGAATTTTTCTGTCCTCCTCTCCTTTCTAGGCCATGTCATTAGCCGCTGGGGATAAAATTTAATTATGCCAAAGCTAAGCACTTCGCATTAACAAGCCTAAAGTGGGGAGAGAAGATAGAATAAAGCTATTAGGAGTATCAAGGAAGAAATTAAGAGAAACTAGTCCTTGGTTTTGGTAAATCTGCTACTAGCAGAAGCATCTCAGGACTTTTGATCTCTCATCCTATCCTCTCAGGCATAGTAGATGCACTCTGATCTTGTTTTGTTGTTAACTGGAATTGACTCAATTCACTTGACATTTAAATGAACATTTTTTTGCATGGTGTATTTACTTGGACTAAAGTCCAGAGCACTCAGATCATGTTTCTGTCAGCAGTTGTATATTCCTACCAAACTTATTGGCATTAGAGGCATTTAAAGGGGTGAGGAAAAACAATGAAAGTATTATATAGTATTGGTGTACTGTCACTGAAGACATCTCAAATGAGATAGAGCACTTTTTTCTTCCCTTTTTTTTTTTTGTGGTAAAATATTCATAACGTAAAATTTACTATTTCTTCATTTTTAAGCGTATAATTGAGTGACATTACATACATCCACAGTGTTGTGCAATCTTCACCACTATCCATTTCCAGAACTTTTTCATCATCCCAAACAGAAACTCTGTACCCATTAAGCAATAACTCCCCATTTCCTCTTCCCTTCAGTCCCTATAACCTCTAGTGTACTTTCTGTCTCTGTGAATTTACCTATTCTGTATATTTCATATAAATAGTAGAGTCGTAGAATATTTGTCTTATGTCTGGCTTATATCTCTTGTCATAGTGTTTTCAAATTTCATCCATGTTGTAGCATATCTCAGAATTTCATTCCTTTCTAAGGCTGAATAATATTCCATTATATTTATGTACTACATTTTGTTTATTCATCATCTGTTAGTGGGTGCTTCCACCTTTTGGCCACTGTGACTAATGCTGCTATGAACATTGGTGTACAAGTGTCTGCTTAAGTCCTTGCTTTCAGTTTTTCTAGGTCTATACCCTGGAATGGAATTGCTGGATCACATGGTAATTCTATGTTTAACTTTTTGAGGGACTGCCACACTGTTTTCCACAGTGGCTGCACCATTTTACAGTCCCATCAGCCATGCAAGAGGGTTCCAATTTCTCCACATCCTGGCCAACACTTATTATTTTCAGGTTTTTGTTGTTGTTTTTGTTTTGATAATAGTCTTCCTAATGGGTGTGAAGTGGTATCTCATTGTGGTTTTTGATTTACATTTCCCTATTGGCAGTGATGTTGAGCATCTTTCATGTGCTTATTAGCCATTTGTATATCTTATTTGGAGAAATATCTATTTAAAGTCCTTTTTCCTGTTTTTAAATGGGTTGTTTGTTTTGTTGTAGTTGTTGAGTTGCGGGAGCTCTTTAAATATTATAGATGTTAATCCCTTTTCAGGTATATGATTTACAAATATTGTCTCATTCTGTGTGTTGTTTTTTCACTCTCTTGATAGTGTCTTTTGAAGCAGAAAAGTTTTTAATTTTGATGAAGTCTAATTTGTCTATTTTTTCTTCTGTTGCCTGTGCTTTTGCTGATTTCACATCTAAGAGGTCATTGCCAAATCCAACGTAATGAAATATAATGAAATACATTGAAATGTAATGAAATATTTCATTATATTGGTAAATCCAATATAATGAAAATGTTCTAAGTGTTTTATGTCTTTAGCTCTTAATATTTAGATCTTTGATCCATTTTGAGTTAATTTTTGTGTGTGGTTATAAGGTAAGGGTCTAACTTCATTCTTTCACATGTGGACATCTAGTTTGCTCAACACCGTTGAAAAGGTTGCTCTTTCCTTGCTGAATAGACTAGACATTCTTGTCAAAAATCATTTGACCATATATGCAGAGAGAACACTTTTTAAAATTTCTTTATTATTATTTTTAAATTTTTATTTCTTTATTTAATTTTGGCTGCGTTGGGTCTTCATTGCTGCACACGGGCTTTTTCTAGTTGCGGTGAGCGGGGACTACTCTTCGTTGTGGTACGTGGGCTTCTCACTGAGGTGGCTGCTTCTCTTGTTGCGGAGCACGGGCTCTAGGCACACGGGCTTCAGTAGTTGTGGCACGAGGGCTCAGTAGTTGTGGCACGAGGGCTCAGTAGTTGTGGCTCACGGGCTCTAGAGCGCAGGCTCAGTAGTTGTGGCTCACTGGCTTAGTTGCTCCATGGCATGTGGGATCTTCCCAGACCAGGGCTCAAACCCCTGTCTCCTGCATTGGCAGGTGGATTCCCAAACACTGCGCCACCAGGGAAGTCCCAAGAACACTTTTTAAAAAAATGAAACATATGACAATGTAAACTTCTATGTCTCTGCTTCAACATCTCTCCTTAAAGAAAGATGAGCTCCTTGCAATAGTGATTAATTAAATTAATATGGAACATCAGTTGAATTGAACTTACTGTGGATAGTGTATAAACTGGATGGATGTTTGAAGTTCTTAGTGTGACAACAGACTCTCTTAAAGGAATGCATTTCCTGAAAAGTTTTTTGTACAAACCAAGGAAGATAACCAAAAGGAAGATAATAAAAAAGGCCAGAGAAATTCCCATTGTCCTAGGTCATGGGATAGTAGTCAGAGCATCCTTCTCATAACTTGGAAAATGTAGAACTTGCACATTACCATACTCCACAGTCCTCCAAACAGATTGTCTATGTGCAGGAGGTTTTTGTGTTAGTGAATGATCGCATTCAAGTCAGTGAAAGTTATTAACCTGTGTGTCCTCTGACGTATTCTTGAGGGGTTTATCAGTTTGTGAATGGATCTAAATGTTCACAGTTGAAGATTAAAGGAATATAAAAATAGGTGTAGTTCAGTAAGTGAAATGCATTCATTATCCCCCCTTAGTGATCTTTTTTCTTAAAAGAACTTTTGAATGGGTTTTTTGTTTTTCTGAAACAGTAGAATAAGAGGATAAGCTGAGTGAACAGAGAAACTAGGGTAACAGATAAAAGAGGGGGAAACCTTTTCAAAAAGAGATAATCCCTTTCCATAAAAGAAAAAAACAAGGATGGTGGTTGATAAAATTATCAATAAAAGTAAATTGGAAAACAGCCTCATAAAACTAAGCAAAATAAAAATCTAATTAGAATATATTATGAGGACTCAACCCATAAAAGAGAATTGTGAAGATGAAAAGTGATAATTAGTATTAGAGTCCAATCAGTGATTTGTATCAAGGATCCAGTTAGAATAAGCTGAACTTCACAGGCCTATGGTTAAATGGGTTTACATAGCTGGAAGGTTTGTTACCTATAAAGCAATAAAGTTTACTTTTATGTAAATCCTCAAAAGAGATTTGAGGTGCCTTGCAAAATTAAACACATATAAAATGGGTCAAAAGAGTAATTTTATAAAAGAAAGCCCATAAGAAAATACACTGCCAAATAGATATTATCCTTCATAAAGTCACCTTATTAGGGAAGACTTACTGCAACACCTCTGTCATTTCTTAGAATTTTAGGAATTCCTTTGGAACTGTTTCCACAGCCAGTTTATAAACCCACAAGAAAACCTGCTTCATTACTTCAAGTAGTCACACCTGTTTTTTAACCCTTCTCAAATTCCCCTCTTAGTTGCTGGTTGCTCTCAATAACTGCCCCCTACACCTTAAATTAAATTCATCATCTGTTGATGAAAATGTGCCACCAGGGAGGATATATATTTAGAACAATGTGCTCTTGACTCTGAAAGTAATTTTGAAAGAAGAATTGCAGATATGTTTTGAGTAATGATTGCATTACTGGAATAAGTGTCAATATATATTACCTCGGGAGTGATTATTTTGAATGGGAGAAGGCTCACTTGGATGGTAAATTTTATTACGTTTGCTTTTCAAAGGTGTTATTTGGGGAGAGGGTGGGGAAAAAATAAAAGGCATAATACAGTTTGATTGTTTTAACTTCAGGATTGTTTTGTTTTGTTTTGGAGGTTTTTGGTTTATTTTTCTGTTGTTTTGGGGTAGTTGTCTTTTAGAGAGAACTTACTTAGGAATAGATTCATTGATCCTTAGGTAGAAATACTTCTTTATTAGTTTGTTTCTTTAACTGAACAAAGCTATCCTTTTTTTAACTGAGCTATTTTTGATGGCATCCCTAATATAAAAATTTTCTCACATGTTTACACTTCTGTTTTCTTTAGCCCAACATATCAGCCTATGTGTTAACTCTGATTTCCTAAGAGTTTTTTTTTTTTTTTTTTTTTTTTTTTGGTTGCAGGGAGGGCCGCAGGCTTTCTCTAATTGCGGCGAGCCAGGCTTCTCTTTGTTTTGGGGCACGGGCTTCTCATTGCGGTGGCTTCTCTTGTTGCGGAGCATGGGCTCTAGGAGCACGAGCTTCATTAGTTGTGGCAGCGGGCTCAGTAGTCTTGGCTCATGGGCTCTAGAGCGCAGGCTCAGTAGTTGTGGCACACAGGCTTAGTTGCTCTGCGGCATGTGGGATCTTCCCAGATCAGGGATCAAACCCATGTCCCCTCCATTGGCAGGCAGATTCTTAACCACTGGGCCCCCAGGGAAATCCCTCCTAAGAGTTTTAATGCATGGTAGTACTAAGCCAGTACTATAATACCAAAAGATCAGTGCTTTTGGTAGAACTGGTTTTCTCATCAAGACTATAAAATTGATAGCCATAGTATAATTAAAATATTTCTGAGCAATCCTTAATTTGGAAGGCTTTTATTATAACTTATTGCTGATAAAAAGACTGTTCTGGCATTACATTGGCCTCTAAATGGGAAGGATTTTTAAGCAGTTTAATTAAAGGATCACCTGATCTAGGTAATGAAATAATTCTGTAGGTGCATATATATGATACTTGTGTGCTATTTAAATATTCTGTTATAGATCAGTTTAAAAACTTTTTCATCTGATAAAATTACTCAATTGGGAAAGAATAAATTAGCGATGATAGAGGAAACAAGAATCCAAAATAGTGATAATTGTTAATGGGTTTAAAGTAGCTCATTTAATATTCTATCTACTTTTGTGTGTGATTAAAAAATATCCTTAATAAAGTTAAATTTAAAAATCAGATGGGGAAAACTGACCAAATACCAACAAAGTTACTTTATTTTTAAAAGGGCCCTTAAATGTAAAGGTCTTTTTTTAGTCTTTTCATTTCCATTTGAGAATATAATCTTTATTTTAGCTCCTCTTACTGCTTTTCCTTAAACTTAAGAATTTCTTACACTACCTCCCCCAAGAAATGAAATACAATTTCCCCAGCCGAGCATACTTTTGGAGTAGTCTCTGTATGTTAGGGAAGAATTTAAAAAGAAATAATACTCCAGTGTATTATCTTCTTGTGGATTAAAGTTCTTTGTATTAGTTGAGATAAATACTCTCAAGGCTGTTATTTTTAGGTATATATTTATATTATATATTACCTGTGTTAGGTTTATACATTACTTTTAGGCAGCCTATTTATTTATTTATCTACACTTAGTTTCTAAGCTTTGATTTCTTTTATGTCATTTCTGTATCCCAGTAGAGTTTTCACTGATTTTAGATCCATCCTCTGAATTGCAGTAATATATGGTTTGTTCCTAGATCACTAGGAAATTTAAATGATTTCTTAATAAAACCCAATTCCATGTCCTCCATATTACACAGTGAGTGATAGAAATAATTCATTACCAGTGTTTATGGTCTTTGTTTTCCATTGCCAGACATAAAAGCATTCAAATGTAAGCCAGATTTTTTGTGTGATTAAATGTCATGTAATATTAGTTGCATCAGTAAAATTACTAAAATGAATCTTTTTTGTTTTAATATCCCATGCCATTTTCAACATGGATAAACTTGTTTTCAAAATAGTCCTAACATAATAGCTATCTTTGATTCATTATTTCTTTTCTGCTTACACATTCTCTGAATGTTCGCTTTACGATGGCCACTGAGAACAAGACAAATGATAATAGAGTTAAGCTGTGTAGGGAAGATTTAGGTTAAACGTAATGGATAAAACCTGCTGGGTCAGGGAACTCTAATAGTTGGTTACCTAGGCAGATCATGAGGTGATTGTGATTCTTTAAATCACTGGGAACATTTGTTTGCTTTCACAGTCATATGAAAGAATCAGATTCAGATAATTATAATTGTTATGGCATAATTGTTATAGCATTATGGTAGGGGACCAAATTAAGTGACTACGTAATGGTTCCTTTATTTCCTAAATGTTTTTTATCCACCCCCTCAATTTTTCCTTGAGATGAATAGAACAACAACATTATCTAGGATACTCTGTGGTTGTTGAAGAATGAATTTTTCCACCTGGATTTCCAATTCATTAAGTACTTAAATTCTATTTCTTTAAGACTTTTTGAGGAAGGGAATTCCCTGGCAGTCCAGTGGTTAGGACTCCATGCTCTTACTGCTGAGGGCTTGGGTTCAATCCTTGGTCAGGGAAGTATCAGTAAGATCCCACAAGCTGTGCGGCACAGGAAAAAAAAAAAGGCTCTTTGAAGAGGACAGTCAAACCATTTCAGTTAGATGGAGAACTTATGTGGAAGTATCTAAAGTATACACTAGAGGTTGCACACCAGTGGCCCATGGCACACCTCAGACCACAGACCCATAGTTTGGCTCAAATAGAGTTTGTTGGTTTTTTAAATTGAGTCAGTAGTTAAAAATTGGGGGATTCCAAGTATAAAAATCTGGGCTGGTTGTTATCACATAAATGGCAACAATCGGCTCTCATTCCCCCGGGGAGTCAGCTACATCTGACAGCTACTTCCCCCTTTAGGCCAAGACATGTACCAACACTTAGACCATTTCTCACATTAATTAACTTGCCTGACCCTGATAGAGGTGTTGGAACATATTACCTGAATCTGAGTTTCAGAAAGTTTGGTAAACCTTATAGTACCTTGAGATGCTGGTTATAAAAGTGAATTATCCGTATAAGCCTGAGTAAATGATACATATATATATATTTTTTTTAATAGATTTATTTATTTATTTTGTTTTTGGCTGTGTTGGGTCTTTGTTGCTGCACAAGGGCTTTCTCTAGTTGCAGCGAGCAGGGGCTACTCTTCATCGCAGTGTGTGGGCTTCTCATTGCCTTGGCTTCTTGTTGCAGAGCACGGGCTCTAGGGGCGTAGGCTTCAGTAGTTGTGGCACTCAGGCTCAGTCGTTGTGGCTCGCGGGCTCTAGAGCGCAGCAGGCTCAGTAGGTGTGGCACATGGGCTCAGTTGTTCCACAGCATGTGGGATCTTCTCGGAACAGGGCTTGAAGCCATGTCCCCTCCATTGGCAGGTGGATTCTTAGCCCCTGCGCCACCGGGTAAGTCCCATACATATTTTTAAAGAAGACTTCCTGGGCTGGGTTAATTGGCCCCATTTCTGTCCCTCTGTACCTCCTTAGTCACATTGTATTGTGGATCTTCTAAAATTTATTATAAATATCTAATTGTATATCCCTGTTGCGCACTACGAGCTCCTTCAGGCCAAAGACCATGAGTTATTTTGTTTTCTGTTCTTAGCATCTAGTACCTGTACACAGTAGGCATCCAAATGTCTGTTATATTATTCTAACTTTAGTACAGGCATTTGAGTGTGATGATCTGTTCTTATTTGGTGGAAAAATTATATACTAGCTATTTCTTTTCTTTTTTTTTAATTACAAGCAGCTTCTTTGGTTAAAGAGGATTTTTAAAGTTATTTCAATAATTTTCAGTTTTCCGCATTTTAAGTTGAAAACAATAGCCGAAATACACATTCCTAGTAAGCATACAGGTTCTCAGAGGGAAAATTTTGAGTTAGGTAATTTTTTTCATTTTATTTTAAAGTAAACATTCTTTTAATACTCTTGGTAATTTTTAAAACAAATCTTTTAATTACCATTTAATTTTACTTTTGCAATAAATTGAGACTGGCAGTCTTTCAGACTCTGCTTGTTTACTTATTTACATGTCTAGCCATGTGGAAGTTGGTTTTATTTTATATTACTGAAAGTGTTGAATGGTATCTAGCTTTTGTATTTTAGGTAAATTAAAATTGAGGTAGTTTTTAGAATTTTTCAATATCTCTTTTTAGATCATTTATGATCTCTTAGGTTAGAGAGAAAATTTTTGACTATGTCTGTGATATTGTGTTGGGGTTTTCAAATAGTTGTGAAAAGTAGAAAAAGTCCTCTGGTGTCTGTTTATATGGGAATGGAAAGATTTAATTTAAAATTTCCTTAATGAAAATGTGAATTATTATCTTTGCTAGTTACAGTCTCAGAGAGCTAAGATCACTTAGCCTAAATAAATAGAGAACATTGATGTTGATCACATTCGTAGCATAAAAGCAAATAACTATTCTTGAGTGGTTGGATTGGATTTTTGCTTTTCAAAGTGTGATTGGTAGTGCTGGTTTCTCCTAGTTGTAATGTTTTTAGAAATTTTCAACATTGTATCTAGTCATTTTTGCTCTTCCATTTTGTACCATCTCCCTTTCACAAAAAATCCAGAAGTTGGAGAAATCTAACCATATGTTTACAAAAACCTAAATGTCTCGAGGAAAAATGACTCCCTATAAAGTTAAACACAATTCATATCTTAAAAGTATCAATATCTTGGGCTTCCCTGGTGGCGCAGTGGTGGAGAGTCCGCCTGCCAATGCAGGGGACACGGGTTTGTGCCCCGGTCTGGGAGGATCCCACATGCCACGGAGCGGCTGGGCCCGTGAGCCATGGCCACTGAGCCTGCGCGTCCGGAGCCTGTGCTCCGCAACAGGAGAGGCCACACAGTGAGAGGCCCGGGTACTGCAAAAAAAAAAAAAAAAAAGTATCAGTATCTTGAAAGGATTTATGTATCTTCAAGTCAGTTATCTTACTAGAATAGGTAGTTTCTTTAACTTTATGAAAGTAGAGTTGTATGACTCCATTTACTGAGGGCAAATATACACTCACAGAATCAAAATAAAATTTTACCCTCTATTTCATATTTAGACATCTGGTTAGATTTTTAGTAGGGTGACGTTGGTTTTTATCTTTATCAAGATTACAAAATTAGGTGTTAGAAGGGTAGAAAAGTAGGTAGATAGGTACAGGTAGACTTAGTTTAAATGGGTACTTAAAAGTAAGATGAGACTGCTCTGGTATATTCTTGTATCCTTTATTAGTCTGTTTCACTTACTATAGTTCAATTTTAAACGCTGTTTACCAGTTGCATTCAGTTTCTATCATATAAACCTGAAATGTGCTAGAAAAAATAAACTAAGACAAAAGAAATTTATTTTTCTGTTTGTCTTTTGACTTAACATTCAGGATCAGACTTGGCTTGTAATCCAGGCTCAGGGTACTGGAAAAGTTAAATAATGTATAATACTTAAGCTTATCTTCAATACCCTTGTTTTGTTATGGCTAATTAGATGAATTTAAGTGATGGTCAGAGGCTTCTAAATAGGAGGCAGTAACTCCTATTAATACCAATTTCCAAATGGTATCTCTCTGTTCCAGCCCATCACAACAGTTTTAAAACCAGTTTTTGTTTTTGTTTTGTTTTGTTGCTTTGTTTTGTTTTTTAACAGGAGTGCCAGTGTAACTCCTTCAAGACTGGAGTGACACACTCTGCATCTGCATCTGCCTCATGTGAGTTCTCATTTTGGCAGCAGCATTCTGCTAGGCTGGAACCTCTGTAGAGGTTTGCCCTTCCTTTGTCTAAAATCTATAAACTACTACACAGTGTGTCTTGGTGGCAAAGGTAAAAAGTGCATGAGAATTCCAGACTTCCCTGCAGAAAGTTTTCAGCTCACCTAAAGGGACTGTCTCCTCTAATCCAGATTCTATCTTGTATGAACAAATTCTACTCAAAACAACCCACAACTTTCACCCCCACAACATGCAGCTGATATTTTTTGAAGAACTGTTTTTCCCTCGCAGATTATGGAATAAAGAATATCTTTAAATGCTCTCAGTAGCTTCAGCTTTCAAAGCTTTGGCTGTTCTCTTTATAGTCTGGTTACGTAACCTGAGAACACTGTGTGCTGCCCTGGTGCCTGAAGCAGTCCTCTTTTTTGGACTCTGGCCCTTAAAATAACCTCTTCCTTTGTCTTTGGATATTGGGTAAATTAGAATAGGCCTGAGGACCTTCCTGAAAGAGAAATAAGCAGTGAATGTGTGAGGCTGTGTTACTCTTGAAGCTATTGGCAGTGTTTTGGAAAGTCAGTTGTGAGAACTGAGTTTGAAGCTATGCATCATTTACTTGCCAGTTTTGCCAGACAAATTGAAATTAGAGCCTTTGCAGCTGTGGAGGGCATATAGAGCTCTAGTCTGAGGTGATATATATGGTTCCCCACAGATGTCCAGGCTGGCTTTGAAGGGCCTGGTTGATTAAAAAAGAAATTTTGCTATCTATCTGTTTATTTATTGAAGGCATGATGGTACTTTGTAGGGTTCAGGAATTGTCATTTTTACCACCAGGTGGGAACAAATTGTGATTTTTCCCAAGGGACACTTAGAACAAAACATCTAGATTCATGCTCTGTCCAGCTGCAATTCTGCTTCTCCAGCCCTGGTTGTACTGTACAGTGCTCTAGGGGCTGATTTAATGACCTGGGAGTTCCTGTTACTGAAATGATTATCCAGGAAGCTTATGAGAAAATGTCAATACCTTGTAGGTCTTACTGATTAATATAGAGCTTAGTGAAATAGATAGTGTTGTCAGAGTGGAACTTGGACTCTCTTTGCTAAATCCATTCCCACCTGTGATTAGAGCAGTTTCTTTTGGACTAGTTGAAAGAAATCGGAGGGAGAGTAGTGTGTTTCAACACCCAAGCTTAAATGTTGATGGCCTACTTAATCTAGAAATTCATTTTTAACAGTGGCACTATATGCCACCACAAAAAGCTTTGGATGAGACTCAGGGAGACCGAAATTCTGGCTTCAGCTGATGTTTCTACATGCTGTGTAACTTCAAGTTAGCAAATGGGGAAAATACACTGTATTTTTTGGAAGCACCCTAAACTCATTGAGAGAAAGGAAATTTAAAGTATTTGTTTCTGTAGGTGGAATTTCTAGAAAGTCAGCTCAGTTGAACACTTGGAAGTTCTGCCTTGGAATAAACACAATGTGACAAGAGTATAGTGTTTTATTTTCTGTTATTCTATTCTTTATGGTGGCAAAATGGGGAATTGAGATCTCTGCCCTCACACATTTTTTTTCACGAAAAATTCTGAGTAAATTGATTTGGGTTTCAATCTGAATTGCCTCATAGAAATAGATCTTAATCACTATTACTCCATCACTTCCCTAACTAGGGAAAATTATTCATTTAGGGGCGAGCCTGGGTGGAGGGTGTTTAAGTTTTGTTTCTGTCTCCCATTCTTAAGGCATATCCAGCAAATTATCTTTCTGAAAAATTAATAATTGAAAACATTTTATATGGGCCAAATCCTATGAGAATGAATGTCAATGGATTATCCAAATTACTGAGCTATACTGGAATTTTGTTCCATTAAATATTGTTTGACATAAGTGGGGCTTTGTTAGGACTGAGAAGTAATTTTTGTTTTATGAAAATTTTGTTAAAATGAAATTCACTTTCAATTGAGGTGGAAGCACGGGGTGGGGTGAGATATTCTTTTATACTCTCAAAATAATTCAAATTGACATCAGTGGATACCATGCTTTCCTGGTTTTATGATAATACACCAGCTCTTATTCTGTTAGCATGTATGAATATATAGCACTTCCTTTACCACAGTGTACATCATTCAAATTTAAGAATTCCACACTTGAGGATTCAAAACATTTTGTGGGCAGGGATGGGTGAGGATGGGGCTGGAATTGACGGGAGGGGAAAAATATAGCCAGTTTTGAAAATGTTAGCCAGGGTTAGCATTAGCCTTAAATTATTATTACCCCTGAGACCACAGACGAAATGACAGCTTCTTTTGGCATTGTTCTGGTGAGATGAGACTTAAGCATCTCCTAAAGGACCTTAAAATTTTGAGGCTTATAAATATGACAAATGTTTATTAAAAGATTTTAAAATCTCACCTTTTTTTTAAAATTTCAATTTAATTGAAAAGAGTAGATAATACATTAATACGTTACAAGTTTTAAAGGTACAGAAGAAGGTACCTGAAAGTCTTCTTCCTTCCCCTATCTCTTAGTCACTCAGTTCCCTTCTGTGGGGGAAACCACTATTGCTGTTTTCTTTTATGTATTTCCAGAAATATTCTAAAGGATTGTTTTTGGAAAGGGAAAGTTGAATCATACTCATTAAAACATTAGCACTAACTTGGACAGGCAGGCTAATTGCAGTGAAGAATCAGTTTGAGCCATAGGCTACATGTGTTAATTATAGGTAGAACTATAATAATAATAATAGCTTAATTATTATGAGACAAAGGAATAGGATGTTTGGGGGTGTTTTTCAATCCTCATTTGGCATTTAGCAAGATTGCAGGTATTTTTATTTTTATTTTTATTTTTAATATGGCTTACCCAACCTAGAGACTGATGGATGGTTGCCTACCTACATCTTTCATTTGGAAGAAGCATGTTTAAAGGAGCATTTTCTTTATACTAAACTGCAATGATGATTCTGAAAAGATTTTTCATTATAGAAAACTTCAGACATATAATATTAAAGAGAAACCCCCATATTCCAAAATCCATTTTATTTCACCTGTAAAAAACTCATTATTCTTCTTTGGCAGATAGGAGGTACATATATTTTATATATATATACTTGCTCGTACTCATTCTTCCATAATCAGGTCTAATAAAATGAGTTATAATTCTTCAATGTCTAATTCCCAATTCATATCCAGATTTTCCTATCTCAGACATGTCTTCTTATGGTTGTTTTAGCACTAATAATTTGCAAAATGCAATTTTGATGGCTATGACATTGTCAGGGCTGATAAAGAAAACAAGTAAATCCTAACAAATGGAATCATGCTGATTGGAGAAGGAATTTAAAGTAACTACTAAGCCAGATAGGAATTCTAAAAATAGACTGGTCTTTAAGAAAAGAAAAAACAACTAATTTTGAAGGATTCCTACACCAATCATGCACAACAGTGAGGACTTCAACATACATAGATCTATCTAGTTTTATATTAATTATATTCTCATGGTTAATATCACAGCTGTGCATATTACATTATCCCACCTGCCTTTAGATTGTGGGCATGAAAGAATAAAGAGGAAATAATTTTGGAATTAGGTTTCCTAAGAATGAAGGAACTCTTCTGAAATGCCTGATAATTCATTTTGTTGCTGCTCCTCCTACTATAATATGACCTATTTCCACAGACTGACAGTTGAGTTCTGTGATTACTCAGGGCGGTACAAAACATGGAGTTTGAAGGAAACGAAGAAAAATGGCAGATTTAGGAGGAGAGAGGAATTGGGAAAGTAGAAATTCGCTCATTTGCCTCCTATTTTAAGTGGCCATTCTTTTAATGAGAACCTCCTCTTTGTGCAGTGTACAAGTCCCCGGAGTATGAGTCCCTTGGCTTTGAGCTTACTGTGGAGAGATTAGTTTCTATTGGCTATCCTCAGGAGCTGCTCAGCTTTGCATATGATTCTACATTCCCTACCAGGTAATATTTCAAGATTATTTTTGGATTAAGACTCCTCCTTCTGTCCCCAAAATTAATAATTCCAAATGCATCCTCAATCAAAAAACTTCCCCCAAACAAACAAAAAACCAACAGAACATCAAAAGATTCTTTGGGGGTTTTTTGTTTGTTTTTGGTTAGTGTTGATTCTGAAATGACCATGAAACCTTTCATGTACACCATATATTTTGTGTTCCTGACTTGAACTTTGAACTTAGTTTATTGTTATTAAAGAAGATCCATTATTAAAGAAGATCCATTTATGAGAAAGAAGAGGGATTATTAAAATTGATGGACGGTAATCGCAGATGCTCTTCTCTTATGGTATTGGAGAGCGGTTACATGTTTTGCTAATATATTTAACTTGGTAATCAGGAGGCTTCTTGGCAGTTTGCATTCCTGGATTTGATAAGAAAGATTTGACACCAAGAAAGATGATGCTGGGACTTCCCTGGCGGTCCAGTGGTTGGGACTTCGCCTTCCAATGCAGGGGGTGTGGGTTCGATCCCTGGTTGGGGAGCTAAGATACCACATGCCTCGTGGCCAAAAAAACAAAACATAAAACAGAAGCAATATAGTCACAAATTCAATAGAAGACTTTAAGATTGGTCCACACCAAAAAACTTAAAAAAAGAGAAAGATGATGCTTATTTTGAGATGCCATCATATATGTCCCATATACAACATGTAACAGAGGGAAATATAAGGCAGCTCAGTTGTCCAAGGAAATTAAGAGAGACTCTGTTTTAGGATAGAACCAGCTGTATTAAGAGGAACTATTGTTTACACCTTGTTTGATTAAGCTCTTATTTCTCACATAAAACAGTTGTGATTATTTATCTGGACAGAGTAAATATTTGTTAGTTGTTCTGAGATTCGTTTTTAAGATTTTATTCACTCACTTTAGCCTCTAGAGTTATATTGTTTGGGGATATACTTGAGCTGCCATAAAACCTGAATAAGGTGAGGGTTGGTTTGTGGTGATGGAGTAAATACTCCATTAGATTATTGCCTTTATTACTTTGCATGATTGGTGATGTCTTCATTTTTACATAGGGGACTTGTCTTTGATACACTATACGGAAATCTTTTGAAAGTTGATGCCTATGGAAACCTCTTGGTTTGTGCACATGGATTTAACTTCATAAGGGGGTGAGTACAAAGAACCTTTAACCTCTTTCTCGTGTTTTTATAGTCAAACAATATGAAGATGATATTGTCTCCCCAAATACAATATACTTTCCTATTCCCTCATCATTAAAGATCATTTCCTTTACATAAGGATACTTAAAAATTATTTATTAGGCAGTGAGGACCCAAACTGACTTATAAATATAGTTAGCAGTTACATTTTGTTTAAATTAGCGCCTTCTAATTATATAGCATACAACAAAGCTAATCTTGAAACTTGCCCCAAAAGAACTGTAGTGGCTTTGACTTATTTGAAATTCTAAGATTTTTATTTTCTCCTTTGTAATACAGTTCTCAGGTAGCTGCTCAGAAGAGGTATGTATGTAAAAGTGCTTTGAAAAATTTAAAACTACAGCAATGTAAATGACTGAGATTTTTAACAGCTAATACATTATTTTTTATATTACAATGAGTACCTTCAGGTATTTGATCATGCGGTTAAAATTTTTAAAAACATGGGGTTAAAAATGAATATAGAGTGACACTATTTAAAACAAATAAGGATACGTTTTATTTTCATAATTAGAATATTTCCACTGTTCTTACTAATTTGGACTTTTCAGAAACCCCAGTAATAAACAGCAGATAAAATTTAGTATCTAGTGTTTTTTTGTGAAACATCTCAAGTTTTCTTTAAAAATCACAGTGCCACAACATGACAGTTTCTATAATTGTGGCTTTACAATTACAGTATATATTTTCTCTACTGTTATATTACCTAATTTACTACTGACACTGTATTAGGATCACAGCAACTCTTAAAATCAGAATGGGTTAAGTGTCAGTCTGTTATTTATTTTCAATAGCAAAGTAGTAAAAACCACAGTCTACAATGAAGTTGTTAAAGAGACAGTGTCTTTTTGTTAAATACATTTTGGGATAAGAGACACAAACTAACAGAAACTGTACCAGAGTTTCCTTTAAACCTGAGGTCACAGCAATGCCCTATTTGGAATTGAATCATATGTTACAAGACTCTTCAGCTGGCATTACACAGGCTAAACAATTTCCAAGTGTACGTAGAACAGTATGAAGTGAACACCCTACCTTGACACACCTGGTTAGGCCAGTGGTTATATCTATCTTCCTTTCACTGTTCCTCTCGTGAGGAGTTTGTTCAAGTTCATGAATATCAAAAGGCAGGATTTAGACTGTGAAGTGACTGCAAATCTAAAAACCCAAGCTATTTTATGTATAGATATTGTCACTACAATTCAGAATCCCAATGATGATGAACCAAGGTTCTACTTATGAACGTCTGAAATGGACTTTTGTGTTACTGGGTAGGGGTGTAGTCAGAGAAGAAAAGGAAGAGAAGAAATTCTATATATTAGTACTACAATTAGATTTACTAACTCAAGATCCATAGACCTCCTTTCTTCCCCCCCAAATAAGCCAATAAAGTTTCCAAATAGCTGCTTTGGAAATACATTTAATATTGTTTCAGAAATAAGTCATTTATGAGTAAATGCAGAATCATTCAAACAGTACTTAGCACTGTACAGTCTTTAGAGTTAAATTTAAAAAAATAAGTCCATGGAGAAGGACAGAATGAAGATGGAGGGAAAGGAAGATAATTATTGAAGTAATAATGTGGACAAGGTTGGAAGGAAAATTAGGGCTCCAGCACGCATCACCTTATATGCCTTGCCAATTGAGTTGGAGCCTCTTTTCAGATTATGGTAAAGGCTTTTAAAGTTTTAGACTAGGATAATGTTGAGATCAAATCTTTATTCTGTGGGTCACAGATAGTTAGCAGTACTGTATTATAACCGTTTTCTTCCCAACTCCAAGTCTAGCATCCCTTCCTTTGTGATACATTACCTCCCCGTGAATTAATTTTTATTTTAAATGTATGCTAGCCTGACTTGACACTTAATTTAAACAAAATGTAGGGAATTCCCTGGCGGTCCAGTGGTTAGGACTCCGTACTTTCACTGCCAAGGGTGCAGGTTCGGTCCCTGGTCGGGGAACTAAGGTCCCGCAAGCTGTGAGGCGCGGCCAAACGTTTAAAAAAAAAAAAAAAAAAAGTAAAACAAATATAGTAGGGGCTTCCCCGGTGGCGCAGTGGTTAAGAATCCACCTGCCAATGCACGGGACATGGGTTCAAGCCCTGGTCCGGGAAGATCCCACATGCCGCGGAGCAACTAAGCCCATGCACCACAACTACTGAGCCTGTGCTCTAGAGCCCGCGTGCCACAACTACTGAAGCCCACGTGCCTAGAATCCGTGCTCTGCAACAAGAGGAGCCACTGCAGTGAGAAGCCCGTGCACCGCAACGAAGAGTAGCCCCCACTCGCCGCAACTAGAGAAAGCCCATCTGCAGCAACGAAGACCCAACGCAGCCAAAAATAAAATTTAAAAAAGAACATAACCCAAAAAAACAAATATAGTAAACAAAATGTAATCACTAACTGTATTTATAAGTCTGTTTGGGTTCTAATTGCCTAATAAATAACTATATTTAGGTAAAGGAATTATTCTTTAATGATGAAAACGTCATCTTACTAAACCTGACTGAGGAAAGCATATCATTACTATTCCCTTCTGCCTTAATTTTCATTACAGAAAATCTTGGAAGGCTAGAAGATATGCTATTCCATAAAGTTATTCTTTATTGGGAACACTTATTTCAGAAGGGTGACTAAGACAGGGAGCGAATGTGATTTTATATCCCTAACTAGAGTTCATGCCATTTGTAGTTAACAAACACAAGCAGGAATTTACCCAAGTTATTCTGAGTATGAACTTTAAATTTGGTGTCCTTTATTCAAAATAGTTAATCTTCATATTTTACTGTGAGGACTATGCATTTTTATGTTTTAGTTTTTCTCCCTTTTGGTTTCTCTGTTATATATATATATATTTTAAACATCTTTATTGGAGTATAATTGCTTTACAATGGTGTGTTACTTTCTGCTTTATAACAAAGTGAACCAGGTATACATATATCCCCATATCTCCTCCCTCTTGAGTCCCCCTCCCACCCTCCCTATCCCACCCCTATATATACTCTCTGTAATATTTTTATTAATACTATATCCCCTTCCTCTTCTTGCAGTGTTTTATTTCACTCTTTAAGGTTCTCATGCATCTCTAACTTCTGTTTTTTTTTCACTGGCTTTTTCTTTTAAACTCTGAATATCTTCTGTGGATCTAGTCTCAGTCTGCTCTTCTTTCTCTGCACTCTTAAGTGGCCTCTTCTGCTCTAATAGTCTTGCTGACTTCATTTATTACCTGTGCAGAGATGATCCCAGCTATCTCTCAAGTTTGAATCTCTATTTTAAGTTCTTGACCTTTGTTTCTAATTACCTGTAAAAATGTTTACTTTTAGATTAACATATCCAAAATAAAATTCCTCTTATATCTACTTTTTATCTAGTTTTCATGATTCTGTTTATGGTACCACCACCCTCTCAGAGACACCCTCTTAGTGTGAGCATCATCATCTTTGGCTCTTATGTTCCTCATCTACCACATCCGATAAGTTGCCTCGTCTTGTTCATTTTACCTTGGCAATCTCTCTTGAATAATTCTTCTAATTTCCTTTGCGCCCACTCTAGGACATGCCCCTCCTGCTCCCAACTGGACTACTACAGTAATCCCCTAACTGATTTCCCAGGCCTCTGTCTCTGTGTCAGTTAGTTTTTGCTGCATAATAAAGTACTTCAAAACTTAGTGGCTTAAAACAATGGCCATTTGATTTAGCTCAAAATTCTGAGAGTCAGCTGGGCAGTTCTGGGATTGCTCAGCTGATCTAGAATGGCCTCACTCACACGTCTGGCAGTTGGCAGCCTGTTGGCTGGGGCACCTCATTTCTGTATGTAACCTTTTACCCTCCAGCAGGTTATCTCACTCTCATTCACATAGCAGTCTCAGAGTTCCAAGTGCAGCAAGAGTAGGCAAGCCCCAATACACAAGTGTTTTCCAAGTCTCTGCTTGGATCCCATTTGCTGCCGTTCAAGCCTGTATTCAAGGATGGAGAAATAGACTGAGCCTCTTAATCAGAAAAACTGCAAAGTCACATTACAAAATGATAGGAAGAATTTGTAGCCATTTTTGCAACACATCACATTTCTTCCTCCGTTTTATCCTAAAACTCCTACTAATTTAATATTTTTACAACTCATCTCTGATGGTTTTATCCTTCTGCTTAAAAGCTGTCAGTGGGGACTTACATGGTGGCACAGTGGTTAAGAATTGCCTGCCAATGCAGGGGACACTGGTTTGAGCCCTGGTCCGGGAAGATCCCACATGCCGCGGAGCAGCTACACCATGCGCCACAACTACTGAGCCTGCACTCTAGAGCCCGTGAGCCACAACTACTGAGCCTGCGTGCCACAACTACTGAAGCCCGCACGCCTGGAGTCCGTGCTCTGCAACAAGAGAAGCCACCGCATTGAGAAGCCCATGCACTGCAATGAAGAGTAGCCCCTGCGTACCACAACTACTGAAGCCCACGCGCCTGGAGTCTGTGCTCTGCAACAAGAGAAGCCACTGCAATGAGAAGGCCACGCACTGCAACAAAGAGTAGCCCCCGCTCGCGGCAACTAGAGAAAAGCCCGCAGGCAGCAACAAAGACCCAATGCAGCCAAAAAAACCCCAGAACTGTCAGTGGCACTGTTGCCCCTGAATGAAGTATAAAAACAATAGCATAATTGCCTCAATTCATCTTTCTAGCTTTATTTTTCTCTGTTCCCTTTTCTCAGACTAGTTTCTGGATTCGTCTATCTAGCTTTCAAGGGCCAGCTCATATGCTACCATTTTCATGAATTCTTCCAAGATTTTCCTCTCCACATCCCCATATTCACTTCTCTCTACCCCTTAAGTTGAAATGGTCTCCCCTTCTTCAGTTTTCTCATAGCTCTTCGCACCTTGCTTGTAGTTGTGATTTTTTTACCTTTTTGTAATTGTCTGTGTATGTGACTCACCTCCCTTACCAGACTGAGAACTTTTTAGGGGCTGGAACCAAGCTTCTTCCTTTTCAGAGCTACCCATGTGTTTTTTGGGTTTTTAAAATTTTTTTTCTTTTTATTTGGTTGCGCCAGGTCTTGGTTGCAGCACGGGGACTCCTTACTTGCAGCTCCAGAGCTCCTTAGTTGTGGCATGCGAACCTTTACTTAGTTGCGGCATGCATGTGGAATCTAGTTCCCCGACCAGGGATAGAACCCAGGCACCCTGTATTGGGAGCACGGAGTCCTATCCACTGCGCCACCAGGGAAGTCCTGCCATGTGTATCATTTGGAACCCTGCCTTGCACATAGCCACCAAAATATCTGAATTAATTTTTGAATGATGAATATGTCTCAGAGTTATAATGTTATTTTTGAATGTCAGTTAATTTAAAATTTTTTCTTTCAGACCAGAAACTAGAGAGCAGTATCCAAATAAATTTATTCAACGAGATGACACTGAAAGATTTTACATTCTGAACACACTATTCAACCTACCAGGTAGACTCATTCTATGCTTATATATTACATATTCTATGCTTATTCTGTGCTTATATATACTGATGCTTTCCCTTCTTTCCATGATCGTTTGTCTTTGCGCAAGGACATAATGAAACAAATTTCATTATCTCACTTCTAGCTTATGAATATCTATTCTTCATTTTTCAGAGACCTACCTGTTGGCCTGCCTAGTAGATTTTTTTACTAATTGTCCCAGATATACCAGGTATGTATATACTATAATTTTCTTTTTCCAATTGATTTTTTAAAAAATTAATGTACAGGGTTTTAGAGAACTGGCCACTGCAGGTCTTTTCTGCTTTTCTGAAGTGAATTTAGTGCTAGTGAAAGATGCCACATTGCCAGCCTGAGAGATGGGACAGCACCAGCAGCTCCATGCAGGCTCTCACCTCCCACACGGCCCTCTCCTTGCCAGTGTGCTGCAGCCATGTTTGGAAGGGACCACTTCTGATTGGCTTCTCCTGGGAATGAAGACGGCCAGCAGAGGTGCTAATTGTGACAACTGAGTGGGAGGTTTGTGTGATGATTATCTGTCCAAGCAGAATTGCACTAAAACCCCCCAACTCATTTCACAGCAGCTACCCAGGAGCCATTCAGGGATGGTAATTTAGTTTCATTCCCAGGCCCAGCAAGATTAATTGAGTAGTAAATACTGTTTATCCTCCCTGAAGTAAAATTTTGCTTAAGTCTTGAAAAAGTTATCCTTTCCTTTCTAGGGAGAATTGTAAGTTCAGCCGTATGTGCCAGAGTTTGCAAACTTCTTATCCTCTTTAGGCCTTATCCACTTCAAGGCACTAAATTTGGTGGAGCACTAAGTCACTAAGATAAACAGAAAATAGACAATACCTTAGTACCTAGAGACAATGTCAGAAAAGTGAGGGTGGAGAGAACCTAAATTACCAATTTTAAATGTTTCTTTGATGGGAACCTGTTTCTTAAAAGTGATAAAGGACCTGATATTTTTGGAACTGGCCTTTTAGCTTCCATTCAGTATATTCTTCTACCACTTTGTATCTGTTCACAGTTACTGTATTCCATTGAACACTGTAGTCATCTCTGGTGGTCAAAATGGGTTTTCATTAGGGAGTAATTATTTTCCAAATTAGCCACACGGCCTTTATTATGTGACAATGGAACCTTTGGGTCCCCTGGGCAATGTTTGATATTCATTTTATTTACCCTCTTTTGGATTCCCTGTCATGTTCTTTTTATCTTTCTGTAGCTGTGAAACCGGATTTAAAGATGGGGACCTCTTCATGTCTTACCGGAGTATGTTCCAGGATGTAAGAGATGCAGTTGACTGGGTTCATTACAAGGTACCTAGGAGCTGCTTCTTCACCTGCTCACTGCCTGGCATGTGTTTTTTATGGTCTGACATTAACTTTCCAAGTGCAAATAGAGCAGAATTGTTCATCTGTTAAAAAAAAGTGGGGGGGTGGGATTTGCCGCTGGTGATAGCTGTCTAGAATACTTCTGTCCTTGTCTTTGGCTGTCCTGCTTACAGAGGTAATGCCGGTCTTTCCTCAGTGGTGGTGCTTGGCTTCTAGATCTTATTTCAGTTTGCATTTCCCAAACTTACTGGAAGAGATTTTAGCATTAGGATTATACTTACCATATCCTTTCAGGATGATTATGGTCCATTTGTTTTTTCCAAATACCTCCCACTTGGCCAATAACATTAACTAAGTAATATTATGTTTACATTTATTATAAATTATGCTGAATACAATATGAAATGCCTTTTGATTTCTAGTTTAAAATAAAAAGTTTTATATTTTAAATACATTTTGGAGGTGGAGTTGCAGCACATCACATCTGCCACTTTATCCTGGACTTGTTTAGTTTATCTACTTTTCTGGAAATACTTAAGAAATGCATTTAGGCTGACAGTAGTCACAGTTTTTATAATAAACTTAAAAATTGATTTTGTTCTCTTCTTGCTTTCTTTTTTCTTTCTCTAGGGTTCCCTTAAGGAAAAGACAGTTGAAAATCTTGAGAAGTATGTAGTCAAAGATGTAAGTAATAAAGGGAAAAATAGATCTGCATGATAGCTTCCTTTACCTATTAGGGAAATTAATAACAAGCTTATTTATAATGAAGTGGACAAGAGAAGATATTTCTCTGTCGTGGCAGTTTAACACACTCCGAGTATAATCACCAAGAGTTTTCAGCCGGAGCATGGGTTTTAGTTTTTCTTGTTTGTTACTAGGCAAGAAGACCCAGTATTTCATTTGTCCTTTAGCTCTAATTACAATAACAGCAGCTAGAGTGGTTACTTTGCGCACATCACTGTGCTAAGTGATTACATTCATTATCCCATTTAATCTTCCATATAACTGTGAGTTAGTTACTGTTACCTCTGCTTTATAGATGAAGAAACTGGGGACTTAAATAACTTGCCCAAGTTCATACAGTGAATAAGTAGTAAAGCCAAAGTCACACCTAAATGTATCCTGAATCATAACCACAGCGCTAGATCATCTAAAAAATGTACATATGGGGCTTCCCTGGTGGCGCAGTGGTTGAGAGTCCACCTGCCGATGCAGGGGATGCGGGTTCGTGCCCCGGTCCGGGAAGATCCCACATGCCGCGGAGCGGCTGGGCCCGTGAGCCATGGCCGCTGAGCCTGCGCATCCGGAGCCTGTGTTCCGCAACGGGAGAGGCCACAGCAGTGAGAGGCCCGTGTACCGTAAAAAAAAAACCAAAAAAACAAACAAAAAAAACACTATATGTGTGACTATTATTTAAATTGCCTTTAACCTATAAATAGGGAATAATGAGGAAAGCTTTAAAATACTTCAAGTGACATTAGTGGAAAACCTAATAAAATTTTTAAATATCTGTAGTTTAGTTAAAAGCATTGTGCCAATGTTAATTTCTTAGTTTTGATCATTATGCTGGGGTTAAGATGTTAATATTAAGGGAAGCTGGATAAAGAATATATAGAAACCCTCTGTACTATTTTCACAACTTTTCTGTAAGTCTGAAATGATTTCAAAATAAAAAGTACACACAGACATACACAGCACTGAGATGAGATACTTCTTCCTTTTCTTACAGAGTAAAAGTAGAATGCAATTATTTTCTCAAAGTTCTTTGGTAAAGATTTCTTATTGTTTTCATTCTTTGTACCTCCTATTTCCCATCCACTCCCACTCCCATGATTGTTGTTTCAAGAAAGAACACTGAGGGGTTCAGGAGGATTTAAGTGAAGGAAGCTATTTACTGTGAGAGAAGGAAAGGCTGTTTTTCTTTCTGGTCACATCAGGAGTTAGAATTTCCTCATGTATCTGCAGGTGGGTCTGGACATTTCTAGGTTGCATCATGACACATCATGTCATTTCTGCAAGGTATTTCATAAAATAAAAGTATATACGGTGAAGCCATATCTAATACTCTCCATAGAGTATTTAGCTGATGATGTTTAAAAATCAGCTTCTCCTCATCTCTCACACACTTAATTCACTTACTTTTAGAGATTACAAGGTAATTTAAACTCTTTCCTGAGGCAGACATAATGAGGAAGTTAGAGAGATGTTTTTAATAGGAATGTAATCATTTATATATTTTATATATAAATCTATTATATATACACCATGTATACACTACATACATGATACTTAACTCATGCATAGTGACAATGTGGTCTTCTAAATGCAAAATTCTGAAACCAACCAACCAACCAACCAACCAACCAACCATCCCTCCCTTAAAGGGCATCCCCTATTCCTATTTCAGTGGACAAAAGTCCAGTGTCTAACTACTCCACAGTGTAAATGAATATATACAGATGGTCCCCAACTTAAGATTTTTTGACTTTACGATGGTGTGAAAGCAATACACATTCAGTAGAAACTGTATGTGGAATTTTGAATTTTGATCTTTTCCCAGGCTAGTGATATGCCCTACGATACTCTCGTGATGCTGGGCAGCAGCAGTGAGCTACAGCTCCCAGTCAGCCATGCGATCACGGGGGTAGACAACTGGTAACATCCGTTCTACTTTTCACTTTCAGTACAGTATTCAATAAATTACATGAGATATTCAACCACTTTATTATAAAATAGGCTTTGTGTTTGATGATTTTGCCCAACTGTAGGCCAGTGTATGTTCTCAGCACGTTTAAGGTAGGCTTGGCTAGCTGTCATGTTTGGTGTATTATCGGGACATAACCCCAACACAAGTGGAGGAATATCTGTGTGTTTTAGTGTTTCGCTCATCATCATAATTATATTTCAGGGAAAACTGCCTTTGCTTCTAAGCCGGATGAAGGAAGTAGGGAAAGTATTTCTTGCCACCAACAGTGACTATAAATACACAGATGTAAGTGCTTAATATTCATATTTGTTTATTTATACAAAGGAATTATTTTGGACTAAAGAACTGTGACTATAATGAGGAAGATAGTTTATTAACTGAGGGTATTTTATTGCCATTTCATTTTGAAAGCAGAATGAAAAAAGCAAAAATATATAGCATACATCAGAGCGGTTCTCAAATTTTTCTAAATATTTCTTTTGACTTTTTTCCCTCATTACAATTGGCTACTTGAAGGTTTTCTCTTAGGGGTTATTTAAAACATTTGCGCTGATTAAAATGTCTTCGTTGTCTCTTTGTGCTTCATTTCTAAAACTTGAGAAGTTACACCCTTTATTATTGCACATGTGTACATATGTGCCCTCCCTGCTGTTGGGAGCCAGACAGAAATAGATGGTGCTAAGGTGTTTTGACTCTTAGCCATCAAAATTTACTACCTCTTAACTTAAAAAATTTTTTTGCCATGATTGAAGCATATAGAAAAGATGATTTAACTCCTTATCATGTTACTTTTGCTAAGACAGTTACAGGTTCCCAGTACTAACAGGAAGCTCAGCACTCCCCAATCCTCTTTATGTAAAATGTTGATTTAGAAATTTGGTGATTTGGAGTAAGCAAGTAAGTTGGCTTGGTTGGTCTAGGAACAGTAGTAAGAGGGCCAAGGTATATTATTTCCATGTGAGTCATTAGTTATCTCTACACCCTTATCTCAGATACCCTTTACCTCCAAATATGTGTTCCAGTCCACTAGGAGAACTGGATAGGAATATATGGATGTGCATCTGTACAAAAAAATCTAGAAGTCTGTGTTCTACTGAGAATGTCAGAAGCTTGCGTTTGTTTGCTATGATGAAGCATTCATTTCTGGCTTCTTCCACTGCCATGATTTCATAAACTTTAGAGGAAACAAGAATGTGATGAATCTTGTATTGAAAAAGACATGTCTTATAAAAAGCTTGTGTGTGATTTATTTAGGTGTCATATATCTCTTGCAGAAGTAGTATGTGGACCTTATGTTGGATTTTTTTTTTTCCAGAAAATCATGACTTACCTGTTTGATTTCCCACATGGCCCCAAGGTACTCTATTTAACTTAACAGACTGTTGCTTTAGTAACAATGAATGCATTTAATATCCTGGAATGTTGAGGGTAAGGAATTGGTCAGGAGCCATCCAGAAATCTTCATTAATATTAGAAGTAATGGGCTTCCCTGGTGGCGCAGTGGTTAAGAATCCGCCTGCCAATGCAGGGGACACAGGTTTGAGCCCTGGTCCGGGAAGATCCCACGTGCCGAGGAGCAGCTAAGCCTATGCGCCACAACTACTGAGCCTGCGCTCTAGAGCCCGTGTGCCACAACTACTGAAGCCCGTGCGCCTAGAGCCCATGCTCCGCAACAAGAGAAGCCATGGCAATGAGAAGCCCGTGCACCACAGCGAAGAGTAGCCCCCTCTTCCCGCAACTAGAGAAAGCCTGGGCACAGCACCGAAGACCCAGTGCAGCCAAAAATAAATAAATAAATATTAAAATAATAATAGTAATGCCAGGAGTTAGTGTAATTTAAAGTTGCTAGCAGTTTGAAAACTTAGTAGACAGAAATAAGAGAGATTCACGTGGTATTTAGTAGGATGAGATCAGAATAATTTTTTAAATGTTTATTTATTTATTTATTTATGGCTGTGTTGGGTCTTCATTTCTGTGCGAGGGCTTTCTCTAGTTGCGGCAAGTGGGGGCCACTCTTCATCATGGTGTGCGGGCCTCTCACTATCGCGGCCTCTCGTTGCGGAGCACAGGCTCCAGATGCGCAGGCTCAGTAATTGTGGCTCACGGGCCTAGTTGCTCCACGGCATGTGGGATCTTCCCGGACCAGGGCTCGAATCCGTGTCCCCTGCATTGGCAGGCAGATTCTCAACCACTGCGCCACAAGGGAAGCCCCAGAATAATTTTATGCCCAAGAAATTCTATACAGAGTTGTTACATTTGTGTGGCAAATAAAGGAATTTCCAGGTTGAAGAAGATAATGTAATTAAAAGAAACAGAGAAAATGTATATATTCTTGCCAACGTCTAGATTCTGCTGTTAGTTATTGCTGAGTTCTGTGCCAAAAGAACAGCTAACCTTGATATTTAGCAGAGAAGTCTTCACTCCTGTAGTTTGGCCATATTTAGATTTAAGGAATACTCATTGCGATTTAGTCACTAGGCTTCTTTGAATAAATGTCATAAATAACTGTTTTGAGATCACCTAAAAGCAGAGTAATGCAGTGCTCTTTGTCTTGACCTTAAAAGGTTAATGCCGTGGTTCCAGTTCAGGATGGAAGTAATGTTAACGGGCATCCCTTCTACGTTAGTGCTGATTAGCCTGCCATATAAGCCAAAGACCAGTGTGTACCTGGAACCATCATTCTGAGAACATAACTGATGAAATCTGCTAATAATAGTTCCACGTCAGTTGTATACTTCAGTTCTGATGCTAATCTGCCTCTTTATCTGTCTCTTACATATTTGTTTTGCAACTCTCTTTAGCCCCTTTGAGCCTCTTATAGCCCATTTTTAGAGTGTGAGCACACTTTGTTTCATACATTATATTGCTTGAAATAAATTGATAGGTAGGTGAAACGATTTAAAATATAGTGGTTAGAGTCATTGTTTATATTTTTACTTTGCCTGCTTCCAAAAGGATGTGGCTTATAATAAGCCACAATATGTTTTTAATAAAATAGTGGGATTTTTCTGGTTATACTTAGTATTTCTACATTCCTTTCATCTGATTGAGATGAAACATGAGTGCTTTAAGGTTAGGAGTGATGTTTTGGCTTTTGCTGTTTCTCCCTTATCAGCCTGGGAGCTCCCACCGACCATGGCAGTCCTACTTTGACCTCATCTTGGTGGACGCACGGAAACCACTCTTTTTTGGAGAAGGCACAGTACTGCGTCAGGTGGATACTGTAAGTTGAGAGGAAGGTGTATCTGTGAGCAATTACCCTTAATGTTCCTCCTTTCCCCACTCCTACTCTCCCTATGGAAACAGGTATTTTTAACTTATTAGCCATATCTCTCTTTTGAAGTTTTTTGGTCTTAATCGATATAGCAGAATAATTCAAATGAATATAATTCAAAAGTGACATTCATTTGGCTGCCTAGCCAAGTAGCATTTTGG
The DNA here is from genome assembly GCF_963924675.1 of Phocoena phocoena. Classification (NCBI taxonomy): domain Eukaryota; kingdom Metazoa; phylum Chordata; class Mammalia; order Artiodactyla; family Phocoenidae; genus Phocoena; species Phocoena phocoena. Next base: position 25,610,906 of record NC_089234.1, read on the forward strand.
GTGGAGATTGTGATAGAAGGATAAAGCATTACGAAGTTCCTATTCTTTTCTCACAGAAAACTGGCAAGCTGAAGATTGGTACCTACACGGGCCCCTTGCAGCATGGCATTGTCTACTCTGGGGGTGAGTCACAGACTTCCCCTTATTTAGTGTAAGTCTTTGCTCAGACCTTTGCTCAGACCTGAAAGCTTTGGTGTCCTCCTGGCACAGTGCCACATATACTCTTTAGAATTCTAAAGATATCGTCTCCTGATGGTAAACACTTCAATCACCTACTAATACAATAGGAGTCAGGGAGAAAGGTTTTGAGAAGTGGTCAGTATGTCCTAGTGAACCTTTGATTTTCACTAAAAGGATCAGTTTTTTCCAATCCTCCTTTTGCCTACTTGAGGCATTTTCTCAGTGTCTGGAATCATGTCGGGTGGTTCCCAACGGGTCCTCTAGGGGTTTTTAGGAGCCCCTGTGGACACAGATGTGTATTTTGTTGGAATGAGAAGCAGTGGAAGAAAGCCAACCTAATGGCAGATCTGTGATGAGAAATGGCAGTGGTACTTTGAAGGGTTACGTCCCCTAAAGCTGAGACGTGTAGTTTTGTTGCTCGCGTTTGGTGATCAAGGGCTCTGGTGAGCACAGTGGAGCTAAAGGCCTCGTCTTAGGGGCACTAAAAAGGTTGATGAAAAAAGACAATGGTGAGTCTTTATCTTTAAGAAAGGTGCACCCTTTTAGTGTGTTCCTCACATAGTTAAAAGAATAAAATTAATTGTAACTAATGGTTATGGTACTTGGAACACTGGTTTTTAATATGGAGACATTTATTGTTTTCTCATTGTTCGTTCCATTGTTTCAGGTTCATCTGATACAATCTGTGATCTGTTGGGAGCCAAGGGCAAAGACATTTTATATATTGGAGATCACATTTTTGGGGACATTTTAAAATCAAAGAAACGGCAAGGGTGGCGAACTTTTTTGGTGATTCCTGAACTTGCACAGGAGCTGCATGTCTGGACTGATAAGAGTTGTAAGGAGCCATTATTCTTACTTTATAAATCTTTGACGTAGCTAGTTTATATCTGAATGCCCAGCTATGAATCAGTCCTCTTTGATGAACCTTTACTTTGTATGCAGGGGGTCAGACAGAGGTGGTCAAAAGATGGGCCCTTGTATTTGGATACCTCCTTCTCATAGAGCCAGATATTTCACAGAAGCCCAGAATTTTGAGGTTATCTTGTTCAGCCGCCTTCTTGAATCCCTTTAAAGTTTAGAATATTACTGGTCTGAGTTATGTTACAGTAGCAACTGAAAGTGAACTCTGCTTACCTCTGTAGTCCCTTATTTGTTCAATCATGCCTGCTAGTTCCAGTCTCTCTGCCACCAGCTCGTATCTGTGATTCTGGGGCATTGATGGCTCTGAGTGCTGATCACCTGGTATTTATTTGCTCTTCTGAGAAGTAGAGAATGAGGCACTCTCTGAACTGAGCTATACTCTGCACTGAATTGAGCTTTGACCCTAGTTATGTAAAGATGTTTGACACACACAAGTTCTCCAGCCAGTCCTAGCTAGCGTCACTCACAGCGTGGTGGAAGGTCCTGCCTCTGGAAACTCAGCCTGCCTCAGGTAGTGACCCTGGCTCCCCCACTTACTATCTTCAGCCCTCAGGCAGGTTACTGAAACACCCTGTACCTTAGTATCCTCATATGTGAAAATGAGGGTAACACCTACTCTCATAAAGCTGCCTGCATAAAGGAGATAGAAGTAACAACCTTTCTCAACCGAGGCTCCTCATCTGAACCACAGAACAGACAAAATGATTTGAATGACTCTCGGTTCTCCCCAAAGATGGTAGATAAAGAAGATTTGTTATATACACTGGATACATCATGGCTGGATTCTCGTTGGGGAACCCAGGTTGAGAAAGGCTAGAACACACAGAAAGCATGCAACGTATAGTGGCTGTTGCTATTGTTTGTACTTCTTGGTGGGATTTTCTGGCTAGCCTTTCATCTACATTTTCAACTTTCTGCCTATAGAATTTTAGAAATCTAGTTGATTTGGTTCTGTTTTCTGGACTTGTGACTTATGCTTTTATCTAAAGATGGAAACCGTTAACACTTGCTTTGCTGACACACCTGAGATGGGGTATGAATTGGCACTTCATAAGCTCAGAATCAGCATCCAGTTAGGAAAGTTGTATGTAGTGGGTGGTTTTAAGTAGGAGGAAATGCTGGCGTCATCTGCCAGATTCCAAGCAGTGTCAGTGGGTTTTCCCGAAGGTGGGGGAAGGAAGTCATTTTACACACTCACCCATAGCTTTACTTTTCAGTCATATCTGCAGCCTTTTACTTTAGTTTTAGCAACAGTTAAAAACTAGATGATTTTTGTTTTACTTAAAACATTTTCCTTTTTCTTCCAAACTTTAGCACTTTTCGAAGAGCTTCAGAGCCTGGATATTTTCTTGGCTGAACTCTACAAGTAAGTTTCCTAACCCTAAAAATTTCTTCCCTAAAAACCATCTACCTCTTCAGGAGTCACTTAGATGTAAGAGACGTCCTTTCTGGAGATTTTCACTGGATTTTTCTTGTCTCCAGGCACCTTGACAGCAGCAGCAATGAGCGCCCCGACATTAGCTCCATCCAGAGACGTATTAAGGTATCCAAATGGGATTTGGGAGAAAACTTCGAAAATAAACTTTAAGTGATTTCTGATATTATACAGGGAGTGGCACATAGCCAGTGTTCAGTAAATATTTATCGAATGAGCTGAGCCTTAATCTTGTTCTTTGCTTTAGAAAGTAACTCATGACATGGACATGTGCTACGGGATGATGGGAAGCCTGTTTCGCAGTGGCTCCCGGCAGACCCTCTTTGCCAGTCAGGTGATGCGCTATGCTGATCTCTATGCAGCATCTTTCATTAATCTGCTGTATTACCCGTTCAGCTACCTCTTCAGAGCTGCCCACGTCTTGGTGAGTTAAAAAGCCTAAGGCTACTCTTTGCAGTTAAGATTACGCTGTTAAGGCCAAGAGCTGCCACTAGCTATCTGGCACGGTACAGGAAAGTTTAGATCATTTCTTTCCAATGTGCAAAGCCCAGAGCCAGGTTACATGGTTGCACAAAAAGGAGTTTTTGAGAAAGTATGAGCAAGATAGAATGTTACAGAGCTTAACTTTACTTTGAAAACTACTTGGTTTAAAAGTTGTTTGAATGGTAAAGACTTCCTCTATTATTAGTGCTAAATGAGAGAAGTGTAGTTTTAAATTCCTATATTCCAGTACTGATCTATATTTCAAGACTTTTTTGCTGTGAAATAAATAGGAAATAATAATCTCTTCTCTCCCATCTTACCCAGTTTCAGGCTATAGTATACAGTGTGGGCACAGTTTTGAGTGGGAGAGAAGAGAGGATAGGCAGCTTTAGGAAGTTCTAGGAAGATACTTCAGTAGCTGAATTGGCTTGGCCTCTGGCCCATTATAGGTGCTTCTGTACAGCCATCTAACAAAGGCAGAGGGATTAGGATCTGGGAGACAGCTGTTTTGTTCTGCCTGCTTTCTGAACCTCTGACTTTGTTGTAGATGCCTCATGAGTCAACAGTGGAACACACACATGTAGATATCAATGAGATGGAGTCCCCTCTTGCAACCCGGAACCGTACATCAGTGGATTTCAAAGATACCGACTACAAACGTCACCAGTTGACACGGTCGATTAGTGAGATTAAGCCCCCCAACCTCTTCCCACTGGCCCCCCAGGAAATTACACACTGCCATGATGAAGATGATGATGAAGAGGAAGAGGAGGAAGAGGAAGAATGAGGAGGAAAAGCAAAACTGAGCACCCATTAAACAAGTTCTGGCAGGACTCCCAGGAGTAAAGGATATCCCTGTGGGGGGTGGGGGGGCTCCATCAAAGGTACATCCGGAAAGTTTCTGAAGACTTTAAAATACTCTAATCGTAGGGGATACTTGTTTTAGTTTTGTGTGTCTGCACTCTTTGCAGATGGGTCAGAATTGTAATGGAGTCTGTACTGGAGGAAAGTAAGGGTAAAGCTGGGCTGAACTGCATGCAGCTGGCTCCATCGTGGCTTGTGACACTGTTGCCTTGTCTTGTTTCATCATCAGTATGTCATAGTGTATCCAGATACACTAAGGGTGGTGAAGGGTCTCAGAGTGGAGCAAGGAAGACAATGGGAAGACAATGGGAAGAGGTGATCCAAAAATGTTGTTATGGTACAAATCGTGCTCTTATTCCAAAATCCATCTTTTTCAGTGCATTGCATAAGTATTGTATATCAGTGGAGAAATATATTATTTCCATTATCAAATGTAGTCTTCTGTTAAGGTCAAGGTTCCTTTACAAGCTTCTGTAAGTGTCCTCAGTGACTCCAGTAAGGCTGCTGTCAGTGGCTTAGCAGATGTGTTCTCTACTTGCTGTAGGTAGGGCTGGTCTGGAATGGACTGCAGCAATTTCATTTTGAGGCAGAAGTCTTCATCCACTTCTACATGTTTTTGATTGATAGCAAAAATGTTTATTATCCAAAAACACGGTCTTTTTCTCATCTGGGATAAATCTATAGAAAGAATTCAGCTGAAAGAGGACAAAGGATGAAGCCACCCGAAAAGAAGAGAACCTCCTCCTTATATTACACCATAGCGGAGTAACTTCATTAGTGTGGGCCATATCGTGTGGCTCATGCCACCCCGTTCCAGCCTTCTGTATCCTCTTGCTGTATTTCAAATTCAAGCATAAGAGGGTGGGAAGAGGGCTCTGTAAGCCAGAACCTTTACAAAACCAGGGCACATCAACGTGGATAAATTCACTTCAGAATCCCAAGTGAAATCACTTCTTGTTGTTCAGAACAAGAATGGAATCACTGTATACTTCAAGGTATTATAACTGCCTCACCGGAACAGTGAAAGTTGTTACAACATTTTTCACAGTGGTGTAGACTCTTACTTTAACCTTCATATGTTTCTTCCATTCTTACTGTCATTTGTCAACACGGGAGGGTAGGTTAGCTGCTCTAGAAGTCAATAAAGTATAATATTTCTAATACTGACTTTGACCCCTTCCTGTAGCACAACTATAGTAACTGCTAGTCTTCAAGTGGGTTTAGGGTTTTTTTTGGTTGTTTTCTTTTAATTAATTATTTGTTTTTGGCTGTGTTGGGTCTTTGTTGCTGCACACGGGCTTTCTGTAGTTGCGGTGAGCAGGGGCTACTCTTCGTTGCAGTGCGCAGGCCTCTCACTGAGGTGGCTTCTCTTGTTATGGAGCACAGGCTCAGTAGTTGTGGCACACGGGCTCAGTAGCTGTGGCTCGCAGACTCTAGAGCGCAGTCTCAGTAGTTGTGGCGCACAGGCTTAGTTGCTCCGTGGCATGTGGGATCTTCCTGGACCAGGGCTCAAACCCGTGACACCTGCAGTGGCAGGCAGATTCTTAACCTCTGCGCCACCAGGGAAGTCCGTGGGCTTAGGTTTGACTTAGTGATATCAATTTGACTTTCTCTTAAAGGAAATATAGTCTAGCATGATTAATGGCTAAATTTATAGCACTTAAATAGGCCTCAGTTTTTTCATGGAAAGTTTTTTGGTACAGGACTACGAGGTGAGGCTTTTTTTTTTCCCCCTTTTTTTTTTTTTCCCCTTTTTTAAAAAATCATTTTATAGGTAGGGAACACAGCTCAGTAACTTAGCCAAGGCCATATTACATCACCACTTTGAATGTGTAGGGCTTTACACTGTCACATCAAGACATGTACATTCTGGTATCTGTTAGGAATTTATGCTACTTTTAAAGTATTAGGTTAGAAATGCTATTGCAGGGACTTCCCTGGTGGTGCAGTGGTTAAGAACCTGCCTGCCAGTGCACGGGTCATGGGTTTGAGCCCTGGTCCGGGAAGATCCCACATGCCACGGAGCAACTAAGCTCATGCGCCACAACTACTGAGCCTGCGCTCTAGAGCCCGTGCTCTGCAACAAGAGAAGCCACTGCAGTGAGAAGCCCGCACACCGCAATGAAGAGTAGCCCCTACTCGACACAACTAGAGAAAGCCCGCGTGCAGCAACAAAGACCCAACGCAGCCAAAATGAATAAATAAAATAGGCAAAGTATATAAATAGAAAAGAAAAAAAAAGAAATTGTTATAGCAATTAGATATTGCTCCTGTTTTAAATTTTAGCAAATATGTTTGTGATCACCCCAGCTATTAATTATTCTCATTCAAGATGGAGATGCTGCCCAGTTTGACACTGTCTTCAGTGTTCCCAAAGCCAAATAATATCTGAGTGACTTATTACAACTACATGGCTAATTTAATAGTACCTTTAAACATCTCCCGTTAGAGCAAGGCCCAACATGATCACGTTGCTTTAATTTACCACCCCTTTTGTTTTGTTTTATTCACATAAGATCTTATCTAACAGTTTCTTTTCAACTAGACGAGTCTCTGGTAGTGGGTCCAAAGATTGAGAAATGAAAAGCACACACCTGGAATAAGAATTCCACTACTGGTTACAGCTTTCTTTAGGACCACCAAAATATACTTTAAAGAGCTAGGATTCCATAGGAGTCTAAGGCCCAGAGCAGAGCCTTTGCTTCTCTGCATATTACTCCTGTTAGAAGAGTGCCGGGAAGTAAGTGGTCCTTGGGCAGGGACTCAGAGCAGCTGTAACTGGACTTGTTAAAACATGAATATGAGTTTCTCTCTGTTGCTAATAATTAAGGAAGCGAAACATAAAATTATAATTTTCCGTTTAAAAAAAAACCCTAAGGTGTTTAGACTGAGAGGAAGCTCTCCCAACTCTTTTCAGAACTTCCTTCCTGGGTATTTGGAAAACACCACTTAGTTTCAGACTTTGTGAGGCCCCCTGGCACCCTAGTATATCCAGCAGCGGTCAGAGGCACAGCAGACCACAGCCCAGCGTCTGCAAGAGGCCTTGTCCTGTGCATTCCTCTCTACAGAGATGGTCAGGTAAAGCTCAGATGGTGTATTTTAGAAAAGTTACTGAAAGCCAAGAAAGTTTAGTGTTCTGTTCAGACCTTAAATTTCCTACCATAAGCTCTGTTGAGACCTAAAATAAGAAAACAAGCCCTTCAAGATACCCTTTCTAAGATGCTTTTAGGAAAAGTGGGTCTTAACAGAAAAACTTAGAGCTACAAATCCTTTAGACATGTTAGTATTGTTTTTAAGCAACCACTTTAAAAAGCCACTTGCAGTGACATGTCAGATTTAAAAGTACTTTGTCCATGTTTAGATATTCCTAAATCAGATTTATTTATTTAAGAAATATTTTGTCAGCAACTTTAAAGCCCTGCAGTTTTTCCAAGGCTGCCAGAGCAGTTAAAAATACTCTGCTTATTCATTCACCACAAACAGCCTGAGACAAACAACTGCATATCTAAGTCTGCGTTAAGAGCAGGAGCCTTGTCCACATTCCATGTTATGGAAACTATTTAACCTTTCTTTGATGGTGGGAAAAATGGTAACTATGATCTAGCTATTGCCATACACTTAATCCCAGATCCTCAGTTCAGCAGTTTACGTCTCAATACTTAGGTTTCTCATGACATTCTTTCTTGGTGACTAGAGCATAGAGCTATTCTTAAAGTTTTTCCTCAAATGGAACAATTTCAAACGATACACAGCTTTGGGAGGCCCTGAGAATGAAATCTAGACCATGGAGCTACCTGAGCAGCCTTGGAAAAAAGGACCAGTGCACAGCCACCAGAGAGCAGGGAGCACGTGCACATACACAGCAGCCAGGACGCAGAGCCGGTGACTTCCAGGAATCCACGTCGTCCCATCTCACACCTCCACGAACGGAGGTGGGGCACTGCACGCTGTTCTCAACAGCTGAGCACGTAGGAATAGCAGAAAGCAAGTCATCTACGGAGAGAATGCATTGGTTTACAGAATGAACAAGGCAGCTTTTCTGTTTAACCTGACAATCTCAACCATTTCTCCCCTGGCCTCAGACACGATGTCTTCATCCCAAGTCCACAACTATCTGACTTGTTCCCACAAAGGTATGCAATAAAATATAAACAATAGTTTAAGTCTCTCTAAAGAGCTTTAACAGAAAAAAGTACTCCCGATTGAACACGCAACACCTCATCTCAAGCTTGTCGACTCTTACTGCAAGTGTAAGTAATCTATCTTCTAATTTAAAATGACAGAAGTTTCTGGTCTGGTCCCTTTATGTTCCTTCCTATAAGATACCTTTGCTCCATTTTATTACTAGAAAAGAAATGGGTTAGACAGATTGGTTCATGAATCAAATTAGGTACAAATATTCACCCAAATGCGCTGCCTCTCCCATTGTGCTCTTCCCAAAGCCATGTCTGGCCAGGGCTATAGATGAGGCCTGGAGAGTCTAGGCCAAGATAAACCTCATCATACACACTGGAGCCCAAGCAGCTGAGTGCACGCACAGTCTTCACATGAAAGACAGCAATAGTCCTTCCAAGTCTCACAAGTTCCTGAGATACTTGGCAAGAGGACTTGTCACGCAAACCTTCCCACCACTGGAAAATGTTTATTAAATGTCCAGTCTTTGAGAGAGGGTTTGTACCAAAGGTAATCTTTAACTTGTGGGTATACATATTTTGAAGCAAGTAACTTCATTTTTGGACCCACTGCCCTCAAGTCAATGATGTAGCAGAATTGTGGCAAGGAAGCTGGCTTCATCTAAAATTCCTGCCATGTGTTGGCCTACTGTTTGAGTGCTTCACAATCACTCCTACCCTAGCAGGAAAAGCACTCTGACAAAGAATTCCTGTAACCGATTTCCCCTTGCGTCCTTAGGCCTCACAATCATCTACCAGGGGAGATGGCATGCCACCAGAATGTCACAGAGAGGCACTATAACCATTGCTTTGTTCTGGGGCTTTTTGAAAGAGCAGAGATACGAGGACCTCAGGGAAAAAGATCAGTCAATCATACAAAGAAGCCAAACGTTCACTAGCCGTCTCATGTAATTCAACTTTTTGGCTTTAATAAGAAATCATCTCTCTATTAAACTGAATTACCTTCAAAAAGTGTGCTTTCAGAAATCAGCTCCAGGCTACAAAAAGGTCGTTCAGTTTGTACCAGTCATTTTCTCTACAAGACCGTCTGATCACTATCTGTGTCCTCAGAAGTGCTGAGTCGAGAAGAGGTGCTGGGGAGCATAATCTGTTAGACGGAATAGAAACCCCAGAGCTTTTATCATGATACAGCTGAGAAGTGAACTGACATGTGGGCAACCCATGGATGCAGAGGGAAGGCTTAGGCAAACCCCATCTTCACAATAGGAAAAACCACCTTTATTTCCCTTGGAGAGTTTCCTGATTTGAGCTCAGGACTCATCTAGACAAAGTGAGTAAAGCAGGAAAAACTAATAAGCACAGCAGCCAACTGGGAGGAGACGTGCTAGAGAGAGAATTCCTTTCCCGGCACTGCTTGCTGCTTTCTGCTCTGCTTCTAACAGGCTCCCAAGAAGATAATGCTTCACTGGAATGTAATCTACCTTGTTCCACTTTCGAGAAATTGGGGGTGATGATTGGGGAGGTGGGAGCACTGATTAGGTCAGGAAGCGTCTCAGCCCGTCTTGTCAGCAGTTCTTCACTGAAATGTCTCCATCCACAGGACCAGTGTAAGTAAAACAGACCGAGAACATCATGGTTAAAACAATATGGTAGGAAAAACAAGGGACCAGTCATCAAGAGGCTCAATTCTCAGAAGAATGTAAAACAGAGACCAAGAGTGGAGGGAAGAAGGATTCCAAAAGAATGTGGTCTAGGAATAGATCACAGAGGGGCCGTGAACCTCGACCGGAAGATCTTCAGAGTCTGGTCACATGAGTGAGGAGGGTAGAAGGAATAGAAGGGACAATGGAAGAGGATGTGGCTTATTAGGGAATGTGGGAGGCCCACTGAATCCTGAAGAGCATCTGACCATGACTCACCACACTCAATGCCCAGAGTTTTTAACTTGAGGGTGGACCATCTGTGCCTGCTGCAACCATTCTCCTAGGCTTCCCATCGCAGAGAAGGATCTGCAGAGCCATTTTCATCTTTAAGAGCCAATTGAGAGGCTTGAGTGAGGCCTCTGGTCTTGCCTAGGAAAAAACAGCTTAGAGATTTGCCAGCTGAAGTGTGTGTTATTAGTGACTGAGTGGCAAATGTCTGGGGCAGTTTGAGTGGATAGCCCCAGTATCTTTATCTAAAATGAACTGATGGGGGACAGATTACAATCCTCAAAAAAGAGAACACACCCCTGGCACTGGCTGTACCAGGCTGGAAGTCGGAGGCTCAGTTCTAGCACCCGCTTCCCTTTTAACATAAGACTTGGTGGTGTACATCCAAAGGAAACGCTCTGCTGTGTTGCCATGCCGACCACCGATCCCAGCTTTCCCACCAGGCAGGGGACCGAGGTCAGTGTTGCACAGGTGACAGGGGAAAGAGGGAACACACATTCGCTAGAAGGGTGAACAGAAATCATTTATCTAAACAGAATAATAGAAATGAACAAAAACCTTTTAAAACAATCACAAAATTTACAAATAAATTGATACAAAATAAATAGAGATTGTAAATCTACAACATCATTTGAATTATAAAATGCATTCATTATGACAATCAGCTCACGAAACCTATACATGTCATTTGTGCTTATTTAGGTTTATATACACAGCTCTGGATACTGTGTTCAAAAACTTCACTGCTACAAAGCATGAAATGTACACTATGATACAGTGAGTAAAGGCTAAGGAGGATGGGAATCAGACTCAAAGCAGGGTCTTATTTGAGGCGCCAAGGCAGTGTTGGCATTGGGCCTCAAAACCAAGAAAAGGCATATTAGAAGCCCAGGTGGGCAGGCAGCTTCCATGGTCCAGAGAGATGGATTCTGCAATCCAAGGTGGGAATTAGAGACCATCACTGTTGTGGGACCAGGCCACCAACCTGGCTTGGGAGTGAGGAAGGAGGCTGTGGCCTCACAGCCACGCTGTACCATTACCCAGAGAATAGACCCAGTCACCAGGAAACCACCTCTAAAGTATTTCACGGAGGTACTTGAGAGGCCCTGCCATGAAGTAAAGGCCTGCCTCCATCCTCATCTCAAACACCTGCCATCAGGAATAGAGGTGGGCCTAATAACAGGGGCCGGGACACTAGGACCAACGTAAGAGCAGCAACCTGTTTAAGACAAAAGCAAAACCGTTCCTTCTCACCCACTTTAAAAGACAACAGAACCCTAGGCTCCATGGATGAGGGGCTCCAGAACAGATCTCATCTTAGTCACAGACGATGTACTAACAGTAGAGGCATATGTACATAATAAATAATAATATAAAATAAAGCATATACATTTGTGGACTTAAAAGGACTCCAGAAACAAGAAAAGTCAACGGACTGACACACTCCACCTTCACAGTAGACTTTAGACACGGGGAGTAATGAATCAGGAGCAAGGCTGGGGCTCTCTGGGGAACAAGAGTCCTGAGGCCTTACTTTTTTCCCCTCTCCCTTCTGCTCTGGGAGCCTGAAACCAGTTGTTTATATCCAAGGGGCCTGGGCCTCCAACAAAAAGGGCAGGCACTCAAGGCCTACCAGGTCCATTTGATAGTTCTCTCCAGGGTGAGTCTGAAGAGGAAGCTGGCCCCAAAAGAAATCACTTCTCGAGTGAATCCATGTTGGTCAGATGTGGGCAAATGCTGGAAGATACCCTGCCAAGTGAGGCAAAACAATACTCCCAGTCATTCTTCCAATTCGTTTAATACCCAGTGGGTATGGAAACTTGAAAATGTGTACTCACTCAAGTCTTATAGTATGTGTTGGATCTGTGTACATATAAACCTCGGCATACAAACTCCTAGAACTTTACTCTCTTGCCATTTAGAACCTTTGTTTCCATGTTGCTTCAAGTACAGCCTGATACTTAAAACAATTCTTCTGAGATGACCTCAGTGGCTCTAACCTATACAGTGAGAAAGCTTACTTGAGCCGAGACAACCTTGGCAAAGGTCTGAAGAGCAAAGAAGGTCCCCAGCCCAAGACAGTGGGAGGAAAGCTGCTCCGAGCTCTGCAGCTGCTGTGAACTGCCATCTTCCTCCTGTTCTTAGGGCTGACCAGGGGCTCTGGCATCTTCAGGCAGGGCAGAAGGAAAAGCAGCATGTAAGCACTCCCTGCAGGAAGGGTGCCCGCATGTGCCGGAGGAGGAAGGCCCACTGCCACAGCCTCGAGCAAGGTTGGCGCGGGTGCCCCGCACATCCGCAAACCGAGGCAAATGAACAAACATCATCCTGGAACCCTCCGAACTCATCTCTCCTATCAGCCCACGCAAATACAAAAGAAACGTGGAAAGATAAAGATTTGCAAATGGCCCTGAGGTATAAAAATCCACTGAGTAGGTTGCTTACTGATCCATTTACATGGGAAAAGTTTCTGAATCCCCAGATCACTTCCATATTGAACTCTCTAAATCCCTCCTAATTCTGGGCTAACCTGCAACCCACCAAGATGCCCTTGCTGGACAGAAGCACCACTAGTCCAGAGGCTGGAATAGAACCACACCTGACCCAGGACAAGAGCCTCAGAAGCCTCCGCTCCCTGAACTGCCAGCTCAGCCTCGCGGTCTTAACGCTCCGCAAGAAAACCGTCTCCGGGATCAAAGCTGAGAGGGGAACAGTTCCTGCTCTCCTGAGAGCAAGGAGCTTGTGTCATGTGACATGCACAAGCCAACCCTCCCTGGTGGCCTCCTGCTTAGAATCCCAGGGAACAAGGTGAGCACCTTCCCGTGCCAGCCCAGGTGAGGCCGGGCCCTGGGGAACACTGGAGGAGTCCTGCTCTCCTGGCCCAGGCAAGGCAAAGATGGTCAGATCCCTGGCTGGTTTTTCAGAAGATGACAGGGTTGGGTTTTGTTTTTGTTTTTGACCAGCCAGGACACAGGTTCAATTGGCCAGGGCCTACTTAGGTCTGCTCCTCAACCTGAGGTAATTTGAGGACAGAAGTTCATGGTCCCTGCTAATCCCAAATTCCCGTGGCTTCATTTCCTAAGGGAAATGCAGTTCTACTTGTATCTAGCACTGTTTTCCTAGAGTTGGAAAAGCTGGACCTTTAGTTGTGTGGTACTGGGGATAGCACAAGTAAATATATTCACAGTTAATGTTCCATATTAGTGTGAAGTTTTGCATTCAACATTTGCACAAAAGCTCCTTGAAATATTAGAAAATGGCAAGATGCCCTACTCCTCCCACTTGGGGAAGACAACACTGTCAGCACGGGCACTGAGCTCTCTTCCAGAAGTGAGGTGAGGAAGGAGGGGAAAAAAGAGTTACATGGGGTGCCCTTTCACATTCAAATTATGTAAGAACCAAGGCTTAAGCTAGTTGATTAACATCTCAGTTTCCATGCACAAATCTTAAGGTTCTGTTTTCCTAAGAGTTTAAACATACGATTTTAGACTTGCCTGATGCATGTGAAACAGAATTAAAGGGAGGGAAACGCTAAAGCAGTAGGAAGAAAGTCTCCCTCATTTATGAAGAGAAAGCAGATTGTCCCAGGAACACTTGGATACTAGGAATCCAGCTCCAGGAGGAAGCTTCGGGATGCCAGAGTGGCTGCTTAGGAGAGGGGGACACCCTGTCTGGTCCCCCAGAGCCAGGGCTTGCAGCAGGGGCCACTGAAAAGGAGTGCGAGGCCCTGGCCTGACAGCGGAGCTCCCACAGAATTCAGGACCCCGGGCCCTGTGCTGTGTCTGCTCCACAGCCTGCTCGCCACGCTTACGAAGCCAGCAGCCCTAGGAGAGGACGACCCACCAGTAGTGCCGAGGACGGGCTGCTGCACATCAAGATCTCAACTATTTGATGGTCTTTCTCTGCCTTGCTCTCATTTACTTTGTAGACACAAACCGCATAGACCTTACCCAAATCATTCTCCTGCTGCCCCACAGAAGCCATGAGCCAGCATTTCTCCTTCAACAGCCTGAAGTTAGTTTCCATAAGGAAAGTGGGGGGCCTGAAAGAGGAATCTGTCGCTCAGATACTGAGTGTTACCATCTGAAGGGTCTTGGGCCTTGCCCAAAGCAGATATAACTGTAGCCAAATGTTAGCCTTCATTCCTTCAGGGACCAGACAGGACTTATTTGGGACTCCCTGTTGTTATAAAACAGTGTGAAAAATCAAAGGTAAAGAGTAGTTTATAGAAAATAAATACGAACTTGGGAGGCTAAAATCTCGTCCTCCAGGAGCCCTACTGCAAAGCCCCCCTGTGCCAGCTCCTTTATAGAGAGGACTTTTCAAAAAGCCACACACTGAGCAGGTAAGACAGTATGGAAATGTTAACCATTTCTCCCTGAAGTCAAGGAGCCAGCAGCTGGAATCCTCTCAAAAGGGCTTTAGGATTCACAGAGCAGCAGTAGGGCTCCAAAAAAGATCCATCACAGTAACTGTGATTCCAGAGGCTCCTTCCAGTAGCAAGGCGCCCGGAGACGGACTGCGTGTGGAGAGGCAGATCAAAGCAGATAGGCCAGGGGAAGCTGACGGGAGAAGATCCAGGAGGCCAGAGGAACCACGGCTTGGCAGCCCAGCAGCGCCAGACCACAGGGATGGCACTGCTGTCCCGGCCCAGAGCGTGGTGTGCTGGCTGGGGCAGAAGCCTCCTCCCCTAGCGAGGCCCGGGTTTCACTCTGTTACAGGGAACTCTCTCTCGTTTCTGCACCCCCTACAGATAATCCCAGTTCCCGTGTCATGTCATACTGACGCTGTGCTCAGCTAGACGCATCTTAAGAAAGTGAGACCTTTACACTTGGATGGGTTTGTTTATAAAAGCAAATACTCACAGTACAGGGTCCCACTAACGTCAAGCTCTGCGGTGGGAGCACCATCCCACGGTGGTCTGATTTGGGTGCCAGCAGCAGGCCACTCAGCCCCTTGAGGGGGCACCTGGTGACTTCTACCAGGTGAGACCAGTACTTCCCTCACTAAGGGGCACGGCACCTTCTGAGGAAGATGCTCCAGGACCAACATCCCAGGGGAAACACTGCGCCAGGTGCGCACATGACACTGGAGCCACCGAGCTGCTCACCGGGAGGCAAGCCCAGCGTGTTGCTGGTTCTTTCCCAACCGCAGCTCCCACCCGCCAGCCAGCGCGCAGCCTGGGGTGCACAGTCCTACCTGGAGGAAGGAGAAGAAACTGCCGCTTAGCCCCAGGGCTTCCCTTCGTGCAGTGAGACCCAGTGGAGAAGATGCTATCTTCTCACCTAGTGACTGGACGCAGCGAGGACTGACAGGTCTATATGAAAACTGTGGTCAGTAGGAAGTCATTTCAGTGTACGAATGTTGCCGACAAAATGCACATATCCCTTGGGTTAACACTTAAAACACAGATAGAAGAGTTAGGAATTCAGTCACTCAAGAAATACCTCCTGACATTAATTTCACTACACGTGATGAATTTGATAGTAAAATAAGACAGAGACACACATGAAATGGCCACAACACACATTTGGTTTCTGAATCCCTGTTTGGGGCCAAACTGACCCTGGCTGTATGGGCAGCCTCTCTGGCGTGGACCACGTCTGAGGCGGGAGACACAGAGGTCCTCAGGTGGGGACACAGCCACTGCTGGGCCCCGCGGGCCCAGGGACAGGGGAAGGGGGCAGGTGCCGGCAGTCCCCAGTGTTCCCTCCTTTAGACACATGGGCCTAGACGTGCCTTCTCGGCAGGGTGCACAGAGCACAGCTGGAAGGTCCGACTCCTTTTCTGACAATGACATACATCCCAGTGGGAAGGGCAGGAGCGTGGACTCCACACCACGAGTTTACTCGAGGGCCCTGTGGAAGATTTCCATTTGGCATCTGTGTAGCAGCATCGTGGGTTAACAAGAGCAAGGACGGGGCGGTGGGTGACGGCGCTCCGTAAGCTGGGGCAGAAGAGGCCTGGCTGAGCTGGAGG
This sequence comes from Phocoena phocoena, assembly GCF_963924675.1. Classification (NCBI taxonomy): domain Eukaryota; kingdom Metazoa; phylum Chordata; class Mammalia; order Artiodactyla; family Phocoenidae; genus Phocoena; species Phocoena phocoena. Next base: position 25,626,832 of record NC_089234.1, read on the forward strand.
CCCCAGGCTGTGGGAATGTTGGGGTGAAGCCACCTCGCCTCTTGCAAAGATAAACCATAGGTTTAAAATCCATTAACATTCATTTTGGTGATAAAAATTCCTTAGAGTGGGAGCAAAATCACATTCCAAGCAAACGTTAAACCTTTCTGAGGGAAAGGGACACCGTTAAACATCAACTTAAAACAACACTGAGCTCAGAGAGGCTGCAGGTCCCTGTGCAGGCTCCACCCTTCAGGGCCAACAGCCTGGGCAGGTCTGTGTCATTCATCCTTGAAGTTCGACAGCAACACCCGCTGGGGCACAGAGGAAGGGTGCCCCTCCCTGGGGCAGGGGCCAAGGAAGGCCACTGGAGGGACAAGTCCATCCTTCTAAGGTTACATCATGGGGTCACAGCAGAGTTCAGACAGAACAATTTAAAACTCTGCAAAAGACACTTTTTAAAAACATGATCTCTCGGAAAAAAATAAATCGCAACAATTTTCAACTTCATGCAAATCGAGGGAGGAGAGTGGATAATGATAAAAGGTACAGCTGAAAAAATAAACATGATTCTATTTGGGCGGAAGAAATTCATCTCCATCATCTCGAATGCCACGCCCTGGCTGTCGATTTCACGTCTCCAGTTTCCATTCCTGCCCTCCCCGGCCTCCTCTGCTGCTTCCAGGAAGGGGACAAAGTCTTTGGTCTCAGGACGGTGCAGGATGCAGCATGGCACACAAGCGCACGCTAATGGGATTCACGGTCAGGCGCGGAGGCCGAGGCCGGTGCTCTAGATGGCGCCCTCGCTGTGCAGGCTGTGGTTGGCCTTGCTGTGCGTCACACAGTTCTGTTCATTGAGCAGGTTGGCCGTCTCGTCTGGCAACCCGTCGTGCAGCTCCGTAAGAGTCAATTCAATTTTAGTGTTTTCACTGTCTGAAGACTGAGGAGTTTTGTCCATCCGGGATGCCATCAAGGCATTTTGGTATTGCTGTCTTGAGATCTGAGGCCAGGAGATGGTACAGAAAACAAACCGAGATAATGTTTATTTTTAGGCTCTCTTGTCTCCATATGGTATTTATTACACCTTACGTCCCCCGAAGGGCCCCTAGCAGTTGCTCTAGAAGAAAACCATCCTTGAGTATAAACTGAGCCACTTATTAAAGTTCAAGTTGATTCTAGTGAACAATACACTTTTTGCTGATATATAATAAGCCATCTCCAAGTTCTGTCTCGACATTTCACAGAGACTAGAAAATGGCTTCCATCAGCTAATCCCCCCCAAAGCTATCTTTATTTCAGCCTAAGAAAAGAGCTCCGTCTCTCGTGAAGACCGGCTGGAAACGTTTACTCATTTTCTTACCCCCTCCAGCTCTCGTTCCCTGAAAAAGCCACACGTGACTTGGCAGCTCACTGGACAGAGCCAAGGAGACCGATGTTCTTCCCCAGCCAGAGTCAGGGCACAGGAGCTGGAGGCAGGGCGCCCGCAAAATGACCGAGGCAGGCTCGGCACAGAGGCCGCAGAGCCAAACGCTCTCGCTCTCGGTGGAAGCTGACCGCCACCTGCCGGGCCCTGCCAAGCCGTCGTCTCCTCTTACCTTAACAAACTGGAGATCGGAGAGGGCTCGCACCGAGTAGTCCGGGATGTAGACTTGGAGGAATGAAGAGCTGAGCTGATTGTTGCTGCTCCCCAACGTCGGCGTTATCGCATCGATCCGGTCACTGCGACTGAGAGAGTCCGAGTGATTCAAGCCGCATGGGCGAGGAGGTGACTTGTTTTCACCTGGAAAAGGAGAAGAAACCCAACTGCCTTTTAAGTGAGGTAGACACAACTCAAAGCTCTTTATTTTCCCAAGAATAATGAATAGACAAGCTCAATCAACTTATGCCAGACGCCTCGGCCATGCAGCCCAGCTGCAGGGTCTCCTGCAGCACGTTCCCGGCCCCCGTCCACGCCAACAGACCCAATCCTCCGAGTTTCCAAGAGCAAAGACCCCGTGGCTGCACACTGTGTCAGGAGCACAGGCTGGGGAGGCGAGGTCCGAGACACAGGAGCTACTTGATACGAAACATGGGCTGTAGGAAGGCAGCGCTGCATTATTTTGCCAGAAGCAAAAACAAAGGACTCTTGAACGTTCATAAATGAGTACATGTTTTTAAAGGGATCAAAACGCTTCTGTCTGCTTATACCATACCTGGCAGCCAAACCTGTTAACTTTGCCTCTGACCCCAGTAAAATCCCTGTCAGGCAGCCCGAGGACATCTCAGGATTGTTAAGAACCCTGGAAGACACCAAACCCTGAGACGGTTTGATTAGTCACCTTAGGTGCTGGGGGAGTCTTCAATGAGATCGACAGTACTCTTTCATTAAAACAAAGGAAATCCAGGTGAATCTAAGTGTTGCTGCTTTTAGAGGCATGTTCACCATAGCTTCTAATAAATTTCATTAAAAATAAAACCCACACCCTCACCAGGGCTTCTTCCATTTTTGCTTCTCTAGTCAAACCTATTGCACGAATATCAACTGGGTGCCCACGCTGAATTGTACAATATCACGGGATTGAAAGGGACCAATTCTCCCACCTGATGGTTGGCTCCTCTTTCCAATGTATCCCTGACTGGCTGTCAGCTGGTCCCACCCTTCAACTATCGGAAAGTCTGTCATCACACCCGTCAAAATCTGCTTCCCCAACTTCACTCTCCTCCACTCTGTGGAGCTCTACTGAGTGCTTTCCCTTCCTCTGCTACTTGGAATAGCCCTTAAAAGTCTGAAGATAGCTAAGTCACTTCCTCTCTGGGCTAAATGATTCAACTGTTCACCTCACATGTTTTATCCCCCCCCCACTTACCCCATCCTGACCATTGTCTGAGAGTCCATTCAGCAAACGTCCCTCTTTTCTTCTTTTTTTAGGCCATGCCGTGCGGCATGCGGGAACTTAGTTCCCCAACCAGGGATCAAACCCATGCCTCTGGCATTGGGAGTGCAGTGTCTTAACCACTGGACCTCCAAGGAAGTCCCAGCAAAGTCCCTCTTAAAACATGACATGCAGAACAAAACATGGCAAGTACTCAAGGAACCTCATATGGCGAGTCCCCTTTCTCCTAAAATTTTCATGTAACCACTTTCCCTACAATTTTCATGTCATGAACCAATTTTCCATTGTTAGTCAAAATTACACTCAATAGCAGTTCCTCTTGTTGCTTCCACTTATCTACGAGAACAAGGCAAATTAATTTATCAGATGTTTCCTATTTAGATGACCCAACTTTGATCAGATGACCCAACTTTGCTAAGCCTCAGAGTCCCTATCTGTAAAAGGCGAACGGTAATAGCACCCACCTCGTAAGGTCTTATGGAGATTCAAAATGAGATAAGGTATATGAAGTGCCTAGCACGGCATCTGACACCCAGTAAGTGCCTGATAAAGGAGGCTTGTTAACATTTTTATATTCTTTCCCATAAGTGTCATCCCAGACCTCTCCACCACGCGCCTACCCTCAGGATCAAGCTACTCTGTACTTGTGATAACTTCCCACAGGCTGATGGATGGAACAGTCTGTGAAACAAGGGATCCCACTGTATCCCTGGGCTTTAGCCCCAAATCTACAGATACTTCTGAAATGGTGTTCCCTTCGGTGGGTTACGATTTAAGGTTATAAAAACAAAACGTTTAAAGGGCAATTTCCTTATTGGTCAGACCCTGTGCGTGGCCAGATCGCCGTCTGAGGCCTTAGGCAGTGCTTCTCCATCTCCTGTTATTTTCTCCTGCGGAGGATTACAGGGCAATTTCTCTGGTCTCCCAAAGTATCTAGACTCCCAGTCAGCTTCCCCTCAACCCACTGCCCTCTGTTTTCTGAGAGATGAACCCTCTCCTTTGCCAGGAACCCGCTGCCTGGCATCACAGCCACAGTCTGGAGCAGCAGACCGTTTTCCAGGACCTCTTCTGCAACTCGACAGGAAGCAGCACAGTCACCTTTCATCGGCGTGTGGGGAGATGTGCGGGTCTTCATACCAAGGAGGACAAAGACTTTAAGTGGCCACCTCCCAGTGCAGGTCATGTTTTGTTGCCAAATTTATGTGCCACGGTTTTATGACAATAATTATGAAAAAGACTTTCAATTTTAATTCCTCTTATGCCTTTTCAGAATTGTTTTCTTTGCTTTTTGGTCTTGGCTTATTTCATTCATCCTACCTAGGGATGCTTTCATTTGCTAGTAAGCTAGAAAGACACAATAAAGAAACATTCCCAGCCTCCACCCTTAGAGCCACCAGGCACCGTGTGGAACTGGCTGGAAATCAGTGGTGTAGCTCAAACCCCATTCATCAGGTATCATATTACTGTAATGCCAGCACCTCGAAGGCCTGGGCCCGCAAAGTGGATTTTCTCATCACTAGATCAGATGGAATGGGCAGAACTAAGAAATCTCTAAGTTCTACGGAAAAAGTAAGACACAAATGACATTTCCCTGAGCTTCGGCCAAAAGTCGCTTTACTTCAGCATCTGTGACATTTTAAATTGGTAGCAGATGCCAGCAAATAAAATGGGGAGGAAACAATACAAACATACACATAAATACATATTTACGTATACATATATGTGTATACGGGTATATTCTGTCAGCGGATTTGATTCAAATAGCCCCATGAGTAATATCTTATGCCCAAACACCCGCAATTTTTTTTAAAGAGCAAAGACCTGAGGGAATATTAGCTTCTAAGACAAGTATTGCCTCCTTTGCCGAACATCCGCATTTTAAGAGTTCTGCAGAAGCTGGATTATGAAATGCAAATCTCATCGGCCAGATTTTAAAATATAAGCTGTATGGAGCAAAATAAATACAGAAAAGTTGTACTACCACATAGGAAAGCCCAGCAATTTTAATTAAAGAGAGATTAAACCTCTGCCTTTCTCTTAGCAGCTGGACATATTAGCCAGGCACGAGCATACTCTCCTGCGGGGCAATAATCAGCAGCTCGTCAGGACTCTGCACAGTACTAACTTCAGAACAAAGACAGCGAGAGGGAAGCGGGGCCACCGCCCGGGGAAGGGTGGAAGTACATGCGCCTCGTTCACAGGGAGGCCACAAAAAGGACCAAAGGAACAGAGATTTGGGGGCCTCGCCAAGAAATGTTCATAGTCCTTTCGGCTGAATGTGTCCTGCAGAAGAATCCTCAGGTTTGGGGCCTCTGCAAATTCCACGCACCGTGACTTTGCTGAGGTCACCAAAAGACCAAAGGGCAGCCTCGAAAATCCGAGGTCAGCGGTGTGGATGGGTCACGCAGGGAACTCATGTCAGACCCACTCTCCCTTTCCCAGTTTCAAGATTCCCTTCCCATCTCCCAAACCCTTTGCGCATCTGTTGTGGGCTTATGCTGTCCTGGATAGCTCACTATTAGTCACAGAACCATGGAGTTTTAGAGCTCAAAGAAGAACTGAAAATGGCCTTGACCAAATAAAGGGGGCAGACCCGGCCAGCTGGGCTTTGGTGGGGTCAACGGAGGCAATCAGAATTATGAAAAGGAAACATGCAGAATTACCTGGAGAACCTGCTGCTAACAACTCTGTTCTGCTGACAACAAAGGTACGAGACAGGGACAAAGGAACTGAAAAATGGAGAAAAACAGGGTGAGACCATATCAAAAGGCAAGAAAGGAGCTCTCTGTAATCAGGGGACAGGAGTGGATACCTGTTCTACCCATAGGAGCGTTCAGTTCCGGAAATGCAGAAGCCTATATGATATTATATAAATCAACTGAACACACACTGCTTTCCAGGAAGAGGAACACAGGGAGGCTGAAATCGGGAGAAATCCTACTCGCATGCTTCTTTACTAACCTAGAAACCTCTTAAGCCAGTAATACCCCATTGCAGTTTATAGCTCAAAACGTGCTCTCAAGGACTTCAATCACAGCTAGCCACGCAAAAGGGGAGCTTGATTCATCAACTGCCCCGAGAGCATGACCCAAGCTGCCTGTGCCAGCACCTCGATACCTGTTCACAGCACAGCCTACAGCATCCCTATCTGTGGCAAAAAATGATTCAATTCATTTACATGCTTAATTGGTCTGATTGTAACTTTGACCAGATGTTTTGAAATTTCACAGTATTCCATAGCAATTCAAAGTATTAGAGGAAGGTAAATAAAGAATATCATATACAGATTTCTTGGGAATGGCAGACCAAAGTCAGTCAATATGCCCTACCAGGCAGGGGTCATATTTTCTGGGCAGGTTTTTGTTTTTTGCTTTTTTTTTTTTTTAACTTGAGGTATAATTGACAAATAACTGGGTCGGTCTTGATAACTGATTACTGTAGGGTCTTTCTAGGCAATCAACATTAATAAATAGAAACATTACCTTGGGATTATTGTACTTATTACTGCATCTCAATGAATATACAAAATCCTGAATCCTCAATGTAAAGTCAAGTAAAACGCTGGGCTTTGAAGTAAATAAGATGCCGTTAATGAAATTCTCTCCCTTCCGAGCATTTCCTACCACATTAGGTAGGAAATTGCAGCCCCACACACTTCCTATATGGAAGGCCTGCTCTTCAATTCCTTTCCTGAATGTGATTTACCCTGTATAAATCCATGGTTTAATATGAACTGGGCTAATATTTAGGGTTCAAGAACTAGTGATGCATAAAAATGTACAAGTTACTCCTCTAGCTGCCCTTTCAAAGCCACCTTACATACCTGATTCTGCCAACCTGGGGCAAATTGGAGGGTGGTTGCCAAGCAATAGTCACAATCGCAACACCTACTTGTGTTAAACAAACATTTCCTCTTGTGCTTTAAAGGTGACAGAGTACTCATGTGAGTATCATCACATTCTATTCTTCTAACAGCCACAGGAGGTAACCTTATACCCTTTTCATAACGAGGAAGCCAAGGGCCTTTCTCAGTCAGATAACCCATAAGTGGAACTCAGGCTGTCTCCGAGGTCGTCTTGGCCTAGTTAAGAATCTCCCCGTCCTCTCAGTAGCAGTGAAAACAGAAGATCACCTTGAAGTTGACAGCAGACACCTACTAATTAAGTGGGGTTAGACAGGCTTTTGTTCACACTGGGTGCTAGACAATGGGGACACTGGCCCATGTGACTCAAAAACCTGCACCAGGATAGTGAGCAGATGCATCGGGGACCGGGGAGGTTTAGAAATGTCAGAGAATTCTTGACATTTCCCTGGCTTTCTAACTGTTAACATCTCTGGGCGCCTGAGACATTGTGTGGAGCAGTAGATGAGGACCAACGTCACAACACAGACTTGTCTGCAGGTGCCCCCTCCCCTTTTTGAGACTGGTTTTCAGAAGTGACAGCATTCTTTTAGGATCGGCTATTTTAAAGTTTGAGGTTTATAAAAGGTTATTTCCTAGCACAGCATGTCATTTGGTATTTTGGCCACAAGGTGGTACTGCAGCCCCTGTTTACCTGCCTGCCCTGTTCCAGCGGGGATAAGGTAGCAAAGCAAGTGGTGCAAAGAACCATTCAAGTCCCATCCCAGAGGTGAGCCAAGTATCCGCGTCCATGTTCCTACTAGAACAGACACCGCTTTCTGGCATCTTGTGCTCAGAGCACTAGGTCGATACCCCGCGGCACACCCACCCTTAGTTGGCTGACTTAACTGGCCAGCTCTCTAGTTGAGAAAAGCTGGCTATAGGCAATGGATATATATTAAAACCTCAACTACCCTCAGAAAAATGCAAATTTTAAAAAGTCCAAAAAAAAAAAAAAAAAAAGTCCAGGATCGTTAACATCTAAAAGAGTCAACAGTTATCAAGTGATGGATATGGAGCCACTGGAACCCCGGTCAGCACGGGCAGGAGTGTGACTGCCTCGGCCACCCTGGGAAACTGTGGGGCTGCAACTATTAACGCCGACCCCGCCATTCCACTCCTACACGTACACCCAACAGAAATGTCTTCACCAAAGGACGCGGACAGTGTCACAGACACACAATTCGGAGTAGCCCCCAAACAGGAAACTACCCCAGTGTCCATCTGCAGTGAAAAGAATAAATGCACTGCTGTATATTCATACCATGGAACACTGTACAGCAATGAGAAGAAACAGTACAAGCTCACACAGCAGGACAGATGAGTGCGACCAGGACAACACTGGGTAAAAGCCGCCAGACTCAATGCAAAATGTCCTGTATAATTCCATTTACCTGAAGTTCAAAAAGAGGCAAAACTAGTCAATGCTTACAAGTCAAGACAGTGGTTTCTTGGGGGAGATAGTGACTAAAGGGGAGGGTTGGGGGAGGGTTCTCTGGGGTTGGTGATGTGCTGTCTCTTGATCTGGGAGCTGGTTTACACAAGAGAGTTCTGTTTGTGAAAATTCATGGAGGTATATATGTATGATGTGAGCAGTATTTTTTGTATACATGATACACTTCAATAAAAAGTTCAAAAGTAAATAAATAGGGTTAGCCGGCGGGTACAGAAAGATGACAATACAAGGGCATTACTTCCTAAAACCTAGCCCTGCCCTGAGGCTGAGAAGGAAACTCACCTGGGGAGGCTGTAAGGGCCATTACACCATAGTATGAAAAAGCACTGGCTTCAAACTTCATACCTTCTTTCCCAGCTTCTACTTCCACTTTCCCCTGTGAAAAGAAAAAAGGGGGCACGTTCAGTCCAATTACATGAATTTCTTTGCAAACTCTATGCAAGATTTAGTCCTTCCTCAGATTTTTGTCTAAACTCCTTTCCCAACAATCCCAAAGAAGTAAAAAAAAGCCTCAGATAATCTTTCCCACCTAGATCGAGGAGAGGGTTAATTCATCTTAAATATGAAAAATTGGATTTAGCTAGAGATGCAGAGGTGAAAGTAATGTGATGTTTAATTTCCACGAGTCCACTCAATATTTCCCAGCATCCCAGTCCGTGGGTTGAGAGCCCTCCCAGTAAGTGAAAGATGGGGCTCTTTTTCCACCCATGCGACAAACGCTGAGAAGGTGCTCAGTGACGGTCACCCAAGCAGTTCCACGGGAGGCTGAGTCAGAGCAGAGTCAGGGTCAAGGGCCAACATGGTTTGTCACCATGAAACAGGGAGGACTAAACCGGCTCCCAGCGGCAGAACTCCCTCTTATCTCCCTAGCATGGGTCCTGACCAACTGAGCAGACACGTCGCAGGCCAATCCCTGGTCATCCAGACACTCCAGAGGCACTGGGACACCATGGTACTTCTCAGCAAAGCACCTTAAGTCATCTCGTCCCATCAGGACAAAACCTCTTCTAAGGTTCTCCCTTTTCTTTCCTTCCTCTAACTTGACTACAACTTCTTCCCTCTCATCATATCCTCTGGGACACACTGTGCCTTATTCATCCCTCTAGCACCATAACCCTTTTCTGGGCTATTGGAAAACCTTCATAAGCAAGTTGCATTCTAGATTTCCAAGTCAAGGATCAGAACAGCACTGGCTCACCTTACCTATAATTATTGCCTCTCTAGTAGGAGGGTACGTTTATGGTGCATCCTTTACTATGGGTAAACAAAAATTAAGCTACCATTTATTGAAGAGAAACTGTGCTAACAATTCACAGTGCTTATGAATCCATTTTAACGCTCACAAGTCTAGGAAGCAGACACAATTACCACCGTCTTATAAATCAGGAGAGCAGGGCTCAGAAAGATAAAGTAACCGAAGAACAAACTCTTCACCAGGTGGCTACACTGTGCCACCTACGAACGCAAACTCCATCATTGCGATCACTCCCTATTATTCTATACCAAATTCCCAGTTATGGAAGCCCTTTCTCAAAACCCTTCTTCAGAAAACGATCTGTTGTCTCTCTTTTGGGTTTTCCTTCATTCAATGGAAAATATTAGTTTTATCACTCTCCAAACAATTCTCTTGCTATAATATAAAATCAACCTGCAAACCAACAGGCACTAAAAACCCTGACCATGTAGGGTCCTCAGGAGAGGCTGTGCAGCCTTGTGAGAAGACAGCCCTTGCTCCTCCAAGAGCATACAATGCAGAAAAGGGGAGAGCACACAGTCCAGAAAAGGGGAGAGCACATGAAACTCAACGATGCAAGGCAGTAAACAAAAATTCTTCCTGTTCTTGTATAAAGATAAATTTTATACAGGAAGGAAAATCTGAGTAGAATTTGAGTCAAGGGAAGGGAACAGTGTTGAGGAAGGTCAGAGGTGGGTGACAGCAGACTTTCAGGCTCAGTGGGTTTGCCAGGAAAGAAGGGGAGATGGGCTTGGAAAAGCAGTTTGGTGAGCAGGTCAGACTGCGGAGCCCCTTGAAGGATGGGCTAATGAGGTCAGGTTCTTGAGCAGAGGAATACGGTTTCAGGAGGATCAAGTCTAGACGTACACGAGAGCAGTAACCACAGGACTGGAGCAAGATCACTATGAGAGGAGCTATGGATAAGGAATCAACATAATTTGGTGAAACCGTAAGGGAGAAAGAAGCGCAAGGAGAGAGAGGGGGCGTCAATAATCACAAGAGAAGTTTGCTCTGAGCGACTTGAAGAACGGGGACCCCATGAGTGGAGATGGAAATGTTGGGAAGGGGATGCATCAGTGATGGGGGCCGGGAAGAGGGGACAAATTCCCTCTAAGAAAACAAGGCCTTTTGAAGAGTCCATCAAAAAGGCTGAAATGGAAGGACAAAGGTCACGGAAAAGGTCAGAACTGGAGACGGGGGTCTGAGAGAGGAGAAGAGAAAATGAGGAATTATAGCCCTTGACTGGGAGTAGGAGGAGAAAAAGAAACAAATATGGGACCAAAGGGAAAACGGATATGAGTAGAACCGGACAACCGTTGTCACCACAGAAGCTGGGAGAGGGAAGAACCTCAGAGTAAAAGGATGGTCAGAGGGTCACTGAGGAGGCAGCCACTGTGGCCTCAGGGAGTCTTTTCCTGAAGAAATCAGACTGTGGAAGGGAAGGGAGGGCAAGAGGGACAAAGCACAGGCAGCAGGGCCGCAGGGGAGCTGGCAGCAGCCTTGGGGTCAAATGAGGCTTGTTTAGGATTAGGCAAATTGGGGCAGAAAGGGCGGAAAGTTAGTGGAGAGAGAGAAGGTGGGAACTCAGGGAGCAAAAGCCAAAAGCTGGTGGGAAAGAATGGGATGTAAGGTCCCTAAGAGAGGGGGGCAGGGACACAATATTCAGAGACGATGAGCAGCATAAATGGAGGTGCCCGCTGTGTATACCTTCAGTTACTTATCCATTTCTTCATGGACTAACCCCTGATTTTGTATCAGAGAGCTAGGATGTACGTATACGCTAACTGAAAACATCTGCCTCAGTGACTGTAAGCGCGAAAGTGTCTGTAGGACCATCACGTAACCTGCATTTCTATGCAGAAAATCAGGAGGAAGGATCAAATGCCGTAGAGCCTCATATCGTTTCTATGGATCTCCTGTTGATCTGGATCCTTTTTTTTTTTTTTTTTTTTTAAACAAGCTACAGGGCCTTCTGTGTTCCGTGTCCCTGCGAATGGGTGCCAGCTCTGGAACCTCTGTGCACCCTGGCCTCTCAAGAGACTCCCCCAGCAGCTGTGAGCCTGCAAGTTAAATTAGGACAGCTGCTCGAAGATCTGCAGCCCCTCAGCTGATCTCTCCCTGCCCCGCAAGACAGGCCGGCAGGTGGTGGAGAGGATCCGCTATCTTTCTTCTGGAGTCTAGATCCATCAGATTACAGGCGGGCGTACTAGGTCAGTGGTTCCCAGCTGCTTGGATTCCAAGAACTAGGAAAATCCATCTTCCTTTCAGAAACAGCGAGAGGGTTGCCGCATTTTTATTTCATAAAATAAAGATATTTTTAAAACACAGCTATCTACTGTGACCATCATTCCACAAAAGCCCAGACATTTTAACCCCCAAAATATAGAAAATGTATAATTTCAGAATAACAGGTCTTTAAGCTGAATACACACAGCTTTATGAAGAACTCACTGCAACTGTTTTTATTTTTCTCATTTTGCCTCAAACTGGCGAAAACTTTGCCAAGTATCCGCATTTAGGAACCACTGCACTAGACTAATTTTGCTGCAGTTGTAAAACTGCAGCAAAGGAGGGGAGACCGTGGTTCTCTCAGTCCTAACATCCTGTAGCTCTACAGGTCCAAACGTTTAAAAAACTGCCCAGCCCCACCTCCTCCTCTAGAGGACTGAAGCTTTCCTGGTAGGCAAGTTTTAGAAACATCCAGTGAACACATTTTTTTTACTCATCTATGTGTGTCAGTGTCTCAAAGAAGCGACCGTTTTCGAGTAAACCTACCAGTACACAAAGCAGGGCTACCCCATAAGGAAACGGCTTGCCTGGCCCAAGTTCAATCAGGTGTCTTCTCAGAAAATAAATTTCTTCCATATAGGGAAGGAGCTCCGTATCAATTTTACTTTTGGAACATTCACGAATTTGCTTTAGTCTAGTATATCACACACACAGAAGAATAATAATCGAGACAGGACAGACTCCCAAAGGAAGCTAGGGCTTCATGTTGGTAAACTGACAAAATGAGAAGACAGCCTCACTGCCCCAGGCAAAGCTGGCTCCCCGAGTAAAGTTACTACTACAGAATCCTACCTTCCTTTGGAAAAAGGTATTAGACAACTCTTTTCAAAGTTTCTAAGGATCCACAAAGTACCCAGCAGTCACGTGCTGTACCTGGCCTCAAGGCAGAAGCCTAAGCTATCCTCGTTGGCACGAACTAGATCAAGCGCTCAGTGGAAGCCGTGGACTCAAGGCTGAAGACCCTCAGATCCCACACGCTGAGCATCTGCTTGGTCTCCTGCTCACTCTGGAATTGAGTTCTTTTTTAATTTTGTTTGTTTTTTAAATCACAAAATAGGGTTTGACACCTAAAAGGAGGTAATGAAATGCCAGGGGCACAAGTGCTAGGTTGTGTTCACCAGCACTGCCCAGTAAGAGGGGATGCACCACCCAGACATCCTCTAGCAACATTTTTCAATCTGCAGTCCACAGATGTAGTCCTAGGACTCAGCAAGTTTGCTTCATAAACACTTAAATTAAAAAAAAATTTTTTTTGACGGTCAAAAATTAATTTACATATAGTTCAGGCTATCTGGTGCTGCCACCAGATGTCAGTGGCAGCATCTGCCTTAGTGCTCAAATCTGTTCAGTTGTTCTTACTACGTGAATCATCGTGGCTAAGGCTTGCTACTCAACCAACTGGGAGCTTGTTAGAAATGAAGCATTTCAGACTCCACCCTAGACGTACTGAATCCCCAAGGGATTCCCAAGCACACTGAAGTGTGAGAAGCACTGAGCCAAAGAGAAAGGAACAGGGGAGGACTAAACATACAAATAATCCGGTCACACCCAGTGGAGGCCAAATAACAATACAACATACTGCACAAACGTACAGAGTAGCTCAAACTGAGCACAGGGCTGGAGGGTGCCATCCTTGCCAGGCACACAGGGACCTAAGTGTGCTGAATGCAAGAGCCAGCGCCAGAGCTCCCTGCTACCGTCCTGCGACCAGTGGCACTTGCCTATCAGCCAAACAGTGTCATTTACACATTTAAAATACTAATTACAAACTTGTTTTCTTTATTGTTCTATGTAAGAGTTCTCAGCTCAAAGGGTTCAAAAGGAGCTCATGCTAGTTTTATATTTATACGTATTTAATTTTTAAAAAATAGAGTCAACACTAGGTATCTAAATAATTTTTTTCTGTAACATGGCTGTGTTATCTGTACACAACTCCAGAGTGAGGAAACATTATTCACTGGGACACGGAGACCCTGCAACTCAAAACTCCTTGAGAAGGTTTGGTATTGAAGGCTTCAATTCTCTCCCAATAACAAGTGAAATGATACTAAATATTGTAAAAGGCTGTTCAGTTCTAAGATGCTACCTGCCACCTCCACAAAAGAACAGATTTCACTCCGTAGGGAAAAACCCTTTCGAATCTACGTCAGAAGCCCTAAAGGAAAAGAGCGGATGGGGCAATTGAACAATAAAACGACTGGGGCATGAAATCAACAAAAATTAACCCCAGGAAAAAAAGCATCCCTTTCCATTGATTACATAATTGGCAAAGGAAAAAGCTATTCCTCTTGTTTTCCTATTATTCTTTATATTTACTAAAATCATAACCTAATTACGTGTTGTGTAAGAACAATGATTTTTTTTATCTGCTTAGACATTTTACTCCGCAAAGGACCAACAAATACTTCACTGTAAAATATCAACTATATTAGAAAAATGGCTTATAATAGTTATAATTACAGGCACATTATCTTTTTTGACATATTTTTGTACACGCTTTCTACTTCTTTTATGACCACATAATGATCTCTCATATTATCCACACTGAAATTTGATTAGCTTAGACATATGGACTATTTCTACTACTTTAATTATAATTGATAGATTTATTTGCTATAAATCTATTTGCATAAAAAGCTTTATAAAAAATGATTTCTTGAAATGCATGTATATGAGGGGTTTTATATATTTATTCCCAAAAGGAAGCTGCCAGTTTAAGCATGGGATTGGTTTACAGCATTTTTTTCTTTTTTGTTCACTGTTCATCATGGATTTTTACAAAGATTTTTTGTTTTTGGTTTGTTTTAGAAATCAAGAATGGATGCTTAATTTTGTCCTGATATCTATTGATTTAAGCATAGGGGTTTTTTCCTTTACTGCTTCCCTAATTAACACGGCATATTTTAGTTTTGTTGTCCTTCTATTAAACTAGCCCTGAATACCTAAAATAATCCTAATTCAGTCACAGTCACAGTGAATAGCTCTTTCGGTTCGTTATTGGTCTCTAACTGCTACCTTTTTATTTAGGAATTCTCCATCAATGTGGACAAGTGAGACTGGTCCAGATTATCAGACTTCAGATTAGGCCATACTGCCGTAAAGAATGCATTTAACTATCAAATCATCTTGTTCTATTTGTACAATACAGAAATTGAGTTCTTTAGAGTCTTAATTTTTTTTTTTTTTCCCCAAGCAATTCCTTTGATTCTAGCTGCTTTTTGGGGGAGAAGGGAGAACTTCTAGTTTTCTTTTTTCTCTTATCACATTAATTATGCAAATAGAATAATGATTTTTTTAATCTTTTAGAAAAACCAATCTTTATTTTATTTATGGGATGTAAAACGTTTTCATTTTAAAAGTTATTTTCATGACACTATTATTTAATTTGTTCTTTTTAGTTTGTTGCTTTGCTCTTTTTCTATTATAGAAAATCAGAGATTTTTTTCTTATGTAAATACCTAGAGGAATAAAATTTTAAACTTTGACATACTGTGGATACGGTATTTATATTATTTAATAGTCTTTTATTCTATACCTTATGTATAAACCTTTGTAAGAGAATTGATTAGTTTTAAAATAGCTTAGTACTTTTCGCTTATGCATTTTTATGTCTAATTTTATTTCATTATGATCTGTGCAGGTAGTTTTATGAAATTTCTATCTTTCTGAATTTTTTAGAATTTACATGTGACAGCACAAATGACCAATTTTTATGAAGAAGTAACATAAAACTTTTTTTTTAAGTGTATTTCCCTGGCTTTATATTTAATTTTCTTCAATTTGGTTAATTTTATTTACACAATTTAAAACTCTAACATTTTTTTCTTGCTCTTTTATGATGGTGGAAAAAATTTCCCACCAAGATTATGTTCCTACCCATTCCTACTTTTATATGTGTATTCTGTTAAGTTATTAAAGACATGTAGAGCCAATAAAGTTTTCTTCCACTATTTATTGTGCTTTTATCACAATACATTTTAGTTTAAAAATCTACTTTCTCAGATAAAACTTGAAAGTGCCTTTTTATTCATATGCAGTATGTGTCCCATAACCTATAGGATATTCTTTTAAGTAAGCTTACTTAAATGGTTTGCTTCGAATAAATTAGACTTTATTTCATCTAGGGTTTAAACTCAAAGTGATTGTTTCTAGTTATAATTGTATTCCAAACATCAATTACTTAATAAAAGAGTTTTTCTAGTGTCTGAAGACGGCAGCTCGCTGGCACTGGGGCCAGGAAGGGAAGGCAGCTACAGCTGCTTTCCTCTGGTTTAATGCTCTCGAAATGCAGTAGAACATGCTCAATAACCTGGAATGAATTTCCAATGATGGATTAGTGATATTTTAGGGTGGAATATACTCTGTAAATGGTGATGGCTATGCGAGACTGACAGGGTATTATGATATTTCATTTTGTCATACTCTGGGTACCTCAGGTAACTGCCTGGCCTTCAAGAACATGATTTTCACCAAACTCTACAGTTTGAATACCTCCATAAACCTGTGAAATCTTTATGAAACTCCCACGATGGGGTTTCCCTGGTGGCGCAGTGGTTAAGAATCCGCCTGCCAATGCAGAGGACACGGGTTCGAGCCCTGGTCCGGGAAGACCCCACATGCCGCGGAGCAACTAAGCCCGTGCGCCACAACTACTGAGCCTGTGCTCTAGAGCCCGTGAGCCACAACTACCGAGCCCGCGCGCCTAGAGCCCATGCTCCGCAACAAGAGAAGCCACCGCAATGAGAAGCTCGCACACCACATCGAGGAGTAGCCCCCGCTCGCTGCAACTAGAGAAAGCCCGCACGTAGTAACTGAGACCCAACACAGCCAAAAATAAATAAATAAAATAAAAATTAAAAAAAACTCCCATGACATCGTCAGTTCCAAGAACTTGTCACATGTGTAAAAATATTTAACATGACATAGGTATTCAAATATAGGTACATGGACATAAAAACCTATCAAAAATATCTTTAAAGATTTACTTATAAAGGGACAAGAATTATGAAGTCCCTCTTCCATAAAATCTATTTTTAGATCCACCAGCCAGGAAATGGCTTTTTTACATACCAATAGAGCATTACTGAATCAGAATTCATAAACGCTAACTATATAAAAATCGACGATTGAAAGCCACAGAGTTTCTAATATTACTGAAATTCACAATGTCAATCCTCAAAGTTCTAAATAAACTGTCTTAAATGTCATTCAGTTTCTCTAGGTTTAAGGAATATTCACATCTAGATTTTATGAGAAATATGAATGCCTTACTCCTTCACTGTAGTAAATCAAATAAATTCCCAACCCCCTCAGAGTTTCAAGCTTGTCTATCCCCTGAGAAAAAGAAAAACAATTCAGGATTGAATGAGACTAAGGTTAGTAGAATAATCAGGGTACTGACTTAGAAAACCTGCAAACAGAAGTTTCCAAGAAACACTATATGAAAGCAGCATATACCTGGTTAATCCATAGACTTTTCTACAGTTCCTCACTTCTGCTTCCAGAATTCACTATACAGTCCAAACACGGGGCATGAACACAACACTTCCCAGAGTTTCTAACATCTAGACATCTGATAAGAGTTATTTTCAGATAAAGAGAAACATCTTGATTCATTTAGATAATTGGGACTTGCTGGACTCAACGTAAATTGTAGATGGGTCTACCAAGTGCTAATTATACTCTTATAAAGATCCCTCCAATTCTTACCTAGGAAGTAACCAAGAAACAGGAGAATGCTTAAGGGACTAGTATTCTTATATTGAAATACACTCAGAATTCCTGTAAAAGTAATTCTTCAATAAAGAGACACAAGAAATCAATAAAACTAGCATGCTCTTCACTGTACTATGTATCTCGGTCTCCAGGCCAAGAACTGCGCTACCAAGTGAAACTTGAGATAATACGGGCCTCCTGTCAATCCAAGCACAAGAGCCCCTCTAGGGCCCTTAGGAGGGTTCAAATGGATGGACCTTCTCACCTTATACAGTGGATTAGGTTACAGTGAGAAGGAGGTAAGTTACCACTGCCATGAGAGGCTGTGATTATCCCATCAGTTCCTCAATAAAACAGAAGCTGGCAGTAATCAGGAATAAAAACAATAATAAATGGATTATTTTCATGGCGTTAAGGGAAGCGATCATAAGGCATCTCTAGGAAGTTGTGCAAGACCAAGTCGTAACAAGGGGCGGAAGAAATAAAAGATGATAAAAAGAAGACTCAAGGAACTCACAACACTTAAATTTCAAATGCCCAGCCAAGATTTAGACATGCACAGGTAATTCCCCAAACTCTTCAAAAAAAAAAATACAAACACCTAAATTCACCCTTCTTCAGATGAATGCCTCAATGCCTCAGCAATCACTAAGTGCCCGTCTGTATTGGAAATTAAATTAATAACATTGCTTTATATTGAAATTGTCTGCAGATACGAAAACAGGGAGATGAAATTCTCCCACTGTAAGGCCACCCCAGAAGTTATTAAGTATGTTATATCCTTGACACCCATTCACCTATACCAAGTCTCCTCCAAACTGGAAGGGTGGGTACTCAATAAGATCAAACAACTGTTGATTAATTCTTCTGACCTGCAAAATGAGAACGAAGTAGTCTACGGGTTTGTTTCGCTGGTAGAGGTAGTATTCTGGGGCTTTCTTGTTCTTCTCATCATACTTCAGCTCCTGGATGACATTGGGGTGCTTTAGCAGCCTTAGAAGGATCTTCTCTGACATCTGGGATGGGCTAAATGCTTCTACTTCTATAGATATAAACACAACTTGATATTACACTTCAAATGGATGGAAAAAAATGATACTAGTGATTAAGGTGTTTAGAGAAAAGAATACTTGGAATTGAAGCGGTAACAGTATGGATTAACGAGACTTCCGTTTGGTGATCCGCTGGGGGCAGATTACCTGGGAGAAATTAGAAAATGCTGAATTCTCACGTTTGTTGCTTTAAAACTTTTCATTTTCAACCTGTCATTGGTTTCAGTTCTCAGAAAAATACCCTCATTTTCTGACTGACACAAAGGAAAAGCAACCAGAAGCAGGCTCCATGACTGCCAGGACGCCCTGCAACAGGCCACAAAAGACTGACTGTCCAACAACAGCCAAAGGAAGAAGCAAAGGTCAGGAAGCATCTAGGTGTGGGTTAGTACCAGGTGCACACAGGCAGTGCTCCACATCTCATTCTCCCATTCAACTACCCTGAGAAAGTCTGGGAACAAAGGAAGGTAGAGATTCAGAATAAAAGCAAGGCACGTGCACACATCAACATGCACTCCAACTTGCTAGTTAAAAAAAAAAAAAGTAATGTTGATCTGAGTTTACAAAGATATTGATCTTATTAAAATAACAAAACCCAAAATTATTGACTTGAGGGTGCCGTCCTGAAAGTGGACTTTATGGTGCCTCAGAGGCAGAGTAGGACAACATTTAGTTTTAAATTGTGGTTCTTAAATGATGAACAATATTATCAGAAATAGAAAATAATAAGCAAGTTAAAGACACTGTTTATGTTTTAAAAATTTTTTAATTTTATATGTGCGATATAAATTCTGCACTAGCTTCTGTGACTTTTTTGTAATAACAAAATTAGACAGTACATTGTGGAAATTTTGGAAAACACAGAAAAAAATAAAGAAGAAAATAAAATCACCTATAAACCAACCACTCGTAACCATTCTGAGCAATTGGTGAGCATTTCTTTCTAATACCTCACCTAGGCATGTGTGCCGTGTACGTGTGTGTGTACACACAAGAACACAAGGATAATCTTGTGTACACACAGTTTTATACTGTTTCTTCTCACCTTACATTAAATTATGAGTATTTTCCCATGTCATAAATATTATACGGTGAGCATGTCCAGGTATCTGAAAACATGATCTTAAAGAGTACATAACATTCCATCACACGGCTGCCGTTAGCATTCTTTTCAAAATATCTTAAGTGTACTGCATTCAGTTGAAAGGCACTGGCTGCCCATCTTGGACACAGACGTCTTCTACAGGCCACTGGGTACTCTGATTTTCTCACACTTCCCCTGGCCAACAGAGCTCACCCTTCGCCTAGAGAGCCATCTGGGGATGTGAGCAGGGTCAGTCGGTCTCTCAAGTCCGTTCGACCTTGACCTCTCTGGAGCAGTCAGTGCTGGCTGGGTTGGTGGTTTTAATAATGTGAACACTTGCCTCCTGGAATGGGCCCAAGTTAACAATCTGATTTGAAGAGGCCATCAAGAAATCCATGTCAGAGTTCTTAGAATTTCTGATTTCATTAAAACCATAAAGGGTAAAGATTTTATTTTGAAAATTTATTGTTCTTCTTTGCAAATCATAGCACCTGTGTCACCACCGATGTCCAACTGTTCTTCTGAGGCAAGCTGAAGAGAGAACTACTCAACTGTCCGACACACAACGAGGTAGTGTCTGGTTTGCACTGTCCGCCTGCTCCGCCAGCTGGCTCTCCCCTGGACTTAGCTGAAGCGGATGACCTGGCCTACTGTTCACATGCAGTGTGGCACTGACATTCATCCTTACCTTTCAGACCAATTTTAAGTTACTGGTCCACCCCTGGTAAATGTCTCAGAGGGTTCATGCCGACACTGAACATAGGAGAGGAGAGAATTTAAAAAGAAAAAAACAAAACAAAACAAACAAAACAAAAAAACAAAAAACAAAACACAAAAGTGGCATTACTTATCACCCCATTTCCCAGTCTCCACCCCCAGCCCACCCCAGTCAGCGGTGGGTGAGAAACTCGCTCCAGGGTTGGCAGAGATTTCAAACTGTGATAAGTTGCACTTGCCTGTTGCTAGGAAACGGTGCATGGCCAGGAGAAGCTGTGGTGATATTTTAACCTTCATCTCGCTGTCTGTCTGCTTAAAGGCAGAAAAATCTTGCTTTCTTTCTCGATGGGCCACTTTCTTTTTCGTTCTGTTATCAGCTGAGGGAGAAATGGAAATACATTCCGTTAGACTGGGGCTCTTTTCGAATGAAAATGACATAGTATATGGAAAAGGCTAGGCTCTCTCTCCAGATGGTGGGCACGCTACATACAAGCACCACATGGAAAGGGGAAGGGAGAGAGAATCCTCATTAAATCAGTGCAGTACAGTCATGACTGTGACACAATCCAGAGTAAGAAATCACAGGCAACCTGATGAGGAGCAACTACCGACACACTTCGTGAGGATCTTCAGAGGCCTTTTAAGTACACTATTGGGCAGCTGGGGACAAGAATCCTCCCCTCGTGGAGCCTATACAACCACAGAGCAACAGAGCCTGTAGCCCGGAGCGCACACACGCTCCTGCTACTGAGGTCGCCACACCACAGTCAAGAACAATCATTACAGAAGACACAGGGAAGCACGTCCCTGCCTTTAAGAGGATCCCAGCCTCTGCTGAAAGAGCACACACACACACACACACACACACACTCAAGAAACAAACAAGAACACTTTCATGGAACAGTATTTTAATAATAATAACTGTTAGCTGCATTTCTACCCCAGACCATGAGATCCTCAAGGTCAACCAAATACAAAGGAAGTGATTCAGAATAGAGGTCAGCACACTTCCTCTGTAAAGGGCTAGACTGCAAATACTTCAGGCTCGCGGGCCATGTATGCTCTGTTGCAACTACTCAACCCTGCTGTTTAGCAAAAAGCAGCCATACGTAAATGAATTAGCAGGGCTGTGTTACAGTAAAACTTTATTACAGATATGAAATTTAAACTTCTTATCATTTTTGCATGTCACAAAATAAAATTATTATTCTGATTTTTTTCAACTGAAAAATGTAAAAAAAAAAATTTTAGCTTCTGGGTCATATAAAAACAGGTGGCGTGCTCTTGAGGGCTGTAGTCTGCCAATCCTTGATCTAGAAGGTGTCTCATGCAAAACCTTTCTTCAAGTATTTTTCTGGACAAAGTAATGATCAAGAAAAAACTAGGTTAGAGACAAGATCCTAATTGCTTCCTTTTTCTCCCCCAAGAATCTTGAGTCTTTACATTACCATTTCATGCTGAGGGCAAAACAGAGTGATTACTAACTAGGCTTGTCCTGGGGAGACGGTGAACACAACCTGTAATTTTCCTGTCTCAAATTCTCTTTAGAATCAGATAGCATAAATCAATGCAAGCATCCTAAATAATGTTCTAATGACAAAGGTAGTCACCATCCCTGATCTGAATCAAGAATATACCTGAACCACAAGTTCAGCCTCTCATCTCAGGAAGCCATGTATGAAATCAGTCTCACCAAGGTTTAAAAGAAGTGAACTGAAGTGTAAACATAAAAGCTCATAAATGTCTAGATTATCTTTCTTACAATGAGGATTACCCCTGGGGAAACACATAAATATGCAGAGACACACTTGGTATTAAACAGTCACTATGAGGAAGGATGAAAAGAATGTAAACGCAATACTGACAATATTCTCTATTATGAAATCTCTGATTATTCTCCAAGAGTCAAAAGGATAAAACACATAGGAACTGGTGTTTTTTGTAAAGAACACTATACAGATGTGAGGAAAAAATAAGATACATTTTCAGAAGGAGGTCAAGAGCTAAACATAAAATGTATTTTTTTAAGGGTGCATGGAAGACTTTTTAAATGAGGGACATTCCCTTCTAACGGGACTGAAAACAAATCATTCCGCTTTGAGCAAGGCTGGCTTTGTCCTGGGTGCTCCAGGCCATTTGAACAGTCCATTTCCCCCTCCAAGTCACTCTTTAAAAGCCAAACAGGACAAAAAGAGCCCAGATCCTCTTTCTCTATACCACCTTTGAGAGCCCCAAACATCTCAGGCCTTGGGCCACCTCTGGCATTAAGAAACTCTTGAAAGAGTCTTACTTTGCTAAGAGTAAGGCTGAGGAAGAGGGTTTAAGCTCCACAGTCCAACAGTTGTGGACTTTAATGAGACAAGATTCATGTTCAACACTCAGCCCAGAATCAAGCCGACTCCTGGGCAAACAGGTGTGGATACTTCCCTTCCCCTGACCCGATCCAAGACCACCTCTCAAAAGGCAGAGAAGCACAGAACAAGAAAAACACATTTTTTATTGTGTACCGTAACCCGTCCTGCTTTCTCTATATATACCCTGCTGCACCACCACTGCCCCAGCAAAACTATGCCTGCAAACCTCACCTCTACCCTGGCCCATGGGTCCTGGAATAGAGACATTTCAACAGTTGCTATCCATCAATTTAACAATCCCCCCTCACTTTTTAAGTGTTTGAATTATGACCATAGGTACAGACAGAAATTTATCTGAAAACAATTTGCCTAATTGTGTAAAATGAAAATTTAGTAAAGAACAAGTCTCCCTCCAGATGTAAAATAAATGTGAAAACCAGGAATGGAGTTTTCTGTTCAGGGCAAGCAATGCTCAGATCAACAGTTAGAAGCAGTTGGCTTTTCAAAAAAAACATGGTCAGTTGACATTACAGGACCTGCCTCTTCTTCCTCTCTGATGAAGCGACTGGAATATACTGGTAGGTGGTACCCAGCCTACACACACAGTGCATAATTAGAAACAGGCAGACAACAGCTGGAGAGACGTCAGATGACTCACAAACAACATGACAAATAAAAGCAAAGGTTTTGGAAAATTACACGCAGGCAATGGTACTCACTGTATAAATCTGTTTCATCTAGAATCTCAGATTTGATGATTTCTTCAATCACATCCTCTAATGTGACAATTCCCAGAACTTCATAAAATGGATCCCCCTCTCCCTCATTGTTTACTCGCTGCACAATAGCCAGGTGAGATTTACCTTTAAAGAAAAGAAAACAAAGAGATAATTTTCAGAATTTCCTGAATGAAGTCTTATAAATGATGATGGTAAAAATAGCAGCGAACACAGATACAAGATTATCAAAGTCTATCTTTCAGCATTTAAACATGGTTGGGAAATACCACAAACAAATGGAAAAGCTTCATGGGCCATAAAAAGTAAGACCAGTTAATCCAGAAGAGCATCATCGTCTACACACATGGTACCACCATGTTACCACTTGCTTCCTGATGGATTTGGTCTTCGGTTATGTCAGCTCTTCCCTTGTGACCTTTTAGCAACTGCTACTTTAGGAGAGCTCTCAAAGTGTGGTCTGTGGACCCCTAGGGGTGCCCAAGACCCTTTTAGGAGAGTCAGAAAGGTCAAACTATTTTCATTTAGAACACTAAAATGTTCCTGGAATTTTCCACTGTGTCAATATTTGCACCAATGGTGTAAAGTACCTGAGCACAAATCAAGGCAGCGGTAGTGGTGGTCACTATGCTAGTGGTCACTGTCTTCTCCTCCACACACACACACACACACAGAGGGGAAAAAATTAGTTCCTCTTAAGAATATCCCTTAAATTAGGAGTTTGGGATTAAAATATACACACTACCATATATAAAATAGATAGCCAACAAGGACCTACTGTATAGCACAGGGAACTATACTCAATATCTTGTAATAACCTATAATGGAAGAGAATTTTAAAAAGTATATAAATATATATATATGTGTGTATATATAGATATACATATATACATATATATGTAACTGAATCACTTTGCTGTACACCTTAAACTAACACAACATTGTAAATCAACTATATTTCAATAAAAAATTAAAAATAATTCTTTTCGGAACAACAAAAAGAATATCCTTGATGAAGCAGTGAAAGTTATAAGCTTCATTAAATCTTGATTCCCGGGACCTGGCTTTCAATATTGTATGTGACAAATTGCGAAGTACGGTAAAACACTTCTGTTGCATTCTCAAGTATGACAGTTGTTCTGAGGAAAAGGACTCAAATTGTTTTAAGGAAAATGACTCAACGCAAATTGTTTGAGTTGCAAGTTGGATCAGCCACTTTTTTCCACTGAACATCTTTTTTATTTGAAAGAATGACTACCAAACAAACTATGATTATTTAGACTTGGATATTTGGCAGACATTTTCTTGAAAATGAACAAGATGAGCCCGTTACATTGAGGAAAACAACAGCAGTGTTTGCTGCCAAAGATAACATCTGAGCTTTCAAGGGAAAATTAGAATTTTGGGAAACTTGTATCCACTGCCATGAGCTTGAGAGCTTCTCAGTAAAGACTTTTCTGATGAGACAGGTGGTGCTATTAACAAATGAGATTTTGAAAGCACTGAACAATAAAATGTGTCAACATTTCAAAGATCTGCATAACTGTGTGAACAAGTATTTTCCAAATGACCATGGCCATGGTGTTACCAAATCACGCATGGGTAAATGATTTATTCAGAATGCAATACATAACAGCGGATTTTTAAAAACTTTTTATTTTGCAGTAATTTTAGATTTACAGAAAAGTTGCAAAGACAGTAGAGTCCCTGTATACCTTTTACTCAATTCCTCCCCCACTGATAACATCTTACTTTACCATGATATAGTCATCAAAACTAGAAACTGACATTGATATGGTAATATTCAGTAAATTCTAGATTTTATTTGGATTTCACCAGTTTTTCCATTAATGTTCTCTTTCTGTTCAAGTATCCAATCCAGAGTACCATATTGCATTTAGCTGTCATGTCTTCCCAGGTTCCTCTGTTCTGTGACAGATTCCCAGTCCCCCCTCGTTTTTCATGAGCTTGACCATCAAGTAGCACTGGTCAGGTACTCTGCAGAATGACCTCTTATCTGGATATGTCTTTCTCACGATTAGACTGGGATTTTGAGTTTTCTAGTTACATCACATCAGGGCTCACATGGCAGCCACGTGACATCACAGGCGATGTTCACCTTCACCACTCGGTTAAGGTAGAGTTTCCCAGGTTTCTTCTCCACTACAAAGTTACTAATTTTTCCCTTTCCCTCATTCTACTTTTTGGAAGCAAGTCACTAGGTCTAGCCCACCCCCAGGGAGGCGTGAGTGGTAGGAATTAAGCTCTACTTCCTGGAGTCAGAGGGTAGCTACATACATTATTCAGAATTCTTCTGTAAGGAAGATTCCAGACCAAAAGATTTTAATGTAACAGTGCACCAAAAGTCCACTGGCATAGTTTCAGATTCTATATTGCAACTAACCTTTAAGAAACTATCACTTGGGGAGTTTTGGTATATTATCAAGGAAGAACATACGCAATTATTCAAAAAGCCTATTAAAATACCCCTCCCTTTTCCAAATACATATTTGTGTGAGGCCAGATTTTCTTCACATACTTCAATTAAAACAGTATACAGCACAGACTGAATGCAGAAGAGAATCCAGCTGCCCTCCATTTAGCTAGATAATAAAGAGATACACATAAAGGGAAACAATGACACTATGTTTTGGAAAAAAGTTTTTAATAAAAATGTTGTTTATGTTAACATGTAATGGATTTATGATTGTCCCTCAAAAACGAATAAGTAAATGTTGAAAATTTCTCAGGTTTAATTTCAAATATAGTAAACATCAAAAAGATATAACCTACAAGGAAGAACACATGCTGTGAAGCTGACCAGTCCTGGATGTGAACTCCAGCACTGCCACTTGAGCCATCACCAGCAGTGTGATCGGGAGCAAACTACCTAACTTTTCCGAGCCTCGGTCTCCTCTAAACCCAGGCTCATTCATGATAGCCGCTGCCACACAGGATTATCGTGAGTGTCAGAGATAATGTTGGTACCTAGCAAAGACAGTGCCTGGGATCCACTGGGTGATCATTAAATGGTAGCTCCTATTAATTTCTTAATATTCCTCCTCAATTCTAAGGCACCATCAACTTATTGCCAGCTTAGTAAGAAAAAAAAAACCCTACTACACTAAATGTACACTGTGGTTCAAAGATGCATTTCAATTTCAGAAAGATCTTTTAAAATATTAAATTTATCTCAAACACCAATATTGGTTTTCCCAACCCAAGGCACGCAAGGCATCTGAAACTTATCCTTAGGTTAAGCCAAGGAGACATGATATCTGGAAATTTCATGATCAGTTAACACGTATATTATTTTTTTTAATGTCGGTGAGGTTTTTGGGTTTTTGCAGGGGGTGGGGGTGGAGTGAGGGGGTGTCCTTTAAATAAAGTTTACTTAAAACTTCAAACTGGGTGAGTTTGCTCAGACACAATCAGCCAGACAAACTAAAAATATCCTGAAGGCCAGGTCTGATCAAGTTCCCAGCACTTACTCAGAAACTGGCTTTGGTTCTGTAGAGCTTGTCCGCCCTTTTCCGCTCTGCCTCAGACCCCTTTACACGCAACAGTGTCTGGAGGCCTAGAAGTTTAGACAATTAGGCCTCCTAACAATTTGCATCCTTAGCAGGCTCACGCTCAAAGAATGAAAATGTTTTGAGCAAATGAGACTAGGAGGGAAACTTATCAGCAATAGATATAAACAGGGCATCAGCTCAAGTCATTCTAGTCTAGTCAATTCGGTCCGGTCAGTTTCTCACATCTGCTTTCCCAAGGACCCAAACATAAGCAGTTAAAAATTCTTGGTGAATGCTGTCTGTCGAAAGTTAAATTCTTTTGCTATTCCCAGCTTGTGATCATTTAAAAGGAATTTTCCAAAGCAAGGTCTAATATTAGACTCAAAATGAAGTTTCCATTCCACTGAGGCGCTATTCTCACCAAAGTAACTACCGCATAATCAGATTGTCTTGGAGCAATTCGTTTAAATGCAGATGGACATACTTGAAATACCAGCTCAGCAGCACCAACAGATCTGACTGGAAAGAGCCTTACTCTCGGAGAAATTATTCATGTAAGGTAGGCTTCTGAGATTGAAAATTATTGAGTTTTCTTCCAAGCTCACTTGTTCCCTTTCACACCCCCACCTCCAATGTTGAAACTTCTTCATCTGCCCCAGAGCCACATATTTTTAGCTTTGGAATTCCTGGTGAGTCTTGTTTTTTGAACCTTCTTCCCACTAAGCAGTACAAAAAAAAAAAAATGATACCCCTCTTCCCTAATCATGCTTTTGGAGGACAACGATACAAGGTACCTCTTCCCCCACTTAACCATTCGCTGCAGGGAGTTCAGTCTTTGGCCTCATCCATGGAACAATCAAAAAGAAAATGTAAACCTGTCAATACAGAAATTTTAAAAACTGAGCTCAAATAGCATCCTTTTGAACCTGAGTGTTGGAGGCATTAAGCCAGGATTGAAAGCAGCAAAGCAATTTTGGGGAAACTAGTAAAAGGCATTTATAAACCAAAAACTAGAATTTTTTTTGGATTCTTAACCTCTAAAGAATGAAAACACAGCAATCAGCACAATATGTAATTATAGGCATTAAGTAGCACTAAAACTTTCAAACACACATGGATTAAATAAACTTGATTAACTATATACAGAATAAAGCAAGACATTAGGGCTTGGAGACAGCCCTTTTTTGCTAGCTATAAGAGGTCCTGCAGTATTCATGTCATTTCCAACTGCCCTGAACTTTATACCCACAGCCTCTCTTCACGTAGTCTGGTCCTAGATCGCTAAGGGATCACTAAGTCAGACCTAAGAGAATCTATGCAGGCCTCTTTTCAGAGTACAGGGCTCTATCAGTATATTTCTATTCAAATTCAGTATCATAAGCAAGTTATTATGCAATAATCACCTAGATTTTAACTGCTACGTGCTCAAAACAGGGCACTTGCACAGATGAAATTACAAGAACATGTCTTCATTGTGAGGTATGCTAAGTAAAATCATCCACACACGTAAAACTGGGATCGAATTTCTGCCTCTGCCTGCTTTCACTGCTCCCTAAATCAAAGTATTGCCTATTCTCTCTGGAGAATCAGCCCAGAATGGTAGCAGGTTGCCACGCTCCCATTTTTTAACCTTACCACGACGCTAGGCTCGAATTCTGAATGACAGATACCATTTGTATTTTGATAGAAATAATTAACTAGATAGTGATTAAGCTGGCAAAGGGTACCTTAGCTGCCTGATGAAAATATGGACTCGCTGGCTATCATACAAGTGTGATGTCAATCAAGTGAAATAGAACAGTAGACAGAGTAACTGAAATAGCTAAGGAAGAAAGCCAAGAGGGTAGATGAAGTAGAATGGAATTAGGAAGAACTCGACACAGCTGCACTAATAACAAGTGACAGGCGGTGGTCCAAGAGACCTAACAATGCAAGCGCAAGGCAGACAGAGTCTTAAATGCTACTCGAACAGCAGGAGGAAAACAAACAGAAGATTCAGCCATGAGAAACTAAAGCCAAACGTCTTATATCTGCCATGGCTGCCGTGTCACACCACTGTAGGGGCACAGAATGTAAGGCCTAATGGTTCCCCTGAGGTTGTGCAGTGTCGTGGCCCCTCACTTAAAGAAGGGTAGGGCAAATGAAGCATCTGATATGCCTTTGTTTTTAAACATTTCCCAGTTTATCTAACATAAGAATTATAGTAACTCAATAAGTAAGAATTAATAGGGGCTTCCCTGGTGGTGCAGTGGTTGAGAGTCCGCCTGCCGATGCAGGGGACACGGGTTCGTGCCCCGGTCCGGGAAGATCCCACGTGTCGCGGAGCGGCTGGGCCCGTGAGCCATGGCCGCTGAGCCTGCGCTCCGCAACGGGAGAGGCCACAACAGTGAGAGGCCCGCGTACCGCAAAAAAAAAAAAAAAAAAAAAGAATTAATAAAGTTCCTTAGAGTGAGTTCTATGACGGGTCCCCAACCCCCGGGCCGCGGACAGGTACCGGGCCGCATGGCAGGAGGTGAGTGGAGAGCGAACAAAACTTCATCTGCCACTCCCCATCACTCGCATTACCGCCTGAACCATCCCCCCATCCCGCACCCCCGTCCGTGGAAAAACTGTCTTCCACGGAACCGGTCCCTGATGCCAAAAAGGTTGGGGACCGCTGTTCTATGGAACTAGTGATAAAAGAATGAAATGCTCTGTAAATCAGAATTCAGGGCCCCCATCACTAAAACAAAACGGGATGGAGGATAGATTTGAATGGCCATACTTAAGATCTCCCAAGGAAACCAGTTTGCACATTAGTCATCAAGGAAGTCAATACACTTTAAATAGCATTAGAGTTAGATTTAGTCTGACTTACAAAAAGTGAACAAACTGATCAATGAGCTAATGTTTATGAACATAATTTATAATCCAGAAAATACAATGCTACGTATGTATCAATGAACTATAGTCACACAAATCCATTCATTCACTCAGTAAACATTTACTGAATGCCTACTACCTGCCAGGCTCATACCTCAGGGAACAAAACAAAGCTCTGGCTTTCAAGGAACATTCTAGCAGGGGAGACAGACACTAAGGGAAAGAGATAGTATGAAAGCATGTCAGATTGTATAAAATGTGCTGTGGAGAACAAAAAAGCAGGGGCCGAATTATTTAATTTAGGCTGGCCAAGGGAAAGGAGACATTTGAGCAACGCTGAATGTCATTAAACAGCCAAATGAAGTAAGTAAGGGGCTGGGGAAGATGTTTCAGGTGGAGGGAACAACGGAGCGCTGAAGAGGGGAGGCCTGGCATGCTTGAGGAAAAGCAAGGACGCTGGTGTGGCTGGAACAGAGTGAGCAGGAGAGGAAGAATCAAAGATGGGGGTGGGGGCGGGCAGCAGGGGTGGTGGGCAGTGGGCAGATCATGTCACCATCACAAAGACTTTAGCTTTTACTCGGAGATGGGAAGTCCCTGGAGGGTTCTGAGCTGAAGAGTGACTTGATCTGTATTGTTTTGAAAGGATCACTGGCTGCTGTAGTGAGAAAAGTCTTGGCAGCTGGTGGGAGAAAGATGCAGCGGGAAAGGCAGAGCCGGGAAAAAGGAAACCCAATCAAGAAGTTATTTCATGACTTTTTTTTTTCTTAAATTCCATATATATGTGTTAGCATACGGTATTTGTCTCTCTCTTTCTGACTTCACTCTGTATGACAGACTCTAGGTCTATCCACCTCATTACAAATAGCTCAATTTCGTTTCTTTTTATGGCTGAGTAATATTCCATTGTATATATGTGCCACATCGTCTTTATCCATTCATCCGATGATGGGCACTTAGGTTGCTTCCATGTCCTGGCTATTGTAAATAGAGCTGCAATGAACATTTTGGTACATGACTCTTTTTGAATTATAACTGATTCACTTTGTTATAACACAGAAACTAACACACCATTGTAAAGCAATTATACAGAAGGGAGGGAGGGAGGAAGGGAGGGAGGGAGGGAGGGAGGGAGGGAGGGAGGGAGGGAGGGAGGGAGGGAGGAAGGGAGGAAGGGAGGAAGGGAGGAAGGGAGGAAGGGAGGAAGGGAGGAAGGAAGCAAGGAAGGAAGGAAGCAAGGAAGGAAGGAAGCAAGGAAGGAAGGAAGGAAAGTTATTTCAGCAATCCCAGTGAGAGGAGATAGTGACCGGAACCAGATGTTAACAGTGGAGGGGATGAGAAGTGCTTAGATTCCAGGTATATATTTTAGAAGGAGCCAACAGGTTTTGTTGATGGACTGAATGTAGGCGGGAGAGAAGGAGACAAGCCAAGGCTGACTCTAAGGTTTTGGGGCCTGAGCCATGGAAAGGATAGAGTTGCCAAGAAGGACTGTGGAAGGTACACATCTGGAAGGAAAAAATCAATTCAGTTTTAGACAGGTTAAGTTCAAGATGCCTACTAGACATCCTAGTGGAAATGTCAAACAGGCAGTTACATACCTACGTCAGAACTCGAGAAAGAGAGCGAGCGAGACATGTGGGTTACAGATGAAGAGCGAGAACCCCCAGAGAAGAGAGGCTAGTGAAGCCAGACACTGGAGGAGATTACCGAGAGAGAGGGTGTGGGCAGAGAAAAGATCCCAGCACTGAGCCTGGGGCAGGCCAATGTCTCATAGGGCAGGAAGTGGAGATACAGCCAAAAAGGAGATTGAGAAGGAGGGGCCGGTGGAGTGAGCAGAGAATAGAGAGAACAGTGTTTTGGAAGCCAAACTTTTTAAAAACCACTTCAAGAAGCAGAAAAGAGTCAAAAGTATATGTGGTCAAAAGGTTGTGAAAAATGATTTTGGTGACAAAAGATGCTCAAGATAAGAAAGGTCATAGATGAAGAATCCAAAGATTATCATCTCAGTGCCATCCACTGTGATTTCCAGAACAGCCCTTCCTACTTCTAACAGGGACACACACTGGCCTGCTTCTGCCAGGGAGCCTTCACCGGAGAGAAAAAGGCCTGTGTCTTTAGACAGAGTCTGGTTTGTCCTCCCCCAAATAACACCTCTTTTGAATACCCACTTCTGGAAATGATGCCATTAGATCTCCAATCACCCAGGCTTTAAACTCTAAATCACCTTTGCCTCTTCTCTCCATTTCTCCCCACCTTTTTTTTTTTTCCCTTTTTAACGAACAGTGAATGAATGGATGGATACCTACATGCAATAATGTGTATAAAATGCATGGTTCAGGGACCTCCCTGGTGGTCCAGCGGTTAAGACTCCACGCTTCCAATGCAGGGGGTGTGGGTTTGATCCCTGGTCAGGGAGCTAAGATCCCACATGCCTTTCGGCCAAAAAACCAAAACATAAAACAGAAACCAAATTGTAACAAATTCAATGAAGACTTTTAAAAAAATTGGTCCACATCAAAAAAAAAAGAAAATGCATAGTTCAAGGAGTAGTTACAGAACTACCACCCAGGAGGGACTAGAGGGGACTTCAGGGGTATGGGAGGCAGGGGCAGGAAGGTGCCAGGGCACGACAGGAGAAGCAGCTAAGTCGGATAAGCAGACGTAAGCAGGTTCCGAGGGGAATACAGGCCTGCCTGTGGCCTCCCAGGTAGGACCTGTCAGCAACCCCTTCTGTGTTAATAGCAGGTCCCCATAAAATAGATGACCTGGTGGTCCAGCAGCACACTATCTCATGATGACTCAGTGGCAATACAACCTCAGAAAAGGGGAAGCAATGCTCCTACTACATTTAGCCATATGTGGAATAGTGTGTTCAGGTCTGGGTCTTGCATTTTGTAAGAGGCAAACTGAGGCGAGAGCTACCAAGATCTCATAAGATGTATACGCAGTGGCACATGAGGAGGAAATGAAGGCCAGAGACATTGAGCTAGACGAGAAACCTGGGCAGGGATGAGGCAGGACGGCAGCCTTCAAATCTCTGAAACGGAAGTAACCATTTGGTTCTTGTGGCCCCTCCTCAGCTGACAACACTGCCCGTGTACTCGAACCTCATTTACCACCAGGTTAGTTGTTTCCCTGCTTAGATCATAAACTCCTTGATCACAGGGACCTCTGTGTTATTCATCTTTGTCTTACTCTTCATCCGCAGGCCCCACCAAGCCTAGCATAATAACCTAACACTCCTACATACACAAAGGTAATACTTACTAAACCGCAACACAATCATATCGTCCTATTACTCAAAAAGTGCTCCTTTCCCATCCACAGCTAAATTTAAAAGAAAACGTCTTCGAGTGGGGTTCAAAGGCCATCATACTCCTCTTACGCTCTCATTGTCCCGGCCAATCAAATGACTTGATTTCGTCCAATCATAACCTCCATGGTTTTCCTCATCCCCACAGAAGAGGTAAGAAGGAGCCTCTCCTCAGGGGAAGTGATCAGCGATCACAGGAGCCCGACTCCTGCACACACAGCCCTAACACGGGGAGTGCCTGGGTCTCTATACCCACATCACTCTTAACAGTAGATAGGTCCTTACCCTATCCATCGCCCTCTCAGTTCAACAGGTGCAAAATCAAAAGAAAAAGAAACCCTGAATAACAAGCTATAATACACAAAAGCAGCTATTTTCTCACAGATTTCTGTAATGAATACATGGATGAATTCTTACACATGTCTTGCAGATCCTCTACTGACTCATACGGTGATAGATCTAGTATTATGACATGAGTACAATGGTAAAGTTTGCTTAAGGAGAAGCAACACGATTTCATTCAGGGAGCTATCACCTTGCTATTTCTGTCCTGTTTAAAGCTAAAAAAAAAAAAAACCCCACAACCTTCATGTTTTTTAAGTACTTATTTTACCTCACCATCCCAGCCACAGCTAAGTGCATTTTTTCCAACTGAATTTTCCCACCATAAAATACACCAGAAAAATGTGACACAGATCTTAAAATAGTCCTGTATAAATAATCCAGGAGTATATCTATAGAAGCACTTGCTGTATATAGAAATACACGGGTTTTAAGTGATGATAACTGTTGCTATTCCAGGAGACAAAAGCCCTCTTTTATCAGAAGTTTTACTACTTCTAAAAATTCCAGTGGCCACCAGCTAAGTGGCTGACCAAGATCTCCCTAGCAGGACAGCCTCTCAGCTCCAGGTATGTGGGGTTCCTCAGCCATCGACACTCCCAGTTAGGTCACATCTGCCAGGAGGTTTACTAGGGTGGAATATGGAGTCATGGTTTCCTAAAAAATAATCTAATTTTGGGGGGTGAGGGTAGGAGTTTTTGATGCAGACAGTATTTCTTAATAGGGCCGTTTCCTGGGTAGAACCCAAATTTATCTACTAATTTAGATTATAACCGCTTTCAGGGAAATTCGTTGACCAAGCTCTGAAAGTAAGAAGGGCAATCACTCACGGAGGCGCTCAGCCTCTAAGGGACTTAAAAAAAAACAGAAGCAAAGCCTATGCCTTCCCTGAAGGTTGACTACAGAGACCTGGGCACAGAGCAGGGAGCCCCCAGGAGTAAGAGCACCTAGGTTGAGTTTACCAGGGCCCAGCCTCAATGCTGCTCCCTGGAGGTTACCTCTCTGATTGTCCCAGGCTTCCTTCTATTTGCTATAAATACCTGTTTCTTAACATTTAAACTAAGTTTGGTCCCACCTGCCCATTCTTAACTGTAGTTTCTTATTCTGTATCCCTAAAATAGAAATACCTGAGGGACTTCCTTGGTGGTCCAGTGGCTAAGACGCCGTGCTCCCAATGCAGGGGGCCCGGGTTCGATCCCTGGTCAGGGAACCAGATCCCGAATGCCGCAACTAAAAAAAAAAAAAGATCCCGCACGAAGCAACGAAGATCCCGCGTGCCGCAACTAAGACCTGGCGCAGCCAAATAAATAAATAAATATTTAAAAAAAAATACCTGAAAGAGAAAAACATTAGGTTGAACATATCTTTTAAGACAATCAATGTTTAAAAAAGAATTATGTTTGTAGATATCTTTAGAATGTTACTATTATTTTTGACTGGTTGAATTTCACTTCTCCATAAATATCTCTGATGCAGTAAGATTAGAAACATACACTGAGAAAATCCAATCCACGTGGTTCTCAGATTTTGACAGCTGTATCCATGGAGATTTGGGGAAGGTGTGGCTGCCTTCAAGGACATCAGCATTTACATCTGGAAAAGTTCCTGAAATACATGAAAACTACAGATAGCTGCCCGGCACCTCAGAGGCATGCAAATATTCACTCAAGGAGCAAATCCACACACCTATCTGAATCCTTCGAAAGTAGTTTTACCTTCAATCTATACAACTTTCCAGGCTAAAATAGTATTTGTCCTACAGCTAACTACCTCCTGCGCATTTCTAGAGGTTTCCTCTAGACTTATGTTTTAGGTTATGTCTGGCCTTATTTTTTGAGGTAGTAAATCACATCTTTTCTCGGTCATCATTATTACAGAGTGAAGACTCCATCTTTTTACAGTATGCTCAATATTTCACCTAAGAATTTAAGCTTCTATGTTGTGTTTAATATAAAAATGTTTTGTAAAAAATCATCTATCACCTACAATTTCCCCATCAGGCATACTTTCATCCACTCAAATATATATTGAGTATGTAGTTTATTCGAGCATAGGGCTAAGTACATATACATGTCTACCTCCTTAAGAAAACATGACTATTTTTAAAAGACAGATTAGAAAAAGATTAATCATATTATAAAAGGACTGCCTTATAAAATGGATCATTTTTAATAGAATTTTATTTTGAAATAACTGCATTCTTATGCCATTGCAAGAAATAACAGAAAGGTCTCATGATGTGTGTTCACCCAAGATCCCACATACTTTTGGGAGCATGTTGCAAAACCAGACTGTGTGACAGTACACCTCAACCAGTATGCTGACATCAACACAGTAACGTACAGAACATTTCCATCACCGCAAGGACTCCCCTCCCGTTGCCCTTTTACAGTCACACTCCCTTCCCTTTCCAACCCCCAGAACAAACCATGTTAATAGCTTCTCTGGTAAAGTAAGTGCTTAGTTTTCCACTGACAGTGGCTCTTAACCTTTAGCTTTTAAGTGTAAACAAATATTTAAAAACTCACAAAATGGTGATCAGTAGGAAAACATTTTTCAGTCAACAAAAACCTGTTTTACATGCAACTTCTGAAAACTCAAGAGTGGGCTTCAGTCCTCACAAGATTAACTAACCAGGCTCCCCTGGTTGAGGCACACAGCAGGCAGTTCTACAACTGTGAATGCTCAGATGGGACTGCTGATAAAAAGCAGCAGAGATACCAGCCCTGATTTAATAAATGTCTGCAGAAGCACCTCTGTGGCAGTATTTTCCAGGCAGCTCCTCTGGCTTCTCTGAATGTGATGGATTTTTGATGTGTCAACTTGGATAGGTAACAGCCCTCAGTAATTCAATTAAACGTGAATCTAGGTGCTGCTGGGATAGGATTTTGCAGATGTAGTTAAAGTCCCTAATGGGTCGACTTTAAGGGTAGCTATCCTGCTACCCTTAAAGCAGATTGGGACGGGCTCAATCTACTGAAGGCCTTAAAAGCAGGGTGAAGGCTTTCAGAGAGAGAGAGATGACCTTCCACCTGTCGAAAGCTGCTGCAGACCACACCTGTGGGGTTTCCACCTGCTCATGACCTTCCCTCCCTCATGGCCTGCCCTACCAACTCTGTACTTTCTCTTAGACAGCCTCTGCAATTACATAGGCTTGCCCCTTTTAAGAAAATTCCTTAATGAATGCGGTATCTGTCTTCTACTGGTTCTGCTTGTTGAACCATGACTGACCTACTCAGGATCCACACCACAAAGGGATTTAGAAGGCAGATACCAAAGGAAAACTAGGATTAGGGAATTCCCTGGCAGTCCAGTGGTTGGGACTCTACACTTTCACTGCCGAGGGCGCAGATTCAATCTCTGGTTGGGGAACTAAGTCCCTCAAGCCACATGGAGTGGCCAAAAAGAAAAACCAGGATTAGACTAGGATTAGACTAGGTAATATTTCCCAAACCCAAGACGGTGGGTGACTGATTGTCTAGGAAGACAAACTAATATTATGTAGTAATATATGCACTAAATGCCAGAGAGACCTGCTGAATGAACTTCCGGGTAGAAATAGCAAGGAAACTAAATTTTCAGAACAAAAAATTAACCTAGACTAAACTGTGATTGTATTTAAAGACAAGAAGCCAAATCATTTACTTATTAAACCATCCATGTGGATTATCCTATTAAGGACAGCCCTGTGGTCCTCCCACCTAACTCAGGATTCCAGGCCACAAATAATAGATGGCCTCACATTCCCACACCACCACCAGCTGTTCATTCTCTTTTGCTTGTTCTTCAGTCTTGCTGCCAGATACGTTAGCCAGAAACCCAAAGTGAGGCAATTAATAGAAGATTCCAGTCACTATGTGACTTGCTTAATGGCCTGTCCAAATGATTTGTGAGAAAAATCTTATGAACCAACAGGATAGAAACTGAAGAGTTTTTTCCATCATTCTCCTCTCCCAGAGTATTTAAAGACTTGGATTTTCCCATCTTTTGGGGAAATATTTTCTTATAAATAGTGAGGCATGCCGGGCATCTCCACTTCATCTTTTTTCGTGGTCTGTACCACTCACTGTACACTCACTGGAATGTTTTCCTAGTAAATGATCAGCAATGGAAAACGTGGCTAAGACAAAGGATGGCTTTCAGGCTGAGATGATGGGAACCTTCCCATCTTTCCCAAGAGATAAGTAGTTCTATAAAACTGCGGGGCTTATTTCAGAACCAATGAGTCTATTTCTGTCTTTCCTTTAGACTTGTAGCTTTCGTAAGGATGATAAATAAGGACTGACCATCTTAGTGAGGTAACAGCCCAAAATATTAGTAATTGCCCAACAGACCCAGTAACAGGAGATTCAAAAAAGGGAAATATACTTCCACTGCTAAGGTAAGGCCAACTGTCTGTGTTTTAATTTTATGATTTGCTCTTCTGTTCCTTCCTTGGGTCTTAGTCTTTGGATCAGTAACATTTAGAACTTTGTTTTGCAGTCCAAAACTCTTAACATCAACTGAACTAATTTCTTGGATGATTTCTACAACACAAGGAGGCAAGATCGGTAATTAGACAAAGCAGACATGAAAACATGGTTCTCTTGTGATATAGTGAATAAAAATTACCTAAGTCCATGGATATCGTAGCAGAAAGTTCTAAAAACTCAGAAGAAAAGGGCTACAGTTCTTAGCAGGAGAGACAGCGAGGAGTTGTCAGGAAAGCTGCAGGTTACTTTGAGACAGTCGTCCCAAATGCATTAGAGAAACTGTAAAAATCTGCCACAGAAGGAACGATGATCCATAGTCAGAAAAGTTACTGCAGCTTAAACAGGAAACCCTTCTTGTTCAGGACTGTCATAGCCACAGTTTGCAAAAAGTGCAGCTATCGATTAATGCAATGTAGTGTCAATTAGATGTACACTCCTGAGGTCTTTTATCTGTTGTAGCTTTTTCTTTTTCTTTTTCTTTTCATTACATCAGGTATATTGCCCTGTAAATTGTGGTAGTGGTACCAGGAATAAAAAATTAAGGAATTTTTCACTTTTCAAAAAAAAAAAATTACCTAAGTCCAGATGACGTGCCAAAAAACACTACAGACGAAACCACCCCTTACAACATTTGCTTTAGGAGCAGGCATTTTAAGGAGAGAGGTGAGGTCATCTCTTCTTTTAAAACCTGCTTAAAGGGAAAACTAAAGGCTGGTTTTATTAAGGAAAACCTTATCCCCTTTTCTTACTAAAGTCTCCTCTTTTCAGAAGTCCTTCCTGATGACCTCGAGTTGTAATGAGGAAATGGAATTGCTATTTTAAATTATTATACAGTTAATATAAGTTAATAGTTATGTATTATCATATAGTTAATAATCACATGATATGAGGGGAAAGGGCTATCAAAATATCACTGAGTCCTGGAGTTGCAGGGGAAAATGAAAAGTCATCTAGTTCAAATTCTCATCCAGTGCATTAATCCCATCTGCAAATTTTAAGCAAATAATAAACTTGAAAAAATATAAAGGGAGCAAAAATAATGAGTATTTTTCTTGCTGACCTGAGATAATAGAAGTTCTAGCATTTTACTCTTCTTTTTCCTGTCCCTAGAAACCTCAAGCACTTCGTCACCACAGAAGAGAAAAAAATGATATATCAGGGCTTCCCTGGTGGTGCAGTGGTTGAGAGTCCACCTGCCAATGCAGGGGACACGGGTTCGTGCCCCAGTCCGGGAAGATCCCACATGCCACGGAGTGGCTGGGCCTGTGAGCCATGGCCACTGAGCCTATGCGTCCGGAGCCTGTGCTCCACAACGGGAGAGTCCACAACAGTGAGAGGCCCGCGTACCGCAAAAAAAAAAAAAAAAAAGATACATCAGATGACTTTAAAAACCAAACATTTTCTGTTTAAAATTCCTTCTCGCCACTCCCATTATCTATCTTTCCTCCCAGTATCTCTTAAAAATGTGTCAGAGACAAAAGAAAGAAGTTTTTGTATTTCTTTTTTTTAATTAATTAATTTGGCTGTGCCTGGTCTTAGTTGCAGCATGCGTGATCTTCGATCTTCATTGTGGCATGTGGAATCTTTAGTTGCGGCATGAGGGAGCTTTAGTTGCAGCATGCTAACTCTTAGTTGCAGCATATGGGATCTAGTTCCCTGACCAGGGATCAAACCTGGGCCCCCTGCATTGGGAGCACAGAGTTTTAACCACTGGACCACCGGGGAGGTCCCAGGTTTTTGTATTTCTATAAGGAAAAACATCCATCAATAGAGAAGCCTGGTTAAATATGTTCTTGTAAATCCATACAATGGAATACTATGCAGCCATTAAAACAGGATCAAAGTAGATCTCCCTAAATTGTTATGAAAAGTTACCCAAAATAGATTAAGGAAAAAAAAACTGGAATATTTTACATAGTATGATCCTATTTGTATAAATTGTATATGTATAGGAAAATTCTGGCAAGCAATAGTTGGTTAGCAGATGTTTGGTCCCATCCAAAATGTCCGTAAGATATCCTTGATATTCAGTCTTGTCCAAAACCATTTGGCATGGACCAAATATGCTCAGGACGTTTTGGACAGGACCAAACGTCCTACAGGGGAAACAGTTAACAGTAGCATGTTGACTGAAATTTGTAACCATCAAAAGTTTGTGTCCTACAAACAATAATTCTGATAAAGTCTATTTTGTGTGATTGTCATCAAAAAGTAAAAAAGAATGGAGATTTATAACCACATGCACTACATTACTGTACATAATTCTAACGAGAGAATGTTTGACTAGGAATGAATGAGAACAGAATCCTCTGTCAACATTAGATGCCTCCTAAGCACCACTTCAAAATCCTCTCGGTCCCATTGCTTACCCCTTTCACCCCTTCCACCGCCGCAGCGACCAGTTCCACACAGGCTCAGATCGGCTTCATGCCCGTGTGACCAGTGCAAACAGACATCATCTCAGATACAGCTCACGGCATCTCTCACTTCTGCCTTGGGACTTCTCCTAAACGGAGAAGGAAATAATGCCCATGGGAAAATACGTCCCCTTCTGTATTCAAGCACCATTCTGAGAGCATCTCACAAGGCTCCTTTAAAAGTCCTAGGTAGGGGACTTCCCTGGTGGTCCAGTGGCTAAGACTCCATACTCCCAATGCAGGGAGCCAGGGTTTGATCCCAGGTCAGGGAACCAGATCCCACATGCCGCAAGTAAGAGTTCACATGCCGCAACTAAAGATCCCGTGTGCTGCAACTAAAGATCCTGCATGCCACAACTAAAAGATCCCGTGTGCCACAACTAAAA
This sequence comes from Phocoena phocoena, assembly GCF_963924675.1. Taxonomy (NCBI): domain Eukaryota; kingdom Metazoa; phylum Chordata; class Mammalia; order Artiodactyla; family Phocoenidae; genus Phocoena; species Phocoena phocoena. Next base: position 25,667,524 of record NC_089234.1, read on the forward strand.
GATCCCGAGTGCAACAACTAAGACCCGGCGCAGCCAAATAAATACATAAATATTTTCAAAAATAGAAGTCCTAGGTAGGAAAGAACACCTGTTGCCTATAGCCGAAGTTAACACACTATCACATCCTTGAATTTTCTTCCCTTCCTTCCCATTTCACTTCCCTTGTCCTGAACTCCTGCTCCCTGGGATCCTATTCCAAATAAACGTCCCAGCACGCAAGCCTTTGTAGCAGGCCAATGTTCAGGCTAAGACGCCATCAGAAGTTTTTCTACTGACCAGTTTCTGGCTTTGTACATTTCATCCCCTTCTGTTTCCATGATACCAATGTGTCTTAACACCTCTGGCACTGGTATCTTGATACAATGCTAGTTTTGTACCTTTGTGTCAAAATACCAGGTGAGCTGGCACCATGCAGGAGTATTTCTCGAGGTCATTCCTACACTGGGATGGCTAGCAATAACTATACCTTGAAGTGACTGCAAACCCAAACTAAATGTATCCCCAGCTCAACTTCCCTGCAGCTAGATTCCAAAAAACACCTGGGACCATTCCAACATTAGAGACAAAGAGTGAACGAGGGTAATTAAAAATGCCAAGAGAGAAATTTTGATCAATTGTAGTTAAAATATCTGGATTTTGCAAATTTTACAAAAACACATGACCATGTAAACACATCTGGCTAGGGCCCATGCATGTGAGAAGCATTTAAGTTTAAGGTTAGTTAGCTTTATGGTAAATCCGCTTTTCACTACATATTAATCAAGTAAATGTAACAAAAGTAGACAGAACACAAAGACTGAAAAGGATCAAATCTATATACTACCACCATCCCCAGTCTAATCTTCTCTCCTAAACTTCAGAGATAAAAATATTCCAATTGCCTACTTGATCCTCTTCACTTGTCCTATGAGCATCTCAAGTTCAACACGCCGCAAACTAAATCTATCATCTTCTTTACCAAACTTGTTCCTTCACTTCTATTCCTCTTTCTGACTAATGGTACCAGAATATATCAAGTGTGAAACTGTGGGAGTCATCTTAGATTCCTCCTTTTTCTCTAGTTTCATCCTGCTACGGCAAACTGGTTATACACTGTGTTAAGCTGTTGAGTTGTAAATTTAAGACCACCTCCTAAATATCTATTGGATCGCTCCCATATTCCGAGGCATCCCCAACACCAGCTCGCCTTAGTTACAGGCCCTCAACATTTCTCTTCTGGACTTCCCTGGTAGCGCAGTGGTTGAGAATCAGCATGCCAGTGCAGGGGACACGGGTTCCAGCCCTGGTCCGGGAAGATCCCACATGCCGTGGAGCAACTAAGCCCGTGCACCACAACTACTGAGCCTGCGCTCTAGAGCCCGCGAGCCACAACTACTGAAGCCCTTGCGCCTAGAGCCCGTGCTCCGCAACAAGAGAAGCCACCGCAATGAGAAGCCCGTGCACCACAATAAAGAGCAGCCCCTGCTCACCGCAACTGGAGAAAGCCCACACGCAGCAACGAAGACCCAACACGGCCAAAAATAAAAAATGTAAGTAAATAAATTTATACAAAAATATATATATATATTTCTCTTCTGAACTGCAATAACCTTCTAACTTCTCTAACTTTAATGTAATCTCCCAAAGCCACCTCCCTGATGCCATAGTAATCTTTCTTAAAAGCAAATCTGAATGTGTTATTCTACTGCTTAAAATTCTTTAATGGCTTCCCATTGCATTTGGGATAGTTGAAACACTTCAGTATGGCCTACAAAGCTATCATGACATGATCCCTAGCTCTTTCTCTAGCCTCATCTCCTACATCTTTGGTCATTCAACATCAGAGAACACTTTCTGTCACTCTCCTGTGCCATTTTACGGTTCCCTCTGACAAGAACACCTTCCTCCCCTTGGCTCCTTTACTCTGATTCTCCTTCAAGGACACAATTCAACTGTCGACTCATCCTTGAAGTCTTCCTAACCTCACCTATGCCAATTGGGTTTGACGTCCTGTCTCAGCACTTCCATAGAGCCTTCATTAGCTCCACCAGACGATTTATTATCGTGTATTGTAATATTCTCTCTCCTGTACTATATTGTGAGATTCTTGAAGGCAAGAGTTCTCCTTTATACCTAAAGCCTCATAAGCTAGCACGGTGCCAGGTATATAATTCTGTCAATAAATGCTGAATAAATAGCTCAAATTAATCATAAGAAAATGAGAAGGGGGATGAAGATTAGGGGAAAAAAAAACAGCATTATCTCTGCAAGCTCTTGTCATAAGAGGAGATTGTTTTTCTTCCTGGGACACAATGCAGTAAACGAGGCCAATCAGTGGCTGCCAGTTGATTGTAATTTTTAGCAACAGTTTCCCAGAAGAGTGACCAATTGTTCTTACCTAATCTAAGGCCTGGTACATAAAAGACTCTCATTTCCTATTTAATTTAATTTTACTGATTTTATTATTTCAGCTCCTACTGGCACCAAATTCTAGAAAAGTTACAATAGAGTTTGTCCCCAGATGAAGCCAGCTTGAAAAACAAGTACAAATCAAACCCTGTGCTCCTTCCTGTTGGGCTTGAGAATATCTTCAAAGAATTTTCATTGTCTTCTTAAATACACAACATGAATTCAGCCTGGAAACTGAGACTCAAATATTGAAATATCATGGTTTGTCAAGTTAAAAAAAAAAAAAGAGAGAGAGAAAGAAATGAACTTAGCTTAGTAAATGAATGAATGTTCAAAAGAAGCCAACGCTCATTTGCTTACACAAAGATTCTTCAAACACCTTTTGAGGTATCTGCCCCTCGGTCAAAATGACAACATGTCTTAAGCTTTCTGGGAGTAGGTACAACTGCCTGATAAGAACATCACCTTGGTTCCTGACAACATTCAGAAAAACCTAGGTCATCCTTGGTCACTAATCCCTCACCTAAAAAGTCAGTTTCAGAGCTCAAATATGTGTGCTGGGACCCCAGAGAATCATGTCAGTGACTAAGGGCTTAAACTAAAATTAGACAGATCCGGGTTTGGATCCTTTGGTTCTGCTACCCACTAGCTGTGTAACCAAAGACAAGTCAATTACCCCCTCTTGGCCTCTCACTTTAATCATCTGTGAAATAGAGATAAAAATCCCAAGTTTCCATGAAAATTGAATGAAAAAGTTTAGAATTTAACACAGTACCTGGCTCATAGCAAGTATGCAATAAACGATAATGATTATATTCTTGATGAATTTTCTCCTGGTTCTGGAAGCTAATGATCATCTCAAATGAAGATGTATAATACTATTAATATCTATAGAAACAGGAACTCGGGATCACTGGGAATATTCAGCTACAAGCTGCTTGTTCTAAAATAGAGGCTATGGGCTTCTATGAAAAGGGTAATTTACATCACCTGAGCGCTCCATCCTATGCAGGCTTGCTTTAAAGATCTTCAGCATAGCAACCCCACAAATTGTTCACTGTTTCTCAAAACCAAAACTTCGCAGCTAGGTGGATTCAAATGGGTTATGGAGATTGTCCTCCCTCCCCTCTCACCTCTAGAAGTAGTTGCTCCCGCTTACTGGATGAGGCAGTGGGGAGGGCGGCCCATGAAGGAAGCTTGTACAGCCACTGCCTTTGTCATATTTCCTCTGTGAAGAAACAGAAGACTTCAGTTCCTGGGATTGGTTAAGCTCTAGAATAGAGAACTAAGGAACTACTTTGTATTCTCCTAGAAATCTCATCTCTCTTTGTGCATAGCGCCATTGCAGCAGAACTGTTACACATTTTTGCATCTTGATCAGGAAACTGGAAATGATAAAAATGAACACAGGTAGCCTGCCATACACCATAAATTGAAGGAAGCTGGCACAGAGCAGAGAAAGACTCAAAGACTGAGGGAACGTGAAGAGGAAAAGCCAGTGAAAGAATAAATTATATACAACAGCCATGCCAACCCCGACGTTTGCAAAAACACTGACGATTACTACGTTTAAGATCAGAATTGACTTGAGGTCAATATGGTCTCCTCTGGTGCTGGTCATGGATTCATTCAATAAATATTCTTATTGAGCACTCACTACATGCTAGGCACTGTCCTAAGCATGAGGGATTAAAACACATACAAATAAGACTAGTCTTCACTGTCAAGGAACTAGGAACCTAGTGTGAAAGACAAGTATAACATCGTAGACTCTCTCAAGGGACCTCCATGTGGCAACTTGCTGGTTAACTGACACACTCAATCTCCCTGTGAAACACACCAACTGAGGCCCGCAGCACACTGAAAGCTTCCGGCTAGTAAAACTACTACTCTGCATACTGTACTCGCATAGAGTAAACAGAACATTTACTAAGAATTGGTTATTTTTGTTCCCAAACCTATTTATGACATCTGCACTTGATGCTGCAATTTAAATATTATAGAAACTCATGACAATGAAAAGAAATTCCTGTTTCTATGGAAACTATGAGGAATCCTCTGGAAAGAATCAGTAAAAGCCAAGTTGCTTTAAAAAACAAAAAACCCTCCAAACAAATGTATGGATACCAAGGGGGAAAGAGGGGGGGACAGGATGAATTGGGAGATTGGGATTGACATATATATGGTACTACGTATAAAACAGATAACAAATGAGAACCTACTGTACAGCACAGGGAACTCGGTGCTCTGTGGTGACCTAAATGGGAAGGAAATCCAAAAAAGAGGGGATATATCTATACATATGGCTGACTCACTTTGCTGTACAGCAGAAACTGACACAGCAGTGTAAAGCAACTATACTCCAATTAAAAAACAAACCAAAAAAACACCTCAAAAACTTATACTGAATTAGGAGTGGGCAAGGGAATCATGAAAAGTGAGGAAAAAAATCTTTAATGATTCTGCACTTTGTATTGTTTGTTCAAAAATCCTTTGTATGGTTTATTCCACTTAAAAAGAAAACTCAAATTTAGAGAATTGAGAGAAGATATAATATAGATGTTAGATGGTCTCCTTCAACCATTACAGGGAACACAAATCAGCCCACATTCAAAGAAAAAGCAATACTATTTTTCAGTGCCTGTTGAAAACTGATTCAGGCAAAGAACATAAGTGGCTGCTAAACATTAACGGAAAGGTTGATGGAGAAAATAATTTTCATGTGGTACCAAAGTATCACTCCATGAATTACCGTGATGATCCGTGGAAGGGGGGAAACATCTTTACAGTGGAGACGATTGATAGTTGCCACTTTAATCAAGTGATTCAACATTATTAACAGTGAACAACCAGACTGTGTGCCACCTGATGTGATGTGCTGTGAAGTACCGTTCACCCTCTATATTCTTGCCAAAAGTGTTTAATTAAGAATTTGGATCTAATTTCCAGTGTATAGGTAATACAGGAGATCAGAGAAATTAAATGATAATAATGAGAAAACAATCATAGAAACCCAAAATGTAGAATACTCTACCAAAGAACTAGCTTGGTTTCTTTAAAAAGTCAATACCATTATTGGGGCTTCCCTGGTGGCACAGTGGTTGAAAGTCCGCCTGCCGATGCAGGGGACACAGGTTCGTGCCCCGGTCCGGGAAGATCCCAAATGCCACGGAGCGGCTGGGCCCGTGAGCCATGGCCGCTGAGCCTGCGCATCCGGAGCCTGTGCTCCGCAACGGGAGAGGCCACAACAGTGAGAGGCCCGCGTACCGCAAAAAAATAAAAAGTCAATACCATTATTAATTCTGTTTGGTATCATTATGACACCAGTTTGGTTACATAAGAACATGTCTTTTTTTTTTTTTTTAATAGTTGAAAGGGGTAAAATGACACGTCTGAATTTGTTTTTAAAATAGAAGCAAAGAAAAAAGTGAAGCAAATATGGCAAAATGTTGATAATTATTGAACCAATGACTATATTGGGGTTAATTGCCTATTTTTACTACTTCTGTATATACGTTCGAAACATAAAGAGTAGAAAACACTCAACATCATGAAAAAACTGAGGGGGGGATTATTCTAGCTTAAAAGAGACATAACAACCAAATGCAATGCACAAACGTTGACTGAATCCATGTTAGAAAAAAACAATTCTAACTGACATTTGGGGAAAATAACAATTAGAAAATCCGAATATAGACTGGGTAGTAAATGATTTGGGGGAACAACGAATTTCTTAGTGATAACGGAATGAAGATGATGTACGAGAAGTAATGCTGAACATTTCAGGGTCAACTGTCATGATGTCGGCAATTTACTTTGAAATGGTTAAAAAAACATTAAGAACTATCAAATCTAGGAGATAGGTATATGAATATTCATTATACCAGTTTTTAACTTCTCTGTATTTTTGAACATTTTCATAATCAAAAGTTTTAAGTTTGTCAAAGGGTTGCAAATGCTTTTTTCAAAATAATATATTTAAGATATGTACATAATTTTTTAAATTCCACATTTCAGTTAACTTTGTTATTTAGTGAACCAACTAAAAGGTAAGAGGGGAGAGGATCCACACGTGGGGTGCTGATACATACATGTATAACAACCAGCTCTGGGGAAAACAGCCCTGGCATGTAGCATTCGCTAGTTTCCAGGGTATGAATATTCCTACCACAACTGATTCCAAATTACTAACATGATGTCACTGAACAAAGAGTTGGGAAGAGATGAGCACGATTGGTCTTTCCAGCCAGTAAGAGCCCAGTTCCAACACCACTGAATCCAGATCATAACAGAAGGATACCAGCCGTAACAGGAGAGAGGGAGAAGATGGTTTACAGAAAACAAAGCAGCAAGGTCATCAGCCCACAAGGGGCAAGGCGGGGGAGGAGACAGAGGTGTGAACACAGAAGACAACATATTAAATTATATACAAATAGCGTGATGCTTGGTATACAGTAATCACTAACTTACTAAGCACCTCCTACTATTATTATACTATTATTTTCTAACCTGATGCGTAATCTAAAAGGTCATCTCATCTTTTTAAGATGTCATATGGTGGTTGCTTCTAGGGAGGAGAACTGAATGGGTGGGCAACTTGTAGTCAGGAATGGGAGGAAGCTACTTTATTGCTTTGAGCCTTTTCAATTTTGAAAAATGTGAATGTATCACTTATTCAAAATATAAATGAAATTGAAATCGATAAATTTTAGGACATGGGCCTCTTGAAAGAGCTCTTCTCTCACCTTAAGTCCCTAGCCTGACATGCATGCAGTTATGCGTTCATCCCCATCATTCCTAATGTAAGAATTTAAAAATCAACAACCACAACCAATAAGAAAAGTTCCAAATCATCATGCCCAGCTGACATGGTAGAAACTGCAGTTTAACAGGTCTATTTATATGTGGAAAAGTTAGAATCTTGGCTGCCTCAGTACCCACGATAAGATTCACAGGAAATCTTCAATAACTCAGAATGCCACATTTCACTCCAAAATACATTCATTCAACAAATATTTACTGAGCGCCTTCTATGTCTTTGGGTCTGGGAACACACATGAATAGAACTCTCTCTCCAACTCTAAGGAGTTCTAACTTGGCTTTGCAGAGTTTCCTTTACTAGGAATTTATCTAATCTTGGGCAACTATCTTTAGGCCAAAATTACTATTTATATATATGAACAGTAGAAACAATTCTTACTTAAAGGAACCAATATTTTCTCATAAATTTGACGGAAAATACATTTTGTTACATGAATCCTGTCTTGAAACCATAAATTAGAGGTGTATTCTTCTAGGGGGAAAAGGCCGTAGAAAAAGGAGCACGTAAACATGATTCTTAGATGATTAGCAGTGGTGAGTCCAACTCTCTGTAGGACTCCATGCCTCCATGGGCAGGAGTCAAGTGAAGTAGCAGAAGTCAAGACGGAATTGCAATCCTAGGAGTAAAATAATCCCCCTGAAGGCCTCCTCCATCATCAAGGTCAAGTGGGAGCCCCAGAACTCTGTTTCTGGCAAAACCACTCCCCAGTCTCCCCTTCAATACCTGCAGCCTCTCCACCAATGTCTGTCTTGGGATCATTGACTAATTTCATCATGCCCTTTACGCCGCTCACAAGAAGCCCAGGACTCCAAGGCCATCCCTTATTTTTTGCCAGCCTCAAGGGGTTTCCTCTCACGCATGCACTCAACAGCACTCTGCGGAAGGCTCAGGAGATCTGTGGAGCTCTCTCTTCTTCGATATTCTCTGAATTCCAGTCTCTTTCACCTCCCTGAATTCTCAACTCCACCTCCTCAACTCAGGGAGACTGCCAGGTTCTGTTTAGGTTGCCCCTCCTTGTACCGCGACCTCCATCCAGGTAGAAAGCTGGGGCAATCATAAGGGCTTACCTTATCTCAAGGATCATTTTCCTGCACTGCCTGTCCAATGTCTGAAAACCACTATTTCAATATACTTTGTACAGCTTTCTGCTTGTTTAAGGAAGGAGGGTAAACCTGGTCCCTGTTACTCCACACAGGCACAAATGGAAGTCTCTTTTCCATTTAATGTTTATTTTCCATCCTAACTTAGTCACTTTCTTACATGGTCACTCCCTTGACCTTGTCATTCATAATTACTGCAATCCCTCATTATCTCAATTCTGAACGTCTACTCTCCAACCACCATCTCCTATTTTTTTTTTTTTTTAGGACACTCCTGCTAGTACCCCAATTCCAACAATCTTTTGCCTTACTTTCAATCCGTTGTTTCCACCACCCTTACTTGTCCTCTTTCCCCTCCTAATCTAGCTCTACTTCATTCCACTGTCAATCATTTTAATTAGACCCTCAACTCCCTGGCCCCTCTCCATTTTATTTGCTTGGCTAAACAACAACCCGGGTTAAATCCAACTCATTATCTAAGAAATAGTACGTATTTTATGTTTTAACTTATTTATTGTCTTCTATTCCACTAGAAGGACAGCTCTATGAAGGCAAGGATTCTCATTTTCTTCGTTTACTGCTGTATTCCCAAAGCTGAAAACGGTCCCCAATAAATGGATGATACTCAATTATTTCTTGACTGGTTTAAATAATAAAATCCAATCCTCAACATAAGTATTCAAATGAAAACACTAAAAGTGAAATGTATCATTGTTTCTAGAATATCAAACTGCTTCTTGCTGTAAGAGACATCATTAAAAAAAAGCAGATAATGTGTATATACTTCCGGCCCTATCTTTTTTTTTTTTTTTTTTTTTAACAACCTCTCTTTAATGATTTTTTTGTAATGTTATATACATGGTTCTGACAAGATGTCAAACTAGAGTGGGCTCCCAACAGAATCCTGGAGATCCCAGAGACAGGTTAATAAAACTGTCACACTAATATAAAAGCTGTGAGAAAAACCTCAGGCAACAGAGAGCAGCCAGGTTTCAGCTGGGAGGAGAGGCCCATGCTAGGCTCTGAGCAGGTAGCATGGAGGAGACCAGGAAGAGAGAGGTTTCTTTACCTGTGTCTCTTTCTCTATGTTGCTCCTGCTTTCTTGGCCCCCACTGCTCATAGCACTCTCCTGCCCAGTTGGCTCTACCAGCAGTATTAGGGTGGCATGCTCAAGTGGGCTGGGCTGGGGAACAGTTAAACATACGTACAAGCAACTGCAAAGCCCTAAGTGTATCTTCCTCTTCCTACCCTCCTTCCCAGCCGGAGTAAGATGAGGACTATCGTCAGAGAAATCTCTCAGAAGCACGAGCCAGTGCCTCTGTTTTTGCTTGGGAGTCCAGGGATCCATCAACAGATGACATGGTTAAAGAGCCAGAAAAAAACGGATTCATAGAGAAGACAGATGAGCTCATCTTAGGGGCACAACTGCTATAGAGAAAAACAAAATTAAAGCACCTATATCAGCCAAAATCAAGCTAATGGATCAGTATGGAAAATAAATTAGTAAATATCTTCAAAGAGGGACCATAACTGGAAACATGCAGTAAGAACAGGAAGTTTTAAAATAAGAACTAGAGGGCTTCCCTGGTGGCGCAGTGGTTGAGAGTCCGCCTGCCGATGCAGGGGACGCGGGTTCGTGCCCCGGTCCGGGAAGATCCCACATCCCACATGCCGCGGGGCGGCTGGACCCGTGAGCCATGGCCGCTGAGCCTGCGCGTCTGGAGCCTGTGCTCCGCAACGGGAGAGGCCACAACAGTGAGAGGCCCGCGTACCGCCCAAAAAAAAAAAAAAAAAAAAAAAAAAATAAGAACTAGAGTTAATGGTATGAAAAATTAAGAGCCAAGATAATAAAGAACCCAATAGCTGGGCTGAAGAGCCAAAGATCAGGTTAAGAAACTCTCCTAGAATATATTAGGGAGGGGAAAAAAGGATGGAAAAAAGAAACATCAAGAGGTAGAGGACAGAAGTGGAAGCATCAATATACCTATGTCATGAGGCCCAGAGGAAAGGGAGGAGGAAAAATCAGAAGGAGAAAATATTTGAACATGAAAAAACTGAGGGTTCCCAAATTTAGAAAAAGATGTAAGACCTCGGACTGAAAAAAACCCATAAAAAGGGAAAAGAAGAGAGGGGAAAATTTTAAACTAGTCACAGTATAATGAAATGAAAGAACAAAAGAAAAAAATTACTAAAGTTGGGCTTCCCTGGTGGCGCAGTGGTTGAGAGTCCGCCTGCCGATGCAGGGGACACGGGTTAGCGCCCCGGTCCGGGAAGATCCCACATGCCGCGGAGTGGCTGGGCCCGTGAGCCATGGCCACTGAGCCTGCGCGTCTGGAGCCTGTGCTCCGCAACAGGAGAGGCCACAACAGTGAGAGGCCCGCGTACCGCCAAAAAAAAAACAAAAAAAAAACACTAAAGTTTAGCAGAGAAGTAAATCACTTATAAAGGAAAAACAAGAATCACGTTGACTCCAGAATTCTCAAAAGCAACACTGGTTTTAAGAAGTCAACGGAGTGATAGGTTCAAAGGGATGAGGAAAAAAAATTCAAACTTAAAAATAAGAAATACATATTCTGGAATACACTATAAAAATGGGAAAGGTAAGTAAATAACTTATCAAGTTTATTACTGTCTAAATAAGGTACAAAACAAAAAGTAAATCCATAGCAATTCCAGAACTAAAATTCTTTAAAAATCAAAGAACTTTGGAGGGGGCCCGGTAGGGGGGGTGTAGGGACTGAAGGGTATAGAGAGGAAGATGAAAACTTCTAAGATACTAGTATTTTTTTGAAGTGTGTGTGGGGAATACATACATTTAAAGGTTTAAAATAGGGAAAGATTTTCAATAGGAACAAACACCAGTATATATATTATCAAAATAAGAGTTAAGGACAACTACCAAAACAATAAAACTAGAATGTATAACTTTCAAACAGAAGGACTATTAGATTTAGCCAATAGATGGTAGGAAGAAGACAGCAAAAATAAGCAAACAGAAAACATGAAATAAAATAGCTTAAAAAGTCAAAATACAGAAATATTTTATGATCGATATAAATGGGTTTAGCTCACTGACAGTCACAGAATAACTTTTTAAAAGATGCAGGTAATATATGCTCACTGTACAGAAAACATGATGAAGTAATTTGGAAAACAATTAGAATCTAATGAAGAAATTAAAAATCACCAATAAAATCCCATCTGTCAGACATTTTTCTCTACTGAAGTGTTTATTACATATTTTCCACAAAAAATACCTTTTTTTGCACTTAAGTCTGAAAATCTTTGCATATCAATCAACATGGAACCTTATAACGATTTTTAGTGGGTAAATTGTAGTTCTATTTTATATCACCATAATTGTTAGATATCCAGTGTATTTCATTTCCTCTGGGTTAGACATTTCACAGTTGTTTCCAATCTTTCATCTTTCATATAATGTTTGATGCTTCCTCCTGGGAAAACTACCCTTCCCTGACCTCCATAGGATTTAGAGAAGGCCCACAGAGTTTTATGTAATAAGACTGCCCCCTCCATCACTTGGCTCTCCTTCTCAACTGGATAATTCTCATCATCACATTCAAATCGCCAAACATTTCCCATCTTTAAAACCGAAAAAGCTCTCCAGATTCCCTCTCTTCCCTGTTATCATTCCATTTCTCTACTGTTCTTTATAGCAAAACCCTTAACGGAACTGTCTCCATTCACTGTCTCTATTTCCTCATCTTTCCTGTTCTATTCAATATGTTCCAAACTAGTCGTATCCAATGAAACTACTTTTATGAAGATCCCCAATGACCTCTTATTTGGATAAATTCCAAGATCAATTCTTAGCCCTCATCTCACTCAATTTTCGATTACTCCTTTCCTGAAACAGTCTCTTCACTTGGCTTACACCACACTTCCCTGGTTTCTCTCCTTAACGGCCACTCCATCTCAAGCTCCCTTGCTAGTTCCTCTCACTCCCCCGACCTCTAGAAGACAGAGTACCCTTGCTCTTCATTCTTGGATCTCTTCTGTTCTCTATGGACACTTACTCACTTGAGTAATTATCTCATTTAGTGTCAAAGTTTTAAATATCATTTATACATCCAACATCCCTACCTGCATCTCCATCCAGATCACTCCTTTGAATGCCAGATTTATATATCCGACTGCCTACCTGACATCTCCACCAGGCTGTCTACCAAGAATATGAAACCTTCTTTCTCTCAATCTGTTCCTCCTTTAGTGGGGGAAGGGATGTACCAACATTCACCAAAATTAGTTGCTCAAGCCAAAAACCTAGTCTTCATCCTTAACTTTTTCCTCACTTCTAATCCTCTGAAAAATATCTAGAATTTGATCTTCTCTCACCACCCACACTGACCCCCTTGGTCCCAGCCACTATTATCTCTCACCTGAACTGCAACAGCTTACTAACTGGTCTCTCAGCCTTACTCTCACTCTCTACGATATATTGTTTGCAGAATACCCAAAGTAATCTTTTCAAGTTCACTAAGATTCTGTCACTCCCCTGCTCAGAAACTCCCCATCGCACTTAGAGTAAAAACCTCCCACCATGTCCTGCAAGGCCTTGCTGACCCCTGCGGACCTTTGTAACTTCATGCCCCACCATTCCTGGCTTCCTTTTCTCTAGATGCTTCTTGCTGTTCCTTGAATATGCCAAACATACCCCTGCCTAAGGATCTTTGCTCTCTCTGTTCCCATTTGTGGACCACTCTTCTCTCGATTTTCGTGTTTCTTAGTCCCCCACTTCATTCAGGTCTCTGCTCAAAGGTCACCCCTTATGCGGCCTTCCCTCACCATCCCATCTAAAAACAGCTCCCCCCTGCCCCAGTCAAAGGTCCTCTTTCTATGCTATATGTAGTACTTCTCAGTATCTGATATTATATTTCATATTTAGTTGCTTAGTCTGCTCCCCACTTAGATATAGAATGCACGAAGGCAGGGACATTATCCTCGTGACACTGTGTCCTCCGTGCCTGGAACACTGTCTGGCACATAAAGGGTACCAAATCTTTGAGTAATACTGACTGCACATCCTCAGCCACACATCTTCATGTATTTGTCTATTAAGGGCTAATGATGCATCTTTTCCTCCCCCTACAAAAAAATCAAGAGATTCAGATAAAAACAATGTAGAAAAATGTGTTATTACAAAATATTTCAGACGTAAACGGTATAAAAGAAAACAAACATCCATGTACCTATTATCTACTTTAAGGAATAAAACATTACAAATACAGTTGAGCCCCAGGAATACCCACCCACTCCACTGAGGCAGGTTAATATTAGATTTGAAGAAAAATAAAGGAGAGAAAAGTATTTTTTGATTCACCTATTTTTCTCATCTGCTTTTTTAAAAAATGAAAATAAAACTATTTGACAAAGTACTGTAAGTACTTAAAAAAAGGGGGGGATGGGGAACAAGGCTCCATAATCCAGTGAGATTGGTGGGTTTTGAACAGAGAAAACAAAAGAAAGGGGAGAAGAAATACTAGGGAAGTGGGCAAAAGGAAGCAGAGGCCTGGTGGGGTATTCATGGCGATACCAGGAGGAGGAGCAAGGCAAGTTAGGAACTAGGTGCTGGTAATCTATCTTCCTTACTGAACATGTGATTACAGAAGGATTACAAATCAAACCTGGCTGAGGGATCAGGATCTAATGAGGTACACACCACAGAAAGTTTAGACAGCATTGATGTCATCACAGTTTGACACAGAAGCATATATCAAAGTTGCTAAGTGAATGCTGCTGTGTATGACAGAGGGGAAACAAGCTGGTGGCTCAAAGCATAAGTGGAAGAGAGATGGAAAATCTTTTTAATTAGAAGAATACTTTAAGGATTTAATAAAGTTAGAGTTAAACTGGAAACTCCATGACCCATTAAAAATAGATCTTTTAGATCTTTGTCACTAAAGCGCAGTATCAGTAATCCAACAGAACAATTCCATATGTAATCAAATTTCTAACATATCTAATAGTATCTAACACTATTCTCCCACAAAAGCTACTGGCTCCGCAGAGAATATCTGACTCTAATCTTGGGGGTGGGAGATGGGTGGGGGGGGATACATCAGGATGGGACTGGAATACCTTGTTTTATTTTACTGGATTATCTTTTTGTTGTGTTTTAAAGGTTTAAAGAAAATAGGCTTTTAAAAATCATAATTTTAGTAAGCTAAACTCTGACCAAAGCATAAGTTACTCAGGGGCTGCCTGGGATAGCAGAACCAGAGAGCCTACATTCAAATTCCTGCCCTCTATCCCACTTCAGGCAAAAGGTACTTGAATTTTTGTGCCTCATGGTCTTCATTTGTAAAAACAAAATAATAAGAGCACCTGCACCAAAGTCCTTGTGAAGATTAAGTGAGTTAACACATATAAAGCACTTAAACAGTTAGAGAAAATTGTAAGTGCTCTACAAATGTTAGCTATAATTATCATCATCATTATTGATAAAACCTGACAAGGCTACGCATACCTTGAGGCCAAGAACAATGTCTTATTTGTCTCTATATTTCCAGCGTTTAGCACACTTCCTGGTACTCAACAGGTACTCAATAAATATTGCCTGAATTTAACTGAGTAATTCTAAACTTCTAGCTATTAGGTTGTAGGTTGCAAGCTTTAACACATTAAGGGAACCACCATGATAAATGGCAGGAGCAAAGATAAAAGGGCCAATAAAAACAAAACCCCAAATCTTATACCATCAAAAAATATTGTTTCTTGGGTATTTTAAAAATTTTTTCTGGGTTTCTCAAGGTCTACCTTGTACTAAGGGAGTTTGATTGGGATCAGATAGTAATAGTGGATCAAAATCTAGACCCTCGCTTCCCTGGTAGCACAGTGGCTGAGAGTCTGCCTGCCGATGCAGGGGACGCGGGTTCATGCCCTGGTCCGGGAGGATCCCGCGTGCCGCAGGGCGCTTGGGCCCGTGAGCCATGGCCGCTGAGCCTGTGTGTCCGGAGCCTGTGCTCCGCAATGGGAGAGGCCACAGCAGTGAGAGGCCTGCATACCACACACACAAAAAAAATAATAATCTAGACCCTCAGTCTAGAATTACACTAGATTCACTAAAGAATGAGATTCTCCCCCACAATAAATTTAATGTAACAGTTCACTGTAGAATTAAATTACTTTAACTTTTTCCAACCACCAAAACTTGTTTCTGAATTAAAGTACAATACAGCCTTAACCCATTCAATTCGGGACACCCTTTTGATTTTCCATTGCTCTTGGATTTTCCAGCAGTTTAGTCTCATTTGGGTTAATTACCAGTACTCTAGATGGAAAATTTTCCTGGTAGGTTGTTCCATTCATAGCCATTTAGAAAGCACTGCTTGCGTCAGACTCTGTTTTCTGCTTGGATAAAGGGGGCTGTTACTTCAAACCCCAATTTTTCTTGGCGTCCCACAGTCACACTTCATCGCGTACACCTTGTACCTTCTACAAATGACCTTTCAAAGCAACATGCTTCACCTAACCCGCCAAGTTAGCAGATTTACCTTTCCTTAGAGTACTGATTAAGGCCAAAGAGATTATAAGTCCATCAACAGACATCACATGACTGCAGTAATAGTAATAATTCGCCATTATTGAGGGCCTGTGTATGTTAGGCACTGTGTTTGTATATCTCATTTAATTATCCAAGAACCCCATGAAGAAGATATTAATTCCATTTTATAAATCACAAAACTAAGACTTAAAAAGGCTAACATTCCCTGGGTTTCTGCTTCAAAGGACTCTAAGTAGATTACTCAAAACGTTTCCTCACACACAATAGGGCCTGCTGAACTACAGTCTTCATTTTATAAGAAATGGAAGGTCAAAGGTTTTATAGCTAAGAAGTACACAGACATGAATTCTAATTGATTCCAAAATCCATCTTGTTAATTATTTTGCTATGCTATCTATACAACTTAATAAGGCCTTTCATAGAACTTCCTTCCACTCTCAGCTAAGGAATGAAAAATCTGCCTGAAAAGGTTCTATTTTGTATTGTAAAAGAAGGAAAAAGAAGGAAGGAAAGGCTATGGCAACTTCTGTCTCTGAAGGGTCTTAAGCTCTTATTTAAAACAGCAGATTAGATAAAAGAAACTGGCATCCAGACCCAGATAAGATGGTTTATCAGAGACACTAGTCTGTCATCTTGGTCTGCCGGCTTTCCAAATAAAGTCGTATTCCTTATCTCTACACCTTGTCTCTGATTCATTGGCCTGTCATGGGGTGAGCAGAGCGAGCTTGGACTCGGTGCCAGCCTGAGGCGCCTTCTGATGAGGAACATGAACAAGACCTCAAAGATTCTAAAACTCCAATTTGCATGACTAGAGCCCATCCTTCCAACCTATGATACTGAACAGAGAAGAATATCTGTGCTCATTTGGGTAGACTCCTAGGTACTCCAGAACATGGAAAGGAGCCAAGAGGGAAAATACTCCCCTTGAAGAAAGAACTGCTGTTTCCTGGAGGGAGGAGGTGGTTTTCCGGCTGAGAGATAGAAGGGGGATTGGATAAAGGCAGAGAGCAAATCAAAGGTGACAAAGCCACGTATGGGGGAAAGACAGATGCAAGGGAGAAAAGCATCTACATTAGCTGTACTGGCGCTGTCCAATAGAAATAAAATGTAAACTTAAAAAAATAAAATAAAACAGATTATACCAAACTGACTAGGATCACAGTGAAATCATTAAGTACTGAACCCTTTCTAGAACATTCTTCAATGTCTTTAGAACTTCAGTAAATTGCTTTACTTCCAGGTAAATAAATTCAACCATTTTTTGCAATTCAACTTAAGATTTTTTTTTTTTGCGGTACGCGGGGCCTCTCACTGTTGTGGCCTCTCCCGTTGCAGAGCACAGGCTCCGGACGTGCAGGCTCAGCGGCCATGGCTCACGGGCCCAGCCGCTCTGCGGCATGTGGGATCTTCCCGGACCGGGGCACGAACCCGTGTCCCCTGCATCGGCAGGCGGACTCTCAACCACTGCGCCACCAGGGAAGCCCCAAGATTTTATTTTTAATACATGTGTCAAGTCACCAGTCTTTTCTCTCAAAACCCAAATATACGCTATTGTGCAACAGCCCAGTTTTGACTGATGAACTTGCACTCATTTTTAGAAGCTCTCATTCTGTAATTCTTACTGACAAAGTATTTTTAAAATTCAACCTAGTGTTCAATGTTCAATTTAACTCTTAAAAAATCAGTTATACCAGGTGATTTCCTAATAACAGTATCTCTAGCAAGGTTTGTTGGGGTTTTTTGTTTGTTTTGTTTTAAGTATTTGTTTTTTCAAATGAGCTTAGAATTTAAAATGGGAATTCAAGGAGCACTCATGCAGTATTTACTAATTATCAAACTTTCATTGAGCTCAATAATTTACCATTCCAACTAGAAAATTGTATTATTAAATACTCCTGACCTGAAACCTACAGCTGTATGTCGCAATCTAATCTTACACAAAAAGTGCAAAAGTATCCTCAATTCTGCAGCTTAAAGGTGTTCACAAAATTGAGCCCAAATAATGTCCTAATCACATAAATTAACATCTCCCTAATTAAGGACTGATATAAAATTTACTTTACTAAGCAAATAGTTTATTGTATATTAATAGTATAAACTGACTACAATTCTATTAGACAATGTTTAAAATAGACAAGAAAGGTTTATTTTAGTTTGATATATATTGCATGCAACTGCTTTCCAGGAAGAATGAAAGCCTACTTTTCTATACCCTTAACAATGGATAGTCAATTTTTGCATTTCATTTAATGAAATGTGTAAAATATGATGTCTTGTTGATTACTAGGTTAGACTTAACATAGTTTCATGTTTTTGACTACTGGTATTCTTTTTTTCATATCCTCTATTTTTCTACTGGCATATTTATCCTTTTAAAGTTTTATTTAAAAGCTCTTTGTAAATTAAGTATTTTGTGCTATCATTTGCTTTGCAAATATTTATCCCAACCTGTGGTTGTCTTTTAACAGATTTGGCTACAACCCAAAAACTATTCATCTTTTCCTTCATGAATTCTGGGTTTTGTGTAATCTTAGAAAGGCCTTCCAATCAAAAGTGTAAAAACAATGTATTCTCCTGCAGTTGATCCACCTCCAATTTGTTCTGGCCCAAGAGGTGGCCACCTCCTTCTTTTGAGTGTCGTATACACTCCTAAATTCTAAAATTCTAAGTTGATCAAAAAGTATATCACATTAATATTTTTCATGACTTTAAAAAGTTTAGATCTATTCCACCCTCACTAGTTGTCATTTGTTTTTCTAAACAAGAATACTTTGTAGCCCAAGTCATCCTCTTAACTATGTTATCCTTTTCCAACTCAATCATGTTTTTCCTGTATTATTGTATCCAAAACTGAAACCAATACTTCAGATGTAATAAATAAACCGATACTTCATTTTAATATATGACCAGGATGGTGCCTCTGTTAGGTTTCATATTTCTTAACAATGCCCAGCACTTCATCCAAACTGTACTGAACCACTGTTTTTAGAACATGGCTTATAATAAGTCTTAGCTCATATTCCTCTGACAAAAAGTATATACTTTATCCTTGTCCACAATGTCAAGAGTTTGATCACTAATGTAGGCACATAAAAGATTCTTAAACATCAATGATACCTAGGCAACTATAACATATAAAATCTCTCAGACATTTCTGGTATAAGTTTTAAGTACTTTAACTTCACTGGAGGCCAATTTGGCCAAATCTACCAAAACTACAGACATTCCTTGATTTATCAATTCTATTTCTAGGAATTCATCCTACAGGTAAACTTACACAAGTATAAAATGATGTATGGGGCTTCCCTGGTGGCGCAGTGGTTAAGAATCCGCCTGCCAGTGCAGGGGACACGGGTTCAAGCCCTGGTCCGGGAAGATCCCACATGCCGCAGAGCAACTAAGCCCGTGTGCCACAACTACTGAGCCTGCGCTCTAGAGCCTGCAAGCCGCAACTACTGAGCCCGTGCGCCACAACTACTGAAGCCCGCACGCCTAGAGCCCGTGCTCCTCAACAAGAGAAGCCACCGCAATGAGAAGCCCGCGTAGCACAATAAAGAGCAGCCCCCCACTCACTGCAATGAGAGAAAGCCCGCGGGCAGCAACGAAAAAGTGGAATACTTCCCAATTCATTTTATGAGGTCAGCATAAAATATGACATACATATAACAAGGCAAATCATATGCTAATCTCCCTCATTAACATAATATAATAATTCTTAACTAAGTATCAGCCAATCAATCCAAAGATATATATAAAAGGATCAATACATCCCAAATTCCAAGAATAGAAGGTTGCTTTGACATTTAAAAAATCAATGTAATTCATTACATTAACAGAATAGAGGAGAAAAGTCACATATAATCACCTCAATGAAGGGAGAAATAGTATTTGACAAAATTCACCATCTAGCCAGGATTTCAGAAACAAAAAAACTCTTAGCAAAGTTAGGATTAAAAGGAATCTTGGGCTTCCCTGATGGCGCAGTGGTTGAGAATCTGCCTAACAATGCAGGGGACACGGGTTCAAGCCCTGGTCTGGGAGGATCCCACATGCCGCGGAGCAACTAGGCAAGTGAGCCACAACTACTGAGCCTGCGCATCTGGAGCCTGTGCTCCGCAACAAGAGAGGCCACGATAGTGAGAGGCCCGCGCATCACGATGAAAAGTGGCCCCCGCTTGCCACAACTAGAGAAAGCCCTCGCACAGAAACGAAGACCCAACACAGCCAAAAGTAAATAAAATTAAAAAGTGACTGTACCATTTCAAAAAAAAAGGAATCTTTTTTAATCTGATGAAGGATATCTACACAAAATCTACAGCAAACATCATCCTTAATGGTGAAATAGTAAAAGCTTTCCCCCAAAATGGAAAATAAGACAAGGATACCCACTATTTCTTTTATTCAACACTATACTGGAGATCCTAAGCAGTACACTTAGGCGAAAAAACAAACAGTATACGGTTTGGAAAGGAAAGAAATAAAACATTATTTGCGTGACATGATTGAGTTCACACACAAAAAAAATCCACAAGAATCTATAAACAATGAAAATTAAGTGACTTTACCAATATGTTTGATTAAAGGTCAATATACAAAAGTCAATTTATTCTACATATCAACCACCAACAATTCTAAAAATAGAAACATTTACAACAGCATTTACAAATGAAATATTTAAGAATAAACTAGCAAAATAAAACCTCTACACAGAAAACTACAAGTGTTATTGAAAGAAATTAAAGACTACATCAATAACAGAGGGTGATATACCATGTTCAGAGATTTGAATGTTGTAAAGACATCAGTTCTTCCTTAAACTGATCTCTGGAGTCAATACAATCCCAATGAAACTTCCAGCAGGTTCAGGTATATGGAAACTGATACTAATTATAAAATTTAGATGAATATGCAAAGGTCCACGAAAAGCTGAAACAATGTTGAAGAAGAAATACAAAGTTCAAGGACTTATATTAGCATATTAGCAAGTATCAAGTCTCATACAAAACTGAAGTGATTAGGAGTATGGTACTGGCACAGAGAGAGAAACTGATCAATGGAACAGAACAAACATAGACAAAGGAATCTTGTAAAATGCTGGTAGGAATGTAAACGGACACAATTACTTTGAAAACTGTTTGGCATTATTTACTAAAACTGAATGTAAGTATATCCTATGACCTTGCTACTCAAAGTGTGGTCCAGAACCAGTACAGCTGGAATTCCCTAAAGCTTGTTAAAAATGCAGGCCGCATCCCAAATCTACTGAAGCAGAATGTGCATGTTAACAAGACCCCCAGGTGATTGATGTGCACAGGACAGTTTGAGAAGCACTGCCCTAGGATCCATCAATTTCACTCACTGGTAACATATGCCCATCAGAAATGCATACAGATGTCCACCAAGAGACATGTACAAGAGTATTTATAATAACACTATTAATAGCCAAAACCAAAAACTGTCCCAATGCTGAACAATGGAAAGAATAAGTTGTGGGATAATCACAAAACAGAGTACTATTCAGCAATGAGAAGGAGCACTCGTAACTACAACTCACAAATACAATGCTGCATAAAAGATGCAGACCAGGGCTTCCCTGGTGGCGCAGTGGTTGAGAGTCCGCCTGCCGATGCAGGGGACACGGGTTCGTGCCCCGGTCCGGGAAGATCCCACATGCCGCGGAACGGCTGGGCCTGTGAGCCATGGCCGCTGAGCCTGCGCGTCCGGAGCCTGTGCTCCGCAACGGGAGAGGCCACAACAGTGAGAGGCCCGCGTACTGCAAAAAAAAAAAAAAAAAAAAAAAAAAAAGATGCAGACCAAAAGAATACACCTGGTATGTTTTAATTTACATGAAATACAAAAAAAGGAAAAACTATCAATGCTGAAGTCAGGGCAGTGGTTATGACCTTTAGGTGACGTGGGACCACTATTCCCTCTCAGTTACTATTTCTTGATATGCATAGTTTTACATGGGTGGGAAAATCCATCAAGCTGTATATATACTTACATTTTGTGTACTTTCTGTATATATGTTATACTTTTTAAAACTTTCATTAAGAAGTACCAGAAGGTTAAATGGGTCAACTATATAGAAAATGAATTCTCTCTCAATAAATCTGTTTTTTTTTTTTTTTTTTTAAGTTCTGGAAGGAAATACACTAAAATCTAAATAGTTCTCTCTGGGAGATAAGATTTATAATGGTTTTCTTTTGTTTACTCTTCTGAGCTTCTCATTTCTTACTTTCTACCACTAAGGACACTAATTTAATAAGTTATTTTACAAATTTTTGTGGAGGAAGACTGGGAGATTATCCCTAGTGGTGACCTCCCAAAGGTTTCAGTGACACTGGGAAACCATTCAAAAGCTAATTCTTACTATAACTGAATAAAAACATTTTACTTCTAAAATCTAATTTATGGCACCTACATACAAGGCAAACTGAAACAAAATTTATTCTATGAATCACCATAATGTTTTCTAGTTTTCAAAAAGTTCCTAAAGAGGAACCCAGCTAGCTTAGTAGAGAAAATACAAACAAAATTTCAATGCCTCAAGTTGAGCTCTGTGGTGTTAGAAAAAATTTTAACCAGAAATGTTACTTTTATATTGTTAAGCTATAGATATCTTTTCATGTCAATATTTTAAAATCTACCTTATCCTCTCTCCCCTCTTTTTTTTTTAAACAGCTATGAGACATAATTCACAGGCCATACATTTCACCCAAAGTATACAATTCAATGGTTTTTAGTATAGAGTTGTATGACCATCACCACTATCTAAAACTGCAGAACTTTTTCATCACCCCCAAAAGAAACCCATACCAATCAGCAGTCACTCTCATGTCTCCCAACCCCTGACCCCCACTATTAGGCAAGCATTAATTCACTTTCTGTCTCTACAGATTTGTCTATGCTGGACATTCAACAATTTTTTGTAGTTTACTGAGTACAAGTTTTACAATTCTTTTGTTAAATATAATATACTCCTAAGTATTCTATTGTCAATAAAATTTTCTTAATTTCATTGTTGATTGTTCATTGTGAATGCACAGAAATACAAGTGACTTTCCTATACTGTTGCTCTTGTATCCTCCCTGCCATCCCGCTAAATTCATTTATTAATTCTAATAGTTCTGTAGTGGATTCCTTAGGATTTTCTACATACAAGATCGTGTCATCTGCAAACATAGTGTTACTTCCTCCTTTCCAATCTGGGTACCTACCTTATCCTTCTTTAGGGGCTACAGATTATTCCTCTATTCTTTTTTTGTGTGTGTGGTACACGGGCCTCTCACCGTCGTGGCCTCTCCCGTTGTGGAGCACAGGCTCCGGACGCACAGGCTCAGCGGCCATGGCTCACAGGCCTAGCCGCTCCGCGGCGTGTGGGATCTTCCCGGACCGGGGCACGAACCCACATCCCTTGCATCGGCAGGTGGACTCTCAACCACTGCGCCACCAGGGAAGCCCAAGGGGCTATAGATTATTCATCACACATTGATTTTTTCTTTTTTTGGCTGCGTTGGGTCTTCGTTGCTGCGTGCAGGGGCTACTCTTCATTCACCACAACTAGAGAAAGCCCCCACGCAGCAACGAAGACCCAACACAGCCAAAAATAAATAATTTTTTTAAAAAAGAGGGCTTCCCTGGTGGCGCAGTGGTTAAGAATCCGCCTGCCAATGCCAGAGACATGGGTTCGAGCCCTGGCCCGGGAAGATCCCACATGCCGCGGAGCAACTAAGCCCGTGCGCCACAACTACTGAGCCTGTACTCTAGAGCCCACGAGCCACAACTACTGAGCCCACGTGCCACAACTACTGAAGCCCGCTCACCATAAAGCCCATGCTCTGCAACGAGAAGCCACCGCAATGAGAACCCCGTGCACTGCAACGAAGAGAAGCCCCCGCTCATTGCAACTAGAGAAAGCCTGCGCGCAGCAAGGAAGACCCAAAGCAGCCAAAAATAAATAAAATTTATTTTTTAAAAAAGATTAAAAAAAAAAGATATTAATGTGATGGTAATGTGTGATGAATAAGCTGTCTTAAAGACCATCCTGCCTAGAGGCAACACAGTATTTTTCAAGTTCCTTGAAGTTGTTCACTCTGAATTAGGATACATGTTAATTTCTAGAACATTAAGGATACATGTTAATTTCTAGAACAAAATAGTAGCCTAGGAATAATATAATACTCACATGGGGTTACATTTGATAGTGAAAGAAAAGAGTGGAAAGTACTTATCTTTAGGAGTATTGAGTAGCTTGTCAATTATGCATATTGATGCAGTTAGCCAGGTCATTCTAATTTCCTTTGCTACTACACTAAATAAAGCCCTGATGGGCTTCCTTGCTCTAGATGCTGGTAAAACTACTCTGCAAATGTAAGTATGCATTCACTGAGCTCCCATCCCACTGCCTGAAGTCACACGTGCATTATGAGTAAGAAAGCCACAAATGGGGCTTCAGTATAAGGAAATAATCTTGCTTTTACATAAGCACTCATGAAAATGTTTTTCTAAAAGCCAACTAGGTGAGTACAATTTTATGGGGCATCAAAATAGATTTTACAAACTCTCTATAACTTAGAGATATCCAGAAGCAGGGGGAAAAAATAAAACTTGAATGCTGACCTAAGCCTATAAAGGTGGTATATGTCCTGTGTAGTACAAGCCACGTTAAATATATCATGTTTTATGCTCAAGGAGATATCTGTTCTAAACCTTCATGTAGTCTAGGGGTAATGTCACTATTCTTTTATTCTTTCAGTGTTTTATTCTTTTAGTTGCTACATATTATGATATACTCAGTCATTTTTTTTAAGGGAGAGGAAATGAACTATAAAATCATGTTAGAAATCTAATGGGACTGCCAGGGGCTTCCCTGGTGGCGCAGTGGTTAAGAATCCACCTGCCAGTGCAGGGGACAAGGGTTCGAGCCCTGGTCCGGGAAGATCCCACATGCCACAGAGCAACTAAGCCCACGAGCCACAACTACTGAGCCTGTGCTCTAGAGCCCACGAGCCACAACTACTGAGCCCGTGTGCTACACCGTGTGCTACAACTACTGAAGCCTGCGTGCCTAGAGCCCGTGCTCCGCAACAAAGAGAAGCCACCGCAATGAGAAGCCTGCACACTGCAATGAAGAGTAGCCCCCACTCACCGCAACTAGAGAAAACCTGCACGCAGCAACGAACACCCAATGCAGCCAAAAATAACTTTTTTAAAAACAAGAAATCTAATGGAACTGCCAAGAAAAGTAAGCATATCCTTCTTAATATTGTAGCTTTATCTCTGGATGAAATACATTACATTGATTAGAAGCTTCATACAGGATCACACAATGGTACCTTTCATCTATACTATATAGGTCTTTTTCCTGAACTGCTTTTTCATAGAAATTATGCTTTACAAATATTTAAACAATTTAAATACAGCTGGTCTATAGCATGTGAAATTTACATTTTAGATGCTGCACATGTAAATATTAAAACCAAAACACTGGACTTCACATCTCTTTTTC
Organism: Phocoena phocoena; assembly: GCF_963924675.1. Classification (NCBI taxonomy): domain Eukaryota; kingdom Metazoa; phylum Chordata; class Mammalia; order Artiodactyla; family Phocoenidae; genus Phocoena; species Phocoena phocoena. The sequence continues at coordinate 25,692,870 of NC_089234.1, forward strand.
CATTATATTTAAATTGTTCATCGGAATTTGAAACAAACTTTTACATACACTCAGTATCTAAATTATAAGCAGGTTGTATTCCTATGTTTCTAAATCAGAAGTAAAATTTCCCAGAGGAATAATGTCATAAATTGTGGTAAGATTTTTCATAAAAACCTGTTTATTAGAGTTGCTAAAATCTACTACGTAAAATACAGTATCAGACTCAGCAATAATATTGAGTCAATAAACTTCTGTGGGCTTAGTAACCTAAGCATTAATTGTGATAAAATGGAACGTTATTTTTAATACTTAGCAAAGGCATTATTTTTTAAGATCTTTTAAAAATAATTTGACTTTTGTTCCCCCTTCACACTCATTTTTTTTCCAATCTAATTATAGTCTTTTAATGCTTTGAGAAGAAATACAAATAAATTCATGGATACTTTGGAAGAATAATAGGTTATACAGCAAGTGCTGAGATAATCTCAAGCTGATGAGCTTACAGGTCAGCTTTATTTATTTAGTTATTTTTAACACCTTTATTGGAGTATAATTGCTCTACAATGGTGTGTTAATTTCTGCTGTATAACAAAGTGAATCAGCTATACATATACACACATCCCCATATCTCTTCCCTCTTGCGTCTCCCTCCCTCCCACCCTCCCTATTCCACCCCTCTAGGTGGTGACAAAGCACCAAGCTGATCTCCCTGTGCTATGCAGCTGCTTCCTACTAGCTATCAGTTTTACATTTGGTAGTTCACACTCATTTTTAAATCGATTTGATGAGGTCCTCAATGTCTATAATGTCAATGCTAAGAAAAAACACAGAAAGAAGTAAACTAACACAATAGCAGTTAATTGGAAAAAACATAAATAATATTATTTCCTTCACGGGGAAAAAGCAAAGTAAGTTGAAACTTTAGGAACACAACTTTTCTTCTTTACCCCTTTTGCTGTGGCTATGACCACACGGCAATAACAACACTGAAGAATGTGCATAAGCACATGGTGGTAATGTTCATGCAAGATGTTCATGAGTCATGCACTTCCTGTATTTCAGAGTGCCCGTACTATATTTCTTCAATGGTATTTCAAATTCAAACATAAAAATCTTTACCTTCTATTTGGGGGTACATTAAGTATCAGTGGATTCATTGTATATGGTCAGATAAACAATTACTTACTATCATGAAAACGCTCATTTTCTGGGCTTCCCTGGTGGCGCAGTGGTTAAGAATTCACCTGCCAACGCAGGGGACACGGGTTCGAGTCCTGGTCCAGGAAGATCCCACATGCTGCAGAACAACTAAGCCCGTGCACCACGACTACTGAGCCTGCGCTCTGAAGCCCATGAGCCACAACTACTGAGCATGTGTGCTACAACTACTGAAGCCTGCACACCTAGGGCCCGTGCTCCGCGACAAGAGAAGCCACCACAGTGAGAAGCCCGCACACCTCAGCAAAGAGCAGCTCCCGCTCGCCGCAATTAAAGAAAGCCCGCCCACAGCAAAGAGGACCCAACACAGCCAAAAATAAAGATAAAATAAATTTAAAAAGAAAAACAAACAAAAAAACCCACTCATTCTTACTTTCAAGAAGACATTTATTTACCTCATCTACATTTCCAGATGCTCAGTGAGGTTTTTCCACTCAGGTGACAAGAGCACTTTGCATCTCTGTTAAGAAATATTTGGCTTCAAAATGAAGAACGAACATACATCAACATAACCTGAAATCTAGTCATTCCTTTCCCCTGGCATTAAGTAACTTGGATTTGCCTTGTAATAACAGGTTCCTGAGGGAATATGGTACAATGTTCCTTAACTGAAGCATCAGCTCTCCAGGCCAGGCGCACACGGCTCCTAACAGGGCTTGTTTGTACAATCTGCTCCCTTTGCCCTGTGAACCTAGGGCTACTGCAGCCCTCCCAATCACCTCCCTACAGCATGCCTTAGCAAATGCTCAACTTCACTTTTACTTTCTCTTTTCCCACTACCTTACTTTTACTGCTTATCCTAAATGGATCATTTGGTCATTCTGTTTCTTTATACTTTACTACCTGTTTTCGTGAGTGGGCCCTACAACTAGAAAATACCCCTCATGAACAAGGACTCACCTGAAGCTATCATCAAATTTTTAATGTTTCAATATTCATACAAAGGTGTTATTTTTCCAAATAGACTAGAAATCCAGCACTGTGCTGTTTATCTCTATGCAATGGAGTGACATGGGGTCTAATTCCCTTCCCCTTGTGTCTAGGCTGACCCTACTGACTTACCAGTAACCAAAAGAATGAGCAGAACTGATGCAATTTCTGAGACTAGGTCAGAAGAATCCTAGCAGTTTCTTCTGGCTCTCTAGGGATGTTTGATCTCTAGACAGGCCATCTCCAAAAGTTCCCGGCGCAGATTCTCCCTCTCAGAACACAGCCAGCAGGCGTACAGATTCAAGTTACATAGAGAGGCCGCGTATAAGTGCTCCAGTCAGCAGTTTCAGCTGAGCAGCGCCTTCAAGTCATCCCAGCCTGGACACTAGACACGTGAGTAAAGAAGTGTCCAGATGATTCTGGCCTCCAGCTGTTTGACTCTGCCTTTCAAGTCTTCTCAGCTAAAACCCTAGACTTCGGAGTACAGAGCAAGCCATCCCTGTTATGCCGTGTCTGAAATCCACAGAATCTGTGGGTATGATAAAATGATTATTTTTTAAACCACTAACATTTGAGGGTACTTTGTTACACGGCAACCAATAACTGTAATAGAGTTCCCAGTTAATGAATTCCAGAAAGAAAATAGAGAAAAGGGAAGAAAACTAGCAAAGTAGTGTTTAGAAAGAACATGCATCTTCAAATTAAAATGGCCTACCAATGGCCAATACAACAAATTTAAAAGGTTTACGTCAAGACATATTGCAGTCTTTCAAAGATCACGTATAAAATTAGTCCTCTAGGGCTTCCCTGGTGGCGAAGTGGTTGAGAGTCCTCCTGCCAGTGCAGGGGACACGGGTTCGTGCCCCAGTCTGGGAAGATCCCACATGCCGCGGAGCGGCTGGGCCCGTGAGCCATGGCCGCTGAGCCTGCGTGTCCGGAGCCTGTGCTCCGCAATGGGAGAGCCCACAACAGTGAGAGGCACATGTACCGCAAAAAAAAAAAAAAAAAAAAAATCAGTCCTCTACATTGGAACAAGAATTAGGATAAGACTGGCCTCCTCACCATTAAGACTGGATACTAGCAGGGCTTCCCTGGTGGTGCAGTGGTTAAGAATCCACCTGCCAATGAAGGGGACATGGGTTTGAGCCCTGGTCGGGGAAGATCCCAAATGCCGTGGAGCAACTAAGCCGTGCGCCACAACTACTGAGCCCATGCACCTAGAGCCCATGCTCTGCAACGAGAAGCCACCACAATGAGAAGCTTGAGCACCATAATGAAGAGTAGCCCCCGCTCTCTGCATCTAGAGAAAGCCCGCACAGCAACAAAGACCCAACACAGACAAAAATAAATTAAATTTAAAAAAAGACTGGATGCTAGCAGACAAAGCAATCCATCAAAAGTCTCAGGGAATATTTTTTCAACCTAGAATTCCACACCCAACTAGCCATTACATGTACAGGCTGAATAAAAGGACTCAAAGTGTACTTTCTTCACATCTTTCAATAAGATGGTCCTTAAGGATATGTTCCATCATTATCAGGGAGTATGTCAAGAAAGGAGGAAATATGGGATTCAGGAAACAAGCTAGGAAAGCAATAATGGGAATTCACAGGGTGATAACTAGAAGTAAATGCCTAAAGAGTAATCAGTCTAGTCTGCAGCAACAATGGGCTCCAGGGAGGTTTCAGGGAGGAAGGGAGACTAGAACTCAGTAGATTATATAATAAAATGGAGAGGCTGAAAATAATTGACAATATAAGAAAGGCAAGAACCTCAAAGAACAAGAAAAGCAGAAAAAAAGACACTATACAGGGCTTCCCTGGTGGCTGCAGTGGTTAAGGATCCGCCCGCCAACGCAGGGGACACAGATTTGAGCCCTGGTCCGGGAAGATCCCACATGCCACGGAGCAACTAAGCCCATGCACTACAACTGCTGAGCCTGAGCTCTAGAGCCCACGAGCCACAATTACTGAGCCCGCACGCCTAGAGCCCATGCTCTGCAACAAGAGAAGCCACCGCAATGAGAAGCCCACACACCACAACAAATAGTATCCCCCACTCGCCACAACTAGAGAAAGCCCGCACACAGCAATGAAGACCCAACGCAGCCAAAATAAATAAATAAAAAATAAGACACTATACAAGAAAGGAAATGTAATCAAGGTACAGTACTAGGATGAGAAGTGAACAGTATTTATACAGTCATAATAATGTAAGTGATTTATTGATTTGTATATAGGTTGAATCTAAGACAACCGTAGTTACCTTACAGAATGAAATCAAAATCTTACCAGCTTTGATAATATATTGATAAAAGTCCTTTACTTTTTTTTTTTTTTTTTTGCGGTACACGGGCCTCTCACTGTGTGGCCTCTCCCGTTGCAGAGCACAGGCTCCAGATGCGCAGGCTCAGCGGCCATGGCTCATGGGCCCAGCCGCTCTGCGGCATGTGGGATCTTCCCGGACCGGGGCATGAACCCGTGTCCTCTGCATTGGCAGGCAGACTCTCAACCACTGCGCCACCAGGGAAGCCCCAATCCTTTACTTTTAATAACAAAAAGTAAAAAAGACGTCACAAATTGGAATATAAGAGGGAAGATGAAAAAAAGGTAGAGGCACTACTGTTCTAACTATTGAAAACAGAAAAAAATAACTGATAAAACCAAACTTTAGTTTTTTGAAAAGGTCAAAAAAATTGCTAAATCTCCAGCAAGAGTAACAAAGAGAAAAACATAACACAAATTTTATCAGGAATGAAGAGAGCTAATTTCATTACAGACATTAAAAAGTTAATAAGACCTTAAAAGAAGAGAATACTACAAACAATACTACAACACAAATTCAACAATTTAGGTGAAAGGGGCCAATTCCTTAAACTTCAAACTAGCAAAACTCATCCAAGATGAAATAAATAACCCTAACATTTGACAAAATTTAATTGTAGATAAAAACCTTCTGTTTTTATCTCTTTATCCAGATATAGAGAAATAGTGGTTACCAGTGGGGAGAGGGTAGTGGGGAAGGGGCAATATAGGGGTAGGGAAGTAAGAGGTACAAACTATTAGGTATAAAATAAGCTACAGAGCTTCCCTGGTGGCGCAGTGGTTAAGAATCCGCCTGCCAACACAGGGGACACGGGTTCGAGCCCTGATCTGGGAATATCCCACAGGCCGTGGAGCAACTAAGCCCGTGCGCCACAACTACTGAGCCTGTGAACCACAACTACTGAAGCCCATGTGCCTAGAACCCATGCTCTGCAATGAGAAGCCACCACAATGAGAAGCCCACACACTGCAACGAAGAGTAGCCCCCGCTCGCCACAACTAGAGAAAGCCCGCGCTCAGCAACAAAGACCCAACGCAGCCAAAAATAAATAAAATAAATTTTAAATAAATAAAATAAGCTACAAAAATATACTGTACAACATGGGGAATGTAGCCAATATTTTACATTATAAATGGAGTATAACCTTTAAAAATTGTGAATCACTATATCATACACCTGTAACTTATAAAATATTATATAGCAACTACACTTCAGTTAAAAAAAAAAAAACAACATTCTGGAGAAAATCTCCAGGCCCCTATGATTTCACTGGTGAATTCTACCAAACATTTAAAAAAAAAGTAACACTAAATATATATAATCTCTACAGAAAATATAAGAGGTAAGTACCCTTCCAATCTTATGAGACCAGCATCAACCTGATTCCAAAGCCAGACCAAAACACTAAAGTAAAACTACAGACCAGTTTCCCTTCCTTATAAACTTATATGCAAAATTCCTCAACATAATACAGTCAGCCTTCTTTATCAGTGAGTTCCACATCTGAATTCAACTAACTGTGGATCAAAGATTTCAGGAGAATTCTATCAAACATTTAGAGAAGAGCTAACACCTATCCTTCTCAAACTCTTCCAAAATATAGCAGAGGGAGGAACACTCCCAAACTCATTTTACAAGGCCACCATCACCCTGATACCAAAACCAGACAAAGATGTCACAAAGAAAGAAAACTACAGGCCAGTATCACTGATGAACATAGATGCAAAAATCCTCAACAATATACTAGCAAACAGAATCCAACAGCGCATTAAAAGGATCATACACCATGATCAAGTGGGGTTTATCTCAGGAATGCAAGGATTCTTCAGTATATGCAAATCAATCAATGTGATACACCATATTAACAAACTGAAGGAGAAAAACCATATGATCTCAATAGATGCAGGGAAAGCTTTCAACAAAATTCAACACCCATTTATGATAAAAACCCTCCAGAAAGCAGGCATAGAGGAAACTTTCCTCAACATAATCAAGGCCATATATGACAAACCCACAGCCAACATCGTCCTCAATGGTGAAAAACTGAAACCATTTCCACTAATATCAGGAACAAGACAAGGTTGCCCACTCTCACCACTATTATTCAATATAGTTTTGGAAGTTTTAGCCACAGCAATCAGAGAAGAAAAGGAAATAAAAGGAATCCAAATCGGAAAAGAAGAAGTAAAGCTGTCACTGTTTGCAGATGACATAATACTATACATAGAGAATCCTAAAGATGCTACCAGAAAACTACTATAGCTAATCAATGAATTGGGTAAAGTAGCAGGATACAAAGTTAATGCACAGAAATCTTTTGCATTCCTATACACTAATGATGAAAAATCTGAAAGTGAAATTAGGAAAACACTCCCATTTACCATTGCAACAAAAAGAATAAAATATCTAGGAATAAGCCTACTTAAGGAGACGAAAGACCTGTATGCAGAAAATTATAAGACACTGATGAAAGAAATTAAAGATGATACAAATAGATGGAGAGATATACCATGTTCTTGGATTGGAAGAATCAACATTGTGAAAATAACTATACTACCCAAAGCAATCTACAGATTCAATGCAATCCCTATCAAACTACCAATGTCATTCTTCACAGAACTAGAACAAAAGATTTCACAATTTGTATGGAAACACAAAGGACCCCGAATAGCTAAAGCAATCTTGAGAAAGAAAAACGGAGCTGGAGGAATCAGGCTCCCAGACGTCGGACTATACTACAAAGCTATAGTAATCAAGACAAGATGGTACTGGCACAAAAACAGAAATATAGATCAATGGAACAGGACAGAAAGCCCAGAGATAAACCCACACACATATGGTCACCTTATCTTTGATAAAGGAAGAAAGAATATACAGTGGAGAAAAGACAGCCTCTTCAATAAGTGGTGCTGTGAAAACTGGACAGCTACATGTAAAAGAATGAAATTAGAACACTCCCTAACACCATACACAAAAATAAACTCAAAATGGATTAAAGAACTAAATGTAAGGCCAGACACTATCAAACTCTTACAGGAAAACATAGGCAGAACACTCTATGACATAAATCACAGCAAGATCCTTTTTGACCCACCTCCTAGAGAAATGGAAATAAAAACAAAAACAAACAAATGGGACCTAGTGAAACTTAAAAGCTTTTGCACAGCAAAGGAAACCATAAACAAGATGAAAAGACAACCCTCAGAATGGGAGAAAATACTTGCAAATGAAGCAACTGACAAAGGATTAATCTCCAAACTTTACAAGCAGCTCATGCAGCTCAATATCAAAAAAACAAACAACCCAATCCAAAAATGGGCAGAACACCTTTTGCTTTTTGGTTTTGGTTTTTGTCTCAAACAACTCACTGAAGTGTCTCAAAGGAGATCAAGTTTTGCCAAAATGAACCCTGCTTGAGTTAACTGGTCGAAGGGATGGATTCTGGCCCTCTCAGGATTCCTTCTCCAGTCAGAGTGGGGAACTGGTCCACGTGTTTACTGCTGGGTTCACTGCAGCATCCAACCCAAAAGGCACGGAGAAGAAGAAAACGCAACGGGTGGAGCTGGGCTTGAGTCCAGCGTCACAGTCTGGCCCCTGCTACATGAGGCTACCCTGCGTGACGAAAGGCGGAAGTAGGGAGCTGAAGGACTCGGGAGGGGGCCGGGGAGATGTGAGGGAGTCTGGTGTTCCAGGTGAACGAGAAGAAAGGGGTTGGTCGAGGGTTTGGTGCTACAGTCGGAAGATTTGCAAATGCTAACACATTCCCGTGTGAGGCACATCACCTTTTGTCAGTTGTTGTGAATATGTGTATTTTAAGCAATAAGATTCAGCTGGTCAGACTTTTCTGGGCAGTCTCGGTGACGCATTTCCTGTGCTGTGATTGTTCTGAAGACGGAGTGGCTCTAACCACTGTGAGAAGCCCAAATAAAATCGATCCCCGAAAAAAGAAAAAAAATAGGCAGAAGACCTAAATAGACATTTATCCAAAGAAGATATACAGATTGCCAACAAACACATGAAAGAATGCTCAACATCATTAATCATTAGAGAAATGCAAATCAAAACTACAATGAGATATCATCTCACACTGGTCAGAATGGCCATCATCAAAAAATCTACAAACAATAAATGCTGGAGAGGGTGTGGAGAAAAGGGAACCCTCTTGCACTGTTGGTGCGAATGTAAATTGATACAGCCACTATGGAGAACAGTATGGAGGTTCCTTAAAAGACTAAAAATAGAACTACCATACGACCCAGCAATCCCACTACTGGGCATATACCCTGAGAAAACCATAATTCAAAAAGAGTCATGCACCACAATGTTCACTGCAGCTCTATTTACAACAGCCAGGATATGGAAGCAACCTAAGTGTCCATCGACAGATGAATGGATAAAGAAGATGTGGCACATATATACAATGGAATATTACTCAACCATAAAAAGAAACGAAATTGAGTTATTTGTAGTGAGATGGATGGACCTAGAGTCTGTCATACAGAGTGCAGTAAGTCAGAAAGAGAAAAACAAATACTGTATGCTAACACATATATATGGAATCTAAAAAAAAAAAAAAAATGGTCATGAAGAACCTAGGAGCAAGACAGGAATAAAGACACAGACCTACTAGAGAATGGACTTGAGGATATGGGGAGGGGTAGGGTAAGTTGGAACAAAGTGAGTGAGTGGTATGGACATATATACACTACCAAACTTAAAAATAGATAGCTAGTGGGAAGCAGCTGCATAGCACAGGGAGATCAGCTTGGTGCTTTGTGACCACCTAGAGGGGTGGGATACGGAGGGTGGGAGGGAGGGAGACACAAGAGGGAAGAGATATAGGGACATATGTATATGTATAAATGATTCACTTTGTTATAAAGCAGAAACTAACACCATTGTAAAACAGTTATACTCCAATAATGATGTTAAAAAAAAAATTTCAGGAAAAGAAAAGCAAAAAAATAACAAAACTTCAATTTCCTTCACACAGGCAACTATTTACACAGTATTTGCATTATATTTAAACTACTTATATAACATTTATATTGTATTAAGTATTATAAATAATCTAGAGATGATATAAAATATAAGGGAGAATGGCATAGGTTATATGCAAATACTACACCATTTTATATAAGGGACTTGAGCATCCTAGGATTTTGGTATCCGTCGTGGTCTTGGAACCAATCCCCTGAGGATACCAAGGAATGACTGAATTAACAAATGTCTAGCCAAACCAGGCCAATAATCTACTCTGGCCATTGGAAATGTATGAAACACACCATCCTATATGGTGTGTTTCTACTATATGTTTTTTAATGCACACAAGTAGTAAATATAATTATCAAAAATCCAAATAGTATGGTAAGCTCAAAGGGGAGTATGCATTTATTCAATTAACAGTTTCTGAATATCAAGTTCTATAAGTCAGTTACAAATAAGCCAAGGACAATGTCCTACAAGAAATGACTACCTAGAAAGAAGATACAGAAACGTGTGTTATATAGTCGTCTTTTGGTATGGGGGTGGGGTCAGTTCCAGCACACCACCCTCCGTACCAAAATCCAGGAATGCTCAACTCCCTCATACAAAATGGCACAGTATTTGCATATAACCTAAGCACATCCTCCCTGATACTCTGTATCATCTCTAGATTATTTCTAATACCTAATACATGTAAATGCTATGTAAACAGATGTAAATACAATATAAATGCAATGTAAATAGTTGCTAGCAAGCAGCAAAAATAAGTTTTGTTTCTTGGAAATTTTTTTAATACTTTATACCCACCAATTTGTTGCATACACGGATGGGGAACACATGGATTACCCATCTGCCACTATCGAAAATCCAACCTGGGGTACTTATACCTGGGAGGGTGTAATTATGATCCCTATTTTCTAGATCAGGGAACTGAAGGTTGGAGAGATCAACTAGATCTGTTCTAGATAGATTCCACGGCTGGAAAATGAGAGTGCCAAGGTTCAAATCCAGGGCCTGTGCTATTAACTACTGTGATTATGACGTGGCAGGCAAGAGAATCAGGGTCGGGCAAGGAATCACACTCCCACTCACAAGTATGTAGACAGTGCACAGCTCAACCTCCCAGCCTTCCCCCGACACATACTCCTCCCTCCCATTCATTAGCACCCAAACAGAAAGGCAGAAAGGAATTGGAGCTGCTCCTCATAAAGGATGCCCCCAACTGAGGTGGGTACCAGAGCACAGTCTTTGGCAGGTATGTTTATTTTGGAAGAAGAATGCCAAGGGACACAATTTCTGCCTTCAGAAAGCTTAGTCTAGTTTATACCCAAAGATCATGTCCTCAAATTGTCCGCAAATATGTGGTGTGCTCAGGGATTGTAATACATGTGCACATACACATCAGTGTGTGTATAGTAGATATAATAGTCTTGTAAATGCACACGTATATGGAGAACAGTATAGATTTTCTCTAAAAAAATCCTAGTAGCGCCATTCTACTTAATAACGTAATACTTCACAGCTGAGCTAAATGGACTCTCACCCTAGCTATGAGAATTTTTTAAGTTTACTATGAGTATAACCAAGACTTTAAGGGTTACTGGTTAAACTATTAAGAACTCTTTCAAAGTAGCCTCAAGCACTTAGAAGTATCCATTTACATGCAAAACCAAGGCTCAGGTAATTGCAAATTCCTTAAGGATCATGCTAGGTAACATGTGATTTATGTTTTATGTACATGTACATATACACACAAATGACAATATAACATTCCTTGAAAACTACTGTGTTTAAGATTTTAAGCTAGTTTAGACTGGCCTTCCCTCTACTCCCTCAAGTTAGTATGGCTTTACTACATATGATGGAATTTAAGAAATAAAGTAATGAAAATTCTAAGAGCTAAGCAAACCAATTAGGAGAAAGTGGTATAACAGCATAATGGAAAAAGTTAGGTGTCATAGTTCAAATCCTGAGACCATATACCACAATTTTAAAACGAAGTAACCCCAAAGAATAAAAATATCCATTTTAATCAATATTTTATTTTCAATTACTTCTATCCCATTTTAGCTAGAAAGGATTTCATGAGGGAGAGAGTAAACAAAGGGAGCACACTCTTTCAAAATTACAAATTTCCTAGGACCACAATGGAAAATATAAAAAGTTGGGTCTAAAGGGGTTCAGAACAAGCCTCCCAAAAATGTGCCATTTTTGCATGAGGCAATTGAGCTAAAGGCAATCAAGATCCTGCAGGTTCAGGAGAAACCTCTATTCCTCCCTTAACTACCTAGAAGAATTTATATTGGAGATTTTTTTTAGAAAAGGTTATTATCTGAGAAATTTAATCTAAGTGGCCCCATCCACATGGAGAACAAACATCTAATCACCAAATGTCTGCTCTTCTTGTCTAGTAAATGACCCTCCTGTCCTTGGAGGCCCCAGACCCTTATCCCATTCCTTAGTTCGGGATGGCATGTATGCTTCATTTTACCTTTCTGTCTCTCAAGCTCTCATGTATATGCAGTTCCCACACATAACAAATGTTTTTCTTCCAGTTTTAATGACATATACTTGACATACGTACAGCACTGTGTAAGTTTAAGATGTACAGTATAATGATTTGACAGCATGAAATGATTATCACAAGACTAGTGAGCATCCACCATCTCATATAGATACAAATTAAAGAAACAGAAGAAGTTTCTTTCCTTGTGATGAGAATTCTTGATAGTAAATCCTAACAAGTTTCATATGTAATACACAGCAATGTTAATTATATTTATCATGTTGTACATTACATCCCTAGTACTTATTTTTCTGATAACTGGAAGTTTCTACCTTTCGATTACCCTCATCCAATTCCTCTTCCCTCTCCCTCCCGCCTCTGATAACCACAAATCTGATCTCTTTTTCTATGAATTTGTTTCTGAAATACAGTTGACCTAGGAACTAACATAGTTTAATATTACACAATAGTGATTTGATAATTCTAGACATTTCAAAAGGATTACCACAATAAATCGTTATGATCTGTCACCGTACAAAGATTTACATATATTCCCACACTGTACATTTCAAACCCGTGACTCATTTATTTTGCATCTGGAAGTTTGTACCTGTTAATATCCCTTACCTATTTCTCCCCTCCCCACATCCCCATCCCATCCGGCAACCCAAAATTAAATTTGATTTTCTCCTGTTGATCTGACTCATGTCAATTTAATTCTTAGACCAGCCAGAAGAACCTAGAAGGGTAGAGGAGAGTTTTCTTCCTTCCTGACAGGTCTCAGTCTTGAAGAGACAGAGATCTTGTCTTACTCTCCAACAATAATGCAAATTCTCCATCTAGTTGGAGGATGGGGTAAAAGAAACAAGAAGGTACATTTCTGCAAAGATCTTTGAAGTTCCACATCCTCAAACAACCCTTCAAGGCATGCACATTAAGGAAGGGACAAAGACATTCCCTCACACCTCACAAATCAAAAAGCGGGAAGGGTTAGAAAGAGGACCAAGATTACACTAAAGAGGCTTTCGAATCTGCCATCCACAGAGGAACTGCAGCCAAGAGGCAGATTACTGTGATGACCATCACTCTGGAGGTTGAACCCTGGGATACAACAGAAAATGTAAAGGCCAAGATCCAGGATAAGAAAGGAATTCCTGGGCTTCCCTGGTGGCGCAGTGGTTGAGAGTCCACGGGTTCATGCACCAGTCCGGGAGGATCCCACATGCTGCGGAGCAGCTGGGCCCGTGAGCCATGGCCGCTGAGCCTGCGCGTCCGGAGCCTGTGCTCCGCAACGGGAGAGGCCACAGCGGTGAGAGGCCCACGTACCGCAAAAAAAAAAAAGAAAGAAAGGAATCCCTCCTGATCAGCAGACTCCTTTGCTGGCCAGCAACTGCAAGATGGACTTTGCCTACAACATTCAAAGGAGTCCACTCTTCATCTGTGTGGAGACCTCGTGGTGGTGCTAAGAAAAGGAAGAAGTCTTACACTGCTCCCAAGAAGAGCAAGCATAAGAGAAAGAAGGCTAAGCTGGCTGTCCTGAAACACTGTAAGGTGGATGAGAATGGTAAAATCACCCACCTTCGCCGGGAGTGCCCTTCAGATGAAGGCGGTGCTGGAGTTTCCACGGCCAGCCACTTTGACAGACACTATTGTGGCAAATGTGATCTATTGTTTCAAGAAACCGGAAGACAAGTAATTGTACACTGATTAACAAAGGACACGAGCTAATAAACTAAAAAAAAAATTTACACAAAAAAGTTTCGGTGAGGAGTGTTCTAGATTAGGAATTGGGCTTGTTCTCTTCTTAAACCCCTCACTGGCCTTGTGCCCTGTCCACCTGAAAGCCCAATGAACATGAAATGTAAGGGGCTGTGATGACTGCTATTATAAATGACATGGGGGACTTCCCTGGTGGTCCAGGTGTTGAGACTCCACGCTTTCACTGAAGGGGACACGGGTTCGGTTCCTGGTTGGAGAACTAGGATCCCACGTGCTGCACAGCCAAAAAATTAAATAAATATATAAATGACACTATTCCTACCATACTGATAACCTTCAAGGAGTCAGAAGCCCTAGAGTTCAACAAGTGAAGAGAACATTTAAAAAAAAAAACCAAAGGGGCTTCCCTGGTGGCGCAGTGGTTGAGAGTCCGGCTGCCGATGCAGGGGACACAGGTTTGTGCCCCGGTCCGGGAGGATCCCACATGCTGTGGAGCGGCTGGGCCCGTAGGCCATGGCCGCTGAGCCTGCGCATCCGGAGACTGTGCTCCACTACGGGGGAGGCCACATCAGTGAGAGGCCCGCGTACCGCAAAAAAAAAAAAACAAAAAAAAACCCAAAGTACCTTTAAGTGATTCATTTTCTTAGTGTAGTTAGACATGACTCACTTCAACTAAGAGCTCACACAAAATAAGTATTTTTTCTTCCCTGGCACATCAGGCAAGCCTCAATTTTTAAAAATTTTACTTGTTGAAGTAGCCTCAGGAGAAAAAGGCAAGAAAATAGAAGACCACAACTAAGTTTATAGATAAGGGAAAAGTTACTCACTAAAGCAAGAGTAACTTTCTTCAGGAGCTGTTCAAGATGATGGAAAAGATAACAAAAGGTTCCCCCGCTCATTCAGACATGCTGCCACAGGTTCAGCGACAGTGGTTTGCTTGTTTGTATGGACAGAAGTGATTCAGGGGAGAGGACTTTAAAAATACTCCTGTTTACCTAATGGAACTCAATGTTCAGAATGCTCATCTCATTCCTTTATCCATCTCCTCTCCGGGTTCACTCACAACAAGGGCTGAGATCACTTCCCCGGCAGAAGGAGGGAGGGAAGATACTACTACATATTAATAATTTTATAGTTTTGCTTTTCACCGTGGCACATGTATTTGGCAATGATCTCTGCAAACTTCTAAAAGCATCATAAAACTACAGTAAGGGGAATAATCACCGTCAATTAACTCACCAACCCTAATAATGAATGGTCTCCCTTGACACTCTCCTTATCACTGTTTTTTGTTTATGTTTTATGCCATGCTGCATGGCATGTGGGATCTTAGTTCCCAGACCAGGGATGGAACCCGTTCCCCCTGCAGTGGAAGCACGGAGTCTTAACCACTGGACCGCCAGGGAAGTCCCTCCTTATCACGGATATTAAAAAATTTTACACCAAATTCAGAAACTCTCAAATCTAGTTTTCAGCAAATAACACATGTTTAAAGACTTAGAGGAGGAGACCCTTACCATTTCAGGATGTATAAATATATCCTGAAGGTGACATTTTCAAGCCTCTGGAAATTTTTCAGTCACATGCACACCCCATAACCATCATTTTTTAGTCGTGTCTTCAGCTCAGTTTCAGTCACACTCACCTTACTCAGTCCCATCCGAACACGCCCACACTGAAGCCTCCCACTGTTATCCCAAGAAGACTCCTCTCTTTTCTATGATTTAGCACATGTCATACACTGCGATGTTGGGATCCCCTTCCTCAAGGGAAGGTCTCTTACTTCCCCCTCACATCTGGCACGGGCGGGCCTCAATGTTGCAGAACAGTGAATAAGCATTGTGTCCCCACCTCTGAGACACTGATTCACGTCCATCACGCTTTTCGCAAACTTGGCGGCAGATTCACGTTGTCTCTGCAGCCTTCTCTGATGGAGGTGTTCTACACCAACCCTTCTGCTACTACCATCACCATCAAGCAGTCCTTCCTGCAACAGATACTCACTGAGCCTCTATCACAAGCCAGGCACTGCTCTCAGGCTGGAAATGAAGCAATGAACCAAACAGATAAAACTCCCTGCCCGCCTGGAGCACACATTCCAATAGGGGAGAAGCGGGGTGCCCTGGAAATCTCACATTCAATTTGAACTTCATTATAATTTAGTTGTTTTGAGTCTATATCGAGTCAAGTGACTGTCTAGACTCCCGTCGGAGATATTCTGCAAAGATGGGTACCAACAACTCCTCCTAAACCTGCAGACATAGGACTACTCTTCCTGTCAAGAGGTAGACTCTTATTTCCTCTCTACCTGAACCTGAGCTGCCCTGTGACTTGACCAGCAGAATCATCACAAGTGACTGCTGTGCCAGTTCTGGGCCTGGGCCCTAAGAGGCCTGACAGCTCCCGCTGCCTGGGAAACCAGGTACCACGTAAAGAAGCTCAGCCTATCCTGCCAGAGAGAAGGCCGTGCGGAGAGAAGGCCCCGAGGATGAGAACCGTGGCACTCCGGGTGACAGCCAGCATGAGGCCGCAGACACGTGAGTGAGGCCACCTCAGACCTTCCAGCCACCAAGTGAACGCAGCCCCGTGAGTGAGCCCAACAAACATCACTGGAGCAGAGATCACCACCCGTGATAAATTCCTGAACTTCGCATCACGACCAATAAAATGGTGGTTGTTTTAAGCCACTAAATTTGGAGGGCCGGGAGGCGGAGCTGTTGTTAGGCAGCAACAACTTAGCCTTAACAAGACAGCGCTCTTAACCAGAGCCAGGGGTGGCATCTTCTGCGTGTTTCTAAGCCTTCATCATGTCCATTATGGTTAGGCAAAAAGGAAACATCCGGTCAAAAGCTGACGAGGGAATATTTATAAAACTGAATGGGGGAGGGGATTCCGGGAAGATGCCGCAGTATGAAGCACCAGGAATCTATCTCCCACCTAGACAACAACTGCATTGGTAGACTCTGTCTCATCCAACCATTTTGGAACTTGGAAGGCTTGCAACTTCCACGGGAAGACTTAGATGGTAGATTGTGGTGAATGTCAGTCCATTTGGGCTCTTAGCACAGTAGGAGCTACCCATCCTCCATCCCCAACCCCTTGGCAGACAACTGTGCATGTTTTCCTGGAACCACTGCCCACAGCTTGTGGGAGCTAGGGTGGGCAAAAAGGACCCTGTCCTCCAAATATCGGCATCTCTGCTCTGAGTGCTGATGGCTGCTTCTGATCACAGAGCGCAGACAAGAAGGTGGGCGGCCACTGTCACTGTGCCTCCCTGACCCTATTGCAGCCCCTTCCCTCTGGCTGAAATGACTTCCAGGGGGATTAAAAGGCCAGACCCCTTCTCCCCCTTCATTTTTCACTTTTTCCCCTTTTGGAGCCAGACTTTAAAGACTAGGACATTTAAAAACAGCTGCATATATGGGGAAAATTAGAAAGTGACTGTGTACGCCCAGGGAAAGGCTTAGAAAAGACCTGGGAAGACCTTCAGCTTACATCTCACACTGATCCTCAGCAAAGAGACCGTCTACAACAATCAAAACCAAAAAACAAACAATAAGAAAAACAAGCAAACCTTAGGGAAGGGGAAATCTGATTACCAGAGTTACCACATTACTAAATTCAAAAGTCCAGTAAAATAAAATAAATCACAAGGCATACAAAGGAACAGCAAAGTATGGCTCACTCAAAGAAAAAGAAAAATATCAGAACTTCCCTGGTGGTCCAGTGGTAAAGAATCCGCCTTTCAACGCAGGGGACACAGGTGCAATCCCTGGTCGGGGAACTAAGATCCCACATGCTGCGGGGCAACTATGCCCGCGCACCACAACTACTGAGCTCACAGGCCTCTACTAGAGCCCATGTGCCACAAACTACAGAGCCCACATGCCACAACTAGATTAGAGAAAACCTACATGCCACAATTAGAGAGAAGCCCACGCGCCACAACGAAAGGTCCCACGCGCCACAAGGAAAGGTCCCACACAGCCAAATAAACAAAAGAAAAAAATCAACAGATGCTGTCTCTGAAAAACACATAACGGCTAATACACTAGACAAAGACTTCAAAGTAACTGTCCTAAAGACGCCCAACAGACTAAAGGGAGATATGGAAAACGTCAAGAAAACAATGTGTGAACAAAATGGAAATATCAATAAAGAGATAGAAAACTTAGAAAGAACCAAAAGGAAATTCTGAAGCTGAAGAGTACTGATACATGGCTGAAATGAAAAATTCATTAGAAGGATTCAGAGGCGGATTTCAGCAGACAGAAGACTCAGCGAACTTGAAGATAGGACAATGGAAATTACTGAGTCTGAAGAAAAAAAGAATGGAAGAAAAGCCAATAGAGACTAAGGGACTCATGGGACATGATTTAGAAGACCAACATAAGCATAGTGGGAGTCACAGAAGGAAGAGAGAGAGAGAGAAAAGGGCAGAGAGAATATTTGAAGAAATAATGGCTGAAAATGTCCCAAATTTAATGAAATACATGAATATAAACATCCAAGGAGCTCAGTAAACTCCAAGTAAGAAGAACTCAGAGACCCACACCAAGACACATTATAATCAAACTTTCAAAAGACAAAGAATCTTGAAAGCACAACAGAAGTGACTCATCACATACAAGGGGTCCTCGGTAATTATCAGGTTTCTTGTCAGCCACTTCAGAGGCCATAAGACAATAGGTCGATATAGTCAAACGCTAGAAGAAAACCTGTCAAACGAGAATCCTATGTCTGGCAAAACTGTTAAGAGTGAGGGAGAAATCCAGACTTTCCCAGATAAACAAAAGTTGAGGGAGTATGTGACCACTGGACCGGCCCTACAAAAAAATGCTCAAGGGGGTCCTGCAGGGTGAAATGAAAGGACACTAGACAGTACTTTGAAGCCTATAGAGAAATACAGAT
Source organism: Phocoena phocoena (assembly GCF_963924675.1). NCBI lineage: Eukaryota > Metazoa > Chordata > Mammalia > Artiodactyla > Phocoenidae > Phocoena > Phocoena phocoena. The sequence continues at coordinate 25,711,447 of NC_089234.1, forward strand.
CTCAGTAAAGGTGAGTACATTGGCAATTGCAGAAGCTAGTATTATTGTAACAGTGGTTTGTAACTACACTTTTTCTCCATGACTTAAGAGACTAATACATTTAAAGAAAAAAAAAACTATCAGTGTAAAAGCTAGTATTACTGTAACCTAGGTTTCTCACTCCAAATCTTGTTTTCTACATAATTTGAGAAAGAATAACTTTGAATTTATAATTTTAAAGAATCATAACTTTGTTTTTGAGTGTACTATGTATAAAGATGTTAATTATCTGACATCACCAACCAAAAGGGGTGGGGAACAAAGCTGTAAAGACTCACATTACTGAAATCAAATGAAAGTGGGGACATTAGCACTGGTTCTACAGATATAAAAAGGATAGGAGTAGGGCTTCCCTGGTGGCGCAGCGGTTGAGAGTCCGCCTGCCGATGCAGGGGACGCGGTTTCGTGCCCTGGTCCGGGAGGATCCCACATGCCGCGGAGCGGCTGGGCCCGTGAGCCGTGGCCGCTGGGCCTGCGCGTCCGGAGCCTGTGCTCCACAATGGGAGAGGCCACAGCGGTGAGAGGCCAGCGTACCGCAAAAAAAAAGGAGTACTGTGAACAATTGGATGCCAACAAATCATAACTAGATGAAATGGACAAATTCCTAGAGTCACAAAATCTACCGAGATTAAATCATGAAGAACTAAAAAATCTGACTATTCCTATAATTAATAAGGAGATTGAAACAGTAATCAAAAGTCTTCCAACAAAGAAAAGCCCTGGACCTGATGGCTTGACTGATGAATTCTACCAAACATTTAAAGAACTAACACCAATTCTTCTCTAATTTTTCCAGAAGACTGAAGAGGAGGGGATACTTCCAAACTCATTCTGTGAGGCCAGCATTACCTCGATACCAAATCTGGTCAGAGACACAACAAGAAAACTACAGACCAATATCCCTTGTGAACAGTGATGCCAAAACCTTCAGCAAAATGCAGCAAACAGAAGTCAGCAGCATATTAAAAGGATTAAATACCATAACCAAGTGGGAAATGCAAGCATGGTTCAACAGACTTAACAAAAAAAAAAAGTAATATGCCATTATCAACAGAATGAAGGAAAAAATTCCACACGATCCCTCAATAGATGTAGAAAAAGAATCTGATAGAATAACACCCTTTTATGATAAGAACACTCAAACTAGGAATACAAGGAAACTACCTCAACATAATAAAAGCCATATGTGAAAAACTCACAAGAAACATCATACCCAATGGTCCAAGACTGAAAGCATTTCCTCTAAGATCAGGACCAAGGCAAGGATACCCACTTTCAGCATTTCTACTCAATACAGTACTGGAAGTTCTACCCAGAGCAATTAGGCTAGAAAAAGAAAGGCAACCAAATTGGAAAGGAAGAAGTAAAAGTCTTTATCTGCAGATGATATGATCTTATATGTAAGAAAACCCTAGAGATTCCACACACCAAAAAAACTTAAAACTAACAAATTCAGTAAAGTAGCAAAATATAAAGCCAATGCAGAAAAATCAGTTGCATTTCTATATACAAACAATGAACAATTTGAAAAGGAAACTACAAAAACAATTCTGTTCACAAAAACAATTCTATTCACAATAGTATCAAAAAGAATAAGGAATTAATTTAACCACGAAGGAAAAAGATTGTACAATTACAAACACTGACAAAAGAAATTAAGGACATAAATAGAAACATCCCATGTTCATTAATTGGAAATCTTAATACTGTTAAGATGTCCATACCACCCAAAGCTACTACAGATTCAATGCAATTCCCACCAAAATCCCAATCATGTTTTTGGCAGATATAGAAAAAAAAAATCCTAAAATTCATATGGAATCTCAAAACGTCCCCAAGTAGCCAAAGCAATCTTAAAAAAGAACAAAACTTGAGGATATACTTCCTGAGATCAAAACTTACCACAAAGCTACAGTAATAAAACCAGTGTGGTATTAGTGAACAGACAGACATATACACAAATGCAATCTACTAGAGAGCCCAGAAATGAACCCTTGCAATATGGACAAATGATTTTTTACAAGGGTGCCAAACCTTCAATGGGGAAAGGATATTATTTTCAACAAACAGTCCTGGGAAAACTGGATATCCACATGCAAGAGAATGAAGTTGGATCCTTATCTAACACCACATACAAAAATTAATTCAAAAAATGGATCTAGAACCTAAATATAAGCCCTACAAGTATAAAACTCTTAGAAGAAAATATAGGACAAAAGCTTCACAACATTAGATTTGGCAATAATTTCTTAGATATGACACCAGTGGCATAGGAAACGAGAAAAAAAGACAAATAGGACTTCAAGAAAACTAAAACTGATGTACATCAGAAGATAATAATCAACAGAGTAAAAAGGCAACCCACAGTATGGGAGAAAATATTTACAAGTAGTTTATCTAGTAAAGGAATAGTATCCAGCATATAACTCCCAAAACTCAAACAATAAAACAACCCATTTAAAAATGGGCAAAGAACTTAAGTGGATATTTCTCCAAAGAAGATATACAAATGGCCATGAAGTACACAAAAAGATGCACAACATCACTAGTCATTAGGTAAAAGCAAATCAAAACTACCATGAGATACCACCTCATACCCATTAGGATGGCTACTATCAAAAAAACAGAAAATGATAAGTGTTGACGAGGATGTGGAACCCTTGTGAACTGTTGGTGGAAATGTAAAATGGTTCAGCCCCTGTAGAAAACAGTATGGTAGTTCCTCCAAAAATTAAAAATAGAATCACCATATGATCCAGCAATTCTACTTCTGGGTCTATTCTAAAAAGAAAAGCTGAAAGGAGGGTGTGGGGGAACTATCTGTACTCCCATGTTTATAGCGCCATCATTCACAATAGCTAAAACATAGAAGCAACCCATGTGTCCATGGACTGAAAAATAAAACAAAATGTGGTATATACACATAATGGAATATTAAGTCTTAAAAGGGAAGGAAATTCTGTAATATGTTGCAACATGGATAAATCTTGAGGATGTTATGCTAATTAAGCCAACCACAAAAAGGCAAAAACTGTCTGATTCCACTTATATGAGGTACTTAGGGTAGTCAAAAAAATCATGAAGAAAGAAGGTAGAATGGTGGCTGCCAGGGGCTGTGGGTAGGGGGAAATGGGAGTTACTGCTTAATGGGTATAGAGTTGCAGTTTAATAAGATGAAAAGAATTATGGAGATAGAAGACGGTCATGGTTACACAACAATGTGAATATATCTAATACCACTGAACTGTGCACTTAAAGATAGTTAAGATGGTAAATTTTATGTGTTTTAACACAAAAAATTTTTTTAAAAACCTAAATGGGATACCTATAAGCATAGAAGAGACCTAGAGCATTTTCTTTCTTGGACAGAGGACCCAAATCATTTTTTGACTGTGTATTCTATTAGTTAAATGTTGGCCACACCTCCTCCAATATACTGTATTTATAAGTTATACACAAATATTACTATATTAATACATTATGTACATCATGAAATACCTTCAAAAATAAATTCAAGGGTTCCCTGGTAGCGCAGTGGTTGAGAGTCCGCCTGCTGATGCAGGGGACACGGGTTCGTGCCCCTGTCCGGGAAGATCCCACATGCCGCTGGGCGGCTGGGCCCGTGAGCCATGGCCGCTGAGCCTGTGCTCCGCAATGGGAGAGGCCACAAGAGTGAGGCCCGCATACCGCAAAAAAATAAATAAATAAATAAATAAATTCAAGAATAATCAGTATAAATGTGTTTCTATAAAGCTATTTATGTTTTTGTTTTTTTTTTTGCGAGCTATTTATGTTTGAATAGACACGCGAGTCCTACTACATCCTAGTGGTTTGCTGTGCATGCAACTTACCTTGGGGACAACTGCCTTAGAGTAAACCAGTTTCTATGTTATTCTCGAATTCCTCCTTCCTCCTTCCATCTCTCTCCCCTTGGCCTCTGTACTCTAAACTATTCCAGTTTTCTTCCTCTCAGTGTTTTCCTTCAGTAGTTCCACTTCCTGCTTCCACCTTTTAAATATGGGCTTTGAGGTATGGCCTTCTGCTCTTCCAAGTACATCCTCCCTTGGCAATTTCATCTTGCTCAGTGACTAACCACTGCCAGAAGTCTTCTCAGCTTGTTCTCTCTCTGCATTAGTCTATAACCACTGAAAATTTACATCGGAGTCAAAAATCTCACCACTGGTGTATCATCTAGCCCACCCCACCCACACTGTCAGTGCCCACACAAAACCCTCCAACTGTTTATCTAGCTTCTGCTGAATCACCCCTAGTAAAGTAACTACACATCTAGGAACAATACAGAGCATTTTCTAACAGCTCTACTTATTAGAAATTCTACTAATATTAAGCTGAAACTGACTTCCCTGTAATTTCCATATTGGTTCTAGTTTTGGCTTCTGAGGTCTCACTACCCACACTCAAATCTAAATCAAATGCACTATCTTTGTAATCTTTGAGTATCAGTGGCAAGACATGACGACCTTCTCCAAGTAAAATAGGGCAGGTGAATATCAAAGCTAATTTGCACCTTATAAACCAAAACAGGCAATGAATACTACAGGTAAATCAGGGCAAGCACAGAACAATGTCCAGGACTAAGACATAGTATAAGAAACTATGGATCTCTAAGCTGATGGATGATACCAAGTCTGAGGTCTCTCTTCAGTTGATGGGGCATGTTCATTCTCTGTTTAGGGAACTAGGCAAGTCCTCCATGCTCCCAATCCTACTTTTACGATGGTCCCTTGATGACATGTTGTGAACTGAATACACGCTAGCTTAAAAAGCTATTCCATCTATAGTCCAATAAAGATATTAAAAAAAGAAAGAAAGCTTTTCCATCAACCTGATCTAGCGATTTAAAAGCAAAACAAAAACATACTCTCTGTTGTAGAATAAGCCATCAAGGGCTTACTTAAACACGAGGAGTTTCCGGGTACTCATGGTCATGACGTTGGACGAGTTGATGGCTAGAAGGAATATGACTAAGAGCTGACAGTAAGAACCCAAGGAAGAATCCGAAATAGTGCAGGGTGACACGTCTGCCAGGAATATACCTAGAGAATACCAAAGAGAACACAAATGAGACTGTGGCCTTCTGGTCTGTTTAGGGCCATTCACTTGGAAGCAAGGCACCAGAAAGACTTCCCATATCTAGCTCTGAGGATGAGGAACTTGGTAGTAAAAGAAGCTTTGAGAGTTCTAAGGCTTCCCTGGTGGTGCAGTGGTTAAGAATCAGCCTGCCACTGCAGGGGACAAGGGTTTGAGCCCTGATCCAGAAAGATCCCACATGCCGCAGAGCAACTAAGCCCACGCACCACAACTACTGAGTCTGCGCTCTAGAGCCTGCAAGCCACAACTACTGAGCCCGTGTGCCACAACTACTGAAGCCTGTGTGCCTAGAGCCCATGCTCTGCAACAAGAGAAGCCACTGCAATGAGAAGCCCGCGCACCGCAACAAAGAGTAGCCCCTGCTCACCACAACTAGAGAAAGCCCGCACGCAGCAACGGAGACCCAACACAGCCAAAAATAAATTAATTAAATAAATAAATTTTTTTTAAAAAGCTTTGAGAGGGCTTCCCTGGTGGCGCAGTGATTGAGAGTCCGTCTGCCAATGCAGGGGACACGGGTTCGTGCCCCGGTCCGGGAAGATCCCACATGCCGCAGAGTGGCTGGGCCCGTGAGCCATGGCCGCTGAGCCTGCGCGTCCGGAGCCTGTGCTCCGCAACGGGAGAGGCCACAACAGTGAGAGGCCCGCGTACCGTAAAAAAAAAAAAAAAAAAAAGCTTTGAGAGCTCTCAATGATGTTTTAAAAAGACTTGGCTGTATCAGACAAAATATGTAGATACAGAAGAGGAGTCCTAATTAAGTTAAACATGAGGGTGAGGAGAAGAAAAACATGTTTCAGATAGAAGAAAAAAAACTATTCAAATTCTTCTGAGGAAAACAAGACAAAACGGCAATTTAGAATTCTCAAGGTCTGCCAAGGTTTCCTGCACAAAGCAAGAATTTTGTCCACTTGCTGCAGAAAAGAAAGATCTTTCTCTTTCATATTTCTTACATGTTAGAAAATAGTAGTAAAATTCAGTCTTTCAGTCCTTAACAGCGACTAAAATGTAATCACACAATTATATTTAAGTTATATTCTGAGCTTGGACTGTCAATGAAATATCTTGTTCTAGAGAGAATATTTCCTAAGCTTTTTACACATACTTCTTTAAAATCACTAATCGCATCAAAATTTTCTTCCTGCAACAACCTCGTACACAGAGAGACTTCGAGCCATTGCTGTAGCTTAAAATATTGGAATTCCCTTAATAGTTACTGGGAACTATGACAGTAGAAATTATTTTTATTACTGTTTCTCTGAAATCTATTCATTTATAACACCTTCTATAGTCATCCTACTCTTCAGCTTTCTTAAAATGGCCATTAAATAGCCTTGGCTATTCCACTAATTGTATAAGCATGAAAGTTTTCTAATCTCTCTGGTCTTCATTCTTTATCCACAAGGTACAGTCATTTATTCACTCATTCAACAAATATTTACTGACAACTACTGCCAGTCAACGGCAGTCTCATAAAACTTACAATCCAAGTGCTATATAAAATGAAAAGGCTAGACTAAGATGTTATTGTCCCTTTGAGACCTAAAATTTCATGATATAAAAGATCACCTACATTTACCACTTAATTGGATCAAAAAAGCAGAAGACAGGGACTTCCCTAGTGGTCCAGTGCCTAAGACTCTGCACTCCCAATGCAGGGGGCCCGGGTTCAATCCCTGGTCAGGGAACTAGATCCCACATGCCACAACTAAGAGTTTGCATGCCGCAACTAAAAAGATCCCGCATGCTGCAACCAAGACCCAGCACAGCCAATAAATTTTTTTTTTTAAGTTCCTAAAGGACTATTACTAAAAAAAAAAAAAAAAAAAAAAAAAAAAGGACAAAAACTTGTCATTAAGAAATATAAATATTTAGACCACACACAAGCAAGGTCTGCTTCAATCTGGGGAGCAAATTTCTAGCTCTATCACAAGATCCTGTCCAAACAAAGTCAATGCCTGTAATGACCAAACAATGGGTCACAAATATGTGAATCTCTTTCCAAATTATGAAAAGGCTGAAATGATTAAATAGAACATTATAGATCGGTAATTTAAACCTACATAAGCTCATGTTTAGAAACAGTTTTTTATAGTCAGTTTTTTAGTTCATTTATAGAAGGCTTTCTATAACTTAGGTTAGTTTAATTAATGTTAATTTTTCATTCTTTCAAAACTTCATGCTGCAGAAGTTTACTGAATGCAATACCCATCACAAAACTGTACTGCAACTCAGTCGCCAAGTTTAAAAACATGTTCTTCAAACACTCGTCTGAAATAACAGTGAAAGTACTGTCATCTAATTCAGAACAATAAACATTCATATTTACCAGTAGGAACACTCTTGTTTCCAGCTGCTTACAAGTCCCAGAGTCATAACTAATACACTGATGAAAACAATTACTAGTATCCGAAGGCCCTAAAGCCACAAACAACATACTACTAATCAAAGCTTTACAACCTTGATTACACAGGGGAATGTGGTGAGGCCAGCAAAAAGCCCAAAGGGAAGCCAGCTTATCTCTCCCGCAAATTAGTAATGTTTTTCCTCTCTTTTCTGCCAAATCCTTGAAGGAGGAACACACTTCACATACAATTCAATAAAACGAACACTAAAAAATATTTCATATTCCTGAGATTTAATCATTCATTTATCTGACATTTACTATACACTTCACTATTGCAGGATCCAGGCTAACCCTATGATAGATATGGTCCCCATCTTCCCTGAAGGTTAACGTCTAGTGGGATAGACCAATATGAAACAAATAATCAGTGTGATAAATACTGTGAAAGAACAATAACAATGTTAAAAGACTTGGAGGAGAATCTTACATAATATAGAAAGGGAAAAAACACCCCCCCCCCCGAGAAAGTGACATTTAATCAGACAGCTGAAGGAAGTTACTCATCTTAATTTTTTTCTCTGCACATTTGCACAGATATTTGTTTTTGGTCAAATAAGTTGCATATTTAAAAACACCCCATTTTAGAACTAAGCAGCAGTGTGCTGGAGTGGGCCAGTACTAGCTCCTAAGAACTGATTGTTAAATTTTCACAAATTGCACAATTTGTTTATTAAATACAGTCATCCTTGAAATTGGCCATGGTGGGACTATTTATACCATGGGAACTGGCAAATGCTACAAATCAGGGCTTTTCTTTTTGGAAAATCCATTCACCAGCACACCACTGCTTGTAAAACTCTCCTTCTTAATAACTCCTCTTGGCTTCTGCCTCATTCCTGGGACAATCAAGGCAGACAAGGGATAAAGTGAAATTGTCATACTCCTAGCAAAAGCCCCACATATCAGTGATTTCTCAGGGCAAGGAGAGGTCTCTGCAGTTGCAACCAGAAAGACAGCTACTGACAGATGACCTTTAAATTTCCTTAGTGTTGTAATTTCAGGTTTTGCTTTCAATGTATACTGTTTCCTTGTTTCTTCAAATAGTTGTTTACATTTTAAAACTATAATACAGTGTATGTTGGTAAATCAGAAAAAAAAAAAAAAACGGTCAGCAGGTATATTTAAAATACAAGAAAAGCACGTAAGCATTTCTGTTTGCCCTCTGCCATCACCATGTGAAGATCACACCTTAGCTAGACTGGCGGTCCCCAAGGAGGATGAGATACCTGAAACAGAGCTAGGTCACCCCAGTCATCCCAGCCAAGACCACCGAAGACCAGCTGAAAGCCAGACAACTCCCAAAGTCAGCAGAGCACCCCAGAAATGTGAAGAATACTTATTGTGAGCAACTAAGCCTTCTCAGTTATCTGCTAGGCAGCATTACTATGGCAATAGATAACTGATATACAAGATCTTAAAAAATTACTCTTCCTACTAAGAAAGACTCTGAGTTGGGATCCAGAAGTGAAGGATTTAAACATAGGAAAAAAGATAAAGAGAATTTTTAGGTTAGTTTGTGAAGGTAAGATTCAGAGCAACAGGCTGTACAGTTCTATAGTTCCTGCTGGCAATTCTAGGACAGATGCCTCCAGAACAACCTAAAGAACTGATACATAACCCCATGTGTTTTAGAATTCTGGCAATGAGCACGGGCTAATAAGCTAGTGATGTGAAGAAGAGTAAGCAAACAAAAAATTAAGAATTATGGAAAATTCCAGGGAAGAAAACTATAAGATGTGATAATACATTATCTGGCTCACAGTGAACAATTTTCACATGTTCATAATAATGTACACACTAAACATTAGTTTGATATGAGAAGTTAGGGAATGCTTCCCTGAGAAAGTGGCATCTGAAGCCAACTGAAAGCATGTCTTTAAATTTTGAATAATTATACTGGGAGGATAGCGAGAAAGATGTTTGTGTATTAGAAGGAGGAAGGAAGTTTAGGAAAAGCAGATCCTTATCTTCCAGTGTAGGAAGCCCTTAAATAATATCTAAAACTGAAATTAAAAAAAAAAAAGCAATTTAACCACAAATTTTTAAAATATCAAATTTAATAGCATAAGAAACAGCTAAGCATTGAAAGTACTCAACTTTTGGGACTTCCCTGGTGGCGCAGTGGTTAAGAATCCGCCTGCCAATGCAGGGGATACGGGTTCGAGCCCTGGTTTGGGAAGATCCCACACGCTGCGGAGCAACTAACCCCATGCACCACAACTACTGAGCCTGTGCTCTGGAGTCCGTGCTCCACAACAAGAGAAGCCACCAAAATGAGAAGCCCGTGCACTGCAAGGAAGAGTAGCCCCCACTCGCCACAACTAGAGAAAGCCCACGTGCAGCAACGAAGACCCAACACAGCCAAAAATATAAAAGATAAAAACTAATTTTTTTTAAATGCTGTGAGTTCAGAACACAATGATTAAAACAATTTTTATTTAAAAAAAAAAAGTTGAAAGTAGTCAACTTTGGGGGGTGGGAACTGGGAGGAGATAGAGGGCTGCTATTTTTAATCACAAGCCCAGTGTCCTTTAAAGCTCTTATATTAATAAAAATTAAATTTTTAATCAATTTTTAACCTCATTTGCCTTACTTCCATTCTCCCCAAATTTCTATTTCTAGACACCTTATGTCTATTACAACTAGAATTATTTCCTGAATTCATTTATTCATTCAACTATTTACTGGACAGCTACTAATATCCACTGCTTTTGATAAGCAATTAACAAAAAACTAAGTCTCTAGTGGGGACACACATAATATTTTAGATATATTAGACAGATAGGGACTTCCCTGGTGGTCCAGTGGTTAAGAACTTGCCTTCCAATGCAGGTGTTGTGGGTTCAATTCCCAGTTGTGGAGCTAAGATCCCACATGCCTCGTGGCCAAAAAATCCAAAAAACATAAAACAGAAGCAATATTGTAACAAATTCAATAAAGACTTTAAAAATGGTCCACATCAAAAAATATATAAATATAGATAGGCCAGGAAGTGGTAAGAGGAAAAGTAATGCAAAGTAAACAAATGGGTAGGAAGGGTTATTTATATACGTTGGTGGTATTTAAGCAGACATCTGAAGTTAATAAGGGAGCAGGCCATGCAGATGTGTCAGAAGGACAAAGGAGGTGGAGATAGTAGCTAATGCAATGGCCCTAAGATGTAACTGTCCTCAGCATGTTCAAAGACAAGTTGGTAAACCAGCTATATAGGGCCTTATGTGCCATTGTAAGTACGTTAGCTATTATCCTGAGTGAGCTAATAAACCATTGATGGGTTTTCAAATGAGAAGTAATAGGAGTTAACTTTTATTTTTTAAAAGATCACTTGCTGGGCTTCCCTGGTGGCGCAGTGGTTGAGAATCTGCCTGCCAATGCAAGGGGCACGGGTTCGAGCCCTGGTCCGGAAAGATCTCACATGCCGCGGAGCAACTAAGCTGTGCATCACAACTACTGAAGCACGCGCGCCTAGAGCCCGTGCTCGGCAACAAGAGAAGCCACCGCAATGACAAGCCTGCGCACTGCAACGAACACTAGCCCCCACTCACCGCAACTAGAGAAAAGCCCAGGCGCAGCAACGAAGACCCAATGCAGCCAAAAATAAAATAAATAAATTTTTTTAAAAAAAGATCATTTGCTGATGTACAATCACTAGCAAAAAAATTGGCAACATATACTAAGGCCGAGGCTAATACATATTGAACCAAAAATCCCACTCCGGGGTATACACCCAACATAAACATATGTATTTCCCCAAAGCCACATACTAGAACATTCATAGCAGCGTGATCCATAATAGCCAAACACTGGGAACTACCTGAATGCCCATCAACAGAATGGATAAATTGGGGTATATTAACACAACGGAATAGTTCACAGCAATGAAGAGACCAAATTTCGTGCACCATTGTGGATGACTCTCACACACATAATGTTGCATAAAAGAAGCCAGACTCAAAAATTATACATCGTATGATGTCATTTACATAAACAACAGATAAGACTAACGTATGCTCTTAGTAGTCAAGACAGGGGTCATCCTTGGGGGATCACTGACTGCACGGGAATGTGAGGAGCTGCTGGCCATGTGCTGCTTCTTGCTCTGGGTGCTGGACTTAGAGGTGTGATCAGCTTGTGAAAACTCACTGCAAACCCATAATGTGTGCACTTTTCTGTGTGTATACAAATGTCAGTAAAGTTCTTTTTAAAAGATGAATCCGACTGCTGTGTGGAAAATGGATTCTAAGGAGGCAAAGAAGAAATAACAGGGAGAGCAGTTAGGAAGCTAGGGTAACGCTCCAGTATAACGTGATAGTGGCTCAGGTGGGAGAGGTAGAGATGGTGTCGAGTGGCCACATCCTGGAATACTCTGAAGCTTAAGTCAACATGATTTCCTGACAGGCTCTACAGAACAGTGAAAGCAGCAAGGACAACACTAAGATTTTTTTACCTTGACAACTGGAAAATAGAAGTGTTTTAACCGAAGTGGAGAAGACTACAGAAGGTGTAGATCTGAAGAGCATGGCAGGGGGAGGGGGTGTCTATTTGTGAGCATCTTATTTTTGTGAAGGGTCCAAGTAGAGCTGTTAAACCTGTAATTGGATGTATAAATGTATAAATCTAGAGATCAAGAAAATCCGGGCTGGAAAATAAATTTGGGAGTTGTTAGCACAAGCACATAGTTTTAAAACCAAGGGACTGCCTACCTCGGCCAAGTGATCAAGGTTAACATCAACACTCAGTATAAGTCATGTTGACGGTATGTACCCTTGATATGAAGTGATGATACGAGGTGATGAGAGTGACACTTTGTGGCTTCCTCCCCAAACCCTCAACTCCCGACAAACCCTTCTACAAAATACCTGACCAGTACTCCTTAAAATTGTCAAGATCCTCAAAACCAAGGAAAATGTGAGACACTGAGAACTGGGGATTCTGCCTATTAGCTTCATTCCTCCCATCACCTATTTTCTCACTTCCTCCTTCTTACCTTCACACTGCCTCTGACCTTGCTTCCACTCAGTCGGCTCCCTCTAGGGCAGCACTGTCCAACAGAAGTTTAAGTGAGGATGAAAAGAAATACTCTACACCTGGGCTGACTAATACAGTAGCCCCAAGGCCCATGTGGCTACTGAGCACTTGCCACCTGTCTATTGTGACTGAGTAACTGAATTTTTAGTTTTATGTAATGTTAATTAAATTTAAATAGGCATACATGGCTACTGGTTACTATTCGGACAGCACAGATCTGAGTTCAGGGTCTCTTATTTGATCCTTTCTTTTCCTGACCCTTTACCCTTTATAAGCCGTGATACTTCTGACTCTCCGTGATTATCTTGGCCCTAGAACCACTTTAAACAACATCTGGGAGGTCCAAGAGGGAGGCGATATGTATATACATGCAGCTGATTCACTTTGCTGTACAGCAGAAACTAACAACACTGTAAAGCAATTATACTCCAATAAAAAACTACCTGGGGTAAAATAAGTCATGGGAATGTAATATACAGCATAGGGAATATAGTCAGTAATAGTGTAATAACTGGTGACAGACAATAACTAGACTTATTCTGGTGATTACTTTGTAATGTATAAAAATATCAAAAAAATATATCAAATCACTATGTTGTACACCTGAAACTAATAAGTCAATTATACTTCAATAAAAAAATAGAAAAAACCAACATCTGAAGTCAGATTGCACTTGGCCTTGGTTCCTCTCTGTACCTACACAGTAAAACTGGAAAAGGACCTAAGCCTCCTGGTCCAAATGACCTCCCTCACTAACCTGCCTGTTAACTTAGGGCTCAAAGATCACTAAGAGATTGATGCCTGTGAATTCAAGGAGAGATTTCTCAAATGTGAATTTTTTTTTTAAACAAGGAAAGAAGATTCCAAGTGTTCAATATAAACTAGATATAAAAAAACTCTTTACAAATGTAAAAAATAAAAATATCCAAATTAGTGATATAAACTTAGTGAGATAAGGAATGTCCTCCTAAAACTAAACCACCATTCACAATGTGAATATGGTACCAGCTTACACAGCACAGAGTCCTGCCACTTTCCTCTAGTCAAACAATTGTAAAATCCTCATTTGTACAGTGTGTCTTTACAGCCATTAGGCAGGAAGACAGCATTCCATTATGACCTTTTCTCATTAACACACAATAATAATGGCAGCATAATCTGGTACAGACCCAAAATGAAGTGCCAGGGCTCAATGATAATGGATCATCCAGAAGATCCACATTACATTTATGTTAATTTTGAAAGATTCTTGAAATTAACACTTTCTTTTTTAGACAGCAAGGATCCTGAGAGTAAGTTCCCAAACCATCAGAGAACTCTAGCTTGAGAAACAAACTATTCCCAGTTGAAAATAATAGCCATGAGTAATTAATAAGAACTTCTTATAATTTAGCTATCAGATTCTTTCCACCCTGTAGTCAGATGAGAATAGCTCTTCAGAAAATTACTTTCACAGGGGTCAATGTCTTTTTAAAATCTTATTAGGGAGAGAATAATACAATGAGCCCCCCTGTACCCAACACTCCACCTGACCAATTACTGGCCTGCAAAGGTTGTTTTAACGGCCAAGAGAAGTTGCATGATGAGAATACCAGCGACATCTCAGTGAAGTGCCAAGACAAGTAAGTAAGCACAATGAAAGAAAAGGAAAACGGGCTCCTATTTATTCAGTCAACAAACATTTATCAAAGCTTCCCATACACCCAACCAACCCTTAGAGTCCAAAGACACAAGCGTGGTCCCTGTCTTCTTGAAGCTTTCAGTCTAGGAGGTTTGAAAACCACCAGCCAATTACAAAGTAGTGTAAGACATGTTATAACAGGCTAATTAAAGTACCAGGTGAGCACCTAACCCAGACTCGAAGGCTGGGAGAAGGCTAAAACAGGAAGGATGAGGAGGAATTTGCTGAGGGCAGCAATTCTGCATCACTCTTTACTACATTCTTCTTCCACTAGTCATAAGATTCCACGCACTGTGCTTTTTCTCCTTTTAAATCCACTATCCCTCCAAAGAATTTGTGAACTTGAAAGAAAATTAGCATAAGGAGGTATGTTTTAGTCTATTTGGGGCTGAGACTGCTTCAAGATCTTTCAGCTTCTAAACCCTTCGGTCTGCTCAAAGAGCTCATACTCACCAAATGTTATTTTCATTAATCATGCAAATTTCTCTCCCCTTCTCTTAAGAACGTCAAGGTTTCTCAGCTGAAAATACCCAGTAAGGTTCTTTCCCAAGAAGGGAGCAGAACTTCACTTCAGGCTGGAAGTGGCTCACAGAACCAAGAGAGGTGTTTACCGCAAGGAGATCCCCTTCTTCCCTATGGTGAGGCCATGTTTCAAACTGCTGACTTCATTGTAATTGTGATTCCCAGAGCTGTCGCCAAACTCCAGAGGAGCCAATTACAACCCACCTACATTTTTCTCAATTTTAACTGGCTATGCTTCTATTACTCTGTAACCCTAAACTACCGCCTAACATTACAAGATCATTTACCAAAGAATTTTACAACTGGAAGGAGTCCTTAGAGATCAGTTATTGCCGTAGTTTGCAGATTGTTCCAGAGAAGTCCTTCACAGGCCCTGCGGACACAGACACTCAAATTTTAATGTGAAGAATTCACTCATTCAGTTTTATGAAGACCTTGGCATAAAGCTCCTCCTGCCTCCTCAATGCACATATACTTGCAGGTTCTTATAATTGTGTCAGTGATGAGAAAAGGCTGTAACTCTGTGGAGGGCCTTTGTAAAGATTCCAGCCCACACAATCCACTTAGGTAAACCTGCTATCCATTCACTCATTGACACTGAACTGGGCAGAGCGGTAAAGAAAGCTGGAGTGCATCTGCTGGCTCATGCTCTCTAAAGGCGTTACTATCAGTTGCAAAATAATCAATGAACTTGATAACCTTATGTCATGATAGCCTATTAAAATCTGAGTATGATAAACTTTGGATGTTTATTGTCTTTTCAATTTTAAGAGTGAGCAGCTGTTAGCAATTTGACTTAAATTCTCCTAAAACATGGCTGCCAAGTGTTTGGTCAACCAACGCCCTCACACCTCTAGCAACAGAAATTTATCTTCCACTCAGTCGTTAGACAGCTTTCACTGATTATTCCTTAAATTGAGCTATGTCTTTCTTCCCGTAGCTTCCATCCATTGGCCTTAGTTCTATCCCCTGCAAGCACAAGGTACAAACCCTCTTCCTTTACAAATGTTTGACTGTGGCCTCCCCCATGCCCCAAGTTCTCTCATCTCCGAACCAAATATTCTTTCAATCATTCTTCTGTATGTGCCTTGCACTCCCTTCGCCATCTTGTCTATCACCTCTGAACACAGTCCAGAATCTGTATTCCAAAATGGACCTGGACTCAATAGTTGTATCCACTCTAGTACAGAATACAATTATCTCCCCCAATTCTAGATATTCCTTTTTTAATAATGCACCTGAGGTTGACTTTTTTGTTGCCACACCTCACTACTGACTAGCACTCAGCTGTTGACCGATGCCCCAAAGTGCTACTATCATCCACGTATCCCTCAACATCTTCCTGTGCTTCCTTTTTTTAAAAAATAAATTTATTTTTGACTGCATTGAGTCTTCGTTGCTGCACGTGGGCTTTCTCTAGTTACGGCGAGCGGGGGCTACCCTTCCTTGTGGTGCACAGGCTTCTCAATTAGGCGGCTTCTCTTGTTGCAGAGCATGGGCTCTAGGTGTGCAGGCTTCAGTAGTTGTGGCACGTGGGCTCAGTAGTTGTGGCACACGGGATCAGTTTTTCTCCAGCATGTGGGATCTTCCCGGACCAGGGCTCAAACCCGTGTCCTCTGCATTGGCAGGCAGATTCTTAACCACTGCACCACCAGGGAAGCCCCCTCCTGTGCTTACTTATACAATTGGCTTTATGGGCCAAAAAGTTAAATTTCATCTGATTTTAACCACTCCGTCAACTTATTTTGACAAAAACATGACAATTCCGGTTTGGACATGTACATGTCCTCTAGATCTTAGATCTGTTTTTTGTGCTTTTCTCTCTCTCTTTCCATTCAAAGTAAAGGACTGATCAGATGACCTAGCTTCAGGCTCACACATACTAACCTAAACATCCCTTCCAACCCCTCCATTTCAAGCCAAAAACAAATCATTTCAAACATTTTCACCTGGAACTCAGCTCTTCTTCAAAACCGCAATCAGCAAGAGGAAAAGGCGAGGAAATGGTATTACCTGGTCCCTTCAATGTCTTTCTAACTGCAAGGCTCCTAAAAAGTTTCCCCAGGAGTTCCCTGGTGGCCTAGTGGTTAGGATCCCGGGCTTTCACAGCCATGGCCCAGGTTCAATCCCTAGTCAGGGAACTGAGATCCTGCAAACCACATAGTGATGTGGCCAAAAAAATTAATAAAATTTTTGAAAATAAGTTTTTTTTCAAGTTTCCTCATTCTTTTTCAATAGTTATCTTTCACCCCCAATAATGTATCAGCAACAACTGCAAGAAGGACATGGGTGACAGAGAAGCTGAGCTGTAAAGGATGGGTAGAATTTTAAAACGCAGCAATTTTGGAAGGCTGTAGGGAGCAATTCCACATAAGGATTCAATAAGTAAGTATAGAGAGGACGAAAACTAGTACATATGAAAGATACTGTTCCCTTAGTGACTAAAAACTGGAGTACACAGAGAACAATAAAAGAATATTTCATTCAAAAGGTCTAAAATGCCACACTACGAAGGCTAGACTTTGCTAGAGTTGTTTGCCATTGAAAGTTACTGCATAAAGTAGTGGTTTCATCAGAATCACAGTTTGAGCAGATTGATCTGAAAGCAGTGTATAAAACTAACTAGAGGGAAAGAAATACTAGAGAACAAACCACTCGGGACATGAAGACCAATAGAGAAAAAAATTGTATTGATGTACGATAGATCCAAAAGTGAAAACAGAAAATTATCCATATTTCATTTAATCTAAGATGATTTTAAAATGCACCGTTACTTTATGTGCAACTAAAAAAATGTTGCCAAGTAGACTATGACACGCTATCCTCCCAATTTCATAGATGTTAAAATCTGAAAAAAAATGGACATTTACAATGAAATACAGCCTACAGTTTTGGATTTAACACAATTGGCTCAAGATCAAGAAACTTGCTTATTTTCAGGATATAATATACAGCAGTTTTTCTTTTTAACAAGCACATAAAGTCCCTCCTTACTAAATCTCCAGATCTGTCACAGGAATTCAACGGATTTAGGTGAAAGTAACCAACCAGCATCACTCCCTTCATTCTAAGAAAAGACGTCTGCTTTACGTACTGTGATTTTTAACCAGGGTTTGACATCAATCATGAGGCAGCTTCTTCCTCTCCCTTCAAAACATAACACAGAATTGTACCCCACACCTGATCTACCAGGTAAGAGTATCTTAGTAGGAAATCACAGCATGTATACTGGAAAAACTCCCTTAAGTTATTCTGCTGCTCCTCTGTTTAGGAACCACTAAATTAAAAGATAGTTACACTTAAAATATTCAAGCATGTGAACTCTTTCTAAGCTTAACTCCAAAGCTAAAAGTGATAAATGGTTGGCAAATTTGACAACATAAAAATATAAAACTTCTGTAAGGAAAAACTCCACCATAGCAACTAAGCTTGCGTGTCACAACCACTGAGCCTGCGCTCTAGAGTCCACAAACCACAACTACTGAGCCTGTGTACCACAACTACTGAAGCCTATGCACCTAGAGCCCATGCTCCACAACAAAGAGAAGCCACTGCAATGAGAAGCACGTGCACCCCGAGGAAGAGTAGCCCCACCTGCCACAACTAGAGAACGCCCACACACAGTAACGAAGACCCAGTGCAACCAAAAATAAATAGATTTATAAAAAAACCACCATAAAGAAAAATAAGTTGTGAGAAAATACTTGCAGATTGAGTTAATGCCAAAATATATAAAGACCTATTAGAAAAAAACCAGAAGAAAAATAAGCAAAGCAATAGGCAATTCGAAGTACAAATGGCTAATAAATACAAGAAAAGACGGTCAGTTTCACTAAAGAAGTGCAAATTGTAACAATGAGCTATTTTTCACTTATCAAATAGGCAAAAATTTTAAAAGATGAATAACAGCCAGTGCTTGGTAAGGCTACCTGAAGCATATGCATTATCTATAGAAGAATCAAAAATTCATCAATGGTTAATTATAGAATCATACAAAGCTCTGCAGTTGCTAAATTAGGCAAACCTGTATGCACGTGGAAAAAATGGCCACCATAGACTGTGCCAAGTTAAAAAAAAACCCTTTGAAGTTAAAATATGTATACTACAATTTCATTTTTGTAAAAACCACAAAATCCAACTGGGTATGTTTATATCCATACAGAAAAAGGTCTAAAAGTAAACAGACCTAATTCTTAACAGTAATGACCAATAAGAAAGAGTAAGGTGAGGGGGTGGGTGATAGACTTAACTCTTGCTTTATATATTGTACTTCTCTATTGTTTCAACTTTTACAATAAGCAATTTTTTTAAATTTCCCAATTAATGAAAGTATCAGCTGCACATCATCACTTTCCAAACTTAATACAAACAGTTAAGATGATACCTTCATCTACAAAAGTTCCTGTCCCTTCCCCCTTTGTTTTCTGGGTGCTTTTTCTAACTTAACCCTTCTAACTAGAGCCACCTGCCAGGAAAGAGCTCATTAACAAATGAGTCTTTCAATATTTCAGTCTCTTTTCCCTTCCAGGGCAACAGTCTGCAAATGGACTTGGGTTTTTCAGTAACAAACTGCAGAACCAACACAAGAACTGAACAAGAAGGACAGTCAGTAGTAAAATCTTTTCTGAGACCAAGAAAGAGATGGAACAGGTGAGCGAGAAGTTGGCAAACATCTTCTGTAAGGACCAGAGAGTAAATATCTTAGGCTTTACAGGCCATAGTTTCTGTCATCACAACTTAACTCTTGCCATTATAGTACCAAAGCAATCAGAGATCATATCTAACTCAATAGGCTTGGTTATGTTCCCATCAGAATGTGACACTGAAATCTTAGTTTCATAGTTTTCATATGTCATGAAATACTATTCTTTTGATTTTCAACCATTTAAAAGTGAAAAAAAATCATTACTCTGCAGACATACAAAAGCAGGTGGTAGGCCACAGGCAGTAGTTTGCATTAGAAAGTAATTTTACAAATCTCAAAAAGAGTAAAAACAAGCAAACAAGTCTCTAGTGAAATACTGTCTGGATTTTTTACATAGAAAATCTTTTTCAAGAGCTTTAAATACATATAGTGACCACAGTACCAATTACCACTATTATAAAAGGAGCTTTCTCTCAAATGGCTGACAGAATTTATATTAAAAGCAATTCCTAGTCACTAGAGAAATGCAAATTAAAGCCACAATAAGGTATCAGTACTCTTCCATTAGAATGATTATAATACAAAAGACTAGCAATACCAAATGTTAAAGATGTGGAAAAACCAGAACCCTCAAATATTGCTCGTTTCTAAAATAGTACAGCCACTTTGGAGAACAGCTTGGTGGTTTCTTAGAAAATTAAATATATACTTACTATATGATCCAGCAACTTCACTCCTAAGCATCTACTCAAGAGAAACGAAAACATACGTCCACACAAAGACACTTATGCAAATGTCCATAGGAGTGCTATTCTCATGATAGCCCCAAACCTAGAAGCTATACAATTGCAATCAACTAGCAAATAATAAATGGAGTTTACCCACACAGTATAATACAATTCATCAATATAAAGGAACAAGCTACCGACACATGCAACAACATGGCTGAACAAAACATTATGCTAAGTGAAAGAAGCCAGACATAAAAGACTATGTAATATATAGTATTCAGTACCCAATTCCAACATGTCAGTTTTTTACCCCTACACCCAGCTATTCTTTGACACCAGCTGGGTGTCCTACAATTCAACTCAATTCTGACACTACCCAGAGAGAGTAGCAGATTCCACAGGTTTAGGGCTCAGTTCCACTGTGCCCCACTTCAGATGCCAATCACAAGTCCAGATTGTTACCTGTGCTTCTGACCAACTGGCTATAAATCAGAGGTTCCCATCACCCCCTCCGGGGTTCGATTAATTTGCTAGAGTGGCTCAGAGAACTCTGGAAAGTAGTTTACTCACTAGATTACCAGTTTATTACAAAGGATATTAAAAGACACAAATCAACAACAGCTTGATAAAGAGATACATAAAAGACACAAAGGAGCTTCTGTACCGGAGGGGTTCAGGGCCCAGCATAAGGTTGCGCGCGTTCTGGTTCACCAACCCGAGAGCTCTCCAAACGCACTCCTTTTGGGTTTTTATGGCGGCTTCATGATTGATTAAATCATTGGCAGCTGGCGATTGAATTCCATCTCCAACCAATTCAATTCAACCTCTAGAGGGAGGTACGGGGAGGGGGGTGGAACTGAAAGTTTCAACCCTCCAATCACAAGGTTGGTCCCCCGGCAACCAGCCCCCATCCTTAAGTGCTTTCCAGAAGTCACCTCATTAACATAAACGCAGGTGTGTTTGAGAGGGATCAATTATGAATATCCAGACATCTTTAACATTCTTATCACTTGGGAAATTCCAAGAGTTTTAGGAGCTCTAAGCCAGAAACAGGGGATGAAGACCAACTATTTATTTCTTACTATACATCACAGTATCACATTATATGACTCCCACTTATATGAAATTTCTAGAAAAGGCAAATCTATCCAGACAGAAAGCAGACCAGTGATTGCCTTGTGGAGGCAAAAGCAGAGATTAAGTGTAAACCAGCAGGAAGGAACTTCGAGGTTTTGAAGAAAGCAAATGTTCCAAAGCTAGATTGGGATGATGGCCGCACAGCTTTACAAATTCACTTTTATAGAGTCAATTTGACTTTTGCACCTAAAAAAATAAATAAATAGGGCTTCCCTGGTGGCGCAGTGGTTGAGAGTCCGCCTGCCGATGCAGGGGACATGGGTTCGTGCCCCGGTCCGGGAAGAACCCACATGCCGCGGAGCGGCTGGGCCCGTGAGCCATGGCCGCTGAGCCTGCGCGTCCGGAGCCTGTGCTCCGCAACCGGAGAGGCCACAACAGTGAGAGGCCCGCGTACCGCAAAAATAAAAGTAAATAAGTAGAATAATAAATGGGGGAGAGAGACTGAAGATAGCCCAGTGGACCCACCAGGTGGCTCACAGCTCTCAGCATGTCCCAGGCACTTCCCTGATTCCGTGCCTTTGCTCTGGGAGTTGGAAGGCCTCCTTAACCGAGTCCTCCAGGAAACTCTAACCCACCCCCACTTCACTCCCAAGGAGGTGGCTGCTTCTTTGAATCTTCCCAGCACTTTGTGCTCAGACCTTTTATCTTAGTCACCTTTAGTCCTAACCTCTTATTCTGTGATAAATTCCTTGAGGAAAGAACTGTGTGTCATTCATCTATCTATTCTTCATTACACCCTACACAGAGCAGGCACTCAATGAATATTTGTAATATTGAGTCACAAAATCTATGGGATTAGGTGCTAAACAAACCCCTCCTGTATGTTAGCATGAAAAGTGGCAAAAATCTAAACCTTTAAAACTCACTCATACTCCTACCTCCCCCACCCTCCTCCAACAAACCATTATCTATATCCCTTCCAATCGTTCAGAAAACATTTCTAGTAGGCTCATTCCAGACTTTTCCATTTTAATCAAGCAAATACAGGAATCACGATTCACATTTCAATGCTGAGCACAAACAAACTTGACAGCCAGGCATGAAATCTGCAAGTCAGTGAAAACTTAATGAGACACAAGGAAATATGGCTCCATATACCTCAACCAAATACAAATTTCAACCCATATAAAATTCCCAAACTAGAAAAAATATCATCTTTAGAAGCCCTTCTGGCAAAATCCTGGTTGAAACGAAGATCCTCAGCTGTGACAGAGGCTACCTTTTATCTTAAGAAGTGTTAGTCCTGGTGTTACAAACCGAACTTGGGTCCGCTCGCCTGCCTCGCAGCAAAGCCAATTTACTGACATCGGGTTGTGGTGAAGGAAGTACAGTGTTTATTGCAGGGTCCAGCAGAGAGAACTGTCAGCTCATGTTCAAAAGACTTGAACTCCCTGACGGCTTTCAGGGAAGGGTTTTTAAAGGCAACATTGGGGTGAGAGCCGCAGGGCGCATGACTTTCTTCTGACTGGTTAGAGGTAACACGTGGTGTTTTAGGAATCAACCTAAACTGGTTTCAACCAGTCTGGGGTCTATGTGCTTGTGCTCAGCATGTAGTTACCATCCTTCACCTGGGTGGGGGTGGGGAGGTCTTAGTTCCAGCAGAACAACTCAAAGATAAGTGTCAGATTGCTATGCACATCCCTTGAGGAGAGAGTTAGGACTCTGTTTTATCACTGCACTACTACTGTTTCTCCACTGCTTTTCCTTTGTTTTTGCATCCCTCACTTCCCTAATTAGTAACTGCTTAAGTCTGCTCTTTGGAACTCAGGGAAGGCCTAAGAGAGCAAAGTCTTTTTCTACAAACAAGAAATGGGGACCCAGAGGGGCTTCTGTACCCGGGAGGGCCCTGCAGGGTCCTGCTTTGTTTCAATCCCCCCTTTTCTTTGATACTCTTCAATCCTGAGGAGAATAGGGGGAGGGAAAGAAAGAGAATAAAGTTTTGAACAGAGAGGTTAATCATAAACTCGGCAGGGGAACTTGGTTTTAGGGGGACTCGGTTTCACTGGTCACTTTTGCCTGAAACAGACAACACAGAGACCTTGAAGTTTAGAAATGTTCTAGCAACTCTACGACTTCTCAAACGCTGGCCTTTGGTTATTTAACTTCATATATAAGTGACTTCTGAAAATTATTTGCTCTTATTTTCAAAGAAGGTAAGACAAGGCAATTTCTTTTTAAAGTCACAACTTGCGTCAGATGGAATTTAACTCTCCCAAAAATGATGCACTGAGATAGAGTACATAAAGGCCAAACACTGATAAGGATAAAAAAGCTGACTCAAGATTTTAGAAAAACAAGCTTTAAAACAGTGAAGCAGACGCTATGAGGGACTAAAAACCGTCTACTGGTGATCTTCAAGAAAGAAATCTGAGATTTTAAGATGTTCAATCTCCAGTCAAACAGCAAATATTAACTGTGAAGATAGTCTGAAGTGATTACACACCACTGAGAAAGAGGCACACAACTACAGCTAGTGAAACAGTAGCTACAGTAGCTAGTGCCACTTGCCTTTTCACTCAGACCTAATAATCAGACACCTATTTTAAACATCTGTGATTGTAGTAAGTGTAAACCCTCTAGTACTATCTGTGATTTTATTAAATAAACATAAGCCATCCCAATATGGGAGTAAGAGGGGGAAAAATATTGAAAGCATTTTTAACTTTTCATCCTTTAATGGCTGATGCTCCAAACAAGCCCAGACAGGGTGGGGAGGAACCACAATTATTGAGAATTCACTATGTGTCAGGTGCTTTACATATAATATCTCATGTAATCCTAACCAGACTCCTATGAGGTGTTTTAAAGAGGGGAAGACTGAGGAACAGAAAGGCAAAGTAAAATTTAACAAGGCCCAAAGCTGGTAAGTAGCAGAGCCGAAGTTTCTGTCTTTCCTACCATCTCACACCACCTCCCTAAGCTGAACAGTTTGTGCGGTTAACTAGCTCTCACTGCCAGTTAATTAATTACAGGACACCTGACACCAATACTACTCTCTTGATTTCTCCATTAAGAACATCTAATTAGCCAATTAAGTGAACATTTTCTATAAGTAACTTTCAGTATTACTTTATGCATAAAACTACATTTCATTACAGCTGGTAGACTACAAATTCCTTGAGAAGTGACTCAATAAATATTTGTAGAATATTTTTTAAAATCCATTAAGCCTCTCTGAGGTTCCTTACCTAAAAGACTGGCATCCAAACATTTGCATCTTTCCTTCATTTATCCTAAAGTAAAGGAAAGCAATAAACAATGGTTTATTTGCTTAATTTCCAAAAGAAAACTAAAAAAATATGATTCTGTGACCAGAAATAACTGCCTTCTTTGAGTTTCCACACACTTTGTGTTTGTCTCTTTAAACACTTACTATCTTCTTTGTGGATTAAGATTATTTCCATGCCTGCTTTACCTTCTCTACCACACTGTAAGCAACTTTAATATGCCCCACAGCATCTTGAATAGAAGATGCTGAATGTTTAAATGAAGAAAATTATTTCTCTTTTCTCCCCTACATTTCTGTCATACTGATGCTCAGACTCAATGTGGTTAATAAAAAACAAAAAAGATTTCTACAATAATAATGAGATTCTTCGGGAACAATCAGCCTTGAATCCAAGTCGATTTCTGTCATCAGGTTCTAATTAAGAACGGCAGATAAAGCAGATGGAGAACAGCTTTAATCTTCATGCTAAGTTGATCCTTCTCTGGTGAAAACACAGAAAAATTGTTTGGACAAGCCAACTGAACAAACATGATATTGGATGTCTAGAGGAAAGTCATTCTTCAAGAGTCTTCTTTCCACTAGATGGCTATCTGAACTTTAACCAAGAGAGCTGGTCCAAGGGAAAGGGATCCCTTAATGTTACTGTGCATTCCAGCTAGGCCAAGGAAAGGGGGTGGTTGTAACGGGGACAAAAAATTAAAGACAGGGACTTTTTTTTTTTCTATTTTAAAAAGTTTTCCCCTTTTGGAGCTACTTACTTAGTCCTCTTCCCATTTTACTTCCTCATATCATTTACTCAGCAATGCAGAAGTATTTTCATAGAACTGATGAAATTTTGCCAAAGTTCTCATCAAAGTTTAGGGTTCACTTACACTGATTTGCCACTTCATTGCTGATGCAAGCTCTCAGGACTTTGTTTGGGCCATCTAAATGTGAAATCTTTCATTTTTTTAATGAATGGCTCCAAGATAAAGGTAAACATTAATTATTAAATGCTACCAAATAGTTCTTCCATTAAGGATAATGTATTGTGATCTATATAGTAAAACTCTGGCCATCTGAAGTGAACCCACTTAGGACCATTTGTTCAAAATCATTATTTTATACTAATGTTTATTCACTTCTTTCTGCTTATAGAATAAAAAGCTCATGAAAAAAACTGAGGACATTTTAACATCTTATTTTGTTTCTGTAAAGTCTATAAATTTTTTTCTGTGCAAATAAATTGACTATCACAAAATTGGTATAATACTGTAATATATAATGTACATCACACGGTGACAATTCTCCCATGTTATTAATTATGCTTAAGTACATCATTTTAATAGCTACATAATATTTCATCATTTGGATATATCTTGTTGGTCATTTGAATTGTTTCCAATATTTTTCTGGTTGAATAATACTTTGATAAACATCTCTGTGCACACGTCTATGTCTGAGTTAGACCATGTCCTCAGGAAAGATGACTAGAAGAATAATCACAGGAATCCCAAACAAAAATGTTCACCAGAAAGGGTGTGTCAGTTCCCACCAGCAGTGAGAGTGCCCATCTCCTCATACCCAGGTCAACACTGAATTTTACCATTAAAGATTTTTTTTTTTTTTTTGCTAATTAGGCAAAAACCGGTATCTTGCTGCTTTAATTTTCTTTTATTACCAAGGTGGAAATTATCTTCACTTTTTAAAATTTAAGTGGCTTACTTTAAGTCAGAAGTCTGTTTTTCATTAGCATGATTACACAGGCTTCTTTAAAACTCTGTAAAATTGCAACTGGCTCGAAAAGGCTTTATTCTATACCACAACAGATTTGGCTATTCTTAAGATAGATAAACCACTGCAAAAAAAAAAAAAAAAAGTAATATCTTTAAAACAGAAGTTCATATCATCTAAGTTAACTTAATTTTAAAATTTTACAATTAAAATGCTAAGGTAGTTATACTGCATTAAATCCAGGAGCTAAAAACAATATAAAATTCCCCATTTTACAAGAAGAAAAACACTTCATTAATGTTTCTTTTGTTAAAGTGTAAATATTTCTTTTTTATAAGACACGCTCAAAATGAGTTACTAGAGAAATAGCCTCAGCATTGCAAAAAAATATCATTAATCCTTGAGTCTAAGTAAATGTTCTTTCTTTTCATAATTTCAGCTTCTTATAAATGAGAGAGATTTCTTGGCTCATCAAGAACATTTAAATATCAATTAAGGGGCTTCCCTGGTGGCGCAGTGGTTGGGAGTCCGCCTGCCGATGCAGGGGACACGGGTTCGTGCCCCGGTGCGGGAGGATCCCACATGCCGCGGAGCGGCTGGGCCCATGAGCCATGGCCGCTGAGCCTGCGCGTCCGGAGCCTGTGCTCCGTAGCGGGAGAAGCCACAGCAGTGAGAGGCCCGTGTACCGCCAAAAAAAAAAAAAAAAAAAATCAATTGAAACAGCAGAATCAAATTACTCAGTGATCTACTTCAAGAGCCTGGCGTTGCCTCTTACATTATTTGATGGAGAAAGAACAATAGGGAGGTAAGAACGGTCTGCTCCATCTGGTGGGATGTTTCTGTGTAGCCATTCAAAATTGTGTTGCGTTTAAGACATAACATTAAATGGGAAGATACAACACTATAACCCCTATAATTATGTTAAAATCGCAGCCATAATCTCACTATAATTATGTTAAAAATAAAGATAAATATGCACTGGGAAGAAAAAAGATGTCAAAATGATGAAGAAAAACAACTGACATTGCTTTCAATAGTTAAATATTGGTTGTTTTATTGCAATAATATTATGCATTCTTGTAACAACAACAAAAGATTCTGTAATTCTTTAGTAACTGTCCCTCCAATAACTCTTCAGTCATGATCTGCAGAGTGTATACATACCTGTACACAATATGACCATTAAGACAGGAAAGTGGTACCGCAACTCTCAGTATACAAAGTATCCACCAAGTTTTAAATGAAATGCAAGTAAAAGATCACAGTGATTTCTAAAAACTACTTTTACTGAGAACCTAACGTGTCAGGCGCTGTGCTGAGCTTTCACATGGATTAGTTCATTTAACCCTCTCACAAACCTAGATGATATTATCACTATTCTCATTTTAAAGATGAGGATGCTCAGGCTTACAGGTAAGCTGAAGTAACTGGTCCAGTGTCATACAGCTATGAAGTGGAGAAGCCAGGGTTCAAAGTCAGATGTTTAATGCCAAAGCTCATGCTTTTATTGAGAATGAGACACTGGCATTTCTTCGTTAATAACCACACTGAGTGCGTAAGCTACGTCCAACATTCCAGATGTACATTCCAGATACAGATTGTAGCTTTCTGGGTTACAATCACAACTCCATTTACCCTTCCACAGAAAGCTTGAGAATCCCTCCTGAACAGAAG
Organism: Phocoena phocoena; assembly: GCF_963924675.1. Lineage (NCBI taxonomy): Eukaryota > Metazoa > Chordata > Mammalia > Artiodactyla > Phocoenidae > Phocoena > Phocoena phocoena. Next base: position 25,739,362 of record NC_089234.1, read on the forward strand.
TAACATATTTGATTCATTTTTTCATGTGTAGTTATTACTGGCAAATGTGTAACAATAAAATGATCTCACTCAAAACTTCCAAAACCAGGATTACCATCTCTGCCTCTGAAAGCGCACACTGAATTCTGGCTATCATCTAAAAGGGGTTTTTAAAAGCACCAGTCTGAAATAGCCATCACAAGCCAAAGCACAAAGACCAAGTTGTAAAAAACAAACACAAGTTGCTGGGATCTAGAACAAGTCAATTCAGACTCAACAGTCTATATAGGAAAAGGGAATAGCTTTAAGATGAGGCCATGCCAAAAACTATCCAATTTCAAATTATATTCACTTTAATTCCTTTGTTTTCCATACAATATTACTTTTTGAGACTAAGTATATAGAAGAGTCTCAAATTATTCAACACAGTAAGAAAAAATGAAAAGTGGACCTTCCAAAATATCACACAATTCAATTTTCTCTCCCAGAGCAATTGCTATTTAGTATTGTAGTATTCTAGATTGTGGTAGGTATAGGGATTTATTAGAGAAGCAAAAAGTAATATCCAAGTGAGCAGTTCTCCAGGCTAATATAGCTCAAAATGCCAGATTAATTACTATATGGCACCTGAAACTGTATCAAAATTAAACACAGAAATTAGTCCCTGTCTTTAAAAGATGGTTTTCTTCCATTAGTGTTTAATTCCAAGGACAAAAGTCAAGACCTTAGAAATGAAAGAAGTCCTGACCTAAATAAAGGCTATTGAAGAGCCTTCCTTAGTGAGAAGAAAAGCTATACAACCCTAAAAACAATAGTTTATTGATTTCCTAATATAAAAACAGCGACTGAACATAAGAGATGCTTGATAAATGCTAATGAACATATATAATTACCTAGTGCAAAAAGTTCAAGTCACTCAACCTGACACTCACACACTTTCCCTTCTAGGGCAGTTTTCATTTCCAGCCGAATCCCCCACTACTCTCTCTTCCTTGCCTTCCTTTAACACTCATCCTCAAGAGGAAATAGCCTCTCCATTCCCTGTCTCTACCAGCGGAAATCCTACTCATCTTTCAAGGTCTTCTTCAAAAGCCCACTTCTCCTTGAAGTCTGCCCCTCCCCCAAGTGGCTCTTAGACAACATCTGTCTCAAAGCACCGGCTTATCCAGTAACTCCCGGCAACGTCTTTCTCCTCTGCTGAGACACTGCTGCAAAGCCCTGAACCAAATGGGGGGCTAAGACTTCCTCATCTCTGGGTTGTCTGCCTTAGCCTAGCAGCTTTGTGCCCTGCACACAGTCAGGTCAATAAATACTTCTTAACAGATGTAAGAGGAGATGTTAAAGGTTGATCTATACCAGGGCCCTCACTGTCTTATAAGTATTTATTAATTGATTTATGAACTTACAAAAACCAAACTGTTAAAAAAACAAAACAATTTTACATACAGAATAGCACAGTGGTTAAGTGTTTCTGAGCAGTTTGAGATTCTCCCTCGCTCGGCCACTTTCTCCTGGAGAAAGCTTAAACAGTTCCTTGGCCTTTCTGAGCTTCAGTTTCCTGACTTGTAAGTTAGGAATAATAATATCTATTTCATTGGGCTGTTGGCAGGTAAAATTAAATAGCACGGTACCTGGCCTATAGTAAATACTCAGTAAATGGAGCTACGGTCACTATTACATGAAAACTCTTCCTTTTTGCTAGGCAAGTTTTAAGTAACAATCTAAATAAAACCTGAAGCCAGCAATTTTTACTTTTTAGAACTTTATTTCGCATAAGTCTTCCCTGAGAAATCACAAATCACTGTCCATAAAGTTCCATACTATATAACTGGTGGGATACTGACTTATTAAAGCTGTGTAAAGTGACTCAATTGTTAATTCAACACATACCAAAGTCATATTTTCTTCTCCTGTACACTCAACAGTAGAAAATAATTCCAAGTTCCCCCGTAATATACCCACTGATCCTACAATGATTATCACCAACTAACCCCACTAGCACATCCTATATGTTTCCAGCACAGAACCATCAAGGCCTTCTGTTCAAGTATTGAGGGAGAACTACTTTGCAGTTACAGCTGCATTGATATATTTCAGAGACATACAGAACATGTCCCATGGGCTTCGACCAGTGCTGCCCTAATACTGGGTTTTGAAATATTGTTCGCCAGTACCCCGCTAATAAATCCCAACAGGCCTGTATTTGAAACAGTACTTATTTAACACTTTTTTAAAAGAGTACTAAAATCAGTATCTAAAAAGTTTAGACTTAAATAACCACACTAATCTTCTTTCAGTTCCTTGAATACACAATGTTACCGTCCCACCTCCTCACCTTATCTCCCTGTAATGTTCTCTTTTCACACCCAAATTTCCCCTAGTTGACTCTGACTTAACTGTCAGATCTCAAGTCACTCAAAAGTCACTTCCTTCCCTCACTTCCCACCTGCTGACATTCTCTCATGGCACCAAGCACTTTTCCTCCCCAGCACGACCCACGATGGCAAGTCTATTTGTGCAATTATCTGATCCATGTCTATCTCCCGCACTTAACTGCAAGCTCCAAGAGGACAGTGACAGTCTTACTCATCAACAGAAACACAGTATGTTTCAAAAAAGAAATGATCTTTCGAAACTCGGTAACACAAAATTACGAGACCAGTGTTTTTAACCTGTGGATTTTCAGTGTTTTTCTACATTTCTTCTTTATAAGTATTTCTAAACATTTAAAAAATCCCAGCCAATATCTAAAATCATCACGATGTGAAACACTGGAGGACTAATACATTTTTTTAAAACATAGAAACAAAGGCATTCCACATCAAAAGCTTTTGCCTTCTTGAACTTATTCACAGCTTCAGAACACTGTGAAACATGGCTATTAAATATAAACCTGAACCTTTCATAGGTTTATTTCAAAACCCAGGAAACTATAAAAGGATTATAGCACCTATGAAGCAGTAAGAAAACAATTAAAATGTATGCCAGAGAAGAGATTAAAAACACATGACTGGGGAATTTATGACAATGAGGTTAGTAACTAAAAACTTGCTCAGAGTAAGCCAGTACTTATAAGAAAAAAAACATCAGTTCTTTCGTGGTTCACACTTTCCATCTTACCAACATTTACTGTGAGCAAAAAATTCTGGCATTTGGTGAAGAGTTATTCAAAATATAAGCAGAAGTATATTTTAGAGAGAAAAAACCGGACACTAATGTATTAAAAAGGCACGTGTTTAGTTCTTTCTCAGAAAACAAATACTGTGTTCTCCAAGTTGGTACCTGATATTAGTATGTTCCAAGGTCTTCTCCTCATTTGAAAAGTAAACAGCTAGAAAATTAAGTACCACAGTGAAGTCCCCAGCCCTTTCTCAATATGCTTAAAGTCCTATTCTGGATGTATATCAAAATAAGTAAAGCTTTCAGGCTACAGAAAACAAGTTCAGAATTGAAGCAGTAATGGCTCATAGGTTGTCAATCACTAATGAACTTCCCCTGACGCTTCACATATCTAACCCAGGAGTGAAGAATTTGGGCTTTTAGGTGTTGCACAAGAAGTGGAGAAAAGACCTTTAAAAAATACTTGGGTTGGAAGAATGGGCTACCTCAAGCCCTTGCTTTAAAAAGTCCTCCAAGGTAGAAATTACCCCAACAAAGAGATTTTTCTGGCAATACAGGTGTTCAGTTAGTACCAGTAAATATACCCTACTTTTCCCTAAAAGCAAAATGGAAAACACTCAGGATAGCAATCAATATGTACAAAGAACCATTTACATGTACACTATTTATAAGGCAAAGAATCCTAAAAACCAGTCAAATCAACTGCTCAAATTCTCCCAAACACAACTTTTCTGATCCTATGCCTTTCCCAACTTGTTCCCTCCAACTGAAATGCTCTGACCCTCCCCTCAGCTTTTGGCCTTCTTTGAGACTGCCCTAAGTACGCCTCCATCTTCTCAGTGCTAGAGCACCGCAGAACACTCCCTATAGCACCAATTAACTCATTCTGTCTTTTTTATAACTACAGTCAGGACTTTCCCCCCCATGTTCCTTGAGGACTTACATAACATATAAAATAGCTTTCCATTTTCCATACTGCCTCATACATTCTAGATCAAATATTTATGGAAGTTATCAGAACTGGAGGGACTTGGAATTCTGAGTCTCAACCATGTCTTTATGGTAAAGCAATCAATGACCGCAGAGTTGAAATGGCTTCACTGCTAAAGTACACATTGATTGAGCACTCTAAGTGGCAAGCCCAGAGATGAACTAAACAAAAATTCCTGACCTCAAGGAGCTCACAGTCCAATAAAGAAGAGAATTGTAAACAACAATTACCAAAAGGAAAAAAAAAATCCACACAGTGATATATGAGGTATGAACTAGGTCCTATAATAACAGAAGAGGGCACCTAATTCAGCTGCAAGGTGGGTAGTTAAAGGCCTCCTCTGCAGAACTCAACTCAGCTCATATAATAGTTAAAAAGAGAAGGGAAGTAGGTGAAAGGTTCCCTGACATTGGTCTTGGCAATGATTTTTTGGCATTGACACAGGCATCAAAAGAAAAAATAAACAAATAGGACTACAGCAAACTAAAAAGTTTCTGCACAGCAAACAATCAACAGAATGAAAAGGCAACCTATGGAATAGGAAAAAAAATTTGCAAACCATGTATCTAATGAGGGGTTAATATCTAAAATATATAAGAAACTAATATAACTCAATAGCAAAAAACACAAAAAACAAACAAACAAAACCCAAATAACTGGACTTTAAAAATAGGCAAAGGACCTGAATAGACATGTTTCCAAGAAGACATACAAATGGCCAATAGGTATAGGAAAAGATGCTCAACACCACTTATCATCAGGGAAATGCAAATAAAAACCACAATATCACCTTACACCTGATGGAATGGCTATTATCAAAAAGTCAAAAGATAACACCTTAAATATACACAATTTTTATTCATCAAAAAATAATTAAATTTTTTCATTTTAAAAATAAAATAAAAATCAATTAAAAAAGAGAAAGGAGGGCTTCCCTTGTGGCCCAGTGGTTGAGAGTCTGCCTCCCAATGCGGGGGACACGGGTTCGAGCCCTGGTATGGGAGGATCCCACGTGCCGCGGAGCGACTGGGTCCGTGAGCCGCGGCTGCTGAGCCTGCGCGTCTGGAGCCTGTGCTCCGCGGCAGGAGAGGCTGCGATGGTGAGAGGCCCGTGCACCACGATGAGGAGTGGCCCCCGCTTGCCACAACTGGAGAAGGCCCTCGCACAGAGGCGAGGACCCGACACAGCAAAGATAAATAAATTAATAAAAAAAAAAAAAAAAAGAGAAAGGAAAGACAAATGTAACAAGCCAAAGCAACAGCACCTAGGAAGACAGAGAGGTGGAGAGCAGGGAGCTCGACTTGAGCACGGCTGCAGCTTGAAGGACATGGGAGGGGCAGGTAGGAGAAGAGCCTGATGTGCCTCTTTTGAATAAGTGAATAAAGGAATGCATGCAAAAGGAAAACTAGTATGTGCTTTCTACTTGCAAATATATATATACTCTATTTGAGGTAATACATACTTGCTTTGTGTCTTGTATTATTGGTTAAGGGTCAATAGGAGGCAGTTGGAAGTAGCACTGGATTAAGAACCAGGAAATCCAGGTTCTGGTCCTAACTTTGTCACTAACTACACAACTGCTCTTGGGAAAACACTTAGTGCTCATCTAGAAAATAAGATGTTTGAAATAGATTCACTACTATGTCTTCCTATCTCAAACATCTATTTTCACGCTAGAATGGAAGAAGGAACGGTTTAATATCGACAAAGATGGACAAGAGAGACTTTGCAGAATGAAACTTTTTAAAAGGAGTAAGATGACAAAACCATTGGATGAAAGTGTGGGAGGGGTTCAGGGAAAACACAATCTCAAAATATCACCCCACAGCTTACTCATTAATTATCAAGGGAGGAAGGTACTTTTCAATGTAGTATTCTTGCCAGAAAAAAAAATAATAAATTAACTGATTCTAACTATGAGGGAAAAAAAGTCAGACAAATCCAGATTGTGGAACATTCTACAAAACAACTAGCCTGGACTCCAAAAATGTCAATGCCATGAAAGAAAAAAAGGAAAGGGAACTATGCCAGATTAAAGGACATCACACATGAAAAGATGCTCAACATTACTAATCATCAGGGAAATGCAAATCAAAACCACAATGAGGTATCACCTAACATCTGTCAGAATGGTCATCATCAAAAAGAACACAAATAACACATGTTGGCAAGGATGTGGAGAAAAGGGAACCCTGTACACTGTTGGTGGGGATGTAAATTGGTGCATCCCCCATGGAAAACAGTATGGAGGTTTCTCAAAAAAGTAAAAATAGAACTATCAAATGACCCAGCAGTTCCACTGCTGGGAATATATTCAAAACAAAAACACCAATTAGAAAAGATGCATGCACCCCAATGCTCACAGAGGCATTATTTACAATTGCCAAGACACAGAAATGACCTAAGCGTCTATCAACAGATGAGTGGATAAAGAAGATGTAGTATATGTATGTGTGTATACACACACACACACACACACACACACACACACACACAATGGAATACTAGTCAGCCATAAAAAAGAACAAAATTTTGCTGTTTGCAGCAACACGAATGGATTTGGATGGCATTATGCTAAATGAAATAATCTAGACAGAGAAAGACAAATACTGTATGATATCACTTATACGTGGAATCTAAAAAATACAACAAACTAATGAATATAACAAAAAAGAAGCAGACTCACAGATATAGAGAACAAACTAGTGGTTGCCAGTGGCGGGGGGGAAGGGGCAATATAGGGGTGGGGTAGTGAGAGGTACAAACTACTGGGTGTAAGATAGTCTCAAGGATGTATTGTACAACACAGGGAATATAGCCAATATTTTGTAATAACTGTAAATGGAAAGTAACCTTTAAAAATTGTGTAAAAAAATAATAAAATATATATCAAAAAATTTTTAAAAGGACACCAAAGAGATCAGACAATTAAATGAATATGGTTGAATATTAGACAATATATTTGTATTGATATCAAATTTCTTGAGTGTGATAATGTTACTGCGATTATTTGGGAGAACATCCTTATATTTAAGAGACCCACGCTGAAGTATTTAGGAGTGAAGTATCATGATATCTGCAACCTACTTTCAAATGATCAATGGTTCAGGGAAAAAGAAACACACATATATGTACATATGTATATATGGAAAGAGAGACAAAAGTGGCAAAATATTAACAATTAATAAATCTAGATGAGAGGTATACAGGAATTCATTACACCATTATTTAAACTTTTCTGTGTTGGAATTTTTTTCAAAATAAAAAGTTGCATGAGGGGAGGATGAGTGAAAATTAGGCAGAGAAGAACAAGGTCAATCTTGAAAGAGGCAGTATAAGAGGTACAAAAGTAGTAATTTAAAGACCAAAAAGAATTAAGAAATAGAGGTGTTAAATATATAGGATATAATTATAAGTGGTGTAAGAGTTAGAAATCAGCAGAGATTTCAAGAAAAAAACGGCATTCTAACAAGGTATTAAAGGCACAGCAGAGTCTTCAGTGGGCAGAACTAAGTGTCTTTTAGGAAAAGGAACATGAGCAGAAGGGTGCCAGCCACAGTATGTTTATATAGAAACACTTATACACATGTAAATATAGACATACAGACATACACATATTACATATATGAAGTTATGAGACTGCCCTTTTGGACAAAAGGTACAAATATGGGTTAGAGCCAGAATATGAAGAGCTCTGCAAACTCTGGAAGGGTCTGGATTCCATACAGGAGATAAAGGGAACTCTTGTAAGTTTTCTTCTATTTTCCCCCTAAATAATAAAGGGCTTCCCTGGTGGCACACTGGTTAAGAATCTACCTGCCAATGCAGGGGACACAAGTTCGAGTCCTGGTCTGGGAAGATCCCACATTCTGTGGAGCAACTAAGACCATGCGCTGCAACTACTGAGCCTGTGCTCGAGAGTCCCCGAGCCACAACTACTGAGCCCGCGTGCCACAGCTACTGAAGCCCTTGCTCCTACAGCTCATGCTCCGCAACAAGAGAAGCCACTGCAACGAGAAGCCTGAGCACCGCAACAAAGAGTAGCCCCCGCTCTCTGCAACTAGAGAAAAGCCCACATGCAGCAACAAAGACCCAAAGTAGCCAAAAATAAAATAAATTAAATTAAATAAATAAAATTTTTTTAATTAAAAAAGAAAAAGTAATGCCTGCTTGCTTTGGGGGAAGACTATTGCCCTGTGTTTGTGGTGCTTGCATTCACTTGGGATTCCAAATGACCTGGGGAGAGAAAACGAGCCTCGCCTAACTTCTCTGCAGTTAACACTTAAGGCTTTGGGGTCTTTATTTGGCAGGGAGAGTTGGTAAAGTGAGTAATACACTATTTTTGGAAGATAAGCCTGGACAGTTTGAAAATGTTAAGTTTGGACACAATGTTTAACCCTGGAACTGCACCTTAAAAACCAGTACAGTAATAGAATGTTCTTTTGGCCAGGTGCCCACTGAAATTTATAAGGGATTCCAAAAGACACTTGTGTGTGGGCAGGTCTGTGAAGACAGTATAGTCTTTTGACCTGGGAGGCCCAGAGGCCCTTTCAGTGTGCCTATGAGGTGAAAACCTGTCATAATGACACTAACATATTACTTGGCCTTTTTTACCTCTCAAGTGGATTTTCTAACTACATAACAATGAATTGAAAGCAGATGCCCATGAGAACATAGGTGTCTTATTAAAGAGATCCATGTCAGTTTCTAATGTATTCATAAATGATAATAAAGATGACTATATATAAAAAAAGTAATGCCTGCTTAATTTAGAAAATATAGAAAAGTAATACAATAAATACAAAAATCATCCTATCTTTATTAGTAATATTTTTAGTGTACTTCCTACCATCTTTTTTTTTTTTTGGCTGCATTGGGTCTTCGTTGTTGCATGCAGGCTTTCTCTAGTTGCAGTAAGCGGTGGCTTCTCTTGTTGCGGAGCACGGGCTCCAGGTGCACGGGCTTCAGTAGTTGTGGCACGTGGCTCAGTAGTTGTGGCTCACGGGCTCTAGGGCGCAGGCTCAGTAGTTGTGGTGCACGCGCTTAGTTGCTCCACGGCATGTGGGATCTTCCCAGACCAGGGATGGAACCCGTGTCCCCTGCATTGACAGGCGGATTCCCAACCACTGCACCACCAGGGAAGTCCCCCTACCATCTTTTTATGTAGTTTTAGAATCATAGCTGAGCCCATGTTGCTTTTTTTTACTTAAAATAATCATTTCCCTATGTTATTAAAAACCTTACATTACTCTAAATGGTTGCATCAAATGTACATAACCAGATTTGCTTCACCATTCCTAAATACTAGATTTTTAGATTGTTTATAAATTTTTCTATTTAAAAAAAATATTTAGGGCTTCCCTGGTGGCGCAGTGGTTGAGAGTCCGCCTGCCGATGCAGGGGACACGGGTTCGTGCCCCGGTCCGGGAAGGTCCCACATGCCGCGGAGCGGCTGGGCCCGTGAGCCATGGCCGCTGAGCCTGTGCGTCCGGAGCCTGTGCTCCGCAACGGGAGAGGCCACAACAGTGAGAGGCCCGAGTACCGCCAAAAAAAAAAAAAAAAATTTAGCTCCTCAGAGTATTGAAAATAGAATAACCATATGATCCAGCAATTCTACTTCTGGGTATAATCAAAAGAACTGAAAGCAGGGACTTGAGCAGATATTCATTATGGTAAGAACGCTTAATATGAGATCTACCCTCTTAAAATTTTAAGTGTACAATACAGTATTGTTAACTATGGATACAATGTTGTATAGCAGACATCTGGAACTCATTCATCTTACTTTTATCATTTTTTTCTATCCTGGCTATTTTGATAGGTAAAAAGACAATGTATTAGTCTGCTTGAGCTACTATAACAAAATACCATAGAGAATGGCAAAAACAACCGACATTTATTTCTCACAGTTCCGGAGGCTGGGATGTCCACGATCAAGGTGCTGGCAGAGAGCCAGCAGTTCCTGGTGAGAGCCCTCTTCCTGTGTCTTCACATGGCAGAGAGAGGGTAATCTCTGTCTCCTTCTTCCTCTAACCCCATCATGAGGGCCCCACCCTCATGACCTCATCTAACCCTAATTACCTCCCAAAGGCTCCATCTCCAAATACCATCATACCGGGGACTTCAACATATGATTGGGGGTGTGGGGGTGACAGTTCAGTCCACGGAAGATGATATCATACTATTTTGATTACAGGAGGTTTCTAATAAACTAGTAAGATGAAAATTATGTTTAAGGAAGATCAACTTAGTAGAGGCATACTTGATGAAACAGACAAAATAAGGGAAGCAATCTTGGAAGTTTTACAATAATCAAGATGAAGAGATTGATCCATTCATTCATTGAAAATGCATTTATGGAGCACCTAAGACAGAGTAGGCACTGAATGAGGCACAAATAAAAGCGACTAAGGGCTGCAGTAGTAGAAGCTGGAATGGAAAGAAAACAAAAAGTGTAAGAGGTATTTTCAAAAAATGTCAATTAAATTTGGTAACAAGATACAGGGGGCAAAGAGAGTATAAAGTCCCTATGTATTAAAAGTTACTTGAGAACAGGAAAAATATCTAAGTCATCTTTGCGTCCCACACAGTTTTTTAAAATTATGACACTGAATAAATGCTTAAGGATTAAAAGTGAGTCAAAGAAAACATTCTAAAGATGGAAAAAGACCATGGAAGATAAAGACAAAATCTTGGGGAATGCTCAATTAGAAATGGAAGGAAGAAATCAGGAATCTAAAAGGAAAAGGAAGGAGTCAGAGAAACAGGAAGAGAAACAAGACTGTGCTGAAGAGCTAACCTGAATGTGAAAAGCAGCAAAGGAGTCAAGGAAGTGAGGAAGGATGACAACCAAGATGTGGATTTGAGAATAAAAGGAGTCACTGGTCATGACAGTTTGAAGCCAGACTGCAGAGGATTAAAGATGAAGGCAGGGGCAAGGAAAAGGAAGTAACTACCTGTTCCTTAGGAACTCTTGTAGTAAAAGGATAAAGGAAAACTAGACAGGTAACGATTCCTGAACACGCATAACTGCCAGAAATGCCTACATTGGCGTCTGCACATGCAGTGAGGCTAAGGAAGCTTTAAGGAAGTATTTACAACATTCGCCCTAGTTGGGAGCCTCAGACAACCAGGCGGGTTGAATGAATACAGGAAGGATTCTATCTGTACCATGTATGAAGAGGCAGCAAGTCTTCACAGTTGCTACTAACAGCTGGTTTGGTAAGTGGCCTTAAGAGGTCAGAGAAAGTAATACCTGTAGTGAGAACTTGGTTTGTTGGATTTTAGCTAACGTGTGCTCAACCAGCTTACGTCAATTAACATTCTTTTTTCTGTTTGTTTAGTCTCACTATGAGACTGTTAGAGGCTCTCCTCAAACACCCGTAGATGTTTGGCTGTCCATTCATATTTGAGAGGGTTATGCTTAAATGCTGGCAAAGGTTCTGTGTCAATTGATGAGCTTCACTGTAGAGTAACCATGCCAAAACTTCTGTATATTTTTAAATATCAAGGAACTGAGTAATAATAAATTTGTTTGACTGCCTAATATGCACGGGACTATTTAAGAACACTACTGTTTGTAAGAAAGCAAACATCAATTTCACTTCCTAAAATGCTTCGTTTTCTTGGGAAGTTAGATAAAAGGAATAGAGGCAAAATCCACTGTCATTATTTTATCTCATTTGAAAACACACTTTAGGAAAGATGCCTAAATGACAGCTAACTTATCCTACAAATAAATATAAAGTTTCTGTATACGTTCAGAAGAAGAAAGAAAGTCACATATTTTTATCTATCTGAGATAAATGATGTATAACAGGTACATAATTTCATAGGAATATAATCAAAGAAATACCTGATCTCATCAAAGTTAAAAAGTCTTTTTATTGTAGCAAATGTATAAGGTAGTCTGGAAACTACTGAGCTTCAAGCATGTGTGGTTCCAGTACATTCCTTTTACTCTTTTGTTCTCTTTTAATAATTATTACTGGTTTTACAGTGATTATTTCTTTTTTTTTTTTAACTGGGGTATAGTTGGTTTACAATGTTGTGTTAGTTTCTGCTGTACAGCAAAGTGAATCAGCTATATGTATACATATATCCCCTCCTTTTTGGATTTCCTTCCCACTTAGGTCACCACAGAGCACTGAGCAGGATTCCCTGTCCTTTATAGGATGATTTCTATAGATAAAAGGAAGCATCAGTTTCCAGAAACTCAATGTCCCCAAGTGAGAGGTATCTCGGGATTGCTTTATGCTAAAAGTACAAATGTAGGTGAAACTCAACTACTTCACCAATCTTTTATTTAATAAGGGCAATCAAGTAAGTATCAAACAGCTTCATTCCAGGCAGTCCAGATACAAATCTAAACTGGATTTTGTCAAATGCTAACATGTTTTGAACACAAATGCAACACAAAAACCTAAATTCCTTTTTTTCAAATACAATATTAATTTTGCTAAGCTGTTGTACATGCACACGTGCACTCACACACATGTACGCATAAACACACACACCTTATGGGTTTTTAAATGCTATTCGTTTTTCATTCCAAACACGAAGGATTCCAGTGAGGAGGATAAAATGGCACAAATGACAGCATGGTTGCACTATGACAAAATATTCCATATTTCCTAGGGAAAAAAAGGATAAGTTTCACCTAAGTACACTGAATTTCACTTAAATACCTAAATCAGTAGTTCAAGTTACAAAATTTACACTTTTTTTTTTTTTTTGCGGTACGCAGGCCTCTCACTGTTGTGGCCTCTCCCGTTGCGGAGCACAGGCTCCGAACACGCAGGCTCAGCGGCCATGGCTCACGGGCCCAGCCGCTCCGCGGCATGTGGGATCTTCCCGGACCGGGGCACGAACCCGCGTCCCCTGCATAGGCAGGCGGACTCTCAACCACTGTGCCACCAGGGAAGCCCCAAAATTTATACTTTTAATAAAATTTTAATGGATTTCATTTTTCCCCAAACATTACAAAACACGTGCTTAAAAAAACAACTTGATGGGATTAACATATGTATAAAATAGATAATCAGGACTTCCCTGCTGGCACAGTGGTTAAGAATCTGCCTGCCAATGCAGGGGACACAGGTTCAATCCCTGGTCCGGGAGGATCCCACATGCCGTGGAGCAACTGAGCCCGTGTGCCACAACTACTGAGCCCGCGCTCTAGAACCCATGTGCCGCAACTACTGAGCCTGTGTGCTGCAACTACTGAGCCCACACGCCTAGAGCTCATGCTCCACAACAAAAGAAGTCATCAATGAGAAGCCCGCACACCACAATGAAGAGTAGCTCCCACTCACCACAACTAGAGAAAGCCCACGCGCAGCAACTAAGACCCAACGCAGCCAAAATTAAATAAAATTAAAAAAAAAAAAGAATTAACAAGGACCTACTATATAGCACAGGGAACTAATAACCTATAAGGGAAAAGAATCTGAAAAAGAATATAACTGAATCACTGTGCTGTACACCCGAAACTTACACAACATTGTAAATCAACTACACTTCAATAAAAAAATTTTTTTTAAAAACTTGAAGCAACATAGAAAAAACATACTTCCTCCCCTAAAACCCACCATCAAGAGGTAGTCATTAATATTTTAGTAAATGTTCTTCTAGCCTTTGCAGGTAAATGTATGTACACAGGAACAAGGAAGTAAAAATTTTAAAGAAAAAAGTTAGCAGATGGCCCACACGATATGATGGGAATAGTATTTTACCCAATTGATTTGCTTGCAGCAGAACCTCACCCCCACCCCAAACAATCTCATGCCCCTAAAGTATAACCACTGGAGCAAGAAAAATCTCTCTGCTTGGTAATCAACTCTATAGAAACCAAATTATTCCTGCCATGCCTTAAATCAAGGTGGTACACTAGTGACTAAAGGAAACAAATCTTGAAAGAGATGAGAGAGCATGTTGTCTCATTCTAGCTGTTTTTAATGTTACCTCTAAAAACCTGTTCAAATATTTCCATCTCTTGCATGTTTCTCAGTACTGCCTAAGCCCCGAATGCCATTCTGCAGAGGCTCCAAGTTGAGTCAGCACATTGTTTTTATGATTGCAGATGGGCAAATGGAAAAACTGAGGCTTTGCACACTCCCATAAAGATCTGATGATGCCCTCAGTCTGCCTTTGCTAGCATGGGAAAACATTCTCTCTCTCAGATTACCAGCCCCACCACCACCACCGCACTCCGCACAAAAAAAGAAAAAAAAAAAAAAGAGCATAGAGTTTCATTTTGTCTCTTCTGGTTACCTGGTACCCCAAAACCTCAAGAATCATACTGACAATGACAGTATGAAATGCAGAGTGACTAAAAGTCAGGGTTTTTCCTAGTCTCTGTAAAAACAACCCAAAGAAAAACCCTTGGTAAAATGGGGCCTGGAGAAGAAAGGCACTACAGAACCACTTAGATACTAAGCAAATGCAGCCTTTTCTGTGCTCATCTTCTAGCCCAAATCCCAAGTCTGATACAAAACCACTCTAAACATTAGACAGAAACAAATTAACTTTTAAACTCCCAAGCTCCAGCCAGCTATATTTTTGGTGTCTTTGACACATTTCATATAGCCTATTTCTTTTTTTGTATATCTAATCTGAATCTGAAATAGAAATGTTACTCTTTCCTAACAAATTTCCCAAAGAATGACAATGTCAGTCGTCAATAGAGCTTCACTCTATACATATGAAAGTGTTAAGTTAAAATGCCTAACTTTTTTTAAGGAAAAAATAAAGTCCACTACAATCAAATGAAACATAAGGTAACCCCCCCCAAAATTCACATATTTTTGAAAAGCACTTTCCTATTTTAAGAACCATGTGTTACCTAATAAATGAGTTCAGCAAGGTTGCAGGCTACAAGATCAATATACAAAGGTAGATTATATTTCTATATACTACCTATGAACAATCTAAAAATAAAAGTAATAAAACAATTCCATTTAAAATAGCATCAAAAAAAATTTTATTCCAAAACAAAAAGATTGCAAATACACTGAAAAATACAAAACATTGTTGAAGGAAATTAAAGAAGACCTAAATAAATGGAAAGATATCCCATATTCATGGATGAAAGATTTAATATTAACACTGCAATACTCCCCAAATTGATCTACAGATTCAATGCAATCTCTATCAAAATTCCAACTGCCTCTGCAGAAATGGACAAGAAGATCCATGAAAAATTCATACAGAAATGCAAGCAATCCTGACAATCAAAATCATCATGAAAAAGAAGAACAAAGTTGGAGAATTCATACTTCCCGATTTCAAAACTTAGTACAAGGGACTTCCCTGGTGGCGCAGTGGTTGAGAATCTGACTGCCAATGCCAGGAACATGGGTTCGATCCTTGGTCCAGGAGGATCCCACATGCCACGGAGCAACTGAGCCCATGCGCCACAACTACTGAGCCCGCATGCTGCAACTGCTGAGGCCCGCACACCTGGAGCCCATGCTCCACAACAGGAGAGGCCACTGCAATGAGAGGCCAGTGCACTGCAGGAAGAGCGGCCCCTGATCGCAACAACTAGAGAAAGCCCGTGCGCAGGAACGAAGACCCAATGCAGCCAAAAATAAATAAGTAAATACATTTTAAAAATTATTTAAAAAATAAAAATTAAATGAATTTATTTATTAAAAAAAAACTTAGTACAAAGCTACAAGAATCAAAAGAGTGTGGTACTGTCATATGAAGACATATGAAGACATAGATCAGTGGAAAAGAATTTAGAGTCCAGAAATAAACCCTCACATTTATGGTCAATTGACTTGTGACAAGGATGCCAAGATAATTCAATGGGGAAAGAGTAGTTTTTTCAACAGATGGTGCTGGAACAACATGATATTCACATGCAAAAGGATGAAGTTAGACCCCTATTTCACAGCACATACAAAACTTAACTCAAAATGGATTAAAGGCCTAAATGTAAAAGATAACCTATGAAAGTCTTAGACGATAACACAGGCATAAACCTTTGTGACCTGGGACTGGACAATGGTTTCTTAGATATGACAATAAAAACAAAGCAACAAAAGAAAAAAAAAAAAAAAGAAAGAAATTGGACTTCATCAAAATCAAAACTTTTCTGCTTCAAAGGTTACTACCAAGAAAGTGAAAAGACAACCCAAAGAATATGAGAAAATATTTGCAAATTATATACCTGGTAAGAAACTAGTATGTAGAATACATAAAGAACTATTACAATTCAATAATAAAAAGACACAATTAAAAATGGGCAAAATATCTGAAGAGACTTTTCTCCAAAGAAGATAAACAAATGGCCAATAAGCACATGAAGTGATGCTCAACATCATTAGCCATTAGGAAAATACAAATCAAAACCACAATGAGATGGGACTTCCCTGGTGGTCAAGTGGCTAAAGACTCTGCGCTCCCAATGCAGGGGGCCTGGGTTCAATCCCTGGTCAGGGAACTAGATCCCACATGCATGCCGCAACTAAAGATCCCATGTGCCGCAACTAAGACCCAGCCCAGCCAAAAAAAAAAAAAACACAATGAGATACCACTTCACACTTACTAGGATGGCAATAATTAAACAAACAAACAACAAATCACAATAACAAGAGTTGGCAAGGATATGGAGAAATTGGAACTCTCATACCTTATTGGGGGGAATGTAAAGTGGTGCAGCCACTTTGGAAAACAGTTTGGCAGCTTCTCAAAGAGTTAAAAATAGAGTTACCATATGACCCAGCCAACCTACTTCTAGTTATCCCACAAGAGAATTGAAAACTTATGTCCACACAAAAACACGTATACCAGTAGTCACAGCACCATTATTTATAATGACCAAAAACTAGGCTGAAACAGCCTAAATGTCCATCTACTGATAGGTGGATAAACAAAAAGTGGTATATCCATAAAATAGAATATTATTTGACCATAAAAAATGAATGAATGAAATAATGATACATGCTACATGTATGTACTTGGATGTACTGATACATGCCATATAGATGTACATGGATGAACCCTGAAAACGCTACACGAAGTAAAAGAAGCCAGACAGAAAAGGCCACAGTGTGTATGCTTTCATTTATATGAAATGTCCAGAACAGGCAAATCCATAGAGACAGAAAGCGGATTAACAGTTTCCAAGGACTGTGGGGAGAGGAGAATGGAGAGTGACTACTGATGGGTTTCTTTCTGGAGTAGAAAATGTTCTGGAAGTAGACAGTAGTGATGGCTGTACACCTTGTGAATACACTAAAAGCCGCCAAGTTGTACACTTTAAAAGGGTGAATTTTGTGGTATGTGAATTAGATTTCAATTTTTTTTAATTTTAAAGTAACCATTTGTTTCAGCAGTAAAATGTTCCTAAGGAGAAATGGAATGAGTTCTCTGTTAGTAAAGGTTAGTTTTCCCTAAGACCAGGACTCATAATGTTCTCAGCAGATTTGAATATTTTCCAGGTATGTTATTCTACAAAGTTAACAAAGGGATTTTTGCAAAGACTGGCTATGATTACCCTATCCTAACACATCAACTATTAACACTTCTTCCATGTTTCCTTTCAGTCTGTATACATGTATATTTTTACATATCAATAATCTATGCAAAATAATCAGCAAAAATTTTCCCATACTGCTACATGGCTTTCAAAATGATCATTAAATGGTTGTGATTAGTTGACACCTACAATTTTCTTAACTCCTTCCCCTCCATGTCCATCTTGAAGTGTTAGATACATTTATCTCGAATTTTTCACTATTTTTAGATATTTTTTGCAATATACATACAACATGAAAAGCCAACGTAACTCTTTTCTTCTCCTGAATTATATCACTGAATTAAGATTTCCAGGGGAAATTACTAAACCCTTTGTAGGACATTTTTATGACTCCTGGTTGCCTTCTAAAAGTATTAAAAAGTTACATTGCTATAAGCAACAAAAACTTGCTATATTAGACATTGCCATTTTTTATGCTTTTGATGTAATCAATGTTAAAAGATTTTATCTGAGTAATCTGAGATCTTCCTTTAGTCTTCAAACTCTAGTTCTTCAAAGGTTTCCAAAATCCATGAGCACTTGTTCTATTTCTTTTAAACTTTGTTGTTTTTTTCAGTCACTTACAGTTAAGGAGAACGAAGAATTTTTTTAAATTCAGCATTCTTACTCTAAGGAGGGTAGAACACGTAATCAATTGCCTTGTTTTCCTTAAAAATATATACACATGTGGCCATCTCATAAGTAACAGCAACCGCTAAAAAAAAAGCCTAGAATTCAATCACAATAAAAAGAAAAACCTAACAATTAGCCACTTTCAAGATTTCAACATCCAGGGTAACTCCCTGGCAGTCCAGCAGTTAGGACTCGGCGCTTTCACTGCCGTGGCCCGTGTTAATCCCTGGTTGGGGAACTAATATCCCGCCAACCGCAGCGGCCAAAAAAAAAAGATTTCAACATTCGTAACAACGGTCAGCACACATGGCCCAAGGCGTCTCTCTTGACTTGCAATCTTTAGTCTAGAGAAAGACCAAGAACAACGTGGAAGAGTCTACAGAGCCATTACATAAAGATAATGGTGGGGCTTCCCTGGTGGTGCAGTGGTTGAGAGCCCGCCTGCCGATGCAGGGGACACGGGTTCGTGCCCCGGTCCAGGAGGATCCCACATGCCGCGGAGCTGCTGGGCCCGTGAGCCATGGCCGCTGAGTCTGCGCGTCCGGAGCCTGTGCTCCGCAACCGGAGAGGCCGCAACAGTGAGAGGCCCGCGTACCGCAAAAAAAAAAAAAAAAAAAAAAAAAGATAATGGTGAACTGAACACTAAGTGCCAAGTACTACTAGAAGCATTTTCATATTCATTATCACATGAATCCTTACTAAGCACCTTATGAGTTACAAAATATCCCATTTTACTATGGAAAAAACTGAGGCTTAAAGAGGTTAAGTTACTTGTCCAAAGTAGATCCAGGAAGAGCACATTTTTCTTAACCTTTATGCTAGCAGGTGGTATCCTCCCCACAGGATGTGAATTAAAAAAAAAAAAAAAATCCCACCTAGGTCTGACAGCAAGAGGGGGTTAAGTATGAAGACATGAGGATCTCACCATCATTACAGCAGTATTTATGATCAACGGTTGCACAGATGTAAACGTGGGGGAGGGTCAGCACCCCCATTACCTTCATCAAGCCCTAAGCCAGTCTAATAAACATCATCTACAGAAGACGCTTGTTCTTAGTCCCCTTTCCTCCCCTTCCACAGCCTGCCACCCCTAACATCTCTCTATGTAGACATTCTGGAGGTGCCAGTGATGTGATCTGAAAGAAAGAATGCTTCTTATTGTCTCTCCTTTGCAGTGTTGGTAGGATTTGGGGTTTTGCATTTGTGTTCTGAGAAAAAGATGATGAAAAGACAATACTAAAATTGTATTCAATCCCAGTCATCCATTTCCATGTATTTAGTTTAATAAATGTTCTTTATACGCCAAGCAAATCTTACTGGAATTCATGCTGACTACCAATTAAAATACATGCATTTAGAGAAAAGGGCCCTTTAGAAAGAAACATACTACTTTATATGTAACTAAAGTTTTGTAAACATCTAATTCGAGTCCAGAGGTTTGTTCTTAAAAGTTTAAGTAGTTCAAAAGCAAATAAAACCATAAAATATTATGTTGGCTCAGTATATTTTGTGCATTTTCCTGGTTAAAAATATTTTAAACTTGTTTAGGTTTTGCTAATAATTAAAATTCACGGGTACGTCACAGTAGTTTGGAATGTTTCAGAATTTAAATAATTCTGAGGCCCTTTTGAGCGGAAGGGGCAGGTGCTACGTAATCCCCATAAAAACCAAGAGAAAAAGCAAAACAAGATCCTTTCCTGTTTTGTCCAGATCATACTAAGTCAGAGCTGATATTCAACTGTGGTGTCCACTGACCTAAAAGGCTTTGGTGACTCTAACACAAATAACCCCCAAGTCAGACTGCATCATCTGAAAGAGTTTACCTTACATTATAAAAAACCTGAAAAAAGGGGCCCATAGATGTATGAATGGAACACATGCTTCAAATGCTTTGATGACTATTTCAATGGAAACTTCGCAGACCTGTACCTTGAACAAAAATTAAAAGCGCCAAAGAAATTTCAGCCCATAGTCCCAAATCCAATCTTCATTACTCTCACAGAAGAAATAACAACAACAAAATCATTCGAGGATATCTAAAACAAGTTAACTCAAAATAAAAAGAAATAGCTTACACTGAACTACCTGAGGCTTCAATCTAGATATCAATACCCATTTCTTAAAACACACTCGTAGTCTAACCTTAGCAGAGTAAAAAAACTCAAAGTAAACTAAAATAAAATGAGGTCACACATTCAGACTTATTTTCCATGTAACAAAATGCCTGTCAAAGATGGTTTGAATGCTGGATATCAAAAATATTGACATCAAAATCACAAGGCAAATAAAACCAACGGCAAACCTATATGTTTGCTTTTTCAGTGATGCGGCTGCCTTTAACTCTAACAAGAGTTTAAAGGTACCTTGAACTTGGAACCAGAAGTCCTGCTTGTTGGAATGGAGAGAACTCCATGCTAGAACTCCATGCTAGAGTCAGGGACATAGGTTCTAGTCCTGTTGATGCTACTAGCTAGGTGGGTAGCCCTAAGCAAGTCACTTAGCTTTCTCTCCTCAGGGTTTACTTTCCTTAGTTAAGAGGTTGACTAGACCAATGTTTCCTAAACTCACCTAATCACAAGAATTACCTCAGGGTAACTGTTAACAGTATGGATTCCAAACCCCCTTCCCTAAGAGATTCTGGTTGAGGACGTCTCTGAGTGAGGCTTAGGAACTAGTTCTTAATAAGTGATCCAAGTAAGTTTTATCATCTGGTAACCTTCACAAACACTGGACTGGATGAGCCATGAGCTGCCTGCCTTCTAGCTCTGATTCTATACTATCTGGATGTTTCAAAATGATGTTCTAAAAATATGCAAAATTGTAATAGTATCACATGTGTTATTGCAAAAAGTTAATAAACATACAAGATCAAAGAAAGAAATACATCCATCCCTTCACCCTCAACACCATTCATACTTTTAAACATCAATAAAGACATCCTCCTAGATTCTAGGCAAGTGAAACACTTTATTTGGTGAGGAAAAAAGTTTTAAATATTAAACTCTCAGCACATTAATATGGAAAGACTTGTGTTATAGGAAGAGAGAATTGTACACCAAATGTTTTAAGTGAAAACTACACATTGCATTCTTCTCTTAAAGAACATTATCTGATGAGCTTACCTGTTCCTAGTTTTAAAAAAAAAGCTAAAAAACAGCCTGTCTCTAGCAGCTATGAAACAGCAAGCTCTGCAATACTGGAATGCAATTGTTACAAAGCTAAAAGAAACAAAACAAAGCAAAACAAACAAACAAACAACCGGGTGGCTTAGAGCCCACACTACCTTTTGTTAGGAAGGTTTTGTCAGGTATAGGGAGAGCGTCCAGGGCACTTTCTGCACACAAAGGTAGCAACCTTATTTAACTCTTCCTTCCTCTACACTACGTTGCTTTAGACGGTTTTTCCAAAATTCTCATAATCCACTAGTGGGATTTACTTTTACTCTCTGTTTTAGATTTATAAATAACTATAAAACTCACAAAAGAAAAAGACTGATGGCATGGACCACGGGGGGCAGGGCTGTACAGGATGCTCACTGGCAACCGTTTGTCACATAAGTGGCTACAAAAGATGTAAATAAAATCAAGATTGAAACACAAAACTGCCTTTGGGTCAGCCTTGCAACACAAACAGGTATGAGACCAAGCGTGAAACATGACTACATACTTTAGCTATTAGTCAAACACCACAGTGTTAGCATAAAACACTGTCAAAGTGAATCTTGATGCTTGACCTGCAAATAGTGAAAATGGAATTGTTTAAATTTAGGGTCATACAGGCCAAAAATTGATTTAACAGTGAAAGTGGGGACACCAACCGTTAGGTACAACATCACAGAAGCACTGGGTTTAAGGCCATATATATGTCTAAATACATTTCTGTGTTTGTTGCTCTCAACAAGCCCTGAGGCAATGCTTTGACCAAACCTCACATTCAATTAAAACAGAAATGTAAAATCAGGATCAAGGGGATCAGCATGATAGAATGGTTAAGAGGGCAGGTTTGGCTGTGACACAGACCCAGTTAAAATCCCTAATCAACAAACTACTGAATGACCTTGAACACATCATTTCACCTATGCCTCAATTTCCTCATTTGTAAGATGGAGATGATGCTTTGCTAAGCTATCAGATTTAAACAAGGTGATTCATGTAAAGCACTAAGCCCTGTACCTGGTAGAGAGTAAATAAACAGGTAATAATAATAGTAAGCTAACTGTAAAAATTAGCATAATTACTGTCTTCCAACCTCAAGTAAAGCTATAAGTTTCCTGGCAGCCAGGAAAAAATTCTAATCATTAGAAAGAAAACATTTACATACACTATGTAAAGGTAGCTTTTCATTTCTTTCCACACTACAGAAAATTTCCCCCTCCTTAGTAAAGAATAATTCAGACTAATGATGTAGAGCTCTATCCAGGAAAGGCTTCAATGCAGATATTTTTAATTAGAAAGGATAATTTTCAATGAGATCTGGATTAAGGATCTAACCAGTTTGGTAGAGTTACAGTTGGTGTTGTTAGAAGAAAGAGGAAAAAGAAGAAAAAGCCTTCAAACCATCCCACACACCATTACTCAACAGAGAAAACAATAGCAGGTTGACTGTTCACATAACTTCATAATTGAATTAGAAAATGAAAAAGAAAAAAAAATCAGGTGAAATATTTTAACTAACACAAAAGAAAGAAATAACACAGTTATTAGTAAGGTGAAAGTGACCAAACTCATCAAAAAAAGATCAATGAAGGGAAGGTGAAAAATTAGTTATTCCTACAGTTTCAGTAACAAGCACCCACTCTGTCCTTTTAAGATCATGGCTTAAATTTCCCATTTGCAACCAACTTTCTTTGCCCACTCTCCCTAATATGCTACCAGCTTGAATGTACCTTTAATCTGTACTGTCTTCTTAACTGAATACATCATTCTGGTTACAGACAAAAATAACATCTTATGCATTTTTTTTTAGTATAATTCAGGGGAGGGCTTCCCTGGTGGTGCAGTGGTTAAGAATCCGCCTCCCAATGCAGGGGACACAGGTTTGAGCCCCGGTCTGGGGAGATCCCACATGCCACGGAGCAACTGAGCCCGTGTGCCTCAACTACTGAGCCTGTGCTCTAGAGCCCGCAAGCCACAACTACTGAGCCCGTGTGCCACAACTACTGAAGCCTGTGCACCTAGAGCCCATGCTCCACAACAGAGAGAAGCCACTGCAATGAGAAGCCTTGCGCACCACAACGAAGAGTAGCCCCCACTCGCCGCAACTAGAGAAAGCCCGCGTGCAGCAACGAAGATGCAACGCAGCCAAAAATAAAATAATTTTTTTTAAATTCATGGGAAAATATTAGCAATTCAATCTTTAAAGGATCCATTTCAAAGAAAATACTGTGAGAAGTAATTTGGGGAGAGGAAAAAGTTCCTAGTAAAAATAAATCAGTCATAGGAAAACTGTTCAAGGACAATCAAAAACAAATTTCAAAATAATGCAAATTTTGAAATTTTGAGTTAGGGGAAGGATTAATGAGTTGCAAGGTGCAGAACTAAATTCTCAAAGTGAAAAAAGACACAGAAGTGAAGAAAAGACTTCAGCAGGGAGTACACACCAGTGCTACCAATCCATCAGTAGATATGCAAAAATTCTGAATAATAATAAAAAAACATAGACTACATTATCTGTATCAATATTGGGAAATTTAGCAACAGAAAGAAAATAAAGTATTTCAAAGCCATTTTCAAGCATTTCAAGATATTTTTCTATATTACAGATACTGCAGCAAAATGAAAGACTGGTTAGATGCTCTAATTAACAGTTTAGTAGTGAAAGAATAATGACGTCCCAAAAGAAGCTTTGTCACCTAGAGATAATGGACATTTTCTTTTTACTGTTTAAGAATCCAGAAGAATCTCCTTCTGCTTTTAAATGCAAATTACCAATCTCTGAAGCACATTCTGCTCTATTCCTTTATCTGAAAATTACTGCAATGTGATTCTGTTCCAGAGAGGACACCGTTCAGGCAAGAAAATGGAATTAGGACAACTACACACTCTATGTTCAAATCATCACATCCAGTGAGCTGTCACCACTTACACATGACCTTTTTCAGTGGAGAGACCACTATCAGTGATCAAAATCCTATTTGAAGAAGGAAGAGTTAGCTTTGAGGGCTATCAGTTCATTAAAGGTCACACACACATTCTAGCATAATATATGAACATGCACCAACATCGTAACAAGTTAAAAACTCAGTATCCCTTGGCTTTCAAATAACAAAACTAGCTATTTACTGGAAACGTTTTTAAAGCTAGAATTTCAGTGATAATAGTGTGAGTTGCTATTCACCTGTTCATTACATGGTAAAACAAGCCAAAAATACCACGATGCAAGAAAGGTGAGCACACCACACTCTGCACTTCTCTTCCCTGGCAAAACTCCCTGGAACAGTGAACAGTGACTTGGAGACATGCTTCAATTTAATGTACCAGGTGATCAAGGCTAAAAAGAACACTTGTAAACCAGAAAGTCTCAAGAAATAAATAAACCATAATAGAGGAATTCATCCCATTGTTAAAGGTCCAAGCTTTATGCCAAAACCACACTTGGTTTGGGAAATTTTATTTGTTGTCAGATAAACATAAACAAATAGTGAAGAAAGCTAGGTAAGATAGAGCCTCATAAAAGGTTAACTTACCTCTAGTCTTTCCAAGTTATATATTAACGAATAGCTTTAGTTTTAAAAAAAAAAAAAACCTCTTTTCTAGCTAAGGCAAGTCATCCAAATGAGTGAATTTTTTTGGTGATACCTGGCTTATCCCATACCATATTCTCCAAAGCGGACCCTAATCTCTCCCACAGGTCACCAGACAACCAGGAACAGAAACTACTGAAAATGCACTTCCAATCTCTGAAATGTCAGTGATTGTATAGGGTTTAGAAAAGCTGTTTAAACGTTTTCCAAATGCCTGCAATTAGTACAGGTCAACCAAATGGCATAGCACGGCATGAGCAGGTCCCTACTTTCATCTACCCACTCAGAATCCGGGCAATGAATGCAGCAGACCTCTCAAGACCAGACTGCAGGGGGGAAGAGTACCATGCACAGAAAATAGGAACCCTGCTTTTTGATATGGGAAAAAGCAAGTGATGGCAGTCTTGTGCTTTTAAAGAACCTAGAAGCGCTTACTAGTTCAATCCATCCCCAAATCCATGCCATCCTTTCAACTTTGCAATTAAAAGAGAAGAGAAATTCCGGTCAATTCGCCTTGGGGGGTTGTTCTGAGGGTAGAGGACTCAAGTAGGGAGGAGGATGGAGAGAGAAAGAGCAAGCCAATGAAAGACAGCAAAATTTCCCACCTTTCTTAAATTCTTCCAGCATAGCGTCCAACTTGGTGTCATTGAAAACAAAGTGCAAGGGGTGGTTATAAAATTTAGTGATGGTTTTCAGGGGAGTACAGTCATCTGGATCCACGAAGGCCAAGTCTTTGACAAAGAGGAGGTCCACGATGTTGGAGCGCTCCCCCTCAAATACTGGAATCCGAGTGTAGCCGCTCTCCATGATCTCCGACATGGTGTTGAAGTCCAGAATGGCTTCGCCGGTGATCATGAAACAGTCCCGGAGGGGAGTCATCACGTCCTCCACGGTCTTCGTGCGGAGCTCCAGCGCCCCTTGGATGATGTTCAGCTCCTCCTTTACGAGGTCGTTGTAGGGGTCTGTGACCCGGAGCATCTCCAGCAGTTTTTCCCGGTTATAGACGGTGCCTATCTCCTGGCCCAGGACGCAGTCCAGCAGCTTGCTTACGGGGTAAGAGGCGGGGAAGGTCATCATCATGAAAAACTTGGTGAGGAAGATGGTGTTGGCCCCCACAGCCAGGCCGTGCCGGGAGCAGATGGCCTGGGGCACGATCTCCCCGAAGATGACGATGCCGATGGTGGAGACCACCACCGCCACGAGGCCTGAGCCAGCTATGTCGTCGAGCAGGATGGTGAGCGTGGTGTTGACCAGCACGTTGCCCAGCAGCAGCGAGCACAGCAGGTAGTTGCCCTGCCTGCGCACGGGCTCGATGCGCTTGGCGTAATTCTTCTCCTTCTCCGTGCCGCAGTTCTGCACGATGCGCAGCTCCATCGGGTCCAGGGCCATGAGTCCCAGGTTGAGGCCGCTGAACATGCCCGATAGGCACAGAAGCAGCGAAATGAAGATCACCTGCAGCCAGAAAGGCAGCAGGAACTTCTTCTCCTCCCCCACGATCATCTTGGTGTCCTCGCCGTCGTGATAAATCCAGGTGGTCTCGGCCCACGGGGGCGGCGGGAGCCCGGCCACCCCGGAGCCGCCCTTGCCCCCGACGGCGCCACCCGCAGACCCCGGGCCGCCGGCGCCCAGGGCTGGCGTGGAGAGCGACGTGCACAGGTAATAGGACTTACTCTTCTCCATCTTGCGCAGCGGTTTGATCTCGATCTCAATGATGCCTGATGTACGGCGATTGAGAATGATATGGGGCAAGATGATGATATCTGATGTGCGGATGCCGCAGCGCTGGGGGCCGCTGTCCGGCTCCGGCGGCGCAGGGCCCCCCAGCCCGCGCTCACCCGGGCTGTGGCGCCGCCGCTCATGCTCTGTGAAAGCAATGCGGGACCATGTCTCGTTGTTGATGTTCTGCCCGTACACCCGCAGCTTGACCCGGGTCCGCTCGCTCACCCGCAGCGCCCCCCCTTCCATGAACGACACGTCGTTCGTGTCCTCCAGCCGCAACCCGATGATCACAGTCTC
This sequence comes from Phocoena phocoena, assembly GCF_963924675.1. Taxonomy (NCBI): domain Eukaryota; kingdom Metazoa; phylum Chordata; class Mammalia; order Artiodactyla; family Phocoenidae; genus Phocoena; species Phocoena phocoena. The sequence goes on from NC_089234.1 coordinate 25,766,371, forward strand.
CTCGTTCTCGCCCGCCGCTGCGCAGCCGCCCGCGCCGCAGCAGCAGCTCAGCAGAAGCAGCGGCAACAGCCGTCCAGCCGCCGCCTGCAGGACCCCCCGGCCGCGAGAGCTGAGGCTGCGGCGCGCCGCCATCTTCCAAGTGGGCAGTGCGGCGGCTGCCTGCCCGCCCGCCATCTTTACTTCGGGTTCACAAGTGCCCCAGCCAATCATAGGGTGGCTGCTCCAGCTGCAGCTTCATCCTTCCCACCCGGCGGCGCGAGCGCAGGCACCGGCCCCTGGGCGAGACTGCAACGCAGTGTTCGCACGCACTGCTCAGCAGTCCGCCTCCCTGACTGACACTGACTCGGCCTGGGCCAGCTCAGGAACCTCGAGGTTGGCGGGAGGGGGGAGAAGGGGGAGAAGTGCCAGCCGCTCCTGCGAGAGGCAGGCAGACCAGCTAGCTAATCACGAGCGGGCGTCCACCCTCCCAGCCAGGGGGCTGGAATGGGGGCGTGGCCGTGAGCGGCGCCGCGAACCAATGGCAAGATAAATGGGTGGGGAGACGAGGGCCAGCGTCCTCCTCAGCACGCCAAGTTTCCAGCTGAAAGGCGCGTGACTCTTGTGTATGTGCGAGGGGAGGAGGTGTGGCCAGCCGGTGCCCGAGAGCCAGTCACAGATGAGAGCTGTACGAGAGGGGGCGGGGCCCTACTTCCGGCTGCCAATGAAAAGGGGCCATTCGCGAGTGCGACAGCCCGGGGGGACCTCGGTAGTACATCCCGGCCCTGGGGTTGCCCCGCTGGACTAATGTCCCGAGGCGGCCCGAGGCAGCTGGTTCTCGCTGCGCCACGCTGCCGGCTTCCGCGTGCTCAATGCACGTGCAGCGAGGCTGCGCCTTCCTGCCCCAGGAGCCCGAGAAGCCCACTAGGGAGGCTTAAGATGCACAGTAGCCTAAAGTGAAGCCCAGCCACAGCCCGCGCCCCCCTTATTTATTCGTGCGCGCCTCTCCACTCGGGATAAGCGGTGGCCGGTGGGCCCCAGCACCGCACAGACCCGCTCTGCTGGAGCCTCTCGCCTATCCCTAAGAGACAAGCGCTCTCTGCAGCTCACGGTCAGGTGGCGCCATCTGCCGGTATCATGGGCGCCCTGCAACGCTTTCCAGGTCCGTCGCAAGCCCCACACGGTGAGCGGGAGGTGCGGAAATTAAAGTAGTACCCCATCTTCCAAGTCCTAAGAATCCCTTCATTTTCTTACTGAAAGTCCCCGGCCCCATTCCATATTTACTGAATGGGTAGGACCCAGGAATCTGTATTTCTAACTGGGACTCGGGCAAATTTGGGAAATGGGAAGGGGCAGACATACTAAGCAGATCCATAAAGGCTCATTCTTAAACACACTGACCAAACCCAGCTAGGTTCATCGGTCACTCAGGAGAAAAACACCCTGAAGACCTAGGACTCCCAAGCCCATTCTGTATCTGGAGGAGATGCAGTAGCAAGGTTGTTGCCAAAGTGGTTTTTTTTCTTGCAACTTAAACATCTGAAAAAGAATTGTTTCCTTTTTTTTTTTTTTTTTGTATTCTGCAAGCACATTTTCTTCCCTTTATGTAAACCAATCAAACATTTATTAATTTCTAGTAGAGATGATTGCAGTGGGCTCCTCACTGGTCTCTGCTCTTCTACACCTGCCCCCTTCCCTTCTCAACCCAGCAGCCAGAGTGGTCTTGTTAAATAAGACGCTGTCCCTTCCTTGTTTGAAACCCTACTCTGGCTTCCCAACTCATCACAGTAAAAGCCACTGGTAGCTACAATATCTGACAAGGCTCTGCCCACCCACTTTCGTCTATAACCTCATCACCTGCTGCTCCAGCCAGATTTCTTCTGACTGTTGTTCCTTCTCTCCAGGGATGCTCCTTCAGGGAGCCTGTGCACTTGCAGCTGTTTCCTGTGCCTGTGACTCTCTTCCCCCAGATGTCAGCATAGAACGTTAGTCCACCTCCTTCAGCATTGTTCAAAGGCCACCTTTAATATTTATCTATTTATTCATTCATTTACCTATTTATTTTGGCTGTGCTGGGTCTTAGTTGCAGCATGCAGGATCTTCATTGCGGCATGTTTAGTTGCGGCATGTGGACTCTTATTTGTGGCATGCAGACTCTTAGTTGTATCACGCAGAGTTCTTAGTTGCAGCATGCATGTGGGACCTAGCTTCCCTACCAGGGATCGAACCTGGGTCCCCTGCACTGGGAGCACAGAGTCTTACCCACAGGACCACCAGGGAAGTCCCAAAGGCCACCTTTATAAACTTGTGAACAAGCACTCCCTATACTCCATCTCTACTGTATTTTCCTTAATTTAGTTTACATCTGTCTCCTTCTACTAGAACTTAAGCTTCCTGAGGGCAAGGATTTTGTCTGTTTTGTTCACTGCTGTATCATCAGGGCCTAGAACAATGGTAGATGCTCGAAACAGTACTTGTAGAATGTTAAAGAAGTGAAAGAATTTTTATTCTGATTATTTCAAATAATGCCCCCAATCTAGTTTCCAGCCCTTCAGCTTCTGATGCTGCTTCTCCCACCCACAATTCTCATACTGCTATATCTGAGAAACAAGTTTATATTTTAAAAACCCTGATTCACACACTCGGCATGCATTTATAAAAATAACATTATCAAAGTTTGGAAGAAAAGTTGAGCTTTTTAGGGGTATGTGACAAAGGATAGATACAGTCCTTTTCTAAGTCAACTGATTGAAAATAAAACTGTTTTAACTTCATAAAAAGTGTGAGTACAAGTGTGTGTAAGGGAGCTAAGAGGGAAGATGATTAAAGGCTCTTAAATGCTGAATGTACACTTTCGGAATAAGAGTGTGGAGATGGGGGTGAGGAGAAGCTTGCCAAACCTACAGACATTTCCTGTGCATTTCAGAAAAAGCTAGGTCAGGAAAGTGTGGCATTCAGCAACTTAGAAGCAAGTTAGAAGTTCATAGCAAAATGTCAGAAAACACCCATCAAGACCATATACAATATAAAACCAGCCAAGTTCACATTCACACACAAGCTCAGCAGTCCCCTGTGTGAATCTGACGTTCATCCTGAGTGGCAGTGGTGGTAGGAAGGGGGGAATCATAGTCTCCGTGTAGGGAATTTCCTGGGCGTCCAGTGATTAGGAGGTTTCACCTCCAGAAAGGGCTACAAAATCCTCAAGACTGCTAACTGGTTGCTGTGGATGTCTAATCCTAGGTAGGTTCTGACCTTGACCTTCAGCACATCATTTAGGTAAAGCAGAACCTCCTAGCAAATACCTTCCCTAACCAACCCTCTCTTGCTAGAATCCTTTACTGGATCCTCAAGGGGAAGGGTACCTGTTCAGTTTTCTCATCTGCATGGAATATGCTCCCATGTCTGCAGGTTCAGAGATTTGGGAAGGCGCTGCATCCAGACCTAAAAGACTTTTAGAGTCTGACTTTAAAGATAGCAAGTAACAACCAATGGCTCTCTACGCATCTGGTTTCTCAACATAAAGCTCTAATTTTATACAGAAAGCTTTTCCCCCCAGAAAAAAAAATGCCTAGTTGTAGAAAAATATTCAAAGTTATTGCTTCAACAGTGACATTTTAATCTCACCAAAGCACCGGATCTTTTGAGTGAAAACAGGAACTGGGTGATGCTCCAGTTGCCCAAACTTTCCCTCCAACCAAACCTGCTCCCCCTGAAACAACACTGTCCACTTGTTTAAAGACATAGAACTCTTTTAGCTCAAATGAGAACTTTTCACAACAGAGGGCAAACAAAACAAAATAAAGTCAGCAATGCAGTTTGCCTTCTCTTTTTCAGGCTTTTTGTTTTAGGCTTTCCTATTTCCCTCCTTTGCTAGATATTTTCTGGACATAGTCACTGTGGAGAAAGAGAAAGGAAAACATGGCTTTTTTACAGAGTTGTGACAAAAGCTTCCTCCCTTGAGAAGGGTGCAAGCTCCTTGACAGCAAATCCCTGCCGATGGTGGGTGGCCCCCTGCCACTTCCCATTCTGCCAACTCTTCCCTCCCTCTCCGCCCTCCATCCTGGTCCCTCCCCCCTCCACGGTGCACTGGACAGCACCCCACACCCACTATCCTTCTCCCAGGGAGCCGGCCCCTCCTAAACCTCCATGGGGCAGCCCCAAGAAGTATCCTTCTGCTGCTCCAAATCCACTGTTTGCCCTGCTCCAGGCCCCCTATCCTCCTGACTGCCAGGCCCTGCGACTGCGGGACTTTCTAGGATCTTTTAGGGTGTTCTTTCTGACTGCTGTGCCACCCCAGTTGCAGTCTCCAGCTCAGTCTTGGACAAAGAAATGTTCTGAGCTCCATTATCCTTATCATTGCGACTAAAACCCCAGGTTGCGATTTTCGGTTTTAAAATGTTGATCCATGTGAATATTGCCCATCCAACAATCTAAATTTAAAAACTACATTTGGGGAGTGAGGAAGAGGTAGGAGATAAGGCAGACTCTGACAGGAGGATGGTAACTAGGGATGAGACTGCAGGGAAAAGAACAGATCCTAAATGTCCAATTCTGAGCCCTGGGTCTGATACCAGAGCTCTAATTTGTGATTATGGCTCTAGTCATAAAATGCCAGTTTTCCCATATCAGCTGAATTCATTCCTATGGTCTTGTTTCCAAATCGTTTGGAGCTGGAGCAAAAATTCTACTATAATAATTAGATCTCCATGTATAGACAAATAACATGCCAGACCTCAGTGGGAAAGAATTCTTCTCCTATTTTTAGTACCTCTGAGATACCTATTTGTTTTATTTGAAACACCACTACACTGAAGATTTAACTTATTGCTTCCCACTTATTAATACCACATCTCAATTCTCTGCTTCCTCTTTATTTTTTTTTAATATTTATTTTATTTATTTATTTGGCTGCATCGGGTCTTAGTTGTGGCATGCTGGCTCCAGAGCACGTGGGCTCTGTAGCTTGCTGCATGCGGGCTTTCTAGTTGAGGTGCGTGGGCTCAGGAGTTGCAGTGTGTGGGCTCAGTAGTTGCGGCACGCGGGCTTAGTTGCCCCGTGACATGTGGGATCTTAGTTCCCTGATCAGAGATCGAACCCAAGTCCCCTGCATTGGAAGGCAGATTCTTAACCATTGGACCACCAGGGAAGTCCCTCTGCTTCCTCTTTAAACTTTAAGTTTGTGACTCATTTCTCACCCCATTTCTTTTTTTCTTTTTCATTCATTTGTTCCCTCATTCAACTTATATAGATTGTGTATCTGATAAGCTCCAGGCGCTGTACTAGGCATTGTGGAGCTATAATATTGAATCAGAGGTTACCCCAAAAACTTACTAGTAAGGAGGTCAGCAAACATGTACTAAATAACTACATAGTGCAGGATAGAACATCGAATGTCTTAAAAAGAAATACAAAATAAAATGCAGGAATCGAGGGAAGCTCCATGGTCTTTGAGTTGGTCTTTGAGATATTTAAAATAAACAAATAGGTATCCCAGAGGAACTAAAAATAGGTTAGAATAGAAACGTTTTTAGATATGCAGATGAAAATGCTATTCAAAGAACCGGTGTTTTAGTCTGCTCTATCCTAACAAAATACCATAGACTGGGTGGCTTAAACAACAGAAATTTATTTTCTCACAGTTGTGGAGGCTGAAGTCCCAGATCAAGGTCCTGTGAGGTTGGTTGTTGGTGAGAGCTCTCTTCCTGACTTGCAGATGACCCCTTTGTCCTCAAGCGGCCTTTCCTCTGAGTGCATACATGGAGAGAGAGCAAGAGCTCACTGGTATCTCTTATAAGGACACTAATCCTGTTGGATCAGGGCCCCATCCTTATGGCCTCATGTAACCTTAATTACTTCCTTAGAGGCTTCATCTCCAAATACAAGCACTCTGGGGGTTAGGGCTTCAATATATGAATGCAAGGAGGAGGGACAAATGTTCAGTCCAAGAAAAAGGGATTGAGAGAGAAGAGGAAAAAGGCATTCTACTGGAGAGAAAAGTGTGAGATGAGGTTGGAAAGGGAGCAGCATTTTTAGAACACCATATGCTTGAATTTGGTTCTATGGCCCTTGAAGAGGAACAGCAAGAATAATGTTGGAAAGTTGGTTGGGGTGGGTTGAATGCCAAGTTTAGGAGTTTAGATTTCATTCTTCAGGAGCTATAGAATGTTCTAAGTAGAAGAGCTGTATTACAAGATTAACTGACAGGTGCCAGTGCAGCAATGCTGAGGCCCTGCCTGCCAATTGGATTTAGGGAACTTCTACCACTCCATGTAGAAAAAAATCTTCGCAGTTTACAAAGCACTTTCTCACATATTATCTTGACTGACTTTCACAACTATGACTAAGGGATACACCACTTCTCCAGCAACATATAGGACAAACAAACAGAGACAACTATCTCATGCCACAGAAGCCCCCAGAAAACCAAGATGGAACACCACAACCCCCAACTCTGGAAGTCCACACCTGAATCACAGCTGTGGCCACGGTGGTCTGTGCAGTAATCATGCCTCTTAGAGCAAACACAAGGTTTCCCAGGTGGGCCTTGGCCTCCTGAACATAGGTCAGATTTCTGGATATATATTTTTTAACTTTAAAAAAAGTTTTTGACATATAATAAACATATATAAAGGTTCATAAAGCATAAATGTATAGTAGCTGACCACATAATTTATCATTTAAAACAGAACCTGTTTGAGAGTGGAAAAAAAGGTACTATCAACAATTAACCTAGTTTGAAGCTAACTAGGACAGTCCCAGGCAAAGATTATGTTCACTTTGTTGTTGTTTTTTAATTAATTTATTTATTTTTGGCTGCATTGGGTCTTCGCTGCTGTGCACTGGCTTCCTCTAGTTGCAGCGAGCAGGGGCTACTCTTTGTTGCAGTGCGTGGGATTCTCACTGCAGTGGCTTCTCTTGTTGCGGAGCACAGGCTCTAGGTGCGCAGGCTTCAGTAGTTGTGGCACGTAGGCTCAGTAGTTGTGGCTCGTGGGCTCTAGAGCTCAGGCTCAGTAGTTGTGGTGCATGGGCTTAGTTGCTCCACAGCATGTGGGATCTTCCCGGACCAGGGCTCGAACCTGTATCCCCTGCATTGGTAGGTGGATTCCCAACCACTGTGCCACCAGGGAAGCCCCTTATGTTCACTTTGTAATTGTTTATAATGGTAACGGGAGCCACCCCCTAGTTGAGAAAACCCTTATATAGCCCTTCCAGATCACACACATGTTCTCTACCCTAGATGTAACCATTATCTTTACTTTTATAGTAATTATTTCCCTTTTTAATTCTGTATTTTAAAATTTGGGAATCCCCGAAAGGAGAGCAAGGACAAACCCTCTGATGCAGGGGTACACCAGGAGTCAGAAGAGCTAGGTGTAGTCTTGGTTCTAACCCGTCTTAGACTGTACTCCCACCGTGCAAGTCATTTAAAATCAGCCTCAGTGTTCTCCTCTGTAAAATTAGAAAAATCAGCATTATGAGGGAGGCATAGGGGAGCTCTTTTCAGAAAAGAAACAACTGGGGATATTTGGCATGGTTTATAAATAGCACACGAAGCAATGAATTTTCCTTTTTACCATGAGAAATCACCATTTGTAAAGGGTTGCCTCATGGGCTCCTGTTCCATGATTGAAAAGCAAAAGTAAAAACACCTCCTTCACAACATTTCCCTAGTTAGGTCCCTTGAAAGGAATAAGGTTAATAAGAAAAAGAAAATAAGGACAGTTAATACACGATTAACTACTAAGCCTAGAAGCCACACCAATCCTTCTGCGCTTGCTGTGCAAACCTTTCCTCCTTGACATTTTGAGGCTCTGCTTTCCTGAGGATGCTCATTTCCTATTCACAAAGAAAGTGATGTGATGGAAGCTTGTTAACTCAGAACAGAGAATAAACCGTCCAGGACGCCTCACCTAACACAAACAGGCTCTGAGTTATATGTCAAATTACCATAAGCAGCTCCAGTGCTCTTTGGTTCCCTCCTGTGAGCATCCCTGCCAAGCTCCACGTGCCCTTCTTGGCTTCTGCTTGTAATGAATTAAACATGTAAGTCAGAGTCATAGATTAAGCCATAGGCCTGCCATCATTTTAACTATAATGGGGAAAAGACCCTCACTTTTAATTTTGATGACACTGTGCTAATTCTAGTCCTAAAATGGGGCCACAAACTCAAAAAGCCTACAGGGGTCGGCAACATTGACTGGGTAGGGACGGTGTCTAAAGGGACACGCCCTGTGTAACAGGGGAGCCAATACTCACTGGGGCCATGGCAGCTGTGCAAAATGCAGGGCTCATGTTGCCAATTTTTCAAGAGAAGCCAGAAATTCATATGTTATGGAAAACCTTCTGATTTATAAATGTGGGCAACTAGTTCAAACAATTTTTTTAAAATTCTGTAACCTCTCCAGAACCTAGACCTATAAGTCTGTTTCTGAGTTGGAAGGGAACTTAGAGTATGCCAAGTTCAAAACCTCATTTTACAGCTGGAGAAAGCGAACCCCAAAGTGGACAAATGATTTTCCGAGGGGCAAGTAGCTAATTCAGCAGTAGAGTCAGATCTAGAAACAACACCTGCTTTCTGTCTCCTGCATCACTTTTCCTTCCATGAATGAGAAGAAGGTTAACGGCTTTCAGCCTAGTTTGCAAAGTCAGAGGACACAAGTCTGGATTACAGAGCACCCAGAACATCATCAATTCACCATTCTACTTTTTTACTCTCTCTGGCTTCTGGACAGTATATAGGAGGCACTCTGCTATTATATGAGGCAACGGACAGAACACTTCTGTCCTCAATTGATTTTCCCTTCACCTGGAGCCTGTCACTGCTGTACGGCTCTGCTACATGAAAGGAGGGACTAGTGTGGCCTGTTGGGGAAGGGGATCGGGACGACGGTCAACCGTCCAAGACAAGCAAGGCTCACTCGGCAGAAGATGAAGTACAAAACTTACATTCGCAGAACACTCCCATTAACCTCAGTGGGAGCTGTGCTTACGGGAACTGCAGGATCAGCAGTTGAACAGAGACTGGAATGAAGCGGTAAAGCTCAAGTCATGGGTTATTATTAGGATTGTCTACTTCCAGCTTCATATTTACAAAAGAGTTCATTCTGACTATCTAGTGAGACCTCCCTCTGCTGACTCTTAGGGCAGGGTCTACAAAGAAACCCTGTTTAGATCCAAATTGTGGCATGTGTACAACTGAAGAAACTTGGCAAAGCACAGAAGTGAGGACAGGTACCAACAAAGTTCAGAAAATATGCCTGGCTGTTTTTATCCTGTTGGCCCCCGGGGTGCATAATATTCCATTGTTAGCAATCCAGGCCTAGGATGGTGCCTGGTACACAGTAGGTACATAGTTAATATTTAGTGACTTAATGAAAATGTCAACTGAAAGAGAAATACACAACGTAAGAGTTGTGAGTTGAGTTTTATTCAGGGTCTTACTGAGGACTCTAGCCTGGGAATCAGCCTCTTGGTAGCTCTGGGGGGACTGCTCTAAAGAGCTAGGGGGAGAATCCAGTGTAAAGATGATTTTGTCTGGGGAATATGTGTAATCAAGCATACATCTCAGTGAAAGGTTACTGCTAGTCATGAGGAACAGGTATCTCAGTTAATCATTTTAGTGCTTTTCTATGTATGTAAAGATGTAAGAATCTGGGTTCATAAAAATTTTTCTTGAGATATATCTAACCATCTAAGGGACCTGTTTTTCCAAAGCACAGAGTGCTTCATCCTGTTTTTCGTCCTGAATTCCTTTCAGGGTGTACTGTCATCAGTGGCAGCAGTAGCTAAAGACTTAATCTTTGCAGAAGCTGACAGCAAGCAACATTCTTTGTTTTACAAAGAAATGGATAGATAGGTTCATATTTCTTGCTGAACTCATGTAATAGGTCTCCCAACCTAATAAGGTTGGGAGCCATCAGAAGAAAGGCCAAGAATCAGTTAAGAGGAGAGGGTTCTGCTGCTGTCTTGGCATGACCTTTAAAGCCATGTGTGCCTTAAGGGGTGTGGGGGTAGGGGTCCTGTTTAGGCTACTGCTGTGCCTCCCCCAGCAGGTAAAAGCTGAAAAGCCTCTGAAGGCTTCCATGATTTTTAATAAATCCTCCCCCTGCGATAATGAAGCACTGAAAATACTGTACTTGATACAATAATCAATTAAGAGAAAATCTGCTCCTTTAACTCTTTAAGTCCAATATCTTTTGAAAAAGGTTTGTGGCGAGGGAAGAATTAGGCCCCTGTTTCTATGGCACTGCTGTTAGTAAATATGTTAAAACGTATTAAATGATTGCAGAAGGTTGACAAGTATATAATCTAGGTGGTGGGTAAATGGGTCATCACTATAATTCTTTAAACTTTTCTGTATATTTGAAAATGGTTCTAATAAAATGTTGGAGGTAAAGCTGCCCACTGTCAAAAGACCTACAGGCAGCTTCATAAACCACGTCCTGGCAGCAAAGGAAGCATTGGCCTTTACCTGGTCCTGACATCACATGCTCGCAGCAACCATGTATCAGTAGATCTAAACTAATAATAATCTAAACCATGTGCCATGCGCTCTTTCAGAGAACTTCATACAGATGAAACGAAGGCACACAGATGTTAAATTATTTTCTCAAGGCCAAAATGCTAAATGGCAGAGTTAAGAGGGAAAAAACTAAAATGTTTGGCATCAGCTTTTTGCTCTTAATCATCATTCCATACTGCCTCTCACTCTCACAAGGATCAAATATTCCTAGTTGTCTATTTCGCCTATTTTTGAATATTTAAGTAACTGTCTATGGCATTTCTCTGGGTAAAACATATCTACTTTAATTTTATATTGTCTAATATATATCTTTTCTAGATTCCAGATCAAATACAATTCTTAAAATGTATATATATATTTTGTTGTTGTTGTTTGTTTTTTTGCGGTACACGGGCCTCTCACTGTTGTGGCCTCTCCCATTGCGGAGCACAGGCTCCGGACGTGCAGGCTCAGCGGCCATGGCTCACGGGCCCAGCCGCTCCGCGGCATGTGGGATCTTCCTGGACCGGGGCACGAACCCATGTCCCCTGCATCGGCAGGTGGACTCTCAACCACTGCGCCACCAGGGAAGCCCAAAATGTATATTTTTAATAAATGAAAATAATGTATAAAGTATGTTATTCTTTTTTAAAATTTTTATTTTTTATTTATTTATTTTTGACTGCATTGGGTCTTCATTGCTGGGCGCAGCCTTTCTCTAGCTGTGGCGAGTGGGGACTACTCTTCATTGTGCTGAACGGGCTTCTCATTGTGGTGGCTTCTCTTGTTGTGCAGCACAGGCTCTAGGTACTCCTGCTTCAGTAGTTGTGGCACGCGGGCTCAGTAGTTGTGGCTTGTGGGCTGTAGAGCCCAGGCTCAGTTGTTATGGCGCATGGGTTTAGTTGCTCCGCGGCATGTGGGATCTTCCCGGACCAGGGCTCGAACCCGTGTCCCCTGCACTGGCAGGCGGATTCTTAACCACTGAGCCACCAGGGAAGCCCTAAAATATGTTATTCTTAGGAAAAGAACAATGTGAATTTCTAGACCAATATCATCACTCAACATCTTTTGGGGGAACTGAGAAGTTGAGAATGACAAGCTAAGGCTAATACCTCTTCCTCATAAATTTTGAAAAGCCTGATAAACCAAATAACCAGAACACTCTTTCTTTTCATCTTTTCCCCTCGCAGGACCATCGAGCATTCATGAATAGTAAAGTATGCCTAATCCCAGCTGTACCATTCTAACTAATGCTGTCACTGAAGTAGGTTATGATTGGGTAGATATTGAACTCTAGAACCAAGAAAGCACTGTTTAGAATCAAGGTCACACAGATGAATCGGGCTTCATCTGGCAGATGGCAGATACCATCTGCCCTTTCCTCACTTTGTAGTAATAAGTTAGGGTCTATAGCTGAACCCACTCAGAAATCTGAGAATTTCTCCATTTTGAACAGCTTTGTTAAAAGAGGGGTCTGTCCTGTAAAATTCATTCCAATGTTTTACAAGACCTCTTGTATTCCCATACCTCTAATGAAAAAATTTCTTGGGTCATGCCAATTCCCCCCCCCCTTTTTGTTTTTTTTTTTTGGCTGTGCCATGTGGCACGTGGGATCTTAGTTCCCCAACCAGGGGTGGAACCCACGCCCCCTGCATTGGAAGAGCGGAGTCTTAACCACTGGACCGCCAGGGAAGTCCCTCCCCTCTTATTCTTTTTGCACTGAGCTCTGAGCGACTAGTTGAGATTTTCTTATTAAAATTCTTCATTGCTTAAAGGCTGTTATTTAAAAACTGAACTATCAGCTCCCGATGACAAGGACCATGGCTTATATATGACTTACACTTTCTGTGCCCCTGACAAAGTCTTCAGGTACAACTGGTCTTCAATTTATTTACTCACTCTTGAACCTTCCCTTAATGCTCTTAATTTCTAATGATATAACCATCCTTGAAATATTCCTCAATCTTCTTCTTTAACTATGGAAACTAGAACTAAATTTAATACTTTCCTAAAAGTTTAACCAGGGCAGCTTATAAAGGAAAAGAAAACCTACCATTTTTACATCTCCTAGCTTGTCTTTTAAAAATTATCAAACTTGGGCTTCCCTGGTGGCGCAGTGGTTGAGAGTCCGCCTGCTGATGCAGGGGACGCGGGTTCGTGCCCCGGTCCGGGAAGATCCCACATGCCACGGAGCGGCTAGGCCCGTGAGCCATGGCCGCTGAGCCTGCGCGTCCGGAGCCTGTGCTCTGCGGCGGGAGAGGCCACAAAGGTGAGAGGCCCGCGTACTGCAAAAAAAAAAAAAAATTATCAAACTCTTTTCCTGATCCGGTTAAGATTTACTGCAGATGGTCATTATTTTGTCACACATTAGGGTAAACTGAGGTCAAAAAATGATTACCTGTTTGTTTTCGTCATTCAACTGCACATTAAAAAGAAGAAAAAAAAATTGTTTGATTTAAAAGACCAATTACCTCAAGAGCACTCCTACCAAATTTGATTTGGCAATCTTTTGGCATGATTAGCATGAGTTCAGTAGGAGCTCTGTTTCATGAAAAAACATGGTGAAAAGTCCAAAAGGTGCTATGCAGGTCAGAAGGAAGATGTTCTCCCTGAGGCCCTTGGCCAACTGTTATTTCTGAAGCCTTTCTTGCCCATCAGCCGAGCTTTCAGACTGCTTCTCAGTTCCATTTCTTGCCACTAGGTGGCACCAGACTCAGTTAAGAGAAAAACTGCTTAACTAGATGATTTTGCTGTGAACCTTTAATTAATACTTTGTAAAAATAATTCATTAATTTTATCTAAAATACGGTGGAGTTTTGCCTTTTATTCTTTCTTGTGGTATGGGCTGTGGGGAAGAGCAGGTTAAGACGTGTAACTCATTCTTTCACCTCCTGCCCACTGCCTTCTGGTCAGCTGTTGTTTTAGCAGCACTTCTCTGTGGCTTAGCAGCCACTGGCAGCTTCACGGGGACTTCTGGACTTCGCACTGTCAGAGCCTTCTGCAAGCTTGAATGGATCTTTGATTATATCCTGTCAAAAGACAAACCAAAAAAAAAAAAAAAAAAAAAAAAAAAAGACAAACCAAAATGAAACGACAAGTTAAAGGTGTTTCAACAGACCCAAACACGAACATCTCAGTTGGACTTAGGTTGATTTACCTAGAAGGAGGATAAAATTTTACAATTCTGTGAGGTCCTGGGAGTAGCATCAGTCACTAGCTTATAAAGGTAGCTGTCTTTTCCTGAAGTTTCTAATCAAGTTATCACTACTTTCAAGGTAAACTTCATTTACAGCTTTGGAAAGGTGTTCCCTTTGGGGCCAAGAGAGTTGATTCTGCTTTGTTTCGTTTTGTGGGATTCCCATTTGTTTGTGCCTTTTATCTTTTTGGAACTGAGCTACTTACCCTTTTCTTACTCTAATCTCTAGAAATGTGTGCAAGACAAGGAGGTAAGACCCAGATACCAGGACCCTCATTAGCAGTTGCTGATGTTCAGATGTTGAGATTGCCAACCAAAACCAGCAAGATTTCAGGGCAGAGTAAGTGGAATTTTCAAAAGATAAGACGGCACTCTTTATTTTTCCTCCTTTCATCTTCAAATGAGATACCTCCACCAGTAGTGCCAAGGGGGTCAGAAAAAAAACAGGCAAAAAGGTTGGAAGTCAAGAATATGAACAAGCCACCTTAAATAATGAAGGTGAATTCATTAAACATGAATTTACACTCATTATTTATTGGTGGTCACTGCAAATAGAAGGGTGTACAAGTGATATCAATATCACTTCCAAATGCATGCTTTCAGCCCCAAAAGCTCTCAAGACCTGAAAGAAATAAAAGGTGGGACACCTTGACAAGCAGTCCTTTCCAGCACCAACATCTTGTGCTTCTATGAACAGTATAGATACGGAGAGGTAGTGCAGCATACTGGTTAAGAATGTCAGCTCTAGAATCAGATGTGGGTTCAGATTCACTGCTTTCTAGCTGCGTGACCTTGGATTAGCAAATTAATCTCTCTGAGTCTGTTTCTTCATCTGTAAAATGAAGATAAGGGGTATTGTGAAGAGTAAATGATGTGGTGCCTTCAACATATTAACTGTTCGATAAAGGCTAGGTCCTCTATACTATTACTACTGTTGTCATGTGATTACTACCACGACTGTCAACTGGAGCAAGACAGTACATAGCACACCTCCTATTTGCATCATTTCAGATGCTGCAGTGTTTTAATAACATAATTCTTCTAAATAGCAAAATACATTTTCCTTCTCAGGATTAAAAAAGGAGGAGGAGGAGGAGAAGAAAAAAAGAAGGGCTCTCAAAAACAGTCATTATCGAGTCAACCCTCAGTAAAAAGCAGTACTTTCATTCCTCTATTGCAGTAACTGATAGTAAAACAGAAATACAAGCAATTCCCTACATGCCGCCTGCTTACGGTACTCAGGAATCTATCATTAAGGTCCTCCATAAAAAAGATAAGAATGTCCTCCCCCGAGAGCACAAGGTTATATTTCTAGGACACACAGTTGTTTCATTCTTTATATCTTCCTTCAGTGTCAATTATTCCCATTTCAGAAACATGGAGCTGATGGCAAGACAATGGCACAACCATAGGCTGAAAGTAATAAGCTAGGACAGATGGGAGATTGTTATGATAAACCAGTTCAAACATGTAGAATGTTGCATTCCAGCCTGAGGTCAAGAACCCTCCTGCACATGAGGTGCTGCTAGCTAGGAGAGCTATGCTAGTAGAAAATCATCTCCCGCAGACGCAAACTCATTTAACTACAGTTTCCCAGCCAGAGTGCAGTGGAAGTGCTTTGGCTGGGGAAAAGACTCCCTTTACTTGTAACTAATTTTCTGACAGCTTTTAGAGCCAGGATTCAGGAAACCAGGTACAGGAGAATTAGAATGATGAAAATATTTCAAGATAAACATTGATTCTAACCAGCAAGATTTTGTTATCAGTGAAATACCAAGAATTTCAAAAGACCAATAACACATTCGTGAAATGTAATGGACTGAAAAGTCAGAATTCAAGTTTTTTCTACTTTCCCCCCAAAAGTTACCTCCTTAGAAACACAGAAGAGTTGACAATAGCAGAGTGCTCAAGAACTGAATAAGGCAAAGAAAGAAAATCACTCTTTACCTCTCGAGGTGCTTCTACACTTAGCTTGGACTTGATTCATGCTGGTAATAGTGGCCAAACAAGAACATACCAGGTTTTTTTGGCCCCAGGATTCTTGTCTCCAACTGAACTTCCTCAACCACAAATTTACCATTTTGGAGAGTGATCTGGCTTGCAGGATCTCAGTTCCCCAACCAGGGATTGAACCTGGGCCATGGCAGTGAGAGCCTGGAATCCTAACCACTAGGCCACTAGGGAATTCCCAATAAGCTTTACTCTTAAAGTGAGAGAGTGGCATGGACATATTCACACTACCAAACGTAAAATAGATAGCTAGTGGGAAGCAGCCGCATAACACAGGGAGATCAGCTCGGTGCTTTGTGACCACCTAGAGGGGTGGGATGGGGGGATGGGAGGGAGGGAGACGCAAGAGGGAAGAGATATGGGGATATATGTATATGTATAACTGATTCACTTTGTTATAAAGCAGAAACTAACACACCATTGTAAAGCAATTATACTCCAATAAAGATGTTAAAAAAAAAAAAAAAAAGACTACTTGGGAATTCCCTGGAGGTCCACTGGTTAGGACTCGGCACTTTCACTGCCAGGGCCCTGGCTTCAGTCCCTGGTTGGGGAACTTAAGATCCCACAAGCCGCCCAGTGTGGCCAAAAAATAAAAAGACTGCTTGTGAGGTAACAAAAGGGGAGGGAGGAAAAGGCACAAGAGTTACTTGTGTATCAATGTGTGCCCCATGTATCCAAAATTTCTATGAAATATAAACAACAGAAAGTAAAATTCATGGAGAAAAGATTACAGAAATTCTGAGCTCAGGAGAAAGGGTTTATAAGAATGATAAAAGAATCCTGCAAAGATGGTCAGAACTCAAATACGTAGAACACGGTTCCAAGGGACCAAGAATATTAACAAATACAAGTCCATAACCATAACCACCTCTATTTCTTAAG
Source organism: Phocoena phocoena (assembly GCF_963924675.1). Taxonomy (NCBI): domain Eukaryota; kingdom Metazoa; phylum Chordata; class Mammalia; order Artiodactyla; family Phocoenidae; genus Phocoena; species Phocoena phocoena. Next base: position 25,782,939 of record NC_089234.1, read on the forward strand.
TATGTATTATTTGCCAGGCATTGGCCAACATTTACATGTATCATTCCATTTGATTCTCACAACCTGAGGAAAAAAGGGATTATTACCTCCCCATTACACATGAGGAAACTGAGGGTTTAGGGAGGTTAGGTAAGGTATGCGAGATCACACATAATTGGCAGAGCCAAGATCTGAACCTAGTCTATCTGACTCCAAGACCTGTGTACTTAAACCCCATGCTGTGCCACCACCCTGCCCCAGCAAGATCAGTAGCTTATTTCCCTGGGCTTCCACCATCCAGTGCCTTGAGGTGCATCACTGTAATGACTTTGGTGAATGTTAGAAGTTCTATCAGAGGAGCTTCCCTGGTGGCGCAGTGGTTAAGAATCCACTTGCCAATGCAGGGGACACGGATTCAAGCCCTGGTCCAGGAAGATCCCACATGCCACAGAGCAACTAAGCCCGTGTGCCACAACTACTGAGCCTGCGCTCTAGAGCCTGCGAGCCACAACTACTGAAGCCCACGTGCCTAGAGCCCACACTCCGCAACAAGAGAAGCCACCGCAATGAGAAGCCCGCGCACCGCAATGAAGAGTAGCCCCCACTCACCGCAGCTAGAGAAAGCACGGGTGCAGCAACGAAGACCCAACAGAACCAAAAATAAATAAATAAAATAAATTTTTTTTAAAAAGTAAGTTCTATCAGACAAAAGAGACTTGAAATCCATGACTAAGCCTGTTCTAAATAATAAAATACTATAAAATAATGAATGGATTAATAAAATAATTATGATAGCATGAATGGGGAAAAGGTAAAAATAAATAAGAGGAAGAGAGATGCTAATATCTGTTAAAACTACCTATCTGCCTTCCTCACAGGGAAGTTGTGAGAGATGACCTGAGATAAATTGTGATAAAATGCTTTAAAAAATGCTACACCAGGGCTTCCCTGGTGGCGCAGTGGTTGAGAGTCCGCCTGCCAATGCAGGGGACATGGGTTCGTGCCCCAGTCTGGGAAGATCCCACATGGCGCGGAGCGGCTAGGCCCGTGAGCCATGGCCGCTGAGCCTGCGCGTCCGCAGCCTGTGCTCCGCAACAGGAGAGGCCACAACGGTGAGAGGCCCGCGTACCGCAAAAAAAAAAAAAATTGCTACACCAGTATTTCAGTTACTAGAATAATTCTAAATATGAATCTAAGACATTTTAGAAAATATTCATTTTTGAATATGCTGGAATACTGGCTCAAATATACATTTAAGAAATTAGATATGATAGAAATTAGCATTCCAAAACAGCAGAGAAATGAATTAATAAATAGGAAAATTTGACTAGCTAATATTCAGAAAAATAGCGACACTCTACCTGAATATTTATGTTAAAATAAATTCCAAGGACTTCCCTGGTGGTCCAGTGGTAAAGAATCCACTTTCCAATGCAGGGGATACAGGTTCGATCCCTGGTCAGGGAACTAAGATTCCACATGCCGTGGGGCAACTAAGCCCACGTACCTCAACTAGAGAGCCTGCGTGCTGCAAACTACAGAGCCCAAGTGCTCTCGAGCCTGTGCGCCACAACAAGAGAGAGAAAACCCACACATCACAACTAGAGAGAAAAAACCCAAACGCCACAACTACAGAGGAGCCAGCACGCCATAACGAAGAGCCCAGGTGCCGCAAGGAATATCCCGCATGCTGCAACTAAGACCTGAGACAGCCAAAAATAAAAAGTAAATGAATAAATTAATTTAAAAAAAGGAAAGGAAAAGAGGAATTTAGCATTAAAAAAAAATAAATTCCAGATGGAGTAAAAATTTAAATGTGAAAAACAAACCATGGAAGTACTAGAAGAATCTTCATGACCTTGGATTAAGTAATAGATTCTTAGCGATGATACCCAAAGCACGAGCAAAGAAAAACTAACTGGACTTCATCAAAATAAAACCTTTTATGTATCAAAAGACACTATCAAGAGAATAAAAAGATAACACACAGAGTGGGAGACGTTTTTGCAAATCATGTACGTGATAAGGGTCTAGTATCCAGAATATATAAAGAACTCTTACAACTCTGCAACAAAAAGACAAACTACCCAATTTAAAAACAGGCAAAGGACAAGACAGTTCTTCAGAGAAAATATACAAATGGTCAAGAAATTATACAGTCAACAAGCACATGAGAAGATGCTTAACATCATTTGTCATTAGGGAAATGCAAATCAAAACCACAGTGCGGTACCACTTCACACTAAGATGGTTACAATCAAAACAGAACAGAAAATAACAAGTGTTGGCAAGGATGTAGAGAAACTGGAACCCTTGTACACTGCTGGTAGGAATGTAAAATGGTGCAGCCACTGTAGAACACTGTTTGGTGGCTTTCCAAAAAGTTAAATGGAGAATTACCATATGACCCAACAATTCCACTCCTAGATATAGACCCAAAAGAATTGAAAATAACTACTCAAACAAGTACATGAAACACATACACAGGCATGTTCACAGCAACACTACTCACAATAGCCAAAAAGTAGAAACAACCTAAATGTCTATCAACTGATGAATGGATAAAAAAAAAAAAAATGAGGTCTATCCTCATTTTTAGTCCCTAATACAAGGGACTACTGTTCAGCCATAAAAAGGAATGAAATACTGCTATATGGATAAACCTTTAAAACATTATATTAAGTAAAAGAAGCCAGACAAAAAAGGCCACGTAGTGTATGATTCCACTTACATGAAATGTCCAGAATAAGCAAATCCAAAGACAGAAAGCAGATTAGTTATTGCCAGGGGTGGGAGAGGGGGAGATTGGGGAATTACGGCTTAATGGGCATGGGATTTCTTTTGCAGGTGATGAAAGTTTTCTGGCACTAGATAGTGGTAATAGTTGCACAACCTTATAAATATACTAAAAGCTGCTAAATTGTACATGTTAAAATGGTTAAAATAATGAATTTTATGTTACATGAATTTTATCTCATTTTTAAAAAGTACTAAAAGAAAACATAAGTAAATTTATAATGTTCACATAGAGCATTGTGAACGTCCTATAATAATTCCTTTAATTCCTTTAACCATTTTCTATTAGAGTGATATTCATTTTTGAATAGTCTCTCTATAGGAGACTATTATATTTTGCAAATATTTTCTCTCATTTATCTTTTTATTTGCTTTTTTTTCCTGAATAGATGTTTTCAATTTCTATGTAGTCGTTTCCTTTATGGTTTCTTTCTCATTTCTTTTCTTTTAATTTATTAAAAGAAAAAAAAGTGAGCGGGGGCTACTCTTCTTTGCGGTGCTCAGGCTTCTCATTGCGGTGGCTTCTCTTGCTGCGGAGCGTGGGCTCTAGGCGCACAGGCTTCAGTAGTTGTGGCTCGCAGGCTCTAGAGCACAGGCTCAGTAGTTGTGGCGCACAGGCTTAGCTGCTCAGCGGCATGTGGGATCTCCCCGGACCAGGGCTCGAACCCGTGTCCCCTGAATTGGCAGGCGGATTCTTAACCACTGTGCCACCAGGGAAGTCCAGGAAAATGAAGTTATGAAGGTAAATCATTTTATAGGTACAAAAATGCTAGAAATAAGTTATGGTGGCCAACTAAAAGAACAATGCTTTGTTTTTTGCTTTAGCAGTCTGTGGTGACCATAACGATTTTTTAAATGGTTCTCTGTTTGAGGTTAGGGAATTGAAAGCCGAGCAAACCTTTGCTTCAAGAGCAGTATAGCCTCCACATGTCGGCAACTTCTCTCCAATTGGCCTGATCAGAAAATCTTGGGCAAATCGTGAATTCTTCAGGATAGCTGCTGTTTCTTCGTCCACTTCAACAGTTTCATCTTTCTGAAGGGTAACATGAAAAACACATTCTTAGAGATGCCTCTTTTGTCTCAATAGAAGAAAAACACCCTGAAGTTCTACTAATGAGCAATATCTCAAGATAAAGAGACTACACCTTTTGACATAAGTATTTTCTCATGTTCAGACCCTGCTGCTAGCTTCATGCTTATTTCCACATGGAACTGACCAGTGTCGTTATCAGTTTTCCTTTGGTGACAGTGCAAAAAAAAGGGCACTTGTGGCTCCAGTGTCTAGTCTCTGCTCAGAGGCAAATGTAGAAAACCACTGCTCTCTGAGTTTCACCTTGTTCATTGCTAAAATGAGGGCTTTGGACTAGTGGCTTTTAAAGTGTATTTCCTTGAGTCCCAGGGTGCCTGGGAAGGGTGTAAAGGGTCTACGCCTTGGGAACCAGGAGCGAACACAGGAGATTCTGAGCTGTCCAATCCCTGCTCCTATCAGATAAACTCTGCTTGTATCCCTTCAGATACTGGGGTTATATAAAGCAATGACGGACACATAGTATTGGTCTTTTAACTAAAATTTTGCTGAAAGAAATAATTCTGGGGGGGTTAGAGAGTGGGCGAAATGGTTAAAGTGGATCAAAAGATACAAACTCTCAGTTATAAAATAAATAACTCATGAGGATATAATGTACAGTATAGTGACTTTAGTTAATAATAGTGTATTATATATTTGAAAGTTGCTGAGAAAGTAAACCTTAAAAGTTCTCATCACAAGAAAAAACAATTTGTAAATATGTATGGTAATGGACATTAACTGGACTTACTGTGGTGATCATTTTACAATACATACAAGTATTAAATCATTATGTTGTATGCCTGAAACTAATATAATGTTATATGTCAATTATATCTCAATAAAAAATAATTCTGCTATTAGAAATGTTTTGAAAGCCAGTAGACCAGAGTAATGATTTCAAAGGCCCTTCCCACTCTGATCCTGTGAACCTAATGAAGCAGGCAAGTGGCAGTGTATCAGTGAAAAAGCATTAATGGCTCTGCGGCACCAGGGCGTATTTTAGAAATTTGAAAATGCTATCTAGACAAAAAAACCAGATGAAGGAAACAGTAAAGTTCTTCCACCTCTGGAGCAAATAATGACTGCATCTTCTATTTACTGAGTTCCCAGTACCAATGTTTTGCTATATTATTGCTAATCTTTATAGAAATTCTGCCATGTAGGTATTATTATCCCTACTTTTACAGTGGAGCAAATTGTATCTCAAACAATTTTGGTGGCACATTCAAGTTTACCTGAGTAATAAATAAATAACAGAGCCAGAATTTGAAACCAGGTATCTAATTCCAAAGCCTGTACGTCTCTGTTTTGAGAAAACAAAACCTACTCTAAAAAGAGTAGTAGAAATGTCAATGTCATCATTAAACACTAACAATCCTTAATTCCACAATACAATTAAACAACTGAAATACTGTTATGCAGTCCTCTCCTATTTTTCCATCCTTTCTCTATAATTCCATTAATTTGATGTCTGAATGACGTTTCTCATAGAAAAGTTTTTTAGATGTCACAATGGTATTTGGTTATGTAGGAGAATATTTTATTCTTAGGAGATGCATGCTGAACTCTTTAAAGGTAAAATGTCATGATATCTGCAACTTACTTTTCAATGGTTCAGCAAATTTGTATATACGTATATGTATATGTGTGTGTATATATGTAGACAAACGCACATACACCAAGACCAGAAAAGTGAGAAGCAATCAATGGAAGGTTAAGAAAAGGTTCCTGGAGCAAAGGGAAGAATAGGAAGAATGCTGCAAGTCATGGAAATCTTTATTTACCTTAAATGTGAAATTTGCATCAAATATTAGTTCTTTTTCGTGTCCTGTGATTCCTCCATTGTAAATAACTTGGCATCTTTTGGTTGGTCCTGTCTTAGGGAGTTTGAAAAGGCGAAATGTAGCAGAAACAAAACGGCAGTCACCTAAAAACAGAATATACTCATGGTTCATCTCCAGCACTCCAACGGCTATTGGTTTGCTCAGCAGATGAAGGCTTAATATTATAAAGACGATTTCTTCTTTGCATGCCATCAATTATCTTTATGGGCCCATCACTCTATTTACTGAATAACTTCAAAGTGCTTTATTAAATGCCAAACTTTGGGAGGTTGCCATTAAACAGGAGACAAGATGGAGATTTCCAGATGACAAAAGTCTCCTTCAATGAGACTCACTCAGGAGACACTTGATAATCACCAAATTTGAACCATTCAGGGTGCAGTTATAACAGTCCCTACTGCTGTTTCTTACCGATCATGTTTTCTAGTTCCTTGTTTTGAACTGTAATAAAATTGGCAGTGACCAAACGTGGAGGGCAGAACCCAATTTTTTGGGCAAGGATAGCAAGGTCCTTCCAGTACAAAGCACCACCCAGGCACTCACCTAAAAACAAGAAAAATCACAGATCAACCAATACAACTAGGTATTAAGGGAATTATCCTTCTGTATAATTGATTAGGCTATGGTATTACTTAAAGCATAGGTTCTAGAAAAATAGAAGAAGGACCTGAGTGTCCCCCAAGGTATAGAAAGTCATGGTTGAAACCAGATATGCTAGCTAATGGTCTCTGGGAACCATTGTTCAGGACAGTCACTAATATATTGGTTCTATCAATCATAATATTCATGTATGTATTAGGTCACATTCTGAAAAGCACTCTATGTAAAAAAACATACAAGAAAAATTTCAAAACTGCCTCTTAGTTCCAGATTAATCTCATGATGATCTGCTACTAGAACAGTAATTACTATTAATGTTCATAAGGCATTTTACAGTTTTTAAATTTATTACATCAACAAATTAGAAATAATCTAAATCATCACCAATAGAGAAATGGTCAAATAAATTATGGTGCAGCTGTACAATACAGTTGTATAATACAAACATTTAAAAATTTTTTTAAAGTTTTAGGCTTAGGAAATATGCTAAATAAAATTAGAATACTAAATTCTATATGCAGCATACTCCCAATATTATTATACACACCCACAGGAAAAAAAAACCCAGAAGTGTGTATACTAAGCTATTAAAAGAGGTTATTACTGGGTTATGTGCTTAGTAGTAACTTTTTTTTTTGTATTTTCCAACTTTTTTTTTTTCTTTTTTGGCTGCGCCACACGGCTGTCGGGATCTTAGTTCCCCGACCAGAAATTGAACCTGGGCCCCCTGCGGAGTCCTAACCACTGGACACCAGGGAATTCCCTATTTTCCAACTTTTTAACAATATCCATTTCTTCTTGTATAATAAGAAAAAAGTTAACATAATTTATTTTTAAAAGTTAAGAACTTTTGATTTCATAACCAGACTGACCAAACACATGCATTTACCTCCTCAACGTCCAGAGACTCCATGAAAATGACAGTAAAGGAATCGACAACACAATAATGATGAGAACATGGGGAATTAAGGAGGCGTCAACTCTGGAGCGGTTGCCGTCATTTCCACACTAGAGCTTTTAAGAATTTTTCACATTCATTATCCCATTTAATCTTCATAACAGCCCTCTAAGGCAGATTGAATTATTACCTCCATTTTACAGTACAGAACACACGGCTCAAAGAGATGAATTGAATTGTCCAAGGTCATACCAGATTTGAGTGTCAGAGGAGGAACAGAACCTAAGCCTCCTGAACTAATCCCATGTTCCCACATCACAAAGCCTCATCCTGGATATTAGCAGGATGGAACTCTGTACTTGGACGAGTATCTGCCTCAAAACAAAATAAAACACAAAAACCTACCCCTTAAAACTTTGTGTGTCCTGACTTCTTCTGGCAATTCAAGGCTAGCATAGACGTCACTGAAATATAGCTCCCCACCGTGCTGAAACAGCAGAATTAATCCAAACAAGGTTAAAGATTACATTAGTCCCAGATAGCAAAGGAATGAGGGGCTAAAATCAAGTTTTAAAAAAACAACCGAAGTTCTTGAGCTGACCCTTTTTGGACAAATAACTACTAGCTGCCTCCCTAGTTATAATCATAGCCAACTGCCAAGATTTGTTTTCAGTGCCTCACTCAACAGGTAATAAAATAACTTTCCAAGCTTAACCAATCTGAAGCGAAAGTAACCTCAGGTTGTTACAGAACTAACAGAAGTAAACGGTATTCATAAACTCTTCTCCCTTAAAAATTATATAACTTTTGTAATGTTATTTATTTTTATAATAACACATTATCTTTTTAAAACATTGTCCTTAAAATCTCAGGCATATGAGTGATCAGATTTTAAGATTTTATTCAACTAATTTCAAGAGCACGGACATCTAGATTCTATAGTAATGTCTCTACCTTCTACACATACACCCTGGTGAAAACAGTGAGCTGGTCTATACAATGGCCTACTCATTAAGACATTGTTAAATCGTTTCTACATAGATATTCTTATTTGATCTCTAAAACAGCCCTATAAACCAAGAATCTCATAATCTTCTATCTTCTGTCATGAAGAAATACATCTCATGATACATATAGAGGGTGTGGAGCTCCTGCAAGTTTTCCTTTAAGAGACTAGTTAATGGAAAAAATCCATCTTCCTTAACTTCCCAAAGATCTGGAGCCCTGATGGATACAAAATAAGGATCCCTGAGAAACACTGTCCATGCTAGGAAAGTATATTCAAAATAACCTTAGTAGTCAGTCCAAAGGTCCCCACAGCTCTGCAGATGCTATTCTAGGATTATGTACAGCAGCAAGCAGGAGGAAAAACAGCCAAGAAAGCAAATTTTAACATATTCAATCACAATCGTGACTCTCAGATTTATCACCTTTTGCAACCTAGAGGAAAACAAATTCATATCTAGGGTATTCCTGTCACTCCCACATTTTGCCACTCTTTCTAATTTAATGGAGAAATTGAGAGTTTGAGCTCTCAGCTCAAGGGGACAAGAACAGGACATATCCCATGTGCTCTCACTGATGTTCAAAGACCACTGGTCTCCCTCTTCCCCTCACCTTTAACACTCGATATACCTCCTGCAGCACTTGCTGTTTATCAGGTACAAGGTTAATGACACAATTGGATCTAAAAAAGAAGAGACAGAATGTCAAGCACGTCTGCAGACTACTTAGACACCTTCAAATCCTTTGGAGATTACCTAAAGGTGGTTCCCACCATTTTCTCAAAGCTACACTATTCTTCCCACCTCCCTCCTCTCTTCCCCACACTCAACTTTGTCCCAAGATAAGGGAGATGGACAGAGTGTTTGAAATCTCAATAAACTGTTAGCAAGTTTGAGCGTGCAGAAAAAATTTTGAGGCATGCTTCTTATTTGTTTCTGCCCTGATGTTGACTGTACACAATGACCTGGGACCAGATGCCTACTGCACAAGGCGTTTCTTATGCCACATGTAAATAGGCTAAGTTCCTCAAAGGCAGCTTTATTAAGGCATGATTTGACAACTCAGAGGAAAAACAGCAACACAGAATCCTATAATTTGCCATGAAAATAATACTGAAGATAACATATTGTATAAGCAGACTCATTGGTCTTGCTGGTCTTTTGGGCCCATTCGTAAACCACGGTTAAGTTTAAAATACATTCTCGGGACTTCCCTGGTGGTGCAGTGGTTAAGAATCCGCCTGCCAATGCAGGGGACACAGGTTCGATCCCTGGTCTGGGAAGATCCCACATGCCATGGAGCAACTGTGTGCCACAACTACTGAGCCTGTGCTCTAGAGCCTATATGCCACAACTACTGAAGCCCGAGCCCCTAGAGCCCATGCTCTGCAACAACCGAAGCCACCGCAGTGAGAAGCCAGCGCACCACAATGAAGAGTAGCCTCTGCTCGACACAACTATAGAAAGCCTGTGCACAGTGACGAAGACCCAATGCACCCCCCAAAAAAAAAAAATTAAAATACGTTCTCTCTCAGGCTAGTGTGTTCTGTGGCTGGTGGACTACAAGGGCCCCAGGCCATCTCCATCCCTTTATTAAGTTATGCTAAGTTTAGTTTAACCCCCCAAATAAGAATCCATTCAGCAAAAAGTGGTGACATTCGTGTGTTCAATAGGAAATGGGCTATCTTCACAACAGTAAGGACATAGACCTACATAACAATATCGTAACTCTCATTCTTGATTCCAGCCTCTCCTAACTTCTCTATGTAGCCATGAATAAAAGTCACATTGGGTGCCTGGAAGCCATATTTTTCCATGTGATATTCAATGTACTTGTTAGCCACTTCTACCTAAAGGAAGAAAAAAAAATAGATTTGATAATCAACATTTTTTAATGCACTAATTTTTTCTTAAAGTTTCCTATTACTAATGGAATGTACTGCCCCCAGAATGTTTTAGGTACATAAACGAGGTTCATCTGGGCATGCAGGATATACTACAGAGTGGGACAACTCAATGGGGCATAAACCCCCTGTTTGATACATGGGTTTTATTTGAATAAACTCTTCACGCAATAAGAAAATCTTTCAGGACAGATGGCAGAAAGAAGAAAAAGATCAAACTCCATTCAGTCATCTTGATATTCATAAATCAGATCAAACCTTTGACTCTGTGCTCCCAGAGAAGCCCCTAATTGTCAAAGTTCTCGGTTTCCAGGTCAGGAAGCAGTAATGGCACAAGCGAGCACTGCATTTAGCACCCTTCTTAAATTATCCTTGAAGAGTCACAAGGAAACAACTTTATCTCTAAAAGAATGCTCTTCAGAATTTTTTCCTCCTTGTCCTTGAAATAATTGCCTCACCTGACCTTCTGTCATGTCTATTCCGGTGACATGTCCCTTCTCACCAACCAGCTGACTAAGTGCATAGCAGTCTCGGCCACTTCCACTCCCCAGGTCCAAAATCCAGCAGTTTTCCAGACACTCAGGGATGACCAGACCACAGCCATAATATCTGGGAAATAGAAAATATATACACATTTTTTCCCTCTAGAGACGAGAAGATGTGGAACCATTAAATCTTATAAATCCTTCCTCCCTCCCTCCCTCCTTTTCTTCCTTCCATCATCCATTCAATTTCTCTTTAGATGTTTAGTCTCCCTCACTACACCGGAAGCTCCATGAAGGCTGGGACTCTATCTGCTTTGTTTACCATTGAATTGATGGGCACTGTACCAGGTACTAAGACAAATAAACCAACTAAAATATTTGTTAGGCATTAACTGAGCATCTTATGCAGGTCCAGGACTTCCTAGTTATTGAAGAAGAAAGGTAAGACAAAAATTCTGTCCCTTAAGTGTATTTAACGAGGGAGATAAAACGCAAACACAGAAAACATTTTCCATGATTTATTTACAAACTGAGTGGCACAGGAAGTAAGTGTTATAGTGGTTTGGGAAAGTGGTGCCCAAGGATTAAAGAAGGCTTCACAAAGTAGGTAGGACATCAGTGAAGCGTTGGATAGGTAGATTTGGAAGGTAGAAAGGACGGGGTGGGGGGGCTTCCCTAGTGGCACAGTGGTTAAGAATCCACCTGCCAATGCAGGGGACATGGGTTCAAGCCCTGGTCTGGGAAGATCCCACATGCCGCGGAGCAACTGAGCCCGCGTGCCACAACTACTGAAGCTCGCACACCTAGAGCCCGTGCTCTGCAACAAGAGAAGCCACCGCAGTGAGAAACCCTCGCACCACAACGAAGAGTAGCCCCGCTGGCCACAACTAGAGAAAGCCCTCGCGTAGGGATGAAGACCCAATGCAGTCAAAAATAAATAAATTATTTTTTTAAAAAGGAAGAAAGCAAGCAGGGGGAAGGCATTCCAGACTGATAACTTCATGCCGGGCCGGCAGAAATCATCTTGGCAGTGTTGATGGCAGGAGGAAGGGAAAGGTCTGGTTACAGTATAGTGCATCAGAGGGAGCCAAGGTTGGTTAGGAAGGGAGGGCCAACGGGGACAGGCTTGAATGTCAGGTCCAAGGAGTGTGAATGTATCCTGTGAGTAAAGGGGCAAATGTGTGGGTCACTGGAAGCTCTTCAACAGAGCAGTAAGATGATCGATCAGTGCTGTGCTTTACCAGTTTTATAATAGATAAGGCAAGCTCCATGGATTTGAGGAGATGGGTTAATTCCCTAGCGACCTGGCATCACTATATTTTGAGAAAGATGCTGTCTGGGGTCTGCGTGGAGGCAGCACAGGGCACTTTACCTCAAGGATACCTCCTCATTTACATTCTGCAGGGCTTCCCGGATGTGCTTAGGGACTGGCCTGGCTGCAGTGACACACGCATTGGTCTGGAGGTCTGCTGATTTCTTCAGCACCTGCCCGTAGTAGGTCTGACCCAGGGGCCAAGGGTGGGGTGAGGGGTGAGAAAATAAGAGTTGGAGCTGGTGTCCTCAGGGTGGAGGCGCCCATACGCCCCACCAACCCCCTCCAGCCCCGCCAGGCCTGGCCAGCCTTTGCTCGCTACAAAGCTCTAAGCCCGGACTTGGCCCTGCCCCACCCCAAGGATCCTGGCGGGCCAGGTCGGGCTTCCAAAGGCCTAAAGTTCCCACTCAGCTGAGGCTCCACCGCAGCCATAGGCCCTACTGCGAGCACCTGCACGTCCTTCCGGATCTCAGCGTCGCGGGTGGTGGCCACTGCCAGGAGGGAGAAAAGGCAGCTTAAAGGCGAGGGCGCTGAGCCCGCATGGGGGAAGGGAGCCCCGGGACTGAGGGGTGGTCTAGGGGAGGGCGGCAGGCGGGAGCGCAGCGGGTGGTGATGGTGGGGGTGGGGGGAGCAGGGTTAGGGGCAGAGAGCCTGCCCTGGGGGCGGGCGGGGAGGCGAGGGACCACACTCACTGTCTCCTCGAACTTTGGAACTTGGGTCCCCAGCAGCCTGCTCTCGAGGCCCAGCGCTCCGGAGGCCCAGCGCTCCCGAGGCCCCGCCCCCGGGCAGGAACCCACCTGCGCAGTCCGACCACGAGTCCTTCCTCGCGCTCCGGCCCTAGTGTGCCCAAAGTCAGCTTGGCTGTCTTTGGTCTTTCCAACCAGGAAGAGGCTCTTACTATTAAGGATCTTCCTTTATTGCTCCACTGTGCTTTTCATTTTATAATGCTCGTATGAACACCCACGTATATACTGATTTTTGCTCCCTTTGGGAATGAAATCACCTTTTCTCAGTCTACTTTTTAAAGTCAAGTGTATTGAGAGAGAATTTACATTCAGTAAAATTCACCTTTCTTTATAAAGTGTACAGTTCTATGAATTCTAACAAGGTATATACATCACCGCAATCAAGACTCTCACCCAAAATGTTTCTTCCTGCCCCTTTGCATAGTAAATCTCCCCACCCCAGCTTCTAAACAACCATAGATCTGTTCTCCCTCCTTTCCCAGAATGTCATAGTGATGGAATCAATGATTCCATATCAATCTCAGTCTATTTTGAATTGTATTTAGGAAAGCAACTTTGCTAAGTTCATTTTTAACCTCTAGTATTTTTTTGGTCAATTCACTTGTTTTCTAAGTATTGTCATTTCATCTTGCAGAAAAAAATTTTTAATTTAATTAATTTCTACACTCCTACACTGGTATACCTTATTTCCCTTTGTGGTTATAACAAGAATTTCTATTCATTAGGATAGTAAGGCGATATGGGGTTCCAACTGAAAGGATATCTGAATGGAAGATTTACTAAAGTATACTCATTTTTCAGTCTCATCTGACGATAATAATCTTCCCAGATGTCAATTCGTTGTTGTTAAATGTTAAGAGGAAGGTGTTATATTTTTAACAAATTAAACCCATGGAAATGATCCTTTTTGGAATATTTTATAGGTTAGAATATCTCTATTAAGTGTGTAAAATAGATATCTGGTTTTTGGCAATTGTTTAATGGTGAAAACACTCCAAAATATTAGTTTTCAAAACACTCTCTCCATAAAATTAGTTCCTTTAGAAAAGTTGTCACTTTCTCACTCATTGTTAAAGTGGTAACTTTATCTTGAAAGGACAGATTAGTGGGAGGTTAAGGAAAAGGCTCTATCATTTTCTACTTGTTCACTTGTGCTTGTTTTATTGTATTATCTTCAATTTGTGGTTATTCACAAGAATCATTTGATAAGCCTTAAATCCACTTAACCACACACAGATAAACTGCAATAAAACAAACCACCATCAACTTACATTTAGTTATTTCCAGTTTTCCCTCAGGTATCTAGTGTGCAGGGCTGATTTTGGACCAGACTGCTTGTGACCATCATTCATTCTGATTGGTCAGTGCTTCAGCCACAGAATTTTTTGTTTTTAATATCACCCCTGCTAAATGATAGGTATGCTATGTAGGCCAAGTCAGATATCTCATATCACGCCATATTTTAAATATTAGCAAAAAGCTAATTTTCTCTTTTTAAGATAAAAAATAAATATACACAGATATTTTCTTCCCTTACCTCAAAGGATGGCCTTGTGCATACCTCCACACATCCCACCTTGGAAGCTACTGGTCTGACAATTCCAGGATGGTCCAGAAAGGCAGATTTTTGGTTCAGTACACAAAACCATCTTTCAAATAGAGCTTTCCAAAATGGCCACCACCACTAAGTAAAGGATTCTCCAAACATTAGAAGTATTCAAGAAGAAGCTAGATGACCAACTGGTTACTTACCAGAGATGAAGTAGCAGGGGTAAATGGATTGGATTCAATTACTTCCTTTTCTTTTTTATTATGCTAAATACTAGAAATGACAGGAAGCACCCTTGTTTCTATTTATAAGAAAAGTAACAGATAATAGCAAGCTAGACTAGTAGTCAGAAGACCTACCATCAAGTTCAGTGACCTTGGGTAAGTCATTTAATCTCCCTGGCTATGTTTTTCATCTATAAAACATGAGGCTAGAATTTAATCACTTGTGTACAAGTGATTCTGGGGTTCTATTATTCTTTCTTCTAAAACATACTTTTAGAGAGATTTTTTTTTAAGTTTAATTTGAAATAGACATTGAACTTTTTCAGATGCTTTTTTGGTGTATATTACAATGATGTATGATTTTATTGTTTTTTATTAATGTAATGTGTTCTGCAGCTGTTATATGAACTTTGTAACTCTAGAATTATTTTAGCAGTTCTTCCAAATATTTCTCTATTCAATTTTCTGAGATTTTATTAGGATTTTTGCATCTATGTTCATAAAAAAGAATCTCCTAAATGTCTTTACATTATCTTGCTTTTTATTTTTTTTAATGAAAATTACATTTACTTCAGCAAAGGAACTGGGTATCTTGCTATCATTTTCTATACTTTGGGAGTATATGGAAATGATTTGTTATTTGATACTTTGGAAAAGTCTCAGGACAGCCATCACAAGCAGATGACATTTTAATTGGTTATTTCTGACAATTTATGGATTATTTCTCATAACCAGTCTGGACATATTCTCTTTTAAATGTCAATTTTATCATATTATATCATTATAAGGAGCCAGATATTTTGATACTAGTAATTAAATTTTTAGCATCAAGCTGACAGATCTCTCTTTTCAAATCTAATTGATTTATTTTATATATCTCCTATTCAATTATAAATGTACTAATTTGTACTTTTACGATTGAGCTGACATTTTATCAATTTAATCTGTAAAAACCAATTAATGGTTTCATATATTTTTCTAATTTTTGTCATTCATGCTTGGTTTTCTTATTCCACTTTGATTTCTTTTGTTCTCTTTCGAAATTCTAACCACAAACTCCTTAAAAAAAAAAAAAGAAAACATTTACTTACGCCTTATCCCTAATACAGATATTTAAAGCATGATTTTTTTCTTTATAGTACTGCTTGGGTATCATCACATAAATTTGCTTGCATAGATTTGAATTTTCATTATTTTGAAATTATCCTCCAACATATCCTCTACAACACAGATGTTATTTTAGAGAAGTATCTTTTGTCTCCATATTAACCTATTTCTATAAGAAACAAACTATCAAAGTATGTATACATTTCTGCCTGCTCTCACATTTCTGTCTACTTTTCGTCCATGTATTTTGGCATTATGTTCTTTAAAATGACTAAATCAGTACTACTAGGTTTTCATTATTTAATGTAAATTTCATCTTTATTTACCATTCAAATTTTGATTGTGAAATTAATTTTATCAGATATAACATAAGCAGTCACTGCTTCTTTAATATTTGTTCCAGCATGAGGAAGAAAACATAGACCATAGTTTAATTGTTTTTCATCTTAAATATTTCTTTGCTTTGTGTATACTTGGATGGTTAAACTTTGTTTTGTTTTCTAAACTGGTGACTTTTTAAAAAAATCAGTCCTTGGATTTTCTAAGTAGATAATCCTACTGTATGATAACAATTTTGTCTCTTCCTTGCTAATACATTTAATTTTAATTTCTGCACCAGGTGTGGCTTCCAGCAAAATGTTGAATAGAATCTGTGATAGTAACATCAAATGTTTTACTACTAATATGACAATTGCTGTAAGTTTGCAAGCCTTCTTTTTAAGGTAAATCGAGCCTGTTTATATTTAATAATTGTAATAAACATTTATAGAATGAATGTATAAGTGAATTCCTTCATACTGTTTTTTTACTTTAAGTTAATGTATATATATATAAAATGAGGAACAAATGTAATCTGATATGATTAGTCAACTTGATGATATAGAATATGAATTAAATTGGACTCATATCTGCTTTTTTTCTTTCGGTAAAAACACCATTTTCTTATGTCAGCTTTCTCCCAATACCTTAGTGAATTAAGAACTGAGCTAAAACAGGTTGGAAGTCGTATTTTAAATTCAAATAAAGCATAGACATTCAGACTTGACAACAGACAACGGTAATGACATTTAATGAGATAAATTCAATGAACATAGGTAAATGTCAATAAACGTAAGGTTTTCTACATGGCACAACCCTATACCGGAATCACAGTAACTCAACTGCATTCTCACTTGACAATAATGTCATACAAGTGAATTTGCTGATGACTAGCAAAATTACAAAATGAACCCAAGGCCAGTTAATCAAGAGTCACAACAACAAAGAAACCCTAGGAATGAAGGTCAAGGCAGGAGGTTGCAGCTGGCCAGATATGATACCATTTGCCTAATTTTCATGTAGGAATTTGCTACAACAAATAAAATAACTATCTCCTCTTAGTTACTAGAAAAGAAAAGAAAACAACAGGTATTACCTAATCACCATTCTGTGACCATGAAATTAAAATATTTCCTGAATGTATGATTAAAAGAAAAAAGTCTTTAAAAACAATATTAATCATTCTTATACATTCACAATAGAAGCTCTTAAGTCTGAATTTAAAACACTACTCAGTATTTGCTTAAGAAACACATTTAGACAATATGGCTTTTGACATATTAAAGTTCTATGAGAAAAACTAAGACATCTTTTAATTTTGCTTTAATATCAAATTAACAGAGCAACTTAAAAATTCAATAAGAGCATGGGTTGGTTTGATCCAATAAGTGCTTTCAAAATTCAATCACTAAAAAAAAAAAAAAAAAAATTCAATCACTTAGGGGCTTCCCTGGTGGCGCAGTGGTTGAGAGTCCGCCTGCCGATTCAGGGGACACGGGTTCGTGCCCCGGACCAGGAAGATCCCACATGCCGCGGAGCAGCTAGGCCCGTGAGCCATGGCCGCTGAGCCTGCGCGTCTGGAGCCTGTGCTCCGCAACGGGAGAGGCCACAACAGTGAGAGGCCCGTGTACCGCCAAAAAAAAAAAAAAAAAAAAAATTCAATCACTTAACTTCCTTTCAGGAGAAACTGTTCATCATCACGGATCTTATTCTAACTTAACTTTTGGAGAAGAAAATGGAAAATCAAACCCATAGCACAGTGGTTATGTAAGATATTTCCTCCTCAGTGTCAGGCAAAGTGCTTTTGCCCTCTCATAACACGTTCTACTTCAACAGATGATTTAACTGGTCCTGTAGATTTGATGACTGCTCAACACTACAAATTAGAATAGAAAAAGGTTTATCTAGAATGAGCATCTCGTTGTCATAGCAACCCTCTCTATGCAATAGTACTTTCTTTTGGCTTTAAATGTGGGGGCTATTGATGGGGTCAGATCCATGGTTGGATGCAGAGATAGGGGTATTCCTCTACATTCTTTGTATGCAATGGTTTCCTGTCCCTGCAAGTCCAATTTCATATGTTCTCCCTAGAAAAAATGGAGGACTAGATACTGAAAAAATTAAAAAATGCGATCAATGTTAAAAAAAAAAAGACATCTCATTGTGCAAATGATTTGCACAAAGTATATTATATGCATAGTTCTGTTGAACTAAATCAAAATTTCTATTGGTCCACTAGGGTCCCAGACATGTTTAAACTATGAAGAAAAGATCTGTAAAGCCAACTAGTAGTGTGAACAACATCGCAAGGGACAGATTTAATCCACTTAAAACAAAAACAAGGCTGTTCAATGACTTTAGCACATTTACTTTACTTAATGAATATTACCAATGTAAAAGGTTTCCTACCCTCAAAGTTGGTCTCTACACTCTATAACTTTTAGAAAGCCTTTGCTAGCAGTGAATTGACTTACTGCATGCCTTTGGAATATTCTTTATATTCCCAATGAGCTATCCTAGAACACATGGCAACGTAAGGGCCTCTGTGAACCAGAGTTTTGTACTGATCCTAGGCCCAGCAGCATAATTCCCCCCAGCCTGCTACAGTTAGTTGGCCCCCCACTCCTCTACCTTTGGGGTTACTTACTTCTTCTGAATAGCTTCTTGCCTAAATCAGAAAAGGAAAGAGGAAAATAAACATAAGAAAATGCAGCGAACTAGTAAAAGTTATTTTTGGTCAGATATGTATATATAGGCACAACAAATTTCCAGCTTGTCACATTTTATATTTCTGTCCATCCTATCCTAAGATTGTGCTATTGAACAGAGGTTCAATATCTGAGTGCAGAGTTGCTGAAAAGATGATTCTAAACCTAAAGATGTAATAATATTCTATCAGAGTGAGGGATGTGGTCTAACAAACTACAAGTTCCTGGGTATGTGGAGCCAAACGGTCACATACCTGATATGTACACACCCCAAAAAATGAGTATTTAGCTATTTAGATATCAAGAGTTAAATTCCCAGTCAGATATTTCTAATAGATACATAAGTATAATGTCAACTACATAAAATAAAAAGCAAAATGAAATAAGATGAAAAGTTAATTAAATTATAATTTTGTCCAAAAGGGGTCTCTATATTTCAAAATCTCCTGGATGATTTATATGTAGTTAGGGTTGGGTTATATATGGGAATGTAAGATAAAGAACATAGTTATACTTGATTCTCCAGGGAAGGTGCAGATGCTCCAGGAAAGACCTCAGGCACAGACAGTGGACAGATACCGGTTAAGTGCCTACTGGGTGCCAAGCGCTGTGCATGTGTGTGGTCCTGGATGGGCCCTGCCCTTACGGGGTTTGCAGTCTCTCCTTCTGAGAAGCCCTCAAATTATCAGAGAGGTTCACAAAGGTGGTGCCCACTCTGATCACACTCCATACCCCAAATTCTTCTGCAGTCTCAAGCATCTCTTCCAGAGGGAACACATCCTTGACTAACCCCTCCTTTACTCCCAGCTCCTGCCTCCACAGGAAAATGTGCTGAAACCCAAAGGCCACAAGAAACAGTCTGCAGAAAACGATTGCTTAATAAGTACAGTAGGTACTGGAGAGGGAATACTCACTGGTATTGAAGATGTGTTGTTATTATTGCCATTTTTCTTAAACTCTGCATTAAAAAAAAAAAACAAACAGAGAAATAGAACATTCCACTTCCCTGAAGCCAAACTGTGCATATAAAACCCAAATCGTAACAGAAATTGTTTCTTACATCTTCTGAGTGTAAGATGGCATCTTCCTGTAGTACCATGTTTCGAGCGGCCTGACCTAGCAGCTGGAAGACAAAAATAAAATGGTAATAATCAAAACTTCCAAACTTCCTGTAATCTCTCTGCAGCTGTTATACCACCACCCTTTCTCCGTGCCCACCCCCCCACCCCATACAAATATAAACCCTCCAAATGTAAAGGAGGATAATCTCCCATTTGGTCATGTTGAAAATCCATTTCATTGTCACTACGGCAGTTCTGGCATGGGCTCGACGTCTGTTCTGAAGGCCACAGCCTGAGAAATCAAGTCCTCCGTAACTGTTGAGTTTATTAATCAAGTGCTGAGAGGCAAAGCCTGCGAAAACAAACTCTGGCTCCACAAGCCTGGTGAGAACCTAACTTCTGATTCTTTAAAGGCAAACTTGAGATTTGGGGTGGTTTGAGAGGAGTGAGAGGGCAGGAGTTAGGATAGGGCTTTAAAGGACAGAAGGAAGGCAGCTGTTGAAAAATGGAATGAGAGACACAGAGGGGGTAAAAAGGCCTGGGGAAAAGCTTGGGCTTTCAAGTGGGAAACCACCGTGTAAAGGATGGCCAGATGGAGCTGGGGAAGAGAAAGAAAGAAGTGCGGCAGCAGACTTTGATGAATTCCCTGATAGCTGGGCCCTGAGGCCAAGAGAGAAAGGCTGAGTGAGCTCTGTTTCAGCTGGGTGGCCTGCGCTCAGCAGATCTGCCTCCTCACAGAGAGGCAAGAAGAGATCAACAGGGTTTCTGGCCTCCTGTGGCACCCTGTTCCTGGCAGACATGCAGTCCAACCATGTAAAGGGAGCTACTGTTATGTGTGTCCTACCAACCCTCCCTGTTTCCTTGGGTCAGAGAGATTCTGGTGAAAGGGGGACAGATGACTTCAAATTAACCAGGACACCAGCACTGTTCCAGCCTCCAGATTCCTTCCCTCACAGCAACTTTTATTTATTTTTCTTTTTAACTTTAAAAATTAACACAACTTGGGACTTTCCTGGTGGCGCAGTGGTTAAGAATCCACCTGACAGGGCTTCCCTAGTGGCGCAGTGGTTGAGAGTCCGCCTGCCGATGCAGGGGACACGGGTTCGTGCCCCGGTCTGGGAAGATCCCACATGCCGTGGAGCGGCCGGGCCCGTGAGCCGTGGCCGCTGAGCCTGTGCTCCGCAACGGGAGAGGCCACAACAGTAAGAGGCCCGCGTACCGCAAAAACAAAAACAAGAATCCACCTGACAATGCAGGGGACATGGGTTCGAGCCCTGGTCTGGGAAGATCCCACATGCTGTGGAGCAACTAAGCCCGTGCGCACCACAACTACTGAGCCCTCATGCCACAACTACGGAAGCCCACGTGCCTAGAGCCCGTGCTCTGCAACAAGAGAAGCCACCACAAAGAGAAGCACGCACACCACAACCAAGAGTAGCCCCCGCTCGCCACAAGTAGAGAAAGCCTGCGCACGGCAACAAAGACCCAACGCAGCCAAAAATAAATAAATAAAAATAAATAAATGTACAAAATAAAAATAAAAAAATAAAACTTTACATGCTTCTAAAGGCAAAACAATAAAATAAGACCTATCCAGCCTCTTCCCCTCCGCGGTATCTCTCCCCTATGCATAAATATTTTTTAAATTAGTTTTAGGTTTATCTTTCCATTGTTCCTTTACCAACAATGGACATATGTATATATTCTGCCCCCTTTACATAAAATGTGACCTACCATATGCGCTCTTCTGCACCCTGCTCTTTTCACCTGATAACATCTACTGAGATGGATCTGCAGCAGTATATACTGAATCTCCACCTTGTTCTTTCAGGGCTGCTGAGCTCTCCACTGAATAGATGTCTCATAAGGTTATTCAACCAGTCCTCCGCTATAGACTTTGGGGCTGTTTCCAGTCTTTTGCTATTGTAAGTAGTGCTACAAAAAATACCTCATAGTTCTTTGTATCTTTTTGCCATCATGTCTTTGGATAGACTCAGAATCTTGATTGTGACTGCTGGATCAGAGGGTTTTAATTTTGCTACATATTGCCACCCACCCCCCATTAAGGTTATACCATTTTGCATTCCCACCCACCAGGTATGAGAGTTCCTATTCCCTCCTTGTGGCCACTTTTAAGTGACAAACTCCAAACTCCTATGGATGGTGACTGACAAACCGATGGCAGAAAAGAAAGAGTTCTAACAGAATCTTCCTCATTCAGTCAACAAATAGTTACTAAGTGCTTATGAGCCAGTAAGAGACATAGCCCCCATCCTTACAGGGCTCACAGGCTGGGATGACAAAGACAAAGGTACTACAATACCTTGTGGTAAGTGCTGAGGGGGAAGCACTGAATGCCCTGGGAGTTGCGGGGGGGTGGGGTGGGGGGGGTGCAGGAGTGATTAACCCATTACTGGCTAGGTGCTCAGGGAAGGCTTCTTAAAAGAAGTGACTTCTGAGACCTAACGGCTGCTGTTTAGATTCCGAAGTAATATAATGTTACAAAAAAGTGGCATGATCAGATTTACTGTTTTAGAATGTGGTAAACAGGATGGACTAGACAGGGGACTAAAGGCAGAGAGACAGGTTAGGAGAACACTGCAGTATTCCAGGCAAGCAATGAGAGTGACCTGAACCACAGAAGTGGCAGTTAAAAAAGGGGGCACGGGGGGCTTGAGAGGTATTTAGAAGATAGGCTTGACGGGACTTGTGATGGCCTGGAGTGCAGGGGCTGTTGGAATGTAGGGCCAAGGCCTTTTCTGTGATGACAGATGTAGTCATTGACATTGTGCATCATTTTCTTACATAAACCAACCACACACGTAACGTTATCACCTAAGATTTCCAGTTTCAGTTTCCTTGAAGTGGAACATCTTAAATACACCTGTAAAACCACCTGAGTACAGAATCTTTTTAGATTTCAGTGAACTTCCTCCCAGGCTTGGACCACTGTCTTGCTCATAATTAACTCAATACCAGTTTGTCTTGGTACTTCTCTTCAACAAGTATTGCTAATTTTCAACTTAGTTTTCATAGCAACAGCAACCCTCTTTTTTTCTGCACTCATATTTCATCATTTCCCACATCATTCCATGAAACAATGTAGCTGCAATAGCAAGCACAAGTGCCTTACACAGGCTTAGGAAAAAACCACAATGAACCCTTACCAAGCACACAATTCACCTGGGGGAGCAGAGGCGCAGGTGTGCACGAGAGGAGCGTATTAGGCACAAGCATTCTTTGTGCCATGGACATAAGTTGGTATGATTTCCTCACTTTGTGCTCCAGTCACACCGGCCTCCCTGCATTCCTTACGTACATTCCCATCTCAAGGCCTCTGCATTTGCCATGTCCTCGACGTGGAACTCTCTGCCTCCAGATGTCCATATGGTTTGCTCCCTCACTTCATTCAAGCATCTGCTCGAATGCTACCTCCTCAGAGAGCCCTTCCCTGACCACCCTATTTAGGGAAAACCCTTTCAGCACTCTCTATTCCCAGCTTTATTTTTCTTCATGGCATTTACTACCACCTTTTTTGTGTTTCATTTTTTTGTCTGTCTCTTCAATAAAATGGAAGTTTTCTAAGTATAGGGACTTAGTTTTGTGTACCAACGTCTCCCTTGTACCTAGAACAGTTCCTGGCACATAGCAGACACTCTGTAAATATGTGTTAAGTGGATGCTGTGAAATGAGTGTTTCACACATGGAAATTGTCAGTTTCTCAAACAAAATAGCTATCTGGAGACTGCTGAAGAGAGAAGCAATGCTCTGTGGGCTAAGAAGGATTGAAAATCAGTAAGACACTCCCATAACCTCAGAGCCTAGTAAAGGAAATGGCAAAAATACATAACTACAGAAAAATACAATATGGTATGTGGTAAGTGTCATGTAAGAGATCCAGTAAAAAAGAAAACGTTTAGACTTATGTGTCAACTCTGTTCCAGAAAGTTGGACTGGCTTCAGCTTAACTCAATCCACACCGCTTACTGAGCACCCTATCTAAATCTACTACAGAAGAAGCCCTCATGAAAAATACACGAGGAGCAGGAACGGGAAGCAGCAAGCCATATCAGGGCAGTCAATGGTGGCACTGTGGCTTTTTGGCCACTTAATCCAGCTAGCGGCTGTGAGAAGTGACGTCAAAGAGTATGGGCTTAGAACCTGTCTGCCTAGGTTTGAATCCTAGCTCTACCCCTTCCTAGCTACTGTGGCACCCTGGACAAGCGAAATTCCTCTCTGTAAGAGAAGTACCTCCTTTATTAGTGATTGTGAAGACTTAATGAATTAAACGACATAAAACACACACACATTTTTTTTTTGAAAAGCTGAAATAGAATCTAAAAATCATGAAAAGGAGAAGGAAGCAGATATGTCTACCACTAAAACTGACAAAGCAACTTCTGTGCAACCAAGGCAAAAAGTGAAACACAGTAAGTTGCATAATTCTTATTTGGTAAAAGGCAACACAACAATTCTTCAAAAAAGATAAACTTTCCTCTGTTACTGAATCCTAAAATGAGTATACCATGTGGACCTCATACAAAGCATATCTGGGATCATCACATCAGTGACTTCAACAATAGTATTATGGTAAACGCAAACACTTTTTGGTTTTTTTTAATTAATTAATTTATTTATTTTTGGCTGCGTTGGGTCTTTGTTGCTGCGCACGGGCTTTCTCTAGTTGCAGCGAGCGGGGGCTACTCTTCGTTGTGGTGTGTGGGCTTCTCATTGTGGTGGCTTCTCTTGTTGCGGAGCACGGGCTCTCGGCGCACAGGCTTCAGTAGTTGTGGCACGTGGGCCCAGTAATTATGGCTCGCAGGCTCTAGAGCACAGGCTCAGTAGTTGTGGCACATGGGCTTAGTTGCTCTGTGGCATGTGGGATCTTCCCGGACCAGGGCTCAAACCCGTGTGCCCTGCATTGGCAGGCAGATTCTTACCCACTGCGCCACCAGGGAAGTCCCGCAAACACTTTTTTCATTCAGCTGTTTCTTGCAGCCACTATCAATAGAAGCTAAGGACATAACATGAAAGCTTATTTTGTAAGGATAATTCTACTGGACCTTAAACTAATATAAATAAAGCTGCTTTGAACATTCATATACAAATGTGAAGGCTTGCAAACACATTATGTTTGCTAATGCAACTACATAACAATGAAATAATAAGTGATGAAACATGAGTAAAAAAAGAGCGGGAGTGAAAGAGGTGCTACTGTTATGAAAACTAACTTGAAAATCAAAAATACTTCCTGAAAATAAGTAGCTAAGATACACTGCTACTGAGTTAATTATGAGCAAGACAATGGCCTACAGGAGAAAGTCATAGAAATCTAAAGACTCTGTCCCCAGATTGTTTTACAAGTGTATTCAAGATGTTTTCCACTTTAAAGACTCCAAACCTGGACATCTTAGATGACACATTATGTGCATAGATGATTTATGTAACAAAATGATGTATATGTTTTCTTTTCTCCTGGTTAAAACCTAGAAGTTGAAAGCCTGGGTCATTAGACCCATTTTGTTTGTCCAATCACCTGCCTCGTGGGCATCTGGATTGTCTCCAGTTTGGTGCTATTATGCATAAATGTGCTATGAACATGTTCAAACCTTTGTGTGGACATATATTTTCATTTCACTTGGATGAATACCTCAGGATACAATGGATAGGTCCTTTTTTGGAGAGAGACAGTGTACACATATAAAGCTTGCTGGTGTGACAAGCTATCAAATAATCCCGTACACGGAATCAGCCAGAGGATGATGAGGGGAAAATCAGGGCAAAGGAGAAAGCTAATCTAAGAAACAGAAAACCAAGAATGTGGCCAGAAAGACAAGTCAGAAAAGAATAAATCTGCGGACAGACGATGCATAAAAGTGTGGAAGGAATCTGGAATGTTGAGGGCAAAACCACGAAGAATTTAGGGGCCGAATGAGACAGATTTTCACTAGAGACAACTCTGAGAAACAAATGAGGAACTCCTTAGGACCACTATCTAATCCGTCGTCTGCGGCGATCTCTGCTTTGAAGCACCGATTCCCATCATTTCGTTTCTTCCCCCACCGCCTCCATTCCCCCGCGGCTCACAGGACCGCTAGTCCTACACAGAGACTACACACCCCAGAATGCAACACGCACCCTCCGGAACGAGGTCTTCTCCCTTCGCCACTAGTTCACGGACTACAATCCCCAGGATGCAACACGACCCTCTTCCCACGGCTATGGAAGTCGAGTCTCCCGCTATTAAGCCCGGAGAGTCCACTCCCAGCTCACCTCGGAGCTCCGGGAGCCCTTCAGCACCTGCTTGGTGAGCGCGATCACGTCAGTACCACAGGTGTTCACCTTCTCCGTGAGAAGCCCCTTCACAGACTGACCGAATCGCGCTTGCGAATCCGGGGCCCCAGTCGCCATCACTTCAACCAGTGAACGCCTCCCCACGGGCGATGGCGAGTCGCAGGGGCCAAAAGATGAACAAAGCGAAAGGAGGTGGTGTCTTTTTTTTCCTACCACGGGAAAAGGAAGGGACGCATGCGCGTAGCGGAGGGTGAGCTTTGCTAACTTTAAATTCATTTAAAATACTCAGTTGATATCCTGAAGAATACAGGGCCCAGGCAAACATCAATGGAGGGGATGGAATACAATTTCAATAAACCCATGGTTTAAAATCAGAAGGCCTGGATTACAGTCCCAATTCTGCCGTTTAGTTGTGTGACTGCAAATTAGCCTCTGCAGCATCTTGTGTTCCTCATCTGTAAAACAGAAGTAATAAAGTTAAATTCTCCAAAGTGTATGAGAATGAATTAAGATCAATTCAATTTTAGCAAACATTTCATGAACGAAATACCAAACACTGCTGGGCTGAGGTAAAGAAAGAGAAGAGACGCAGTCCTTGTCACCAGTGAGCTCCCAGGCTGAGGAGGCATGTAAACAAACAGAAGAACCGGGAAGAACAAGCTAATAGAAAAATTGGCACAGTTCACAAACAGGCAGTTAAAAAAGTAAATAAGATAGTCAACAGGTATGACAAATGTTTTACATCTCTAGTAATTTTTAGTGATAAATGACCCCTTTGTTGTATTTAAAGCAAACTGATTATCACCTTGAAAAGAATTAGTATCTGAAGTGTTTCATGTAGCTCTATTTTTTTTTTTTTTTTAGCTAATGCACGAGAGAGATGACAATGGTAAATTGGCGAATTATGTTTAAAATCACCTATACTCAGTATCAACATTACTTTCTCTTCCAAGTGTCTAGTTTCATGTCTCTGATTCTTCCATTTAATTCTTATTCTTAATCAAATTTATTGAGGTATAATTTATGTTCAATAACTACATTCTTTTAAAGCATACAATTTGATGAGTGTGATGGATGTGTACACCTGTGAATTACCACCACTATTAAGATACAGAACATTTTCATCACCCCCACAAGTTTCCAAGTGCCCCTTTGTAGACCATCTATCCCTCACTCCAGGCAACAACGGATCTGCTTTGTAGCACTATTGATTAATTTGGGTTTCTAGAATTTTATATAAATGGAATCATACAGGAAGTACATTTTTTGGTCTGGCTTCTTTCTCTCAGCATAACATTCTGAGAGTCATTCACTTAGTTGTGTATATCACTAGTATGTTCCTTTTTTATTGCTGAGAAATAGTCCATTGTATGGATATATCTCATTTTGTCAATCCACTCACCTTTTGATGAACATTTGGGTTGTTTCCATTTGGGGGTTTTATGAATAAAGCTGCTATGAACATTCATATACAAGTCTTTATGTGAGTTTGTTTACATTTATCTTGAGAAATATCTAGCAGTGGAATGGCTGGGTCATATGGTAAGTCTTTAACTTTTCAAGAAGCTGCCAAACCATTTCTCAAAGTTTACCACTGCATTCCGAACAGCAGTGTAAGAGACACCAGTTGCTGTACACCCATAAACTTAGGAAAAGGTTGAGCCATGGTAGAGCCATGGTAACAAGTAGCCACCTGTAGTAGACAGATTGGCCACTGACAGCTGGCTTCCATGATTCCTATCTCCTGGTGTTCACGCCCTTGTGTATTCCACCTCTCTTACTTGTAGGTGGGACATGTGACTTGCTTCTAACCAATAGTATATGCGTAGGTGATGGGAGATATGTGATTATATGTAAGTGATTATGTAATTACATTACATAAGACTGTAAGGCTCATCTTGCTGGAGTCTCTCCCTTTCTAGCTGTGAGGAAGCAAGTGGCCATATTGGACAACTCCATGTGGCAAGGAACTACAAGTGTGATCTAGTCACTGAGGGCTCAGCTCCAGCTGACAGCCAGCAAAAAAATGAGGCTCTCAGTCAAACAACCAAAAGGAACTGATTGCTACTAACAACCAGGCAAGTGGAGAAGCAGATCCTTCCCCTATCGAGCCTCCAGATGCGAAGCTGGCCCACACCTTGATTGCAGCCTTCTGAGACTCTAAGTACATGGCTCAGAAAAGCTGTTCTTGGATTCTTGACCACAGAAATAATAAGATAATAAATATGTGTTGTTTTAAACCACTACATTTGTGGTAATATTGTTACACACAATAGAAAACTAATATACCACCAGAACTTGTTTGAAATACGTTCAATGACAACTCACCTCAGTGAATCCCTTTTGCAAACCAAGCAATCAGGGTCTATCCATTGGCCTATCTTCAAGTTCACTGAGTCTTCTGTCTGCTTAAATCTCCTTTGAATCTCTCTAATAAATTTTTCATTTCAATTATACTTTCCAGCTCCAGAATTTCTTTTTGGTTCTTTATAAGTTTTCTCTTTATTGATATTTCCATTTTGTTTACACATTGTTTTCTTGACTTTCTCCATATCTCCCTTTAGTCTTTTGGGCATCTTTAAGACAGTTACTTTGAAATCTTTGTCTAGTATATCAGACATTAGGTTTTTTTCAGGGACAGTTTCTACTGATTTGTTTTATTCCTTTGAGTGGGCCATACTTTGCTGTTCCTTTGTATGCCTTTTGATTTTTTTTTTAAGAACACTGGACTTTTGAATTTAATAATGTGATAACTCTGGAAACCAGATTTTCCCCTTTCTCAGGGTTTGCTTGTCTTCCTTATTGTTTGTTTTTGTTTTTAACTGTGGTACGCGGTCTCTTTGCTGAGGATCAGCCAAAGTGTAAACTGAAGGTCTTCCCAGTCTTTTCTGAGCCTTTCCCTGAGCACACACAGTCACTTTCTAATTTTCTCCATACATGCAGTTGTTTTTGAATGTCCCAGTCCTTAATGTCTGGCTCCAGAAAGTGGGAAATGTAAAAACTGACCAGGGGGTGGGAATTCCCTATCAGTCCAGTGGTTAAGACTCCACTCTTTCACTGCTGAGGCTGCAGGTTCAATCCCTGGTCAGGGAACGAAAATCCCACAAGCTGCATGGCGTGGCCAAAAAAAAAAAAAAAAGAAAAATGACCAGGGGGTGGAAGGGAGGGGAGGAGAAGGGGTCTGGCCTTTTAATCCCCCTGGAAGTCATTTCAGCCAGAGGGAAGGGGCTGCAATAGGGTCAGGGAGGCACAGTGACAGTGGCCGCCCACCTTCTTGTCTGCGCTCTGTGATCAGAAGCAGCCATCAGCACTCAGAGCAGAGATGCCGATATTTGGAGGACAGGGTCCTTTTTGCCCACCCTAGCTCCCACAAGCTGTGGGCAGTGGTTCCAGGAAAACATGCACAGTTGTCTGCCAAGGGGTTGGGGATGGAGGATGGGTAGCTCCTACTGTGCTAAGAGCCCAAATGGACTGACATTCACCACAATCTACCATTGAAGTCTTCCCGTGGAAGTTGCAAGCCTTCAAAGTTCCAAAATGGTTGGATGAGACAGAGTCTACCAATGCAGTTGTTGTCTAGGTGGGAGATAGATTCCTGGTGCTTCATACTGCGGCATCTTCCCGGAATCCCCTCCCCCATTTAGTTTTATAAATATTCCCTCGTCAGCTTTTGACCGGATGTTTCCTTTTTGCCTAACCATAATGGACATGATGAAGGCTTAGAAACACGCAGAAGATGCCACCCCTGGCTCTG
The DNA here is from genome assembly GCF_963924675.1 of Phocoena phocoena. Taxonomy (NCBI): domain Eukaryota; kingdom Metazoa; phylum Chordata; class Mammalia; order Artiodactyla; family Phocoenidae; genus Phocoena; species Phocoena phocoena. The sequence goes on from NC_089234.1 coordinate 25,812,591, forward strand.
GTTAAGAGCGCTGTCTTGTTAAGGCTAAGTTGTTGCTGCCTAACAACAGCTCCGCCTCCCGGCCCTCCAAATTTAGTGGCTTAAAACAACCACCATTTTATTGGTCGTGATGCGAAGTTCAGGAATTTATCACGGGTGGTGATCTCTGCTCCAGTGATGTTTGTTGGGCTCACTCACGGGGCTGCGTTCACTTGGTGGCTGGAAGGTCTGAGGTGGCCTCACTCATGTGTCTGCGGCCTCATGCTGGCTGTCACCCGGAGTGCCACGGTTCTCATCCTCGGGGCCTTCTCTCCGCACGGCCTTCTCTCTGGCAGGATAGGCTGAGCTTCTTTACGTGGTACCTGGTTTCCCAGGCAGCGGGAGCTGTCAGGCCTCTTAGGGCCCAGGCCCAGAACTGGCACAGCAGTCACTTGTGATGATTCTGCTGGTCAAGTCACAGGGCAGCTCAGGTTCAGGTAGAGAGGAAATAAGAGTCTACCTCTTGACAGGAAGAGTAGTCCTATGTCTGCAGGTTTAGGAGGAGTTGTTGGTACCCATCTTTGCAGAATATCTCCGACGGGAGTCTAGACAGTCACTTGACTCGATATAGACTCAAAACAACTAAATTATAATGAAGTTCAAATTGAATGTGATATTTCCAGGGCACCCCGCTTCTCCCCTATTGGAATGTGTGCTCCAGGCGGGAAGGGAGTTTTATCTGTTTGGTTCATTGCTTCATTTCCAGCCTGAGAGCAGTGCCTGGCTTGTGATAGAGGCTCAGTGAGTATCTGTTGCAGGAAGGACTGCTTGATGGTGATGGTAGTAGCAGAAGGGTTGGTGTAGAACACCTCCATCAGAGAAGGCTGCAGAGACAACGTGAATCTGCCGCCAAGTTTGCGAAAAGCGTGATGGACGTGAATCAGTGTCTCAGAGGTGGGGACACAATGCTTATTCACTGTTCTGCAACATTGAGGCCCGCCCGTGCCAGATGTGAGGGGGAAGTAAGAGGCCTTCCCTTGAGGAAGGGGATCCCAACATCACAGTGTATGACATGTGCTAAATCATAGAAAAGAGAGGAGTCTTCTCGGGATAACAGTGGGAGGCTTCAGTGTGGGCGTGTTCGGATGGGACTGAGTAAGGTGAGTGTGACTGAAACTGACCTGAAGACACCATTAAAAATGATGGTTATGGGGTATGCATGTGACTGAAAATTTTCCAGAGGCTTGAAAACAGTCACCTGTAGGATGTATTTATGAGATAAATGATACGGATCTCCCCCTCTAAGTCCTTAAACATGTGAGTTATGTGATGAAAACTAGATTTGAGACAGCTTCTGATTATTTCAGGCAAAACTTTGGGGTTTTTTTAGTGTCCTCTTCACTCATTTGTTGAACTCTAGGGTTCCTGATTCATTGAAGGTAATTAGTGTTGGTAGGAACAGTGTCATTTATAATAACAGTCATCACAGCCCCTTACAGTTCATATCCACTGAGCTTTCAAGTAGACGGGGCACAAGGCCAGTGAGGGGCGTGAGCAGAGAACACGCCCAATTCCTAATCTAGAACACTCCTTACGGAAACTTCATACTGGGTTTTATAATGCAGAAGAGCAACCATTAGTGTAATCTTGGACCCCTTCCCCCTTTTTGATTTGTGAGGTATGAGGGGAGTGTCTTAGTCCCCTCCTTAACGGGCAGTGCCTTGAATGGTTACTTGAGGGTGTGGAACTTTAAAGATCACAGAAATGTACCTTCTCGTTTCTTTTATCCCGTCCTCCAACCAAATGGAGAATCTGCATTATTGTGGGAGATTAAGACGAGATCTCTCCCTTCAAGACTGAGCCCTTGTCAGGAAGGAGGAAAACTCTCTGCTATCCTTCTAGGTTCTTCTTGCTGCTGTAAGTATTAAGTCGACATGAGACAGATAAACAGGAGAAAATCAAATTTAACTTTGTATGGGAATCCACACACATAAGAGGGTCAAAGGCCCCACATACACAAGAGGTTCAGAGACAGAAAGGTAAAATGAGGTATATACACCATCCTGAGCTAAGGAATGGGGCAGGGGTCTGGGTCTTCCAAGGACAGGAGGGTCATTCACAGGACATTAAGGAGAGCAGATGCTTGATAATTAGATGTTTGTTCTGCCATGTAGATGGGGCCCCTAAGATAAATTTTATCTCTGGTAATTACCTTTTCTAGGAAAAATCCCCAATTTAAATTCTTCTAGGTAGTTAAGAGAGGGGCAGTGAGTTTCTCCTGGACCCGCAGGGTCTCGATTGCCTTTAGTTCAAAATGAGCCTCATGCAAAAGTAGCCCATTTGGGGGAGGCTTGTTCTAAACCCCTACAGATCCAATTTTTATATTTTCTACTGTGGTCCTAGGAAATTTATAATTTTTAAAGAGTGTTTCCCTTTTCTTCACTTTGTCTCCCTCATGAAATCCTTCTAGCTAAAACAGGATGGAAATAATTAATGGAAGAAAATAAGACATTGATTTAAATGGATATTTGTTTTTATTATTTATTTTGGATTACTTCCTCACTTCCATTTTAAATTGCAGTATATGATCTTAGAATTTGAGCTGTGACAACTAATTTTCTTCATTACACTGATCTCTCACCTTTTCATAACTGGTTTGCTTAGCTCTTAGAATTTTCATTACTTTATTTCTTTATGTGTAATAAAGCCATACTAGCTTGGAATATTTCAGGAAGTAGAGGGAATTCCAGTTTAAATTAGCTTAAAATCTTAAATACAGTATTTTTGAAGGAATGTTATATTATCATTTGTGTGTGTGTGTTTATATTTATTTATTATTTATTTACATATATATATATATAACTTAAATCACGTGTTCCTAGCATGCTCCTTAAGGAATCTGCAATTACCTGAGCCTTGGTTTTGCATGTAAATGGATACTTCTAAGTGCTTGAGCCTACTTTGAAAGATTCCTTAATAGTTTAACCAATAATCCTTAAAGTCTAGGCTGTACTCACACTTAGTAAACATTTATTTTTTCTCATAGCTAGGATGAAAGTACATTTAGCTCAGCTCTATGAGGTATTACCTTATTAATAAGTAGAGTGGCACTACTAGGACTTTTTTTCTAGAGAATCTACAGTGCTCTCCATATACACGTGCATTTACATGACTATTACATCTACTACACACAGTGATGTGTATGTGCACATGTATTACAATCCCTCAGCACACCACACATTTGTGGACAAATTGAGGAAATGATCTTTGCGTATAAACTAGACTAAGTTTTCTGAGGGCAGGAATCGTGTCCCTTGGCATTCTTCTTCCAAAGTAAACATATCTGCCAAAGACTTTGTTCTGGTATCCACCTCAGTTGGGGGCATCCTTTATGAGGAGCAGCTCGAATTCCCTTCTGCCTTTCTGTTTGGGTGCTAATGAATGGGAGGGAGGAGTATGTGTCGGGGGAAGGCTGGGAGGTTGAGCTGTGCACTGTCTACATACTTGTGAGTGGGAGTGTGATTCCTTGCCCGACCCTGATTCTCTTGCCTGCCACGTCATAATCACAGTAGTTAATAGCACAGGCCCTGAATTTGAACCTTGGCACTCTCATTTTCCAGCCGTGGAATCTACTTTGAACAGTTCTAATTAACCTCTCTAAGCTTCAGTTCCCTGATCTAGAAAATGGGGGTCATAAACATCCTCACCAGGTATGTGCACTCTAGGAGGGATTTTTTTTTTTAATGTGGACCATTTTTAAAGTCTTTATTGAATTTGTTACAATATTGCTTCTGCTTTATGGTTTGATTTTTTGGCCTCGAGGCACGTGGGATCTTAGCTCCCTGACCAGGAATTGAACCTGCACCCCCTGCACTGGAAGGTGAAGTCTTAACCACTGGACCGCCAGGGGAGTCCCTAAGAGGGATTTTTTTTTTTTTTCCTAAGAGGGATTTTTGATAGTGGCAAATGCTATGCCATTTTATATAAGGGACTTGAGCATCCACAAATTTTGGTATCCATGGGGGTCTTGGAACCAATACCCTGTGGATATAGATAGACTACGGTTTGGGGGGATTTTTGTTTTAATTTTGAAACGGTAGCTTTATTTTTTACAAGTTAATTAAAAGGTAAATGTTTCAATAAACTAAGATTTTTCAACAATCAGATGATAGAGGTATCATAGATATCGAAGGATGAAAAGTAAAATGTACAGCCAGACCACATTGTGACTAGGGCTGTTAAATCAGCGTCTGGAACCACTGCCCACGTGGTTCATGATGGTGCAGGGTCAAGTTCTCAAAAAGAATGTCATTAGCTTACCTCAGTCTGAGAACTGATTCCCCTTCGGCCGTATGCTGCTATTCCAGTCAGAGTCACAAGACACAAAGGCACAAACTGTGGGTGAAGTCACGTGAGTATAGGAGGCAATGATTGACATCTCTAGTACAGGAGCCATCCATTTCTAAACTCTATGAGGGTCAAGAACAATATCTATTTGTTAAATGTTGAACATTAGTAAAAAAATGACCATAAAAAAAGATTGAATCGGTGATAGATTAAACCTTGAGAACGGTGAAATCATCCAGGGAGAATGTAGATGGAGAAGGGCCAAGGACAGGCGACTAGGGAACCTTGACATCCATGAGAGGACAGAGGGAACAAGAAGAGGAACAAAAGAATTACCAAGAATCCAGAGCTATGTGATATTTCATATGAGAGGGTTTAAAGAAGATGAAAAAATCCTTAAAAAAGCAGCTACAGGTAAAAGGACGAAAGCAGTTACATGTAAAAGGACGAAATTAGAGCATTTTCTAATACCATATTAAAAAAAACTCAAAATGGATTAAATACCTAAATGTAAGACTGGAAACCATAAAATTCCTAGAAGAAAACATAGGCTGAACACTCTTTCAGTAGCAATATTTTTTTGGATCTGTCTCCTAAGGCAAAGGAAACAAAAGCAAAAATAAACAAATGGGGCTTAATTAAACTTAAAAGCTTTTGCACAGCCAAGGAAACGATCAACAAAACAGAAAGACAGCCTACTGAATGGGAGAAAATATTTGCAAATGATATGACCAATAAGGCATTAATATCCGAAATATATAAACAGCTCATACAACTCAACATCAAAAAAACAAACAACCCAATTAAAAATTGGGCAGAAGACCTGAATAGACATTTTTTCCAAAGAAGACATAAAGATGGCCAACTGGCACATGAAAAGATGCTCAACACTGTTAACCATCAGGGAACTGAAAATTAAAACCACAATGAGATATCACCTCACACCTGTCAGAATGGGTATCACCAAAAAGATCACAAATAACAAATGTTGGCAAGGATGTGGATAAAAGGGAACCCTTGTGCACTGTTGGTGGGAATGTAAATTGGTGCAGTCACTGTGAAAAAGAGTATGGAGGTTTCTCTCAAAAAACTAAAAATAGGGACTTCCCTGGTGGCACAGTGGTTAAGAATCTGCCTGCCAATGCAGGGGACACAGGTTCGAGCCCTGGTCTGGGAAGATCCCACATGCCATGGAGCAACTAAGCCCATGCGCCACAACTACTGAGGCCACGTGCTGCAACTACTGAAGCCCATGCGCCTAGAGCCCGTGCTCCACAACAAGAGAAGCCACCGCAATGAGAAGCCCGTGTACCGCAAGGAAGACTAGCCCCCACTCACCGCAACTAAAGAAAGCCTGCATGCAGCAATGAAAACCCAAAGCAGCCAAAAAAAAAAAACAACTAAAAATAGAACTACCATATGACACAGCAATTCCAATCCTGGGTGTATATCTGAAAAAAAAAGGAAAACACTAATTCAAAAAGGTACATGCACCCCAATGTTCACAGCAGCATTATTTACAATAGTCAAGATATGGAAGCAACCCATGTGCCCATCAACGGATGAATACACACACACACAATGGAATACTATTAAGCCAAAAAAAAGAACAAAAAAAAGAATGAAAATTTTGCCATTTGCAGCAACATGGATGGACTTGGAGGGTATTATGCTAAATGAAATAAGTCAGACAGAGAAAAACAAATGCTGTATGATATCACTTATATGTGGAATCTAAAAAATAAAACAAACTAGTGAATATAACAAAAAAGAAACAGATTCGCAGGTATAGAAAACAAACTATTGGGGCTTCCCTGGTGGCGCAGTGGTTGAGAGTCCACCTGCCGATGCAGGGGACACGGGTTCGTGCCCCGGTCCAGGAAGATCCCACATGCCACGGAGTGGCTGGGCCCAGAAGCCATGGCTGCTGAGCCTGCGTGTCCGGAGCCTGTGCTCCGCAACAGGAGAGGCCACAACAGTGAGAGGCCCGCATACCACACACACAAAAAAAGAAAACAAACTAGTGGTTACCAGTGTGGAGAGGGAAGCAGGGAGGGGCAAGATAGGGGTAAGAGATTAAGAAGTACAAACTACTACGTATAAAAGAGGCTACAAGGATATGTTGTACAGCACAGAGAATATAGCCAATATTCTATAATAACTGTAAACGGAGTATAACCTTTAAAAAATTCGTATCACGTTATAAGACTGAAACTAATATAATATCAACTATATCTCAGTAATAAATAAATAAATAAATAAATAAATAAAAGAAGGTCTGAAAGACATCCAATGGATTTCTTAGTGTGGTGGGGTCAGAGGTCAAACTACAATGAGTGTACAAGGAATGTGGAATAAGATAGAGACACAAGTGTTCATCATATTATTCTACCAAGAAGTCTGAACATGGAAGGAGAGAAATTAAAGGAAAATTAGAAGGGAACAGGGAACACAGCATCAGTGGAGGATTTTAAAATTTTGTATGGGATAAAAGTCTTGAGCGTATTTGTCAGCTGAGGAGAAGAAGCCAACAGAGAGGGTGAGTTGAAGATGCAGGAGGAAAATGATGAATGAAACAAGTATCTGTGAGAGGTCTGAGGAAACAGTGTCGAGAGTGTAGGTGGAGGCCTCGATTTTTTAAAAAATAAATTAACACGGTCATTAATACAGTTTCTATTTCTAGTCTTCTCTTCCTTTTTTCTTTTTTTTTTTAGAGTTTAACTCAACTTTGAAATGCGTAATGCATTCACATGATTAAATGCTTTAAAAGATCCAAAAACCTCTTCCCACCACCACCACCCTAGCGGCAGCTTCTTAGTTCTTTCCATTAACAACAAAATTCATGAGTGTCTTTTTTTTTTTAATGAATTTATTTATTTATTTATGGCTACATTGGGGGTTTTTTCAACATATTTATTGGAGTATAATTGCTTTGCAATGTTGTGTTAGTTTCTGCTATATAACAAAGTGAATCAACTATACGTATACATATACCCCCATATCTCCTCCCTCTTGCGTCTCCCTCCCACCCTCCCTATATCCCACCCCTCTAGGTGGTCACAAAGCACCGAGCTGATCTCCCTGTGCTGTGCGGCTGCTTCACACTAGCTATCTATTTTACATTTGGTAGTATATATATGTCCATGCCACTCTCTCACTTCATCCCAACTTACCCTTCGTTGCTGCACGCAGGCTTTCTCTAGTTGCGGCGACTGGGGGCTACTCTTCACTGCGGTGCGCGGGCTTCTCATTGCGGTGGCTTCTCTTGTTGCAGAGCACGGGCTGTAGGCACACGGGCTTCAGCAGTTGTGGCTCTTGGGCTCTAGAGCGCAGGCTCAGTAGCTGTGGCGCACGGGCTTAGTTGCTCCGTGGCATGTGGGATCTTCCCCGACCAGGGATTGGAACCTGTGTCCCCTGTGTTGGCAGGCGGATTCTTAACCACTGTGCCACCTGGGAAGTTCCTCATGAGCTTCTTGTGTGTCCTTCCAGAGATACTTTATGCATATACGTGCAATACGAGCAAAAAAAAATACATACATTCTCCTTTTTTTACACAAATGGGGGCATTCAATACACACCATTCTTATTTTTGTTTTTTTTTAAACCTAACAATATATTTGGGAAATATTTCTATAATAAGCATATAAAGTGTTTCCTCCTTTTTCGAACTGCATTTTATTCCAGTCTCCTATTGATGGGAGATGTACTGCTAGCAACTGTAAACATTGAAGAAATGATTTGTTTTTGTACACTGAACTGTGAGACATCTGCAGAATAAATTCTTAGAACTGGAATAACTGGTTCAAAAGGTGTGTACACAGAAAATTTCAATCTATATCATGAGAAGCAGAATAGCATTGCAGTTAAGGGCTAAGAGCTCTAGATTGCTTTAATTCCAGCTTCATTGCTGACTAGTTTTACAGCCTTGGGCAAGTCCTTTTGTCTGTTTCCTCATCTGTAAAATGGAGATGTTGATAATAATAGCACCTACCTTAATAAGAATTAAATAAAATAGTACATGTTATACATAGCAAATGCTCAATAAAGTTATTATTTTGCCAAATTGTTAGATTGATTAGAACGAGGAGTACCAATTCTTTATCTTTAAGGTGGAGGGAAAGGAAGTGATAAAGTGGAAATTAAGAGAGATACAACTTAATGGTCTCAGAGTCCATTAAGGGTGTAATTCAATTACAGGAGTAATTGAAATGGAAGTAAGGGTGACAATCTTTGGATTTGAGGTGAAGGAACTGCAAGGCTGGGATGTTGGATGATCATCCCCCAAGGACTATAACGTCATGCACGATGACGGCAAGAAGAGAGGAAAGTTGTAAGCTTCGTGCCCAAAATCTTAAAATGAATCTTCAATGAAAATGAGCAACATGAGGTCAGTAAGGAATTGCAATAACAGAGGTTAGAAACTGCAAAAGAGCGATTTTATTTAACTCTCTCTGCTTGCACACCTCATCACCTGTGCACTCGAGAAAGAAGATGTCTTGTGCTGAGTATTCTTTTCATGTGCCAAGTCTAGAGGAGCTTGTTGGAGTTCTGCGGAAGGGGCTAACGGATAACTTTGCTGATGTCCAGGTCTCTGTAGTTGATTGCCCTAATTTGACCAAGGAGCCATTTACCTTTCCCATAAAAGGTATCTGTGGGAAAACCAGAATTGCAGAAGTAGGAGGTGTGCCTTACTTATTGCCTCTTATAAATAAAAAAAAAAAGTTTATGATCTAAATAAAATCACAAAAGAAATCCAGCTTCCTGGAGCTTTTGTTCTTGGAGCAGGAGCAGGCCCGTTTCCGACTCTTGGATTCAATTCTGAGTTTATGCCAGTTGTTCAAACAGAAAGTGAACACAAACCTCCTGTGAATGGAAGTTACTTTGCTCATGTTAACTCTGCAGATGGAGGGTGCCTACTGGAGAAATACAGTGAGAAATATCATGATTTGGGGTTTGCATTACTGGCTAATCTTTTTGCCAGTGAAGGCCAACCTGGAAAGGTCATTGAGGTGAAATCCAAAAGAAGAACTGGAAAACTTAACTTTGTGACTTGTATGAGACAGACTCTTGAAAAACATTATGGAGGGGCTTCCCTGGTGGTGCAGTGGTTGACAGTCCACCTGCCGATGCAGGGGACACGGATTCGTGCCCCAGTCCGGGAGGATCCCACATGCCGCGGAGCAGCTGGGACCGTGAGCCATGGCCGCTGAGCCTGCGCGTCCGGGGCCTGTGCTCCGCAACGGGAGAGGCCACAACAGTGAGAGGCCCGCGTACTGAAAAAAAAAAAAAAAACAAAACATTATGGAGATAAGCCCGTAGGAATGGGAGGTACTTCCGTGATTCAGAAGGGAAAAGTGAAGACTCATATATTATGCCGGCAGAATTTTCTTCCTGCCCATTGAACTCTGATGAAGACGTGAATAAATGGTTACGTTTTTATGAGATGAAGGCTCCTTTGGTTTGCCTGCCAGTTTTTATCTCCAGAGACCCAGGGTTTGATTTGCGGTTGGAGCACACTCATTGTTTTAGTCATCATGGAGAAGGTGGACACTACCATTATGACACCACCCCAGAGACCCATTCATTTGGGCAAGATTAAATCAACTGATACTCGTTTGACTGATTAATTCATTAATTGATACTAATATAAAGCCTAATAGAAATGATCTCACTACTTAATAAGCCCTATTTTTTTTGGCCTTTGAAATGAAAGGTATGTCGACACTGTACTCTGTATTACTTCACAGATCTATCTGAAAGGGATTATTGGGAACAAAGACACGTGATGGAGATGTTCTTCATTCTTTTTATTCTAAAAATCAGTCTTATGTTTATAATTAAATATAAACAGGATTAAGAATCAAATGATGATTCCTACTAGCTAATGGCAATAATTTACATCTGTATATTCAGTTTTTCAAGTTAGTCTTACAACTGCTAAGTGGAGGTTTCTGGGTATTAGAAAAATCAGTGCTGGAAATGTTGATAGTTGTTAAATCTTTCTACTGAATTTTTGAAATCCATTTTAGAAGTCAAAGTACACTTTTTTCATGGAATAAGGTGGTCAGAGGGAGCAACTTTACTCCTTTTGGTGATGTTGAACCATACTCCGAAGTTTGTAATTTGCCTTTAACAAATATTAGCAATCAGACGGTTAGCCATGATTCCTCCTTTGTTTGGACTGTCAATTGGAAGCAGTTTTTGCCTTGTTGGTTATTTGCAAGAAGTGAAAAGAAACAGCATCAAAATACAATCTCGAAGTGAGTATACTTCAATTTATAAATGAGGCTATTGCCAAATATGACTACTATCCTTCATGAAATGTAAAATTATACCTTTACCAATTGTAATGATTGAAATTTTCCTCAGTGTTTTTCTATAATAATCACGAGCCAAAAACAACTCTCTAATCTTGTAATGCCAACACTGATTTAGGAGCTTTTTAGTACTAAGCATATAATAAATTGTCAAGAAATATTTTTTGTCTTTGGATGTTAACTATAACATGTCCTGTGAGTATAAATTCCTAAATCTTTTTTTAATAAACACTAGTTTGTACCAAAAGAAATGAATAAATATTTTACATTCATTAAAAAAAAAAAGAAACTGCAAAGGAGCAAGAATTCAAAGGTGGAGGAGTGGTAGTCTGGAGGCTGTGGGGAATGAAGAGAATGTCGATTCCATTGCCTTACAAGGACATCAGGTGTCTTCATTCAAAAGGACAGCAGAGGTATCAACTCACACCTGTTAGAATGGCTGTTATCAAGAAGACAACAAATAACAAATTTAGTGGAGAAAAGGAAACCCTTGTGAACTGTTAGTGGGAATGTAAACTGGTGCAGCCACTATGGAAAACAGTATGGAGGTTCCTCAAAAAATTAAATATAGAACTATCATATGCAATTTCACTCCTGGGAATTTATCTGAAGAAAACAAAAGCACTAATTAGAAAAGATATATGCACCCCTATGTTCATTGCAGCATTATTTACAATAGCCAAGATATGGAAGCAACCTAAGTGCCCATCAATAGATGAATGGACAAAGAAGATGTGGTATGTATATATAAGGAATACTACTAAGCCATGAAAAAGGATAAAATCTTGCCATTTGCAACAAAATGGATGGACCAAGTGGGTGTTATGCCAAGGGAAGTAATCAGACAGAGAAAGACAAATATGGTACTACACCACTTATACATGTGCCTAAAAAATGAAACAAATGAACAAACATAACAAAACAGAAACAGTCATAGATACAGAGAACAAACAGGTGGTTGCCAGAGGGGAGGGAGATAGGAGGAGGAAAGAAATAGATGGGGGAGATTAAGAGGTATAAACTTCCAGCTGCAAAATACATGAGTCACAGGTATGAAATGTACAGTGGGGGTAATTTAGGCAATAATTATGTAATATCTTTGTATGGTGATAGGCTTACCATAATTAGACTTACCGTGATCATTTTGAAATGTCTAGAAATATCCAATCACTATATTGTGTAACAGGAACTAACATAGTGTTGTAGATCAATTATACTTCAAAACAAACAAACTCATAGAAAAAGATCAAATTTGAGGTCACCAGAGGAAAGGGTAGAAGGAGGGGGAATTAGATGAAGGTAGTTAAAAAGTACAAGTTCCAGGGCTTCCCTGGTGGCGCAGTGGTTGAGAGTCCGCCTGCCGATGCAGGGGACGCGGGTTCGTGCCCCGGTGTGGGAGGATCCCACATGCCGCGGAGCGGCTGGGCCCGTGAGCCATGGCCGCTGAGCCTGCGCGTCCGGAGCCTGTTGCTCCGCAACGGGAGAGGCCACAGCAGTGAGAGGCCCGCGTACCGCAAAAAAAAAAAAAAAAAAAAAAAAGTACAAGTTCCAGTTATAAGATAAATAAATATTGGGTTGTGGACTTTCCTGGTGGTTAAGAATCCACCTGACGCCAAGGAGAAACTAAGCCCGTGCGCCACTACTGAGCCTGCGCTCTAGAGCGCACGAGGCATAACTACTGGGCCCGTGTGCCACAACTACTGAAGCCCGGGTGCCTAGAGCCTGTGCTCCGCAACAAGAGAAGCCACCGCAATGAGAAGCCCGCGCACCTCACCAAAGAGTAGCCCATGCTCACTGCAATTAGAGAAGGCCCGCGCACAGCAATGAAGACCCAACGTAGCCAAAAGTAAAAAATAGTGCTTGATGAGGACTTATAGACCAAAAAAAAAAAGAATCCGCCTGTCAGTGCAGGGGACATGGGTTCAATCCCTGGTCCGGGAAGATCCCACATGCTGCAGAGCCGCTAAGCCCGAGTGCCACAGCTACTGAGTCTGCGCTCTAGAGCCTGCAAGCCACAACTACTGAGCCCTCGTGCCACAACTACTGAAGCCCGTGCGCTAGAGCCTGTGCTCCGCAACAAGAGAAGCCACCGCAATGAGAAGCCCGCGCACTGCATCGAAGAGTAGCCCCCACTCGCCGCAACTAGAGAAAGCCTGTGCACAGCAACGAAGACCCAATGCAGCCAAAAATAAATATAAATAAATAAATACATAAATAAATAAATATTGGGTTGGCCAAAAAATTTCATTCAGGTTTTTCTGTAAGCTGTTACGGAAAAATCCAAACGAACTTTTTGGCCAACCCAATATTAGGATGTAATGTACAACATGACACATATAATTAACACTGCTGTAAGTTATATATAAAAGTTGTTTAAAAAAAGAAAGTTGTTAAGAGAGTAAATCCTAAGAGTTCTCATCACAAGGAAAACATTTTTTTTCTATTTCTTTAATTTGTATCTACATGAGGTGATGGATGTTCACGAAACTTATTGTGATAATTTCATGACATATGAAGCCAAACCGGTACACCTTAAACTTATACAGTACTGTATGTCAATTATATCTCAATAAAATTGGAAGAAAACAAAAGGACAAATGGGGGAAATGCTGTCCGAAGAAGAGTCCAGTTTAGGTAAGGCAGGAAGTAGAGAGAACATTCTATAGCCAGATAAGGAAAATAAGGAAGTATGCTTGGACTTCCCTGGTGGTCCAGTGGCTAAGACTCTGCGCTCCCAGTGCAGGGGGCCTGGGTTCGATCCCTGGTCAGAGTACTAGATCCTACATGCTGCAACTAAGAGTGCACACGCTGCAACTAAAGATCCCGCATGCTGCAATGAAGATCCCTCATGCCACAACTAAGACCCAGCTCAGCCAAATAAATCAATTTTAAACTAGCATCTATTTGTTAAAAAAAGGAAGTATGCTTGTTCTAGAAACAGAGAATACCAGAGGGGTCAGGGGAAAGGTTTTGGAGAGAAGGAGAAAAGCAATTGGATGCGTGGAGCAGAAGAATAACAAAGAAAGATGGGGATGGGAATAAGTGGGATACAGGGAACCTTGAGTCAACGGTGAAGTCACTGTTGTGAGAAGCTGATGCAAGCTATGGATCCTCTCTCCAGAAAAAAATATATTTATACATACATGCAAATGTTGCATGCAATCTCAGGTAGGTCACAAACTCCACGGACACCCAACATTTTTAATTTTTAAAATTATTTATTTATTTTGGCTGTGCCGGGTCTTAGTTGCAGCACGTGAGATCTTTGTTACAGCATGTTTTTTAGTGGCAGCATGTGGACTTCTTAGCTGCAGCATGCAGACTCTTAGTTGCGGCATGCATGCGGGATCTAGTTCCGCCACCAGGGTTCGACCAGGGATTGAACTCCGCACTGGGAGTGCAGAGTCTTACCCCCTGGACCAGCAAGGGAGTCCCCCCAACTTTTTAAGGTAAATTTTTTTCTTCACGTATATTTTATATTTTTTAATTTTTATTTTATATTGGGGTATAGTTGATTTACAACGTTGTTTTTAAAGTAAACTTTTTATTGAAGTATAATATACATGCAAATTATTGGTTTCCCACTGAAAGTGAACTTCCCTATGTTACCAAAAACCAGATCAAGAAGCAGAACATCACCTGCTCCTCAGAATCCCCGCCCTGAGTCCTCTTTCAGTCACTAACCATCCCGCAAGGGTAACCGATATCCTGACTTCTATAACCATAGACTAGTTTGATCTGTTTTTGAATTTTATATAAATAAAATCATAATGATGCATTCTTATAAGTCCGGTTTCTTTACTCAATATTACGTTTGGGTGGTTCATCCATGTTGGTGCATGGAGTTGCAGTTCATTCGTTCTCATGTCTGTATCATATCCCACTGTATGATGTATGACAATTTATCCATTCTGCAATCCATAAATATCTGGGTTTGGGACTGTTACAAATAGTGCTGTTGTAAGTACTCTTGCACATGCCTTTTGGTGAACATATGTACACATTCTGTTGGTTATACACCTAAGAATAGAGTTCCCAGGTCATAGGTTCAGCTCTAGTAGATAATGGGTCTTATGTTTTGACAAGGAACAAGGAAAACAGGGATGCAGGGGAAGTGGAATTCATACAAGCTTTCAGCCCGAATTCTAGTATAAAGTTATACAAGATGTTTTGCAATGATCATTTATCAATACTGAGAATGAAATAAAACCACAACAATCAAAGACTGGATGAATAAACCCAAGGGGAGATTCACTGAAAAGATTAATAAAACTTCTGACAAGTCAAGAAAAAAATAGAAAACGTAAAATTTTAAGAAATATTAATTGCCAAAACGGACTCAGGAAGACTCAGAAGAGTTGAGGAGACTAATAATTATTGAAGAAACCGGAAAATTACGTTAGAGAATTCTCTCTCCAAAGGACCTGACACTTCTCATGGTCACCTTTCTTTAGTGCTTCAAAGAATAGATAATTCCCATGCTATTTAATCTGGCTTAGGACATAGAAAAAGATGGAAAGTTTCTCCAATAACTTTACATAACTAACAAAATCATAATACCAAAACTTAACAAGGCATAAATAAGAAAACTTCAACCCATTTTTTCATATGACTAAAGATGCAAAAGAAAGAAAATCCTAAGTAAATTGCAAAGAGAATCCAATTCTGTATTTAAAGAAGACACTCTGGATAAGTTAGTATTATTCTAGGAATGGTGGGATACCAAGAAATCTACCAATATAATGCATCTCATAATTAATTCAGTATTTGTCAGAAATCTTTAAAATATGTATACAAAGCCTTTGACCAACAGCTCCACTTTTAGGATTCTATCCTAAGAAAATATAACAGTTATGCACAAAGCTTTCACCACAAGGCTATTCCTTAGTGTTGTTTATATCAACGACAAAGACAAAAACAGAAAGAACACAATACAGGGTCACCTAACCTATCCTCTACATATGAAATAACCTATGACAATGAAATAATATGAAGCCATTAAAAATAATGTTGTAGGGCTTCCCTGGTGGCGCAGTGGTTGAGAGTCCGCCTGCCGATGCAGGGGACACAGGTTCGTGCCCCGGTCCGGGAAGATCCCACATGCCGCGGAGCGGCTGGGCCCGTGAGCCATGGCTGCTGAGCCTGCACATCCAGAGCCTGTGCGCCGCAACAGTAAGAGGCCCACGTACCACAAAAAATATAAAATAAAATAAAATAAATAATAATAATGTTGTAGAAAAGTATTTTAATAACATAGAAAAATATCCATGCCAAAAACTGCAATATGGCCTCATGTAGGTTAAAAAATATGTTTCAAATTTTTAGTTTTAGCTATCTGCATTCTCCAGATTTTTTGCAATTATCATGTATAACTTCTCTAATATAGTGATAAGGATGTGAAGCAACCACCTTTTAAAATTCCTGTTTCTTGTTTGTGATTGGGGGTGAAATGTCAGAGAATCACCTTGGCATTCACTTTAGGAACAGAAAGTACTCATTCGTATTTCTCTACCAGCTGGTTGACCCCACTTAGGGCCCAGCCTGGATCACAGGCCTCCCCACTTCTCACCCAGCTGTCAAACTTTACACAAGATCTCATCCAGTCTACCCCAGCACTGATGCCAGATTCACCCTCCTCAAATACCACTGTACCTGTCACTTCCCTGCCGCAGAACTTTCAATAGCTCCCCACCCTCCCTAGCTTTCCAATTCAGGGCTCCAGAGCCTGATTCAATGTACCTGTCAGATCTTACTTCTCAGGGACGCCCCACAGTACACCCCCTTCACGTCTGTAGTCAGGACCATCACCATCCCACACACATCGTGCCCCTTCTGGCCTCCACATATTTGACTCTGCTGCTCTCCCTTCCAGCCTTGCCCCTCCTCCTCCCACCCCATGCCGCTGCCTAATAAATAGTCCCAACTCTCCTTCAAGGCTTAGCTCAAATCCCCTTTCTTTCATGAAGACTACCCCAGCTCATACCTCTGACCGCAAATGGGCCTAAAAGTCTGAACAACATTTGAACTGTTGAAGTAGTGGACGAAGTCTGGTTTACAAGGCCTTGAGGATTCATCTTCATCATGAGGTCCCTGCCCTGCTGTCTTCCTGCCTAATCCCAGCAGCCCTCACACCAGTCCATTCTCCTCAAAGTACAGACATTGGCAGATCACCCCCCGAGAGGGGCAGAAATTCCATCTCTCACCTTCGTGAGTCTCACTCAGTGAGTCCTGGTTGCCTGCCTGAGGACCCACCTCCTCTACAATGACTGACACCAGGAGTCACGCTGGTGATGACTGACACTGTCTTGGGACTGTGACCTTACCTGGTATTATCAAATCATTGATAAATACTAACAGCCACTGAAGGTTTGCAGCAGAAAATGAGGATTTTGTCTGTTAGGAAGATCCACTAATAAGAGTTCAGAAAAAGTAGGAAGGCCATTTTGGTATCACAATGTTAAGAGTAAATATTGAATGAGTACTTACTCCGTGCCAGGGAGCACTTTTACATGCATTATCTCACTGAGTCACAACAGCCTTAAGAAGTATATTCCAGGGCTTCTCTGGTGGCGCAGTGGTTGAGAGTCCACCTGCCGATGCAGGGGACACGGGTTCGTGTCCCAGTCTGGGAAGATCCCACATGCCGCAGAGCGGCTGGGCCTGTGAGCCATGGCCGCTGAGCCTGCGAGTCCGGAGCCTGTGCTCCGCAACACGAGAGGCCACAACAGTGAGAGGCCCGTGTACCACAAAAAAAAAAAAAAAAAAAGAAGTACATTCCACTCTTATCCCCATTATAGAGGAGGAAACTGAAACTTTGAACAGCTAAGTAACCACAAAATTACTATATGACCCAGCAATTCCACTCCTAGGTATATACCCCCCAAAATTGAAAACAGGGACCCAAACAGATACTTGTACACCAGCGGTCCCCAACCTTTTTGGCAGCAGGAACTGCTTTCGTGGGAGACAATTTTTCCACAGACGGCGGGGTGGTGGGGGGATGGGTCAGGCAGTAATGTGAGCGATGGGGAGCGATGGGGAGCGGCAGATGAAGCTTTGCTCACTCGCCCGCCACTCACCTCCTGCTGTGTGGCCCGGTTCCTAACAGGGGGTTGAGGACCCCTGTTGTACACCCATGTCCATAGCAGCATTATTCACAGTAGCCAAAGGTGGAAACAACCAAAGTGTCCATGACTAACGGACCAACAAAATGTGGTATATCCATATAATAGAATATTATTCAGTCATAAAAAAGAATGAAGTTCTGATATATGCTACAAAGCACATGAACCTCGAACACATTATGCTAAGTGAAATAAGCCAGTCACAAAAGACCAAACGTTATATGATTCCACTTATGTGCACTAGGCATAATTCATAGAGACAAGTTAGATTAGAGGTTACCAGGGGCTGAGGTGGGGGGAGAAGGCGAGTTATTGCTCCATTGGTACACCTTCTGCTTGGGGTGATGAAAACAGTTTTAGAAGTAGATAGTGGTGATGGCTGTACAACATTGTGAGTATATTCAGTGCTACTAAATTGTACACTTAAAATGGTAAATTTTATGTTATGTATATTTTAACATAATAAAACTTTTTTTTTTTAAGTCGTATAGCTAGAAAGTGGTCAAGCTAGAATTTGAGCCCAAACCTTTCTGACTCTAGGGCCCATGCTCTCAATCCAAGAGTTTTACTTCCCCTAGAAAAAGCAGCCAACCGGGAGCCAGGAGGGCTGGATTCTTGTCATCACCATCTGTGTGACCTTATACAAGCCTGATCTTCCAAGGCCTCACTTTCCCCAGCTGTTAAATGATAAGATTGAATAGAATAGCTTTGACAATCCCTGCTGGTTATAACAGTCCTGACAGTATCAGCTATGCATTGATTGTGATTTTACAGCATGGAAAATCCCAAGCCTTGACTCCTGACCTAGATATCATTTGCTTCTGGCGCACTCTGGAGACACTGATGGACAGGGAGCGAGGGAGAGGGACCGGCTGTCCACCCCTTACCTAGCCCCTCCCCTAGGGGTTTGCCCTGGAGTCGAGCCAGCTCTTGAAGAAGGCCTCCACTCCTCTCCCCATTCTAGGAGAGGGATCGGGCCTGGCTGTGCTCCAGGATAAACTTCCACAAGGCGAGCAATAACATAAAGTCAAGGTGAAGATCAGGGCAGCCCTTAAAAAGGCCTCCTTGCACCCTAAAGTGGCTGACGCCACTCCACAGTTGTTTGTCCTGCCTGCCGCCACCCGGCCACCATGTGGGTGCTCTTGGCTCTCTTGCTGCTCACCCTCGCCTATTTATTTTGGCCCAAGACCACGGGCTCTGGTGCCAAGTACCCCAAGAGCCTCCCATCCCTGCCCCTGGTGGGCAGCCTGCCGTTCCTCCCCAGACGTGGCCACCAGCACGTGAACTTCTTCAAGCTGCAGGAAAAATATGGCCCCATCTATTCCTTTCGTCTGGGTTCCAAGACTACTGTGATGATTGGCCACTACCAGCTGGCCAGGGAGGTGCTTCTCAAGAAGGGCAAGGAATTCTCCGGGCGGTCCAAAGTGGTAAGCAGTATCTATCATCCCTCTTCTCTCACCACTCCCTGGGGATGTTCAGTTCTCCAGGCAAGGCCATGCCTGGAATGACACTTCCATCTCCAACAACCTGTGATTCTTCCAAAAACAGACTGCCGGGGCTGTGGGTGGGAAGTGACCCCTTGGACCCCATCCAGCCTCTAAACTAGGCAGGAAGAATTAAAGGAAGATTTCATTTTCTGGGCTTCCCAGGAGGTGGGGTGGGCTGGGCGTGGTGGTTTGAGGGCGTCAGGGAGCCCTTAAAACAGTCATCTTGCCCGTGAACTGGATGATGATCTCTCTGAGCTTAGACTTCCATAATGAACTGAGAGAGCGCATATAAAGCACTTAGCCCAGTGCCCAGTGCAGGAAGTGCTCAATAAACAGCCTTGATGAATGCTGTTCTTCACATGGAAAAGGCGGGGAGTGATTGCTGTCCTCCGTGGAAAGTTGTGAGGGAGAAAAACCCTGGCTCTTGGAGGGCTGCAATTGCTGTATTCCTGGAGCTTTCTCCAGCTGCTCCAGCCGCAGGGGACTGACCCATGGGAGCACTTTGAGGGAGGATGCTGATCAGCCAGCCTATTGAGCTTTCTGTTTTGCTCCTGGGGGGCAGAGGGGAGTGGGAGTTAACCATCCAGCAACACTGCCAGCCCCCCACTGCAGCACCCGGCTGCTGAGAACTCCCTTGAACATCCCGGGAAAGGCCCCCTGGCTGCTCATCTTTGATCAGACCAAGGGTTGACTCTTTTTACCTTGGACCAGTCAGCCAGGTCTGCGGGCCAACTATCCCCCTTCCAACTCTGCTGAGCTCTTCTCTCCAGAGCAAAGAGGAAGGAGGAGGCTAGTCAGATGGGGTTTGCAGGTCAGGGGATAGAAGAGGGGAGGTTTGGGAGCTTTATGGTTTGGGGGGTGCCTCTGAGAAGAGGCAGCTTGGCCCAAGTCCAGACTGGGTGGACAAGAAATCTGCACTCTCCAGATGTGGCCCTGGGGTGGGCACACAGCCTGGCAATGGAAGGGTGAACTAAGGGCGGCTGAGCTGCTGTGCCTTTAGCAGCCTCCGCCCCCAGAGGGCCCAGGGAAAGGCAGGGGTTTGGGCTGTCCTCAGTCTCTGCTCCTGTTCCCGGGACAGGCACAATTTAGAGAGTTCATCCCATCCACAGCTGCCTTCCCCTGGTCAGAAACTGGTGAGAAAAAGAGGCTCAGAGGTCACCTGTCACTGACCTGAACCCCAGGACCGCTGCATTCTAATTCAGTGTTCTTTTTCTCCTCGCTCCGTCTCTCTGATGGAGTTGGGAGTGTGAGGCCATAGGTTCTGTCCTACCAAGGCCTTACAGTCATGACGGAGTGGAGCAGGGAGGTCCCACACGGAGGCAGAACGGCAGGTACCTGCCTTCTTCCCCAGGGCTAGGACCGGTGGATGGTGTCTGATTCCTATGTCCTTTCCTGCTTTCCAAAGTTGACTCTAGACATCCTGTCAGACAACCAAAAGGGCATTGCCTTCGCCGACCATGGTGCCGTCTGGCAGCTGCATCGGAAGTTGGCACAGAACGCCTTTGCCTTGTTCAAGGATGGCAACCTGAAGCTAGAGAAGATCAGTGAGTGCCCAGCCAGCCCTGGGCTGCTGGAGGGAGAAGAGGTTTGGGAGGGGAGAGGGTTCTGGATGATTCCATCTAGCATTTTCTTGGCTACCGCTGCCATCTACTGGACATCTGTCCGCTCTCTGTCCTTGACTAAGATGGAACTGGTAGAGAGGGGGTGAGGGGCGGCTCAATTCCCCACCCTCATGCCCCTCTCTCCCCTCAGTTAATCGGGAAGTCAGTTTACTCTGCGACTCCCTGGCCACCCGGCATGGAGAGTCCATAAATTTGTCGGAGCATCTCTCTCTGGCGGTGACCAACATAATCAGCTTTATCTGCTTCAGCTTCTCCTTCAAGAATGAGGATCCTGCCCTGAAAGCCATATACAAGTTCAATGATGGCATCCTGGAGGCTCAGGGCAAGGAGATTTTGTCAGACATATTCCCTGGGTTTAAGGTGAGGATGAGGCCGGGCCCCACTGTCAGATCTCAGCAGACCCTGACAGCACCCCCAGTTCTTCTTTCCTCTTTCAGGGTCAGCTCCAGACCCACCTTTTTTTTCTGACCATCTCAGCCACAGTGACCTCTACCTCCTCTGACTCTTAAAACCTTGCTGCTCCTCTACAGAAATCGGTTTAGCTTTTAAATTATGCATTTGAATACTCATGATAATGGCTCTCGTTTATTCACCAATTGCCATGTGCCAGTACCAGCACTCCACAAGCATTAATCATGCATTTCCCTTGGAAGTGGGTTTTATTATCCCCATATAGTTGAGAATACAGGCTTCAAGAAGTTAAGGAACTTAACTTGGGCTTGAGACTCAAGTCTATCTTCCTACTGGGTAAACCCTCAATCAGTGCTGGATGTTTGATTGAATGGGGAAGGGGACGTGGAGGTGACTCCTTTCTCCCTTGTTTGGAATTGTCCTAGTTGTCACTGATGGTCCCATTCTGGGTCCGTATCCTGCCTTCCATTCTGGCTGAAGTTTGGGGTTAGAGTGGGAACTCTCCAGAGTCAGAAAGATAGGATTTGACATTTCTACTTTGCAGATTTTCCCCAGCAAAGCCCTGGAAAAGATAAAGAGTTGTGTTCGAATGCGAAACGAATTGCTGAGTAAAATCCTTGAAAAAAGTAAGGTAGGTGATGGAGCAGAAGAGATGATGAGTTAGGTGGAAAGCATCATGAGAGCAGGGTTGGGTCCATTTTGGACACTGTAGGATCTCCTGCACCTAGCAGAGAGCCTGGCATATAGTAAGTGCTCAATAAAAACTGACTCAACTAATGAATAGGCGTGGAGAAGTGAGGAATTGAAGAGGATCCTAGAAGGGACTTGTCTACCCCCCAAATTTAAAGAGGGCCTAGTGCTTCCTCCTACTTCCACAAGCTCATGGGTCCTGACTAGCCTCACTCCACTCCCTCACTTCCAAGTGGGAGAAGCCTTTGCATCTACAGTCTGGGGTGAGAGTATGGCAGGGGTTGCAGATGGGGTTCCTTCCTCATCACTCTCCCAATCTCACCCAACCAGGAGAACTTCACCAGTGACTCCATCACTAACTTGCTGGACATACTGATCCAAGCCAAGATGAACGCAGACAATAATAATGCTGGACCAGACCAGGATTCAAAGCTGCTTTCAGACAGACACATGCTCACCACCATAGGGGACATCTTCGGGGCCGGCGTGGAAACCACCACCTCTGTGATAAAGTGGATTGTGGCCTTCCTGCTACATTATCCTCCAGTGAGCTTCTCCCTACCCCAGCCTTCCCAACCACTCTTGACCCCAGCCAGACTCACCTCTGCTCCAGAGAGGGAGGAAGAGACTATACCCTCAGGACTTCTTTGCGGGATGAATGGGCTGCCGCACCCCTTACCCAAGCAGTGGTTGGCTCTGGCCCTTGGGTGGAGCTGCCCCGTCTTCTGGAAACAAAGCCTGGGCTCGCAGAGCCACCACTGGGAAGGGTCTGGGCCAGTTCTTCTAGATGTGACAGCAGGATTCTTCTAAGCCCTTGCTTCTCCTGGGCTTAAACACCCTGGTAACATCCACCCTGTTCTGGCCCTCAGTTGAAGAAGAGGATCCAGGATGATGTCGACCAGAATATAGGTTTCAATCGCACACCAACTATCAGTGACCGGAACCGCCTTGTCTTGCTGGAGGCCACCATCCGAGAGGTGCTTCGAATCCGGCCTGTGTCCCCCACGCTCATCCCCCACAAGGCTATCGTTGACTCCAGGTGTGCCTTCCCTCCCAGTAACATCCAGCCCACCTGGTCCCTCCTCCATCACCCCACACCCCCAGCTGGCTACAGTCAACCACTGACTACCACTCATCCTACCCATGACCCTATTGACCAATGTGTCTACCACCCACTGACACCCACTGACTAATCCACAGATCTACCTGACCTCCCTCAGAAGCTGCCTGCTGCCACGTGGAGACACGTGGTGTGGGATGCTCCTAGCCAATCCAATAGCCGCAACACACATACATACTCACAGGCACCAGCTCAACATGCATACCCGTGGGCCCTGACAGGCCCACAAGTGTTGATACATAAGTGCTTGTCAGGAGGATAGGGCTGGATTCATAGTCCACCTGGTAGAAGCTGAGGAAAAGATGAGGGAGTGGACATGAGGGAGTAAAGGGCTCTTCTCCCCAAAGTGGGGGACCACAGGAGGCTTGGGGCTGAGCAGGTGGGGAAGGGCAATATTCCAGACCCTCTTTTCCTCTCCCTCCCTGGGGCAGCATTGGTGACCTTACCATTGACAAGGGCACAGATGTTGTGGTCAATTTGTGGGCACTGCATCACAGTGAGAAGGAGTGGCACCGGCCCGACCTGTTCATGCCCGGTGAGTCCCTGTTCTGTCCTGCTCCCTGGCCACACAGCCACCTCTGTGCCCACCTTTCCAGCACCACTTCCCCTCTGCTGAGCTTGCCACTAGCAAACTCCTGACTCCAACTACGTGGACCTGTTGACACCCCCATCCTACGCTAGACTTAGCCAGATTCTTCACAGCTGGGTTCCCACCTTCTCCTTCCACCAACCGCAAATCTCCTCCTCTAAGAAGCCCTCTAGGCAGATGTCTCCCATGAAGTCAGCCCCCTCTCCCCTAGGATGGTGGCATTTGCATCTGTTAATACGCCTTCTCTCCATCTGTCCCGAATATTCCATCTCCTCTGTGTGATTAAGGACTACCAGAGAGCAGGGCTGTATCTCTCCTCAGACTGGGCCCCCCTCCCTCAAGTAAGGTGGTCCATCTTCTCAGGGTGGGGTCCCCTGGGCAGGACCATGTTGCCCCCCCTCCTCTGCTTACTCCTGCCCTGGGCCCTGACTGACACCTCCCCATGTCCACAGAGCGCTTCTTGGACCCCACGGGGACCAAGCTCATCTCGCCATCGTTAAGCTACTTGCCCTTCGGAGCAGGACCCCGCTCCTGCATAGGTGAGATGCTAGCCCGCCAGGAGCTCTTCCTCTTCATGACCTGGTTGCTGCAGAGGTTCGACCTGGAGATCCCGGATGATGGGAAGCTACCCTCTCTGGAGGGCAACCCCGGTTTAGTCTTACAGATCGATCCTTTCAAAGTGAAGATCAAGGTGCGCCAGGCCTGGAAGGAAGCCCAGGCCGAGGGTAGCACCTCGTGACTCTGCCCTGTGTGACCCCACAGCACGGAATTAGAGGAGCTCTCTCACCTTCCCCAACCATTCCTCCCTCCTCCCCACCCACTCTGCCTTCTTTTCCAGCCTGCAGCCCTGGCAGTGCTGTGCATAAACAGTTGTGTTATTTTTTTTCAGAAGGTCCCTGAGCAGCTCATTCATTTGTTTGTTCACTCATTCTTTCAAAGAATATTTTATTGAGCACCTACTATGTACCACTCACTCACTGTCCCTGGACTCTCAGGCTCCCTGGTCTTACATGAAGCTTACATTCTAGTGAGGGCTGACAAATGAGCATTTCAGAGACTCATAAGTGCTTTGGAGTCAATTATACTAGGTGCTGATGATATGAGGGGAATGGCAGAGGTGGGGGGCGGCCACTGTGAATGACTGATTGGGGAAGGCGTGAAGATGGGGGCGGGGAGGTGTCCCATGCTGAGGGAGCAGCAGGTGAGCAGTTCTCAAGGTAGGAGAGGTCATTCAGTCTAGAGCAGAGCCAATGAAAGGAAGAGTGGTCCCTGATGAGGTCAGACTGCAGGCAGGGTCAGGTCCCATGGAGTCTTTCTAAGTAGCAGGAAGGAGTTTGGGTTTCTATTCCAAGTATGAGAGGAAGTCACAGGAGCGTTTACACATTCAAGTGGAAAGGTCTGGTTAATATTTTTAAAAGATCATTCGAGTTGCTGAGTAGACACTGGTCTGCAGAGGGATGAAAGTGGGGGCCCTGGGGAGGAGGTTGTGCTGGTCCCGGACAGAAGGATGCTGGTGGCTTAGACCCTGGCGACAGCAGTGGAGATGGCAAGAAGTGGTGAGATTGAGTTTACGTTTTGAAAGCAAAGCAGATTATGTTTGCTTTGATCCACTCATCGCTGCATGTATCTCAAAGCTTTGGCTTTGGGGAAGTGTCTATAATCCATAAACTCAACCCACAACTACCCATTCCTCTCGTCTTGGTCCCCAAAGACTGGTAGGTCTCCCTTTTCCTCATTCTGTACTGGGGTAAACACCGCCAGGAAAGGGCTTTCACAGCAGCCTCCCGCTCAAGTGCTCAGGCTCTGCCCCTGCCCCCCACCCCCAAACCCCAGGAAGTCTGTAAATGCCTCACTAGTAAATGGAGCCCAGACTTCTTCAAACCTTAAAACCAACATCTTTAAACCTTGGCCACTGGCCAGTCCGCAAATGAAAGGTGTCCTGAGACGCCCTGGGAGAAACTGACCCTTGCCCTTTAGAATAGAGAGAGGCCTCAACCCCAGCTCCCTGGCGCCAGCCAGACAAGGGTCAGATCATCAGCGACCTGGTCCTTCCCTTCTGACTGGAGGAGGGCTCTGGATGGGCTGACAGGGCAAGCCTGAGACTCCGCCTGGCCAAGTTCCAGGGAGAAGAAATCAAGGGAGCCCCCGCAAGGAGGGAGGGCCAAAGCTTTCCACCACAGCAGCCTCTTCTTCCTTCAAAGAGCTTTGCTAATCCAGGGGTAGTCGACCATTCCCCACTGCCCCCCAACTCAGTGCTGGCCTTCACTGGCCCGTGACCCTAAGGCCTTGCTAAAGAGCCCAGAGGAGTCGGTGGGCAGCTGTGGCTGACCCCAGCCTCCATCATGGGGAGCCTAGAGAGATGCTGCCACCACAGTGAGCTGATGAGAAAGGGGTTAAACTGGAGGTGGCTCCCTCCTTCTCCCGGGTTCCTCTGTCCCCACCAGCTGCTCGCTGGTCTAGAGCCAAGCTACCCTCAGCTCAGAGCAGAGGGGAGCTGACCGGCTGGAGGAGAGTTACTTTCTCCAAATTTGCTCAGAATCTGAAAGGCATTTTGCAGACTAGTGAGGAAGAGATAAACAACATCCCCTGTAGAAGCAGTGCATGAGTGTAACTAGGAAGGAAACATCCACTCTCCTTGATTCAGACCATTGAATGGCAGGGAAATGAGAGGCTAACCCTTCATTTTGAAGATGAGAAACCTGAGGGCCACTGGGGGCAGGTGTGTGTGGGGTTACTTGCCCTAAGTCACCCAGCGGCCTAGCAGCAGGTCTGGGACCAGAACCCGGGATTTCAGGGACGCAGGATGTGGAGCCAGCGTGCTCTCACAGGTCTTCCGCATCTGTGCAGAAGGGCCCGAGTGTCTGGCTGGGGAGAGTACAAAGCTGAGCATCCTTTTAGGAAATGACCTCGTGAACTCTGACTCCTGCCCAAACTGCCCTTCCCCTGCCTGGAAGACCTTTTCCCACCGACCTAAATCCTTTTAGCCCTCAGCTTCTGTTCATTGGTGTGGAATCGCACGTGCGCCTGAGCACCTGCCTGGGCTGCAAATGGGTGTGGTGACCCCCAGGGATGCTGCCACCCCTGCATCTCTGGAATTCAAGACTGAGCCCTCTTGTGTTCTTTTGGCTGCAAATCAACCTGACAAGTAGGTAAACACACAAGAGGAGTGAGTCACATGTTCTAAATCACTCGACTAATTGGTCCAGTGGTAAAAGAACTCTAACTCCTTATGCAGAAGGAATTCCAGATCTTTGGCAAAGCTGAAAGGTCTTCATCAAGACCCCACAGTCACCTTTTGAGCCTCAGACTGCCCTCAACCAGGGAAATGGTGTAATGGTAAATAAATATTGAACAACCAGTTCTCTGGTGCTGGTGGTAGGGAACAGCCTTGATTTGTAGTGTTTGCTGATCACTGTGGTGTAAACATTCCCACCATGAATGTTCTGGTTGGCCTCTGGTGGCCACAAAGCCTGCAGCAAATGAGGAGCCCTCTCTCCAGTCATGCTCAGAGGGATAAACACCCATCTCAGGACAGGAACCCAATCACAGAGGCTAGAGTCGGGTGGGGAGAGGCCTGCAGAAGGAGGCCCCAAGTTCTGGGCCCCAGGCTCCCCAGTTTCCTAGCTCTGGATCTTAGGCTCACTGCTAGCTTCTCATTTGTAAAGTGGGGTAACTTACCACCTGTGCTGCCATCATCTGAGGTTCTGGTGAGGATGAAAAGTAGAAAGGGCTGTGTGAGCAGGAGCGTTCCACACTGTTGGGAGTTACAGAAGATGAGAGGTCAGGCTGCGGGAGCAAGTTTTCTTTCTTTCTGTCATTTACAGACGGAGTGAGCGTAGGCAACTTACTTAGCCTTCTCAAACCTCGGTTTTCTCATCTGTAATATGGCTGGCTGAGATGTGTGTAGAAATAGCACCACCAACCCACAGCATTGCTGAGAACAAAATATGGACCTACATCTTGTGTTCAGTGCCTTGATAAATACTAGCTTTATTATCATTGCCTATATCCAGACCCACAAAATAAGTCCCTCTATAAGGGTTTTACACAAACCTCCCAAAGGCCACCAGCTTGGTCAGGAAGGAGAGCAGGTATATCCGGATGGGTCCATCTGCAGGACAGTACCACCAGGGATGCCCCCCTTGCAGCTCCAGATGGCCCTGCCGGTTGCCCCCCCTTTCTCTCCGGAGCCAGGGCAGGCTGGCAGCTGGGAAGTGGGTGGAGACCCCAAAGACAAATTTTTCAGGGTTCCAACACCAGGGTGCTTTGTAACATTTTCCAGTGGGATTGGGTTTCTTGAGACTTCTTGGTGAGAAGACATGCAGTGGAAAGTTAAACTGTGGTGAGGAGCAGGTTATACAGTGAGGAGAAACTTCAGATCAAGCAAAAATCCTCTTCTCCCCCTCACAAGCCACAAAAGCTCTTTTTAAAAAAGTCTCCTCTGAGGAAGAGCAAAACACTCTTGCAAGGAAAAGACACAAAGAAGGTCCAAATAACTCATTATTTTACAATGTTTCCGAGGGGTTACACCCTCGCTGTGG
This sequence comes from Phocoena phocoena, assembly GCF_963924675.1. NCBI lineage: Eukaryota > Metazoa > Chordata > Mammalia > Artiodactyla > Phocoenidae > Phocoena > Phocoena phocoena. The sequence continues at coordinate 25,840,797 of NC_089234.1, forward strand.
AGGTTAGCACTGATCTGAAGCAGGTGCCACCTGCCATTTCAGCACTGAGGGGCTCTGGTAGGTAACAGCTGGCTGGGTGCGGGGCCTCTGGGGGGCTCATGACGAGGCAAGGGGAGAGGGGTGAAGAGGGGATAAAGCACAACAGCTCCTGAGAAAACAGTGTCTGCTTTACCTGCCACCACGTTACTCCCCTGGCTCAGCGTACCCTTCTCTGGTTCCCTCTCACCTTTGAAAAGAAATGAAAAGTTCTTCACGGGGCTTGTGAGCACCAACAGTACAACTCTTCACTAGTCTGGCCAGCTAGTTAATTGCATGGGCTTTGGAGTCAACAGATGTGGGTTCTAATCCTTGGCTCTACCACAGCTCCACCAGCTGTGTGACCTTGGACTAATTAACTCCTCTGAATGCTTCATCCCCATTAATAAAGCGGGAATAATTACAGTCCATACTTCAGAGGGCTGCTTTGAGGCTAAAATGAGAAAACGTAGGTAAGATGCTTATACGAGACCTGGTGTTATATAAACAGTCAATAAATAAAATAAGGACAAATTAAAATCTTTTTATTACCAGCTTACCTCTCCAGCTTCATCTCCTGTCACCTCCCAGAATGCAGTTACCTAGAGGGATTAAACTGCTCACAGATTTGGACATGACACCGCACTCTCCCGTTTTAGGCATCCTACGCTTTTCTGTGCTTCTCACACAGTAGGCACACAGTAGGCACTCAATAATCTGCCAATCAAACGTTTGCCTGGAATTCCCTTTACACCTTTCTCCACCTGGCAAGCTCAGTTTAGAAGTCCCTGCTCCAGGAAGGCTGCCCTGAACCCCCAGGTGGGCTACATTCTCTTCCACAGCATCCTGTACACACATGCTTCATGGTATTTACCATGTAATACTAAAAAACTGTTCATTCTTCCTCACTAGAGCATTATTAGCTCTTCTAAAGAGGGGCCAGGTCTAAAGCATATTTGCATCCCCAACACTTGGCACACAGTAGGTGCTCCATAAATGCTCAGCTCTTAAGTAAGGCCAGCCACCTGTCCCAGATGGAAACTGCATCCCAAACACCTCCCAAGACCCACTACCCTTCCCAGCAGCTTCAGGTTTCCAGAAGGTTCAGTCAACAGTCAGCCAAACCCACTTCCTGCTCCTTCTCCTGAGTTAAACCTTGGTTTTTGCCCCCTGGCTGAAAATAGAGGAAACTGGAGGAGGGGGAGTTTCTTGAAATTCCTGTTCATCAAAGCTACTGTTCGTGCTTCAAGGCATTGGTACTGTCTCCACCTCCTGGTCACCTAGGGCAGTAGAGACAGCAAATGCTGTACCTTGTTAGAGAAATCAGGAACTCAGTGACTCAGGAACCTGAGGTGGGCCCTCAGACCTACGCAGTAAACGTACACATACAGCCTCTGGTATGCAGCTTGTAAGAGTTGTACCATTTTGTTTTTGTGCCACTCAGACATTAGCTTAAAGAAGGTAAGAATGAGGTACTCTACCAGTTCTTTCCTGTGGCTTTAGAACAGAACTGTCCGTCTTTCTATATGCTAATATGGCTCCCCTGGGGCTGCCTAGAGGAGCCCAACAGTTTAGAAGGAACTAGGCAGAAACCATCCCACTGGAGTCACTGAAGGGCTGCGGCTGTGTCCTCTGGCCCAGGGTCAGATGGAGGTGGGCGCACACCTGGCTTACACCACAGGGCTGACTGCTGGGCAAACCGGAGGGCTAGAGAAGACAGTGCTTTCTGCCAGCGTCCCCTGGCCCATCAGTGAGCACTCCGCCTGGGGAGGCAAGAACTCCTCACGGGAGGCTTCTGAGGATGCTCATCATTCTGCTTTGCCCACCTGCATGCGACCCAAAGAGAAGTCTTGCTGGGTGGGGGGTTCCACTTCCTGGGTAGAGGCAGAAGGCTGTTCCTTCCCACAGCCTTGGAGCGGGGACCTAACACCTGACTCAAAGTGCTAAGAGAACAGTCTTAAGCAGAGGCTAAAACGACAATGAGTCTCAGGAAAGGCTCACGGGCCCACAATGGCAGATGTTGGCACACCGTTGGCTCCCACATCACCTAAAAATCAGTTCTGAGGCGCCTGCCTAGAATGCAAGCCCTACACTGCCACCCCCGACTCCTCAAGCTTCTCTGAAACAGTACTGCTCACTTCGTCTCAACCTGCCTCACATTGCTGGTTAGCTATTTCACGTGAGTTTGTTTTGTCCTCTCCACTATAATTTAACTTCTAGAGGGCAGGGGCCTTGTCTTACACATTTCTTCCACATTCTCCTCAGCATCCAGCACAGTACTGGGCACAAAGAGGGGACTCCAAAACAAGTATTTCGTGTGTTAAATTCCAAGGCCAAGTGCCCATCCACAATTCTATCTTATCAATAAAAGAGATCTCCAGGAGGGCTTGATTCCTTTTAAATGTCATGTCTTAGCTTTGGAGTCTCTGACAAAACTTATTTCTGTTTTGGGGGCTCTGATTTTAACCTGTCTGTGGGACTTTACAAAGTACTCAGAAATATCCTCTTGGCAGAGAGAGGGTTTGGGTGGAAATGCCTCAGGACAGAGAGTGCCCTCGGCAGCCATTACCCAGCTTGCCCTCAGCCCAGGAGCCTGTCCTCAACTTCTCTCAGCCTCCGTGGGAAGAAGGGAAGAGCACTTGCAGTGAGGAATCTCGAGGTGTGACTCCCTGAAGTCTGAGGAGGAGGAAAAAGGAACAAGCGCTGCAAGGAAAAAGAGCAGTCGAGTTTCGGGGATCGATTTTATTTGGGCTTCTCACAGTGGTTAGAGCCACTCCGTCTTCAGAACAATCACAGCACGGGAAATGCGTCACCGAGACTGCCCAGAAAAGTCTGACCAGCTGAATCTTATTGCTTAAAATACACATATTCACAATAACTGACAAAAGGTGATGTGCCTCACACGGGAATGTGTTAGCATTTGCAAATCTTCCGACTGTAGCACCAAACCCTCGACCAACCCCTTTCTTCTCGTTCACCTGGAACACCAGACTCCCCCACATCTCCCCGGCCCCCTCCCGAGTCCTTCAGCTCCCTACTTCCACCTTTCGTCACACAGGGTAGCCTCATGTAGCAGGGGCCAGACTGTGACGCTGGACTCAAGCCCAGCTCCACCTGTTGCGTTTTCTTCTTCTTGTGCCTTTTGGGTTGGATGCTGCAGTGAACCCAGCAGTAAACACGTGGACCAGTTCCCCACTCTGACTGGAGAAGGAATCCTGAGAGGGCCAGAATCCATCCCTTAACAGTTAACTCAAGCAGGGTTCATTTTGGTAAAACTTGATCTCCTTTGAGACACTTCAGTGAGTTGTTTGAGACAAAAACAAAAACCAAAAGGTGGCAGGAAAGGCATCTGAGGGCTGTGGCACACTTCTGCCCACTCTCGCCACACATCGGCCACGTGCTGGACCTCAGCACAGGGAGGTAAGCCCTATGGCACTGTGGTGGCCGCCAAACCCTCCTGGCAATTCTGGGCAGGGCTGACGTCTGGGCCACAGCCAGTCCGAGCTTGACACTGAAGATCCAGTCCAGCTTCTGTCTGAGGTTCCACCCTGGCCTTCTGTCCCGATTGGTTGTGGACACCCCCGGGGGCTGAGGCCGAGGGCCAGGAGCAGCCGAGGGAGGCAGACAGGCTCAGAGCACGTTTCCGTTTACAGGGAGCAGAACACAGGCCTCTGAGTGTCCACGGAGCAATGTGCAAATTGCAGTGATGGGTAGAGTAAAACCTCTACTTGGAGCACAGGATCTCTGGCAAACGTGGGGACTGCCGCCGACAGCGCTGCTGAGTACACCCAAGTGCACAGTCAGACATTTGCTCAGTAAACAGTAAATGCGTAAAATAAATTACCTTGAGAGGGCTGCGCCTGCTCCAAACGTGTGGGTAACGTGAGCAGAGTGGCTGCCGTTCAAAGTGTATTCACAGGAAAACAGGGCTGGGGGCTCACACACAACGGACAGACACACACAGGTTATCCAAAAAGTCAATGTATACGAACTGCACTTTGTTCAACACGGATTTTGGTTTCGTGGACTCCAAACTCAGACACTCATTCACCTCACAGCCTTGCGTTTGTCTATTTTGTGTGTGTGTGTGTGTGTATATATATACATATATACACACATACACATATATATGTGTGTATTCATATATATACATATATATATACCTTCCTTTCTTACCATAACATCAATGCCTAGTCTGAATGTCATCATTCAAGAGTGGGGGAAGAACCAAACTCTTCATATGAACAGGGCTGGACAGGGAATGTTAGTTTCAGCAGTTTGCTTTCTCCATTCAGATTATTCCTATCAAAGCTCAACTGGTTTTTGAAGCCAAACTACAATAATAAGGATCCTGTGGTCCTTCAGGATGGCTGCCTTCGCCCTCCTACCTGGGCCACTTAGACACTTGACATAGGCTACAAAAATTAGTTACCCCACTCAAGGCGGGGCGGAGCAGGGAAAGGGCACGAAAACCACAGATAACCAAGGCATTTTTTCCAAATGGTCAGTTTGAAAAAACAAACAAATAAACAAAACAACTTACTCAGAATCAAGAGAAAATACTGTGTGAGAGTCAGGCTGTGGGACCGCCCTTTCTCAGGTCCCACAGCCTCCTCATTTGTTCATAGAGAACAGTGAGACGTGAAGGCTGGCAGACGTGTACTTGGGATGGGGGAGGGTACTGATCACCTGTGGGCACAGATCAAAAGGGCAGAGATGCGGAAAGCTGCACCTCTATCCACTGCCACAGCGCAGGGCCTTCTGCTCACCCGCAGAAGTTCCAGAGATGGCCCCCACCCAAGCCTGCACACAAAACATCTCCTTCTGGCTCAACTGCAGCCAGGACTCTTTGAAGGCCAAGTTGGGAAAAAGCCACAAATTTTCCTTTTCCAAAACAGATTTCTTGCCTGCCCACTGGTCAAGTTCTTATTTTCAGCTCACTTCTGTTGTTGTTGTTTTTTTTTAAAGAAAAAAACCAAAGAGAAGGCAGGTATAATCTTCCACACTTGAACCAGTCTGCGGCCAGCCAGGACCTGCTGGGAAGGGGCCCCTCCAGGATGCATCGTGCCACCTCGATCTGGTCACCTGGAATTTGAGAGCACAAGCCCTTTACCAACCCGCCACGCAACCGCTGGTCAGCTCTCATCTTCCCACAGGAGGAGCCCAATTCCGGCTCCGGAGACACTGGCAGCGAGGGGCGACAATCCCTGGACCACTGGGGCTTCATCCAGGGCTGAGACCTGCCACCTGTCTCAGACTGAGAAGCAGCAAGGTTCTCATCAACTCACACCAGAACATGAATCCACTCCATCACCAAGAGTCACCTCAGGGCACAGTCTCATCCCCTCCTTGGGGGCTTCCGAAACGCACATCTCTCTGACCCAAGCAGGTAGTGACACGTGACTTGAAAAGAGGTAAAGGGGGACGGGGTGGGGTATGAGGAATGAGTCACAGGACAACTTCTCAGCCCTCCGTGACACTGTATCTATGGGAGGCGAGGCACCCACACCCCAAACTGTACCTGGAGATGCAGGAAAACGCAGGAGCAGAGGGGAAAAAAAAAGGAACACAGTCACTTAATGCTTCTCTCATGGTTCTCCCCTACCCTGGTTGCGTCGCCAAGTTCTCGGGCGCAGGCAGGGCCTGCTCTAGCTTGGGGAGCTGCTGCTCTGGGAGTTTGGGGAGTCCTGCTCGTTGATGGTGTTCAGCAGCAGGCAGGCAGGCAGCCGCGGCAGGTGAGGGTGCCCAGGCTCCCGGGCCTGCTCCTCGGAGGGCTGGCAGAGCCCTTCCTCCTCGTCGCCAGGGGGCCGCACGTGGCAGCTGTCGCAGAAGTCCAGGGGCCCGTCCAGAGCATCGTCGATGAGCGCGTTGAACTCTTTGAGGTCGTCATCATGGTGGCCCCGGTTGCACACACACACCTCAATGCCCGAGTCACCTGTGAAGCGGCGACGTCTGCCGGGCGTCTTGTCTTTGCTGTCAGGGAGGGCGCCGCCCTGCTCGGAGCTGTACTCTTTCAGCAGCTCCTCCTTACATTCGGAATCCTTGTCCAGGAAGGCCCCAGGGTCCACCTCCCCCAGGCCAGCCACAGAGCCGCTGGGCTCCATCCCGGGGGCTTTGGTGGCTGCTGGGTCTGCTGGCACGTCGGAGGGCTCAGGGTCAGCGATGCTCGGGGGTCGCGTGCTGCTTCTGCTGGGCCCGGACAAGGGGCTGCTCTGAGCCCCCTGGGAGCCCCTGGTGGGGTCGGCGCCCGGGGGGCTGCCGCCTGTAGGGCCACACTGTGCAGGCAGCTGCTGCTGGAGCTGGAAGGCACTGTATGGTGGGGGAGGAGTTGGAGGTCGGTTCACCACTTCCTCATAAGGAGGTAGTAAATAGTTTGGCAAAAACCCTAAAATGGGGAGGTAGGGAGGAGAAATTACTGCACTGGCAATTGTTCTAGGACAGACTGCAGGCTCACACTAAGCATATGTCTCATCCCACCCCCAGCATACCCACCGAGGGACAGCTACAGCTCTCAGGTGCAGGCGGGGCACAGGGCTGTGAACGACTTTGCAGAGAAAGGGGGGCAGATTGGGAGTGACAGATTGTAGCTTCTGGAAATCTGAGAGCCCCTAAAGCTGCTTCACAGGCAAGGACTTCTGCTTGTCTGGCGTTAAGGCAGAGGGTTCAGCAAATGTGGTGAATGGCCAAGAGAGTTCTGTCTGGAAGGGACCTGTTTTCCACATGCACGCAAGTCTCATGTTTCTAGCTCAGACTGTGTCCTCCATCTGCATCCCATAGGCCTCAGGGTCAGGGACCCTAAGTTAAGCCTTTCCAGATATGTATCATGAAGAGAGCCTTTTTCTGGGAGGCTGGAAAACTGTGTTGCCTCTCACCCTAGTGTGGCAGGAGGTGGTCCGGAAATACACACCAAACCTCATCCTGATTCGCATCAAGAGCGGGTGGCTTACCAGTAAAGGGTGAGGGGCCTGTCATCAAGGCTTGTTAAGAACATGCCAGGGGAGTTATCTTTTGCTTTGAGGCACAGATGACCTAATTATAACAGTAATTGCTAGCATTTATTGAGCACTTACTATATGCCAGGCACTGTGCTAAGCACTTAACTCTTCTAGGTGTGGAATTCCAAATTTATGACTACTTTAGTCTGTAGAACACACAGAAGAATGGCTTTGGACAGGCTGTACTTCTGGGCCTCCACCGACCACTCGAGAGATCAGTGTAAGGAACCCCAGGGAGGGGCTTCCCTGGCGGTCCAGTGGTTAGGACTTGGCGTTCTCACTGACAAGGGCCCGGGTTCAATCCCTGATCAGGGAACTAAGATCCCACAGCATGGCAAAAAAAAAAAAGGAACCCCAGGGAAGTCAGGTGAGTGTGCCCTTCAGTGGGTCACTGAGTTTCTTGGTTCTCAGGAAGTCCCAATGCTACCCCCCACCGCTGCCCCTTTTGTAGCAGCCTCTGCTAAGGCACATCACATGGCAGGAAGCAAAATGGGGGGATTTCAGGCCACTGACCTCTAAATCTCAATGCATGCACATCATACACCATACAACCACCTGCCTAAAAAAATCTGCCTAAACTAAAGGAGCAGAGATGTAGTCAGAACCCAGCTGGTGTGGACTGGAGCGGCCCAGTGGCTGCCAGGGGCTGCATCCACAGCACTGGCTCCTTGGCGCTAAAGGTGTGCACCCCCTTGTTCCCACACTTGTGAGACCCTGCTCTGTGCGGGACAAGGAGGCCAACCCCCTGTGCCCACAGTCTATGTGTCCTGGGCCCCGAGGGTGGGGTTTGGTGTACGTACTGAAATAAAATGGCAGCGCTGAGTAATTGTGGGCTTCCCGGTAGGCGATCAGGTTGATTTCATGTTGCCGCTGTTGGGCCTGAAGGCGGTGCTTGGCTCGGCGGTGGTGGCACACGCAGCAGCAACTCAGGATAATGATGATGGTCCACACGAGCCAGAACCCTGGGGGCAGGGAGGCGAGACAGAGAGGAGTGGGCACACCATGAATGCCAGCTGGAGGGGCTGCTCTCAGCACAAGGAGGCCCATGGACACAGCACCTGGTCGAAGCTGGCACTGTTGGCCCTTGCCTGGTGAAGTTACATTTAGAACCTGTGATCAATTTTCATGTTTGTACCAGAGTGAAAGACACGTGGGGTGGAAGAGGGCAGAAATGTAAGAATGGTGAACGAAAAAGAGGTCACCCACTCTGGGGCGCCTCCAGGGCTCCTGGGGGAAGGGAAGAATGCCAAGACATCTGTGCAGCACTGCTGGTCCTCCCATATTTTAGGTTTGGGGGGCATTAAGTATGCTTACCTTTTAGGACAACGTGCCCTTCCTATCTTAAGAGATCTCTGAGAAAATGCTTCAGCCTCTCTTGGTGCCCACCTCCCCACTCCAGCCCTGCTCAGGCCCACAAGGACAGCTCCCAGGCTCCCCACCAAGAGGGAAGAGCCCCTCAGAATCCCCACATCTCAGCAGATGAGTGGTTGCCGGGGGCCTCGGAGGGGCTACCTGATAAAATTTTTTTCTCTACCATGTCGCCTCCGTCATACAAGAGTCACTGAAGTTAGAGGTGGAAAAATTCTAATTTCCTCAGGCCCACTTCTTCCCTGGAGAGTGTAAACAACTTCCTCTGCTCTTGCCATAATCCGGTACAATTCCATCTCCCACCATCACAAACAATCCACTCCCACCTCGCTTTGGCCTGCAGCTGCATTAGACTCGGGACCATCAGCGGCCTCCCCTTCTTCCTCCGGGCTCCAGAGAGGGGTAAAGGAGCAGGGGAGAAGCCTACCGCCCTCTTCCCCAGGCAGATTGTTTCTTCTCATTTCCCACTGTGTTCTCTTGGATCATACTCAGAGAACCCTGGCAAACTGCAGTATAAGACCCCCTCTCCAATCTTCACATGTATACAGAAAAGGCTTCTAATTTTTTTTTTTAGTGAATGAGCAATTTTGCTTTAAAATATATATATAGAGTAAAAAAGACTGGAAGGAAAAAATAGTGACATTTTAAGTCGTGGGATTATGAGAAGAAATTTTAATTTTCTTCTCCCAATTATTTTTCTTCTTTCAAATCATAAAACTGGAAACAAAGTAAGTTAAAACTTAAAAATATCTGTGACTAATTTTATTTTTGCTGGCTTTAAAAAAATTAACATATTTCTGAATAGGTTTTAAAATTCCTCTGGGAATGTCTTCATACAATGAAATGATATGAATCATTAAAAAATTATTCACAGAATACTATATTTGACATATAAAGATATTTCTAATATTAAATGAAAATAAAAGATTATGAAACAGCATAAAATATGACCCCAATTTTTGCTTAAGAAAAAAGTATATATAAATGTCCAGAGGGATGATCAGAAAGTTAGTCATGAGGTTATTCCTGGACAATAGAACAGATTTTCTGGTACCAGCTCTTGTTCTTTGCTTATTGCCGATAAGATGAACATGTACTTCTTTGAAATAGAAAAGAATATTTTTTCTCAATAAAAAAATAATCTGGGGCTTCCCTGGTGGCACAGTGGTTGAGAGTCCGCCTGCCAATGCAGGGGACACGGGTTCGTGCCCCGGTCCGGGAAGATCCCACATGCCGCGGAGCGGCTGGGCCTGTGAGCCATGGCCGCTGAGCCTGCGCATCCGGAGCCTGTGCTCCACAACGGGAGAGGCCGCAACAGTGAGAGGCCCGCGTACCGCAAAAAAAAAAAAAAATCTGAGGAATAATTTTAAGGTGAGTTTTTATTAAATGAGAATAGATTATATTATTTTTCATTTGTTCTCTATTCCTGAAGAACTTCAAGTTTTTCCCATTACAAACGTTATGTATATTTTTTATTGTCTGCTTTGTAATTATAAATTTGTGTTTAGAATGTGTTAAGTATTTCTACATCTCTTGTCAGAATGAGTTAATTTCATTAAAAAAAAAAAAAAAAAGGCTTCCCTCTCCCAGCAAACAAATTTGTAAATGAATAAACCCCTGATTTTTTTTCCTGTTTGTACCAGAACACAACATTCTGAAAGATCCCACTGACATTTAGGGTGTGGCCTCTAGCAACACCCAGTGTGTTTCCTTTTGTCCTCCAGGGGTGTCCGGGCTGAATCTCCCCACAGAGCCACCCCTATGGGGTAAGGCAGGATAGCAGTACAGCCTTCCAGCCCTGGCAGGCTGGCAACACCACTGTGTAACACCTTTGCGTTTTCAGCACGTGTCGGTGTTAAACTGAACCTTCTGCTGAGGTCTAGCAACAGGACAGCAGGTGGAGGACAATGGGCAGAGAATCTCTTCCCCATTTCCCATCAGCAGACAGAAAAACCCCATTCCTAACCAGAGTTCATAAATGTAAGTTGAAGTCAGAAGTCTCCCTTGTGGTCCTTCCCGGAGTCGCTGCTGACATTTGCTTAACTTAACTTGCACTTCTCTCCTTCCAATGCTCACCAACTGGAGACTGGACACTGTAAGAGGAGCCCTCAGGGAACGGTTTTGAGGCCAGAAAGGAGCTCTGGGAGTGAACTGGCTTCCCACTGCGGTCCTGTAACGTCTCCTCCAGCCCCTAAGAGCTGTTCAGCTCCCAGCCTCCCGGGGTGGGGTCACACCCAAAGGAAGCGGCACAAATAAGCACAATGCATTCTGCTGAAGAGCCTGGCTCCAAGTGTATTTTAGAGTCAAGTCAAAAGATTCTCGGCTAACCACTTTTTTATACTACCCAGCATCATCTCACAATCCTTTATACTTCGGTGTTACTTTATAATTTTCAAAGTACATTCTCCCATGAGATAATCAGCACCAAACTCTACAATTTTTTACCTCCCAAGTCATTTTTTCAATTGTTTCTTACCTAAAGGTAAATTAACTTTTAACCTTAATGCTGCAATATATATGATATAAGGCAAAACTTCTCAGCTATATTATGACGGCCTTTAAAAAAAAATAAAGTTATTTATTTATTTATTTTTTGCTGCATTGGGTCTTCGTTGCTGCGTGTGGGCTTTCTTTTTAGTTGCAGCAAGCAGGGGCTACTCTTCCCTGCGGGTGCGCAGGCTTCTCATTGCGGTGGCTTCTCTTGTGTGGGGCACAGTCTCTAGGTGTGCAGGCTTCAGTAGCTGTGGCACATGGGCTCAGTAGTTGTGGCTCGTGGGCTCTAGAGCGCAGGCTCAGTAGCTGTGGCGCTTGGGCTTAGCTGCTCTGCAGCATGTGGGATCTTCCCAGACCAGGCCTCGAACCCGTGTTCCCTGCATTGGCAGGTGGATTCTCAACCACTGCACCACTAGGGAAGCCCTATAATAGGCTTTTAATAAGAAAAATCTCAGGCACTGGTTTTTATGTTGGCCAAATATTTCTGGTTCTCCCCCATCCTGGCATGTGGGTAGGCTTGAACTTCCTGGTGCCCTTATGATTGTGACACTTTGGGGCAGATTCTAACTAATAAATTGAGATTGGAAGTGACAGGCGTCACTTAGAGGCCAGAACATTTCTTGCTGATGTGAGACCCTCTGTTAGTCTCCCTTCTGCCATGGCAAGCCGTAACATTCCAGATAGTGACTTCAGGGTCAGTCTGGCCCCAGGGGATAAAGAAGTAGGAACAAAGTTCTCATCCAACCTGTGATGGACATATAGTGTGAGTAATAAACCTGTTATTTTAGGGCCACTAGGAGTTTGGACTTGTTTATTACTGAGCATAACCTCTCGCCTATCCTGACTGATGCAGTATCTTTGTAGGTTTTTCTGGGGGAAAGGATTTAAAATGTTCATCAGATTCTTAAGAGAATCCTTATTCCAGAAAAAGCCTGAGTTCTATTGAACTAGAAATATAATAGAAAAATAGGTCTTTTTCTTTTTTTTTTTTTTTTAAGGAAAAATGAGGCAGGGTAGAAAGAGGCTGGGGGAAGAAATGAGACAAGAGGAAGGCATGCCCTTGGCAGAGTTACCCCAGTTATATTGAACAGCACCAGAAAACTCACATGTTTACTGAAATTCCATCAGCTGCTTCTGTTCATGTGGTATCATGGGCAGAAAAACTCTCCCTACCACGTACCACTTACATGACGTGATATAAAATCTCGAACTGAGTTTTGCATTTCTAATATAGTATCACAAAGTGATAGTGTGGATCAACACTAGGAGAAAACTAACTTGGGAGCAGAAGGGGCCTAGTGGGGTAATGAGGCATTAGCACAGGTCCAGAAAAGGCCCCTAAGGACTGGTCCAACTTGATGGAGTTCATGTGGGAAGACAGAAGGCATTCTTGGTTTGACCCTCACAAAACGGATGCTATTGGCAGCTATTCTAGTCAAAGCTGTGTCCCATCAGCTTTAAAAGGGGGACCGTCCAGACTAGTACCTATGGAGCTGTACAAACTTTTGATCTTTTCACTAGATTTCACAAACAAGGAGGAAAGTTTTAAAAAGGAAAACCTACTGAAAGAACCAAACAGAGAAAGACAGAAGCATGCCCTCCTCCCCAAACACACACCTACCCACAGATTATATTCCTCACTGACCTTTGAAAGCTGTGACCTCATGGTGGGACGCGTTTGTCATGCTAAGCAAAGTGGAAAACATGTTTTTAAAAACAATCACTGAGTCACGTGCCCCAGAGCTCACTATAAACTTGGGAAAACACCACTCCCCAACTGGCAGGAAATTCCTCATTAGGAAGCCAAAGTATACTGTCAACTAGCTCTCCTTCTACCCCACAGGATGGTGGGTGACCTCCCTGGCCCCTGATAGCTCTTAGCAGGAGCTCCTGATACTGCCGCTGTGGAAAAAGGACTGAATTTGGGAAATGAAGACTTTAGAGGACTTGCAACTTCATCGGAAAGACTGGACAAGTTTCATTTCCTAGCTTTGTGACCTTGATCATTTTGTCTTTACTTCCCTCATCTGTAAAATGGAGAGAATAATGGTTTCTACCTACTTGGTCATTGTGAGGATTACCGAGTTAGTATCTGTATGCAGAGTACTCAAGCGTGCACATTCGAGACCTTTCACGACCTGGGCCCACCACCCTTCCAGCCTGGCACTGAAGAGTTCAGGAAGGGGGTAGCTTTGTGTGAGGCACACTGACCCCACTACTCAGCTGCGACCAACTGACTGGCTACTTAACGCCCCTGGTCCTGAGAAACGGGATATGTGTACCTGGCAGGGTTGTATTTGGGGCAGGCTGAGCTGACGTGTGTGAAGAACTTAATGAGTGCCAGGCACACAGCAGAGTTCTATGCACGTCAGCACCCTCATCTCCCCTGGTCGAGCCCCACAGCCCAGCCCCATGGCCACAAGGGAAAGGTTAATGAGATGCATGCTCTCTTCTTTCCCATGAGGCCTTGACCTATGGTGTTTGGTATTCTTCACCCTGGGAAGTCATTCTACCCTTCTCCATGTGCTTAAAACCCATCCACCCTTTAAGGCCTACCTCAAATGCCACCTCCTCCATGCAGCCTGCCTGAATCCTGTCCAGCTAAAGCAAACTCTCCTGGCACATACACCGCAGTCCTTGCACGTACACTCCACTCTCTACTTTGCATTACTAGTGAGGCACGTTGTCTTATCTCCTCTCTCTGCTCAGAGACTCCCTTCTTGATGGCAAGGATTCTGTCTCCCCACACTCTCTAACACAGAAGAGGCCACAGCATCCAGTAGGAACTTGTTAGAATTGCAAATTCTCAGGTCCACCTCAGACCTATTGAATCAAAAACTCTGGGACTGGGGCCCAGAAATCCATGCTTTAATAAGCCCTCCAGGAAATGCAGATGCTTGCCAAAGTCTGAAACCACTAGAGTAAGAGTTTGCTGAATAGATGACTGAATGATGACTGAAAGTACAAGTGCCATGAAAATGCATGGGATGATAATAATAACAATGGCCAGGTTCTTATAGCCTCAGCCACGGCAGTGGTAAACAGGACCCTCACTTCCGCACTGATGCAGACCCAGGAATGACCCCTGGCTTAACGTTACAAGAGACTGTCTTAAAAGACACGGGAGTAAGGGCGCTGGCTGAAGCTTAAGGTCTGTGTGTGCTTGTGTGTCTGTGTAAAGTAGGCTCTGTGTGTGTATGTGTGTGTGTGAGACAGTCCTCAGCACACAGGAAAATTCAGCTAAGTAGTGGTATGAGGGTTGGCAGAAATGGCATTTGTTTTTCCGTGAGGCCTTCCCTGTGGGCAACTATGGTTAAAGAGGTACTTTGACAAAAACCCTGCCAAGGATTTCCTGGCTGAGATTTTTTTTCCTTCCAAAGGAAAGAGACAAAAAGAATAATGCAAAGCCCATTACTTTCACATTTCAGGCAAAGTTCAGAGGCAATTAGAGGGAACAGGGTTCAAAGCGCAAAAAGCACAGTTCTGATGAGAACTGAAAGGGCTCATTCCTACGCTCAACCTCCCTCCTCTACACATCAGGCCGAGGCCAGGCCCCTAAGAAGGAGGAAAACCAAAGAATTCTGAGAGGGGCAGAACACTCACTGGGCATCTTCTGACCAAAAAGCCATTTCTGGGCACAGACAAGAGGAAGTTTGGCTTTTACAGTCTCCGTCCCCCTAGAGCTTGGAAAGCATGGGCCAACTTTTACAGGGGTGAGTCTTTCCTCCCCGTCCAGACTCTGGTCTCCATCTGACCTTCTCCTTTCCCCGGCTGACCACAACTGGAGAGGTGATGAGCCACTGTGTAGCTCTTCCCCTGGCTTTCTTCAGGCCCTCGGGACGAAGTGCCTGGTTCCCAGACTGCCTGCCACCCTGCCACCTGGGTCTCCCTGTCCCAGCCGCCCCACCCCCAGCCCTGGCTTTGGTGACCCAATTCTGGTGGCTACTGAGTCTGCTCTGCCAAAAGCCCAGGAGGCTCTGTCAATCTGAGATGGGGGCCATCAGCAACTCCATTCTTTCCGCAACTGATGCCGCCTGGGCCGGGCCCCAGAAAAACAAGCTGCAGCTCTATGGCTTTTTGGCAGCCCAGCTTCAACTTTTGTTTTAACAAGGGGTGGGAGGGAGAATTTGAGCCCTGCGGTTATCTGCATTTTGAAACATTTAAACACAGACTGTCCACCTGCCTGGCACTTTGTGTTTCTCTAGTGAGTCCCTCAGCCCCACCCCTTCTAAAATAGCACCAACAACTCCAGGCCTGCCTTTGCTGCTGCTTATATAATGCTTGCAGGACTGGTGGGGACATCTTGAACCCTATTCTCTCTTTGGGGAGGAGTCTGCCCTTAACCACCCCTGAGCCCATCCTCAAAAGGAAAGGACAAGAGTGAGGAGAGGTCCTGTTTGTAGGACCCACTCCCACTGGCTACAAGATCCATTTGCATTTAGAGGGAGAGGCTTCCCAGCCAATAGTCTAATTTCCTTTGCATTTCAAACAATAGCCCTTCTAGCTGCTTTCTGACCATATCACTGATGTGGGGGGAATGGGGAGATCAGAAAGGAGAAGGGGAAAAAGGGAAGAGATGGTGGTGATGGTAAGGGCATGGTTGACCAGCAAGCACAAAGTTTGTTTCCAAATGGAGGGAGTGATGGGGGCTTAGAATTCTCTGGGGAAACAGTTAGCGTTTCCTCTAGCAACAGACAGTTATGAGAACCACTGCATGGTGGTCACCTGGCAACTCTGCCCTTAGGACCCTCCCATCCTCCCCTTCTTTGTCCAGCATCCTACAGTGTCTCGTCTGAGTTCCAAGAAGATTAGAGTACAAAGGGCTCTAGTGACCTCTCCAAGCCTGGGTCACTCCCTGAAGACCACAGCAATGTCACCACCCTTGTGCAACTCTGGAAGGTGCAAGCACTCCTGGCTGCCACCAAGCAGTGGCAAGACGAGGATTGTCTCCACATGGCACTGAGCTGACAGTAACAGGTTAGGTAGACTGGAGAAGCCTCTAGACACTTCAGTTTGTGATCTGGGGAAGGAAGAAAAGGGGCTGAACCTATAGACTCCTTCTCTCCAGGAGGGCTCTGTCGGCAAGGACCTAGGAAAAGATTATCCCTTTGAGAGGGACCCTCAGAAACAGAGGCAGCTCCTTGATGATCTCTGGGGAATTCTGGAAACCCTGGTGCTTCTTACAAGAAAATGGCATTACAGCCATCCACAGAGAGCAGGCCAGCATTCACAGCAGCTTGGCTGCTGCAAACCTCTCTTTGCAAAGATGACGAGCCTGGGCACCTGGGCTGGCCCATGAGAGAATGTAAGTTGTTGTCACTGCTCGGCACACCCAGGAGAGGGCGTCAAAGAGAACCCCATTCAGGAAATTCTGCAGCAGACCTGCTAACCACGGCTTCTTAAGAAGGCTCAGGACCATGTTATCCGGTCTTTAGCGCATGGTGTCCGAAGAGCACCAGAGCTCTCCTCCTCTGCAGAGAGATCGCTTCTAGAACGTGGAAGCAGATTCTGCTCACCAACACTGCCACCAAGAGAATAAGAAAAGGGCTGACCAGCCTATGGTTTCCCAATGAGCAGAGGCAGTAACCGAGACCCTGGGATGCCAAGACATCCCCAGGCAAGGACTTACACCAGAGTTCATAGTAGTAGTTGCAGCACTGAGACTGTCCACAGCAGTGTCCTGTGTCACAGATGTAGCTTTGATTGTTGGTACCCACGCAGGTTTCCTTATCCTAAAAGAAATTAAAAAAACACTGTAGCATATTAAATTATAGCTTTTAAACACTACTTTTCTTCTCATCCTCCTCTTACTGATCGCCTGCCCACCTTCCACCAAAACGGTTTGTATGTACAAATGTTTATTGAAAGAAAAGAAAGAGAGAGAGAGAGAAAGGAAGGGAGGGAGGGAGGGAGAGAGAGAGAGAGAGAGAAAGAAAGAACCACACAACAACAGCAGATTTAAGAAAAATAATATGGTTTATTAAAGGGGGAAGAGGATTCAGTACACAAAGCCGACTGGTAAAGAGCAGAGTTCTCCTCCTTGCTTTCTTTATATCTACGCAGAAACACTCCACGTTCTGGTCCTAAACTCAGCCAGTAAGAAGGTGGTGATTCTCCTGTAATAGGCTGTATATTTTAAATAAAT
This sequence comes from Phocoena phocoena, assembly GCF_963924675.1. Taxonomy (NCBI): domain Eukaryota; kingdom Metazoa; phylum Chordata; class Mammalia; order Artiodactyla; family Phocoenidae; genus Phocoena; species Phocoena phocoena. Next base: position 25,857,813 of record NC_089234.1, read on the forward strand.
CCGGTTTCTCTGTGAAAGTTCCCAGAATAATGAAGGCAGCACGTATTCTAGGATTGGCATCTGGTCAGTCAGTCCATCTTCCCTTCAAAACACATATCTCCAAGGTTAATTACAGTGTGATTCAAAAGAAGGCTAAAAATCTTGCTACTAAAATTCTTTCAATCTTAAGAAAAGGGGTGACTTGCTCAGGTGACCTAGTCCAATTTTAATTTGCTAGATCCTTTTTTGCTTACCAAATGATCTCTTAATAATCTTGACTGGATCTAGGATTCACACTGTCCCTTGTCAGGGACAGCTACAGAAAGGGCACCGCTGAGTAACCATCTAGCATTTTGCCAAATTCTATTCACAGCACTGGTGGATGGGGATGGAGGTGGAAAGGTTTTTTTATATTTCGTAGTTAAGATATGAAATACCCCACCGGCTGACCTAAACTTCAGCCTCAAATGTCCTCTGGGTCACAACGCATATGATGAGACCTAGAAGATCTGGCTTTCAACATTTCTTTGTTCTAAAGAAGTAACACATGCAGTGACTGGACACGGTCTTTGTGCCAAGCACCGGGCTGGGTACGAGGGATACAACGATGAATAAGAAGTTGTCCCTAACCTCAAGAGGCACAGAGCTAAGAAGGGAAAAAACCCTGCTCAGCAAAGAAACTAAAACCACAGTATTATATGTGCTGCTACTCAGGCTGACCCTGCCCGCAGTGTACATCCGGGCGGACGTCTGCCAGTGGAAACTCAAGTCACAGGGTCGGTTCCTGTTCTCTGGGTCTTGCTTTATACTACGCTGTCTGTTTGGCCAAGGGTACAAACAAAGCACTCCAGTGACTGTCTACAGGGCTAGAGGCTGGGCACCTGAAGCCACAAGGACAAAAGAAAGGGCATGGCTACAACCCAGATCCCAGGCTCAGTGTGTATTTCCACCACATCCTCAGGTGTTTCCTGGTCTTTAAGAGTCTTACACCCTGGTATAAAGGGGTTTAGGAAGAAGGAAACATGGGAAAGGCATTTGTCGACTCTGACAATGAGGGTTTCACAATAGTATTGCAAACAGAGTTCTTCCTATCTTTGCCTTCCTGTGTCCGCCATAAGTAAAATGGCACACCTAGCAGGTGGCTGTCCAGTGGGATGTCTCCTCTGAGGCCTGATGCACGTGGAGAAGGCAGATCTGTGTTCGTTGCTTTTGCTAGAACACACCCTCTCCCTCTTGACTTCAGAGCAAAACACTGCTTTCCTAAGGACATCAAAAAGTTTCTCCCAAGTTTACCAGGCCCTGAAATGCCATTCTTCTGGCCTGGCTCACAAGAGCACAGTCCAAACTGTCCACATAGTTTCTAAAAGAGGCCGCGCTGCCTACACTCTGACACATGAAAGAATCCAGGGACACTTCTGCCTCAAGAAAATTCACCAGATGAGGTCCAGGCTCGGAACACAGGGCAGCCAACTGGTCCTCTGTGAGGCATGAAATGGAACGTGTCTGAAATCTAAACAAGTGGCATCCTCATGACCTACTGGTGTCAGCTTTTCTCTTGGCTCTCCCATCCCCCGAGGCAGGAAGCCCAGTGTAAACAGAACCCCACTCTTTTTCCCTGCTCTGCCTCCACTTTCCCAGGGACAGCAGACTGTGGCAGCATCACTTAACTCAGTTCCTCAAAATACTTTTTTTTTTTTTTCCTGTACGCGGGCCTCTCACTGCTGTGGCCTCTCCCGTTGCGGAGCACAGGCTTCGGACGCACAGGCTCAGCGGCCACGGTTCACGGGCCCAGCCACTCTGCAGCATGTAGGATCTTCCCAGACCGGGGCACGAACCCATGCCCCCTGCATCGGCAGGCGGACTCTCAACCACTGCGCCACCAGGGAAGCCCCTCAAATACTTTTTACCCAGTGTATCTCATCCTTTGCTTTCCTCCCCGCAAGTAGAGTCCCCAAGTTGCCTGAGATGATCTTGGTTATGGGAACTGTCATTTTCTGCTGCAGAAGGAAGGAAAGCAGGTAGGCAGGTAAAGAAGACAAGATGTGGGTTCATGGACCTTTAGCAAGGAAGACATGAAGGATTAAGAAGGTAGCGAGATGTGAGTGTCATGAGCTCCTCCAGAGAAAGAGACCTTCTGGTATGAAAGGAAAATCCAGAAGCCTTGTGTTTGGCCCTAGCTCTGCCATTACAGAGGAATGGCACTCTGGACAAGTTATTCAATGGCCCTAGAGCTGGTTAAGATGCTCACTCATGTCTCCTTAAACCCAAAGGGTTTATTAGCCTACCCACCTCCCATTCCCTTTGACAGCAGCCTCGAGCCAATGCAAGAGCTCCTGTAATCTATGCCTCCTCTCAGTCAGAGCAAAGAACAGAGGTGTGCAAGTGCTGCTTGGTGCTCTTCCACCCTTCCCTGTATGAGGAAGTCACCCAGAGGACTTTCAAGGATCTCCAGGCAGCTCAAGATACAAATGGTAAAGATTCAGTCAGATCTGGGTTCAAAGCCCAGTTCTCACACTATGCTTACTACAGTGTAACTTGGGTAAATGACTTAACTTCTCTGAGCGCTCAATATCAACGTTATTCTATGAGCCATTATTGTTGGGCATGAAAGGCCATTCAATAAACAGCACTCTGCATTCACTTAGAACTATTTCTCAGAAGAGTAAAGTTTACTGGCAATGTGGGCTGCTTCAGACACATAAAGAATAGAAAAAGGAACTAGAGAGAATGCAATGGCAAGTTCAAACATGAAAAATTCTCAGCACTCTTTATGAGCACCCTTTGCTTTTCTTCCAAGCACCTCCAAGCACTACACACATATTATGTTGTTCAGGCCAAGTCCTGAAGAGTGGGAAGTTAATATCGCACCCCACCCCCCCTTCTCAAGAGTGAACGAGAGTTATATCGTGCACTCCCTAAGGGCAGGAGCTCTGTCTCCTTAATCCCCCTCCCCAACTCCAAGAATGAGCACAGTGCTTGGCACACAAAGGTTTGCTGAATGAAACAATGGCTATGCAGCCTCTGTGAAGGCAGAATGAGCTGGGGTGAATAATACGGCTAGTGTATACTGAGTACCTGCTATGTGCCAGGCACTGTTCTAAATGCCTTACAAGTCTTCCTTCATCTAAACTTGAAAGCACCACTATGAAGAGGGTAGTATAAGAGAATTGAGGTCAACAGAGGCTAAGTCACTTGCTGGAGGCCACACAGCTAGGAAGCAGTTCAATCTAATTCATCTGACTCCAGAGCCTGAGCTTTTAACTATTAAGCTACAGCCTCCTTGGTTTAAGTTATACTTCTTCACCTGCTTTTTACACTTCAGATGCTTAAATAAATCCACTTAAAAGCCCCAAACCAAACAAAATCAACATTTCGTCTTTGAGGGAAAAGATAAGGGCCCTGCCCTTGTGGAGCTCTTTGACTTTGGGAACATCTTCTGCTTGGCAGTGAGGAGGGGCAACATGCTTGGGCTTCCTCTCTTCTTTGTTTGAAAGGTCATTATTTTCACATACTGATTTTCTGAAAAGCAGAATGGTGTTTGTCCCATTGGGGAACACAGGGCCTTCACTCCTTCCTTCAACATTTACTGAGTACCTACCCTGCACCAGCACTGAACTAGTGGTGGGGAACACAATGGAAACATAAAAGGCCAAAGCAGTCACGCTCTTCACCCTCATGGAGCTTAAAGTCTAATGAAAGATGATAAAGTAATCATACAGATAAAACTGTAGGAAGGAAAAGTACGTGATTTGGTGAAAGCTTACAATAATTAAGAACTAGGAACTAGTCAAGGAGGTCCAGAGAGCTGTGAGGAGGGTAAGCTTGAACTGAGATTGCCAGGATGGTTAGAAAGTTAGTAACTAGGGAAGAGGGATGGGAAGAACATTCCAGGAAAAGGAAATGGTACAAGAAAAGCCCTTTAGCTAGGAAATGGCTGAACAAATAGGTAAGGAAGTTAGGTAAGCAGGGACAAGATGAGATTTGCATTTTAAAGATACTTTTTTTCCCAGGCAATGTTTTCATTTGCACAAACTCCTGGCCCAAATATGCTAGAAACGTAGACCTGTCACAAAGAAACTCTGGGTGAATAACATATGCTCTTACGCTGAGGTCTTTCACCTCAGAATGACTGTGATGATGACCATAAAGATCCTCATTTGTTAAACGTGTGCCTTCAGCTCTGGTGCCGCGGTGACCAGCTTCAAGAAACGGGGCACATATGGTCACCAAACAAAAAGCACAGGTGTGAAGAAGCAGGAAGCAAGACCAACACTGCCCTGGAAAGAACATTATTTACAGTGGAAGAGGATGAATAGTATGCCTTTTGCACATATGCAAAAAGTTACCTCATCTCTTTGGCAGCAGCATAAACTATGGGACTAACATCATTTTCCTTAAGAGTTTCAACGTCTTAGAGTTGCTATTCTTACTGAGCCACTGTAAAGGTCAATTTGATCAGTGTAAGAACTTTCAAAGTGCCAGCATAAAAAGACACTGAGCAGTAATGGTTCCCCGGGCATGGTTTTAATTTGCCAATTTATGGGGCTGGAAAACCCTGCTAGCAACTGGCAACAGCACCTTCATGCCCTTAGGAAAGCGGTGAAGTTTTAAAGTTTAAAAGTGAAAAATAGGAAAATTGAAATCCTTCACAGGATGTTAAAGTACAGATGCTAAATCTCTTGGCTGCTGGATATGAATGAATTTGGAGCACCATCTCTGGCCTTCTCTACAGGGGAAAGGAATGGAAACATCCATTTCTACAAATCAAATAACAAATATGTATTGATACCCTTTCCCCACTTGCCAGGCACTGTGTTGGATGCTACAGCTACCACATTGAGCAAGAGATTCTAGAGGAAAAGATCCTGCTTCTAGCAATGTAGCTGGGTAGGTAACTTTAAAAATATGATAATATTCTTTTGGGACTCCCCTGGCGGTCCAGTGGTTAAGACTTCACCTTCTAATGCAGGGGTGTGGATTCGATCCCTGGTAGGGGAGCTAAGATCCCACATGCCTCACGGCCAAAAAACCAAAATGTAAAACAGAAGCAATATTATAACAAATTCAATAAAGAATTTATATATATATATATTCTTTTAATTATACAGCTGAGCTTGCAATAAAGCAAGGAAGAGCCCTCGGACCAAAAATGTTGGGGGTGGGGAACTAGAAACTACAGTGTTAAATGAGATCTGGCCTTCCCAGCTGCCGTGGAAAGAAGGGCTGTTTGTTTTCTTGGGTCCACCTAAAACAGGGAATTGGAACTGAGTCCCAATATCAGGTGAAGACCCTTCAAAGAGACAGAGCAGACTAGAAAAAAATTAGCCCTTTGGCACACAGTGACCAATAAGAAAGGTCTGAATTGAGAGGGAAAAAGTATCTCTTCTAATAATCTGTAACCATCGGCTTTTCCGCAAGCTAATTTGAGATCTGAATCGTGCTATTACATAGTCTGAGAATCCCCAAGCCAAAATTTTAACACAAAAAGTAATCCCAGGACTTGCCTGGTGGTGCAGTGGTTCAGAATCCGCCTGCCAGTGCAGGGGACGTGGGTTCAATCCCTGGTCCGGGAAGATTCCCACATGCCACAGAGCACCCAATCTGGTGCGCCGCAACTACTGAGCTTGCACTCTAGAGCCCATGAGCCACAACTACTGAGCCCTCATGCCACAACTACTGAAGGTCGTGTGCCTAGAGCCTGTGTTCCGCAACAACAGAAGCCACTGCAATGAGAAGCAAGCTCACCACAACAGAGTAGCTGAGTAGCCCCCACTCGCCACAACTAGAGAAAGGCCATGAGCAGCAATGAAGACCCAATGTAGTCAGAAAAAAAAAAAAAAAAAAAGTCGTCCCAGAATGGGACATCTGGTAGAAGAAACGTAAAACTCTAAAGAGACCTACCCTCAATCAGGGCAAGAAAGATGCCCACAGATAAAGCTCTGTTGAAGATGAGCTCACACAAAATATAAAAACTTATGTAAAAATAATCCATCACAAACAAGATGTGGGAAATTCAACAAATAGGTGGATAAGACTCTCCAAAAAAACTTAATAGAATGATCAGATAAACTGTAATATATATACATGTTTCAAATGATTAAAGCCAAAAAGAAAAACATGAGAAAAGAACACACTAAAAAAGAGACAGTGACCAAATGGATTTCAGGAAAAAACAAAACTTGTAGAAAAAATAGTTATTAAAATTAAAAAGTCAACAGGTGGGTTACACAGAGATTAGACCGTGTTAAAGAGAGAATTAGTGAACTGGAAAGCAGATCTGAGAAAATCACCCAGCAACCAGCTTCTACCAATTAAGAGAAAACATAGAAATGGAAAATGAGAAATAAGAAGCTCAAGAAGGAAAGAGGAAAATGGAGGAGAGTCAATATTTAAAGAGATAACTGAAAAATTTCCAGAACTGATTAAAGATAGGGAATTTTCAGACAATAATAAACTCACACCTGGGCACACTGTTTGAAATTGGAGAACAACAAAGACAAAAAGATCTTAAATACATTCCAGTGGGCGAAGACTGAGAATTAACAAGTGAAATTAGAATTTAACATAGTAATAAGCTTCACAAGGATAATAAAACAGTATAATAGGACAAAGGGTTTTACATGGGGCAGTCAGGAAAGGCCTCCCTGAGAGGGTGATGTCTGAGTTGTGCCCTGAATGATGAGAAGGAGACAGCAGACCTGTAGGAACAGTGTTCCAGGCAGAGGGAATGTCAAGTGTATGCAAAGACACCAATGCAGGAATGAACCTGGTGTGCTCTAGGAAAAGAAAGAAGGCTAGTGTGGCTGAGTACAGTGAATCTAAGAAAGAATAATGTGAAAGGAAGAACTGAGAATTCAGAAAGAGGCCATACCTCATAGGCCTTGTACAACAGGCAAGCAACTTTAACTCAGAATCAGCTATTTTTGTTCTATCCTAGACAGCATCTTTAAATTCTGAAAATGCAACACTTTCAGGTCCAGATCCTTAGAAAATGATCTGTAGGTGGTCATAAAATACACTCTTAAAAGTTTTGTGGATTTACCTCTATTTTTACAATAAGAAAGTTGAAGTCACTTTCCCCCTACTAACGGTTTTAAGGTTGTTTGAAGAGCTCCAGGAAGTAAGTATAATTGTTCAAGGGTACACATTTTTTGGGGGTGCACTGGGTGGTATGCGAGATCTTAGTTCCCCAACCAGGGATCGAACCCATACCCCCTGCAGTGGAAGCACGGAGTCTTGATCACTGGACTGCCATGAAAGTCCCAAGGGTACACATCTTGAAATGTGGGAGGCCATTACAGAAGAGTTGGGGATGAAGGAAAGTAAACTGAGGCAGAGGGATGATTCCACAGGAGTCCTGACCCATTGTTTCCTAGGTGTTATTCTAATCTCCCTTTCTTTGATGGTAGGGATCGTCACATTCTACTTTTGCATCCCTCCCAGTATATACTACACATGACAAATACTCCTTTAAGCTTTACTAGCTAAAGGAGCCCAGTTTCTTCCTTTCTGATAAAGGGCAAGCCCCTGCTAAGAAGTGAACCAAGATTCTGCTTTGTATGCAACCAGATACTAGGAAAGAATTTTTATGCTGTTTTGTTGCGTTCAATAATTTCCCGAAAGGACATATAGCCTCGGCATGTTCCCCTAACCAAGCCAATAAATCCAGTCTGGTAAGATTCAGGCTCACCCCTCAGATCTGATAGTGTACTTTACCCCTTAAGGGCTCTAGGCTCCAGCTCCCTGGGCTCAGGAGCACCTAGTCTCCCATCCTCCAGCTGCAAAGTACTTTAAAGGGTAAAGCCAAAACCTGGAACTAGTGACACACTTGAGAAAAGCCTAGAACCAATGAGGGGAGCTGCTGCTTCAAGATATGGCTGCAGTGTGTGCTGCTGAAGGGGAGTCCCTGGGACCCCTGCTATAGGAGGGACTTGGTCCCTTTACTTCAACCTGTGAGGGTCCCCTGGAATAATTCTCTCTGGGGACTCCAGAAGACTGACACTCTCTAAGAATCCGAGGAAGAGTAACACAGTGAATCAGAACAAATCAGGGCATCTCACAAATGAGTGAATTCGCCCTCAAGTGGCAATGAACACATTTAGACAACAAAGGCAACAAAACAGAGATGCATTTCCCAAAGTATGGTCCATAGGCCCCAAATCACCTGGGGTATTTGTTAAGAGTGTAGATTGAGGGCTTCCCTGGTGGCGCAGTGGTTGAGAGTCCGCCTGCCGATGCAGGTAACACGGGTTAGTGCCCCGGTCTGGGAAGATCCCACGTGCCGCGGAGCGGCTGGGCCTGTGAGCCATGGCCGCTGAGCCTGCGCGTCCGGAGCCTGTGCTCCGCAACAGGAAAGGCCACAACAGTGAGAGGCCCGCGTACCGCAAAAAAAAAAAAAAAAAAAAAAAAAAGAATGTAGATTGAGAACCTCTGGGGGCAGAGACTGAAGAATTGCAATTTAATACATATTCCCCTGGTTATGCTCACATATATTCAAATTTGACAACCACTGCCCTAGATTTATAACAAACATACAATATAGGGAGGATGGGAGGGAGATGCAAAAGGGAGGAGATATGGGGATATACGTATATGTATAGTTGATTCACTTTGTTATAAAACAGAAACTAACATACCATTGTAAAGCAATTATACTCCAATAAAGATGTTAAAAAAAATACAATATACACAGTTCTTGCCCTCCAGAAGTGGAATAGTCTTATATTCTATTTATATAATCTTGAACACATCCAATAGTTACCCTCAAGAATTGCCACTTAGAATCAAGGCACATAAAATTATTTATACTCTCTCTGCCTCATTCCATAAAAAAATACAAATAACAGATCATAAACTTAAATTTTTAAAAATGTGACACGTTAGTTATGTACGCTCCTATCCATACCAGTACTGCTACAGCCAAAGCTGCACTGCAACTGGATCCTCATTAAATAGGCCCCAAACAGAGCAGCCAGCAAAGAAATTAAAACCCATTTCCTGTGTTGCTATTAGGAACCTGAGTAACAAACTCAGAAAAAGCCACTTGATCGTGGTAGGAAAATCCCAGAGCAAAGATCGGAAGTTGCAACATAGCCCATGGTTTTATTAAAGGCTACTTGTCGACGTCCCAGTGCATGCAGGCCTGCGGGACCTGGCCGGCTGCAGCAGCTCAGGACATTGGGTTAACCTGCCACTCTTTCACCCCTGGACACTTACAAGGAAAAACAGTTCTACCTTGAGGTACCGCGGCAATCCCTCATCCCTGACTTCTGCCACAGAATAAATGCACTGAGAAGTATGGCATCTTCAGCAAGGGATGGTGCAGGGAGCCAAGGGATAAAATAGCAGTAGCATGCAACAGAGCAGGTGGCACTAGAGCAGAGCAGGATAGCAATTCTGCTATTTTGTGTCCACAGTTGGTCATGAGGGCAAGTCCCTCCCTTCACGTTAGCTTTATCACTGCTCCTCCTGCTTGAGAGCAGGGATTGCAAACTGCTGGCCCGTGGACCACAGTGGGCCCACTAATGAGTTCTATGCCCACGCGGTACCTTTTTAAAAATTTTTTTACAACTTTTTAAAAAAATGGAATTAACTGTCAACATCGTAAGATGAGAAGGATTCATAGAGAAATTCAGATTTCCAGCTTCTGAAAATCCAGGGCCCACATTCCCTCGGGGCCCTATTAGGCAGGGCCACAGACGTGTATGTGCTCTGGCTCCACCGCAGCCTCCCTGAATTCCCTCCTGGCCAGTAACCCCATCTGCTTGACTCAGGTGTGTCACTGTCTGGCCCCTGTGGACATCTGATTAGCTCCTCCTGCTCTCAAGTTCAGTAATACTCCGTTCATCCCCTCACCCTGAGGTTAAGGCCTACTGCAGAGGGCCAAATATAAATGGCAGACATCTGAACTCTCTACACTGAGGCTCCAGCAACATCCTACACACACCATACAAAATAGGCACCTAGACAAGAAGGAGGGCCCCTCTTCACTGGATGAGGAGAATACCTCTAGCGAATCAGGAAAACCTACGGCCACAACACTCAGGAAATGCGACAGAGAACCAAGTTCTGCCCAGTGCCTGTGTTTATCGAGCATTTAGCTAGGCATTTTTACCCATGTTATGTATTCCTCTCTTTTTACAGGAAACCAGGAAACTGAGGTTCAGAGTGATTACCCAGCTAGAACATCTTTTCTGGATCTAAAGCCCGAATTTTAGTGGAAAGAACAGGATGCTTAGGGGTTATCCTAACTTTCATGATAGATGCTGACAGGCACAAAAATGACAGATAAGATACGGACTTTGCCTTTGAGGAACTCTGTAATTACTAAACTGTTAGGTTAAAAAAAAGTTTATGTCTCAGTTCTTGTTGCAGAAAACCTTCCTGAAATATTCAGGTTCCTTCTGTGCCTTCATTAATAAGTATAGTCTAATCAACAGAATTCATTCTTTTTTTTTTAACAATTTATAATGTGGCAAAGCCTCATGGTCATAATTTGGAGCAATGATGGTATATACACAACACACACATATATCTAATCAGTTTATATAATACACATTTATATAGGACTCTCAAGCTTTTCAAACTTCAACAGCCAGCCTCACATTTGAGCCTGCCAGCCAGCACCCTACAAGAGATCAGAAGTGCTATCACCCTCATCTTATGGATAAGAAACTGACACGGAAAAGAAACTGAAACAGCCTAAGGCTGCAGATTGACAGAATCAGGACTGTCAAAACCCTGGTCTTCTGACTTTTGGTTCAGTATTCTATGACTGGGTTCCAGCTCATCAAAGTCTTTGTTATATCCTGAAAATGGCTCTTGATCAAATAAAATAATCACTTCTTTGCCTAGAAAGAGGTACAGTTTTCAAAAGGATCTGAAATACTGAAGGTACACGTTAAGTTGCTGCTGTCTGTTGTGCTTTAAAAGAGATTCACCACAGTTTCACTGGACGGTGAAAAACACGTGGGGTGTCTCAGAGACCTTCCTCACTTTAAGCAAAGTTCTAAATTTAACCTCCTTTATTTCCTCAGCAGTTCCATCCCACTGCAGCAGGCTTTTGTTGGGAGCAAAAGAAATAATAACAGGACTTGTCTTGTGTGCTTGCCTGTCTAGAGACTAGTACCAGAGATTTATTGCCAGTAAAAAGTTCCACGCTGTTCAAGGAAACCATTTGCTTCTACCTCAACAAAGGGTTACATTAAAAATGGTCTCCCTGAGAAGAGAAACAAGATTTAAAAACATCTTCGGATCCAGACGCTCTCTCCAAAAGACTTGAATAACTTTAAAGAACTTTCTGTATTTTAAGACCTTATACCTTAGAATTAAAAGAGACGCCACATGATTTAGAAGAGGGGGAATTTAGTATCCTCCTTTTCTATATGTTATTGGAAATAGATTACAATAAACACAGGCCACAGCAACAGGGACCGGGCTTGGAATATGGCCTGTTATTAAAATAACTGTAGCCTAATTGTTCTTTAAGTTGTATAAAGTTATTTGAGCACTTCTGAGATCCTACCTTCTGGGGGGTGGTTATCCAGATTTTTCAGAGCAAGAGATAAAATGTCAGTTCCAGAAGGGCTTGATCTTATCTACTGGCCATAAAAAATTAACTTTATACCTGTCCTTGACAAGGCATAGTTCCTGCTGATTAGGGGCAACCAAGATGTCCAGATTCTAAATCTCTGGACAAAAAGTACCTATTGCTTAGAAAGCAGCAGGGAAAAGTACGCCCATTTCCCCTTTATTAAAACATGTCGGGCTTCCCTGGTGGCGCAGGGGTTGAGAGTCCGCCTGCCGATGCAGGGAACACGGGTTCGTGCCCCGGTCCGGGAAGGTCCCACATGCCGCGGAGCGGCTGGGCCCGTGAGCCATGGCCGCTAAGCCTGCGTGTCCGGAGCCTGTGCTCCGCAACGGGAGAGGCCACAGCAGTGAGAGGCCCGCGTACAGCAAAAAAAAAACAAACAAAAAAAAAACATGTCAGTCCACCCTTCCTGAGGCCTGTGGCTTGTGACTGCCTCCTGAGCAGAGTGCCATGCACTAGGCAGCAGTAGTTTTCAGCCCAGAGTGTCTCCACCCTGGCATGACAGTCGGCCCTTGGTATCCACAGAGTCAATCCCAGGCCGGCTGAATCACAGATGCGGAACCCATAGATGCAGGAGGGCCAAGTGGACTTAGTCATTTTACATAAGAGACTTGAACATCCTCGGATTTTGCTATCCGTGGAGCTTGTGGAACCAAACCCCTGTGAATACTGAGGGACAACTGTATTGACATTTGGAGCCAGATAATTCTTTGTCATGGGAACTGTCCTCTGCTTTGTAGGATGTTTAGCAGCATCCCTGGCCTCTACTCACTAGATGCCAGTAGCAACACCCCACCCAACCCCCTAGATGTGACAACCAACAATGTCCAAACATTGTCAAATGTCCCTTGGGGAGGGAGGCAAAATTGCCTCCAGTTTCGAACCACCATTCCAGCCAAACTGAACCACACAACTTAGCGCAGAATTGTGTTCCACCCAGCCTTGTCACCTGATTGTCCCCTGGGCTCCCCAACCACTCTGTAAATTCCCTGAGACAAGGATGAAGTCAATCTCATAAATGAACCTACCCTAGCAAAGGATCAGACATGCAAAAACCTTCAGAAAGTACTAATCCTGGTGACTGACGGTCAAGTAACCCCAAAGGCTAATCCTCCTGCACGCTCCTTGTGACTCTTCACTACGCCCTACAAGCAGCAACATGAAGGGATCCTCCAAGAGTTAGGCCAGGGCTGTGGCGATGTGATTTCACATGATGACTAAGGGACCTACCAAAGGCTCTCTGGCCATGATAGGTTTACAGTAACCCAGCACAACCTGAGCCTGGCCCATCAACCTGAAACTTTACTCCTGAGGCAGGAGAGTGACTGCACATTCTATTTTCTTTGGCAGCCGGTCCCAGCCTATCCTGGGCCTCCGCACCACACTCCAGAGCCACACCCCAAGGAGTGGGAGGTCACAGGTATTCACACCACTGCCTGGGGGTAACCAGGGATTTCTAAATCCTTGAAGAAAACCACAGGATAGGCTGGGCAGTATTTGAAACCAAGAATGAGACCATGAAGAAATGGACAAATTCTTAGAAATGCACAACCTTCTGAGACTGAACCAAGAAGAAATAGAAAATATAAACAGACCAATCACAAGCACTGAAATTAAAACTGTGATTAAAAGTCTTCCAGGGGCTTCCCTGGTGGCGCAGTGGTTGAGAGTCTGCCTGCCAATGCAGGGGACACGGGTTTGAGCCCTGGTCTGGGAAGATCCCACATGCCGCAGAGCAACTAGGCCCGTGAGCCACAATTACTGAGCCTGCGCGTCTGGAGCCTGTGCTCCGCAACAAGAGAGGCCGCGATAGTGAGAGGCCCGCGCACTAGGATGAAGAGTGGCCCCCACTTGATGCAACTAGAGAAAGCCCTCGCACAGAAACCAAGACCCAGCACAGCCATTAATTAATTAATTAATTAATTAAAGGAAAAAAAGTCTTCCAACAAACAAAAGCCCAGGACCAGATGGCTTCACAGGTGAATTCTATCAAACATGTAGGAAGAGCTAACACCTATCCTTCTCAAACTCCTCCAAAATATAGCAGAGGGAGGAACACTCCCAAACTCATTCTACAAGGCCACCATCACCCTGATACCAAAACGAGACAAGGATATCACAAAGAAAGAAAACTACAGGCCAATATCACTAATGAACATAGATGCAAAAATCCTCAACAAAATACTAGCAAACAGAATCCAACAGCACATTAAAAGGATCATACACCATGATCAAGTGGGGTTTATCCCAGGAATGCAAGGATTCTTCAATATATGCAAATCAATCAATGTGATAACACCGTATTAACAAACTGAAGGAGAAAAACCATATGATCATCTCAATAGATGCAGGGAAAGCTTTTGACAAAATTCAACACCCATTTATGATAAAAACCCTCCAAAAAGTAGGCATAGAGGGAACTTACCTCAACATAATAAAGGCCATACATGACAAACCCACAGCCAACATCGTCCTCAATGGTGAAAAACTGAAACCATTTCCACTAAGATCAGGAACAACACAAGGTTGCCCACTCTCACCACCCTTACTCAACATAGTTTTCGAAGTTTTAGCCACAGCAATCAGAGAAGAAAAAGAAATAAAAGGAATCCAAATCGGAAAAGAAGAAGTAAAGCTGTCACTGTTTGCAGATGACATGATACTATACAGAGAGAATCCTAAAGATGTTACCAGAAAACTACTAGAGCTAATCAGTGAATTTGGTAAAGCAGCAGGATACAAAATTAATGTGCAGAAACCTCTTGCATTCCTATACACTAATGATGCAAAATCTGAAAATGAAATTAAGAAAACACTCTGATTTACCATTGCAACAAAAAGAATAAAATACCTAGGAATAAACCTATGTAAGGAGACAAACGACCTGTATGCAGAAAATTATAAGACACTGATGAAAGAAATTAAAGATGATACAAAGAGATAGAGAGATATACCATGTTCTTGGATTGGAAGAATCAACATTGTGAAAATGACTATACTACCCAAAGCAATCTACAGATTCAATGCAATCCCTATCAAACTACCACTGGCATATTTCACAGAACTAGAACAAAAAATTTCACAATTTGTATGGAAACACGAAAGACCCCGAATAGCCAAAGCAATCTTGAGAAAGAAAAACGGAGCTGGAGGGATCAGGCTCCTGGACTTCAGACTATACTACAAAGCTACAGTAATCAAGACAGTATGGTACTGGCACAAAAACAGAAATATAGATCAATGGAACAGGATAGAAAGCCCAGAGATAAACATGCATATGGTCACCTTATCTTTGGTCAAGGAGGCAAGAACATACAATGGAGAAGACTGCCTCTTCAATAAGTGGTGTTGGGAAAACTGGACAGCTACATGTAAAAGAATGAAATTAGAACACTCCCTAACACCATACAACAAAAATAAACTCAAAATGGATTAAAGACCTAAATGCAAGGCCAGACACTATCAAACTTTTAGAGGAAAACACAGGCAGAACACTCTATGACATAAATCACAGCAAGATCCTTTTTGACCCACCTCCTAGAGAAATAGAAACAAAAATAAACAAATGGGACCTAATGAAATTTAAAAGCTTTTGCACAGCAAAGGAAACCATAAACGAGACGAAAAGGCAACCCTAAGAATGGGAGAAAATATTTGTAAATGAAGCAAGTGACAAAGGATTAATCTCCAAAATTTACAAGCAGCTCATGCAGCTCAGTAACAAAAAAACAAACAACCCAATCCAAAAATGGGCAGAAGACCTAAATAGACATTTCTCCAAAGAAGATATACAGATTGCCAACAAACACATGAAAGAATGCTCAACATCATTAATCATCAGAGAAATGCAAATCAAAACTACAATGAGATATCATCTCACACTGGTCAGAATGGCCATCATCAAAAAATCTACAAACAATAAATGCTGGAGAAGGTGTGGAGAAAACGGAACCCTCTTGCACTGTTGGTGGGAATGTAAACTGATACAGCCACTATGGAGAGCAGTATGGAGGTTCCTTAAAAAACTAAAAACAGAACTACTATACGACTCAGCAATCCCACTACTGGGCATATACCCTGAGAAAACCATAATTCAAAGAGTCATGTACCACAATGTTCATGGCAGCTCTATTTACAATAGCCAGGACATGGAAGCGACCTAAGTGTCCATCAACAGATGAATGGATAAAGAAGATGTGGCACATATATACAATGGAATATTACTCAGCCATAAAAAGAAACGAAATTGAGTTATTTGTAGTGAGGTGGATGGACCTAGAGTCTGTCATACAGAGTGAAGTAAGTCAGAAAGAGAAAAACAAATACCGTATGCTAACACATATATATGGAATCTAAAAAACAACAGAAAAAAATGGTCATGAAGAACCTAGGGGTAAGACGGGAATAAAGACGCAGACTTACTAGAGAATGGACTTGAGATATGGGGAGGGGGAAGGGTAAGCTGGGACAAAGTGAGAGAGTGGCATGGACATATATACACTACCAAATGTAAAACAGATAGCTAGTGGGAAGCAGCCGCATAGCACGGGGAGATCAGCTCGGAGCTTTGTGACCACCTAGAGGGGTGGGATAGGGAGGGTGGGAGGAAGGGAGATGCAAGAGGGAAGAGATATGGGGACATATGTATATGTATATCTGATTCACTTTGTTATAAAGCAGAAACTAACACACCATTGTAAAGCAATTATACTCCAATAAAGATGTTAAAAAAAAAAGAATGAGACCATGTGTCACAGTTCAGTGGAAGCTCCTGAGAGCATGTATGTTAAGCAAGAGAACCAAACAATAAAGAATATTCTGTCCCCCTTCATGCAATGCCCAAGGGAACCAATGTCTTCTGTGAGACACAGTCCCAGCAAAATATACGCCACTTGCAGGAAAATAAGTCACTGTGTCACACTCCAGCCAGCCATTCTCAAAGCCTGTCTCCCTCTCTATTGAGATATATACAGCTTTCTGCCACTGCCCCTCCTCTCTCTTTCAGTTAAAAGAACAAGACAGGTCAAGCAAGTCACCTAGGACTGAATCACCATTTTTAGCAACAGATGCCTCTTGTGAGGTCCACGTTCAAGTCCAGTTGAGCCCTGCCCACAGCAGCAATGGCTACAGAGGGGGCACAAAAATGGCTAAACCAGGTCAAATGCAGGGCTGCTTCAACTCACTGTTGCTACAAATTAGCAACAAATAGAGTCAAGAAGTGCCAGGGAGGAACTGGTATCCAGCTGCTGGGGAGTCAGGGCAGGGGAAGGAATTTTATAGCACAGTTTTTGGGGTTTTTTTCCTCCAAGTAGTCCCAAATTATTGTTTTCCTGGACTAAAATTTACCTCTTCAAGGAAAAGGGGTGGGAGGGGGTGGATCAAACTCATGGGATATTACTGGAGGAAGTGAATGTTTTCTTTGGCTCCATCCTGGATAAAAGTTTCAAAATCAGCAGATACAGTCTTCTTTTCCACCAAGTTACTGTCCAGTCCACTGGTTTCTCTTTGCTTTGATAACAAGAATGTGATGAAAAACAAGCACATTCCTCTTAAAAAAGCAGCTTCTTGCAACAGAGATGGTTGGGGGGGGCGGTGTTTAAAAAGTCACCTGAAAGGGCTTGGACGGGAACCATCCTTTCTGTTAGGTGACTATAGGGAACTGAGGTGTTCTACGGAGCTGTCGCTTGTAGTTTTCACTCATTTTTACAAATCAGTTCCAAATCAGTACACCTCTGGTAGTACAAACAAGTGTTACTTGGTGTTTGCTGCATTTATATACAGCCAGTTCCCTTCCAGCAGGGTCTTGCTTACTTTGTCCTGAACCTGGTAGAGAGGCTAATTAAAATCAGCACACATAGGACGGTAATGGTGACTGGGACACTCAGTCCCGTGCAGAGAACAGGGCCGCAGGGAGAAGGTCTGGCAGCAGGTTTGGTGCAGGAACCCTACCAGCGATGTGCAACAGCAGGACAGCACTGAGGAGACGTGGCCTCCAGAGCTACCGCTGCCACACGTTAGCTCTGTGATCTCGAATAGATAATTTCTTGACTTTCCGCTGCCTCACAGGTGAAAGGAGATAAGACCTCCTACCTGATGGGTGGCTGTCGTGACAAAATAATCAAAGTATCATGTCAACGTTGGCTGATATTCAGCAGTGTAGGGGTTAAATTGGAAGTTGGAAAATTCCATCTGCCCTCTCCCTGGGCACGGCTCCCGCGCTTGCAGCTCCAGGCTACCTTCCCTGTGTCCAGGGAGTAACTGGGGTTCAACACTCTGGCTGCCCTGTCACATTCAGCACCAGGCCAAGCAGGGGCCTTTTCAAGAATACAAACAGCCCCCTGTGCCTCTACCCATACATTCCAACCTGGGCAAGAGCACACTGCCTGAGCGGGCCCCAGACCCACCCCACTTTCACTGGGGACTACTCATTTCAGTATCAGGGATCATCTCACTTCATCAGTGAGGGCAATTTGGGGGATAATTTTCCCACAGAGAAAGGCAACATTCGAGGTACAGGATATAAATTCCTGTCTTGACGGATCTAGCCTGCATTCCAGCAACTAGAACTTGCCATCAACTGGTCCTTCCACATACCTACAGTGCAACAACTGAGACCACCGGACTGTGGAAAGGACCACCTGCAAAAGCCTCCTTTCCACACTTCTGAACTGTACCACTCCATTCCTAATGTCACTCGCCCACCGCCACCTGCCTAACGTTCCATCACCTGCATGCTTGTTCTACACCACCTGCCTGACTGTGAGGGCATGGATAGTTTCTATTGATACCTCTTTGTATCCACAACGTGCTTTGAGTAGAACAGGTGCTCAATACTTTTCAGATATAGATGTTAGTCATAAGAATCCTTCAGCATTATAAAATCAATACCTTCTGAATTAAACATGAAATAGAATTCATTCAAATCAGCAGACCAAGAACATTCTGTTGCAATCTTGTTCTCTGAAAATCAGTGATCCATCTGTTAGGTATACAGGATGGATTCCCTCTTAACCAGAAAACTCATTTTCTAATCTTGCCAGATAATGAAGGGATGGCATGCTCAACTGTGTGTTGTATCTAAAATCTGGCACATGGTGCCATAGCCCAAAAGTTCAGTAGCTGACTCTCTTCCAAACTTCAGCCCCATTAAGCACAAAAAGACTGTTCTCTAGACAACACTGTAGCTTCCAGGGGGCTGTCTTAACTGTCCCTTGACTGGAAGAACTAATACAGCCTTGAGGCCTCTCTGCCCTTCACAGACACTGAATTCATGCCACACTCATTATTAGATTGAAGGTCCCTCATGCCTCCCTCTTTCTCAGTGTCATAGAGGACACCAATACTCGATGAACCAAGGTCTTTGTTTTGTCTCAGGCATACTTAATACCAAGACTCACAGATGAGTTTCCCTTCTCATCTGCAGGAGAAAACAAAAACAACACTCCCAACCTGATCTGTCTGGAATGCTCTTTCCCCAGCTCATATGTCTGGTAAACTCCTACTCATCCTTTGAGACTCAGATCAGATATCACCTTCTCAGGAAAGCCTTCCATGCCCACCCCCCTCCCCAAGCCTGATTTAGATGCTTTCCCACCCTCTGCTGTCCTAGTCCCTGGGGATCCTCTGTTCCGGGCTTTAGCACATTGTCATGTAATTATTTCCCAGCTACTAAAGTGCAGGTGGGGGTGGGGTTTGCTCAGAGTGGGGCCAGACACCGCCTGGGTCCGGGCCACCTGGGGAACACAACAGAAATGCAGATTCCTGGGCCCTGGGCCCACACCTACTGAATCTACATTTTAATAAGCCCCACTCCCAGGTGATTTTTATGCATTTTGAGAACTACTGCATTAGAGTATGAGCTCCTTGGAAGTAAGGATTGTGCTTTATTTATCCTTTGTGCCGGGTTCACATTCATTAAGTGCAGAGGCATTATTCAGTAGATGCTGCATGCATGAGAATCTTCCACAGGGTAAAATGTAAAAGGGCACTCAGAGACAAATGTCTCATCTGGTACCTGGGCCACCTAGAAACAACCTTCCGAAAACATGCCCCAACTGGAACAAGGCATTAATCCAACTCCACTTTCACAGACACTGATGGGTAGTGAGAAAAACACCAGGCTTTGGAATTAAAAAACCTGGGTTTACAACAAACAAACAAACAAACAGAACTTCGATGACCATTTCCCTAGCTAGCTGAGCAACTCTGGACAAGTAGCTTACCTACTGTAAGCCTCGGGATGCACTTCTGTAGAAACAGAATCACACTACCACGTAAGGCAGGGGTGCTATGTGGATTAAGAGGGAAATAATATATGAAAGCACATATATATATTGTGTATGATAAAGACTAACAGCATATATGTTTTGTGCCATTTTCTTAAAAACAGAATTATCGCCAAGTAATCTTTAGAAGGCTGGCTTTTACACAGCTCCAATAAAAAACAGTTACACTGTCAGACACAGAAATGCTAGAAATATACAAAATTATGTTACCAAAAATACTCAGGGTTTTTATAGGCAAAGCTTGAATCACAGAAGCCTAAGGCAAAAAGGGCCTCAAGAGGTCCTCTAGTTCGGCCCTCTATCAGGAACCCGTTCAGAAACAAGAACAAAGATTCACCTGCTGTGGATCCTCCGAGATGCTCCCCACAACCAACCCAGTTCTTCACTCCACCTACCTCTGCATCCTTTCACTTAACTGAGCAGAGGTTACTGGACACGAGCAAGACTGATAGTAAATTACACTGGTACAGTAAGTAGTGGCCTCCCAAGTCTCAGTCAATGCACAATGACCAAATCCCAGGGCAAGAGCTCTGAGCTCCTGCCTACTATATCCTTCACCTCTGTAAAGGAACCAGTCCTCTAGCTTCTTGTTTCTTTACGTTTTTTGCTAAATGCCTATTCTCAGTCAGCCAAGGTGCTAGTGTTTTAAATATTCTTTTGTGAAATCTTCCCAATGACTCTTCCAGTAGGTTTTATTGTTTCCATTTCAAAGATGAGGTTCAGAGCAGTTAAGCAGCCTCTGAGACCCAGGTGGGGAGCCAGGATATAGACTTGGGTCTTCCTGGTTCCCCAGCCCTGCTCTTTCCACTGTATCAGGCAGTTTCCAGCCGCTATCCCCTGCCTGCTGACATAACATGGGATGCTTCATCCATCCTATTTCCAACGCTGCTCAAAATCCTTGCCAGGGCTTACTCTGCCCATGGGTTAAAAGGACAGTCTTTCTTGAGGGGCAGAGGAGGTGCTCAAAAAGGGCCCCCAACGCTCTGCCTATCGGCGGCATCAAAGGAACTCTGAAGATTAACAAGAGCAGTAATGGAACGTGCGGAGCTTTTCAGAAAAGCTTACTTTTAAAAGAATTTCAGGCAATCCAAGGGAGACTAGCACTTTTCTAAGAGTGAGGTTAAACCAGCAGTCCCTAGCAGTGACTTTCTTTGCTAAGGCTTCTGGTTTGATCACATCTGTGGCTTTTCCTCCCCCAGGAACAGGCAGTAGAGGGTGTGTGTCTGTCCCCACCCCCTCTTACAGCCGCCACTGGTTACAGTTACACATTCCGAAACAGACGTGCCTCTCAGACCAAAGAGGGGGCAGGGGTGGCCAGCTCTCAGAAGCCCTGGAACAAATAGTTGGCAACAGCTGTGTTCTCAGAAGACCGCAGTTGGTCGCTCGCTACTGTTTTCTCATTCCACACCAGGTTATCGGCTATAATTCAGTGCCCCTACTTCAAACAGCCGCGCGCAAAGCAATCGAGTTTCTGCCACAGGGGTCTGCTGGCTTTGAAAAATCGGTCAGGAAGGCCAAAATGTGATCAGTGCCACCCCCACCCCTCTGAGGCATTCAGGCTGTCCCTCAGTCACACAGTCCTGACCACACACTGAGGAGGAGAAAGCCTCCGGGTGCGCTACCCTGTAAAAGAAGGCCCCGACCCCAACTCAGAATCTCTTCAGAACCAGGGAACTGTGAAGAAATCTCTGCTAACTAGCCAAATCAAAATGGAGAAGGAATAAAAGGGGTTTTGATCAAGAATCCCGCTCTGCCTCTCCCCCTCCCCAGCCTCACTCAACTGTTTCCTCCCTAAGGCTCTGGTAACGGTTTTATGGTGCTAAAGGAAAATCAGAACGGAGGGCCCCAGAGAGACCTCGGTGAGGTAAGGGGTTAAGACACGGTGGCTCTGGGAATAAGGAGCAACTAGCAGGCAGGAAAGGAAGACTGGAAAATTCTGTGGGAGCTGGCCTGTTTTAACTGCAAGACATTTTCTAAAAGGTTCCCTCCGCCCAAAGCAGCAGGATGATAAACTCCCACCCTTCTTCCCTTCCCGAACCCGATCCACGGACCACCCGTTCCATTACCTGTCTAAGACCCAAAAGGAAAGGCATCCTGCAAGAGCATCGTCCACACTAACGTTGGGAAAAAAGGGCTTTTTAAAAGTTAAGGTCTTGGAATGAGCATTTTCCCTGGTGGGCCTGGTACTCAGCAGTCCCGGTTAACCGGCCTTCCTTAGCAAAGAAGAGAAAGTAAACAGACTCCTGGGACCAAGCAGGCACTCTGCCTCCTGCTCTCCTCACGGCTTCCCCCCACCAGCCTCCCACCCCCCCGCCTGGCTCCGACCCACCCCCACTTTCTCGTGACATATCTCAGACGCAGCAAAGCTGAAGCTGTCTGCCAAGGGGGAAATGACATCAGTTCAGGCACGGCAGAAAAAACTCCAGACAGCTGCTGCTGTGGAATACTGAGAAGGATGTGCTGCAAACCTATGAAGGCCTGCCCTGGACCCACCTAGGGTTGGAGCCCACAGCAGGAGGAGGATGGGGGGCTGCTGCCCGCTGCCCGCTCCCATCGGCTCTGAGCAGGCTGGGCTGTACATAAATCAAGGCTCTAAGGCTGAACAGAGCTACACTTCTCTGAATAATGACTGGATTCTAATAGCTCCCAAGGTCTTGTTTCTCCTCCTTGGGAAAGAAAAGGAGGCCAGGGGCTGTCAGTTTCACAGAAACTTTTCCTCCCCCCACCCCTGCCAGAGCTGGTGCTCAATAAAAGTGCACTCTGGCCTGCTTGTTTCAACTTTCTCTAGGGATGGATGCAATTCACAGAGACAGGTTGGAGAGGCACCCCTCCCCCAGCGAAGGCAGGACCTGCTACCTTGGGCGCTGACCTCTCAAGCCCTCGCTTTGACAGGAGAGTTTATATTTCATAAACAAACTGTGTATAGGTGCCAACATCTTTCCTCACTTGTCTTACAAAAGGTACAACAAGTCCCACGGCTGCCTCCAAGTTGCCAGTGAAGCAGATCATCTATATTTAAACCAACTCTTGCTTCTGAAAAGTTCACCACCTTAGGTTTGTCAGGCTTTCTTCTCTAAGCTCAGTTTATGGAGAAAACGGCTCTCTGTAAGGTTGGCGGCCTCATCTGACTTCTCCCAGTCAGTGGTATAAGCCAACTCTCGTCTGGCCACTGTTCCCTCAACAGCAGGTCACAGGCGCTCCCTCCAGTCCTGAATCCTCCACCAAGGACAACACTAGCTAAGGTCCGTGTTTGGATGTGGACTTGCAGAAATGACTCTCAAGGAGAACAATCTTCAGAGGAACTTTATGAACCCAAAGTTATTTTCTAATAATTATATTTCTGTCACTCAAAGCAAGTATATCTCCTTTCTTTTTACCTTCTGCAACAATTTTCTTTCAGTGATACTTATCAAAGGCCCCCATGGGACTGGCACTGTGCTGAGCAGACCCAGGTAAGTCAGAAATGATTCTTGCAAATTAGTATCTTTCACCTCCACCTAGGACAATAAATTAGCAGTACATAACACTTACAGCAAGGTGAGTTGCCAAAAGTACTTAGTGAATCAAGCCAGACACAAAATGTGCTTGCTGCAGGTCTACTGACGGTCAAGGTCACATCGACTTTCCTGACAAGGAAATGAATGAGCCAAGCCAGCTGGGCCATTTCCTGGAGGCTCACAGAAAAATGACTCACAGTCTCATTGCTTTGCAGAAGGGAAGAGGGGTGAAGTGGCTTCTGCTGCTGCAGGTGTTTGGGGACTAGGGAGCCATTCTTCAGCAAATATGTATTCTCAAGACACGGTCATCCAGTCTATCCTATGCCTTGCTGCTACCCTCACATACAGGCCGAACTGCCAGACAGGCAGGCCTGGACATCGAGGCACAAGAAAGAAGAGGCTGCTTCCAACGCCCTCCTTTCATTTCCTCAGTTCCCTGGCAACCGCCGACCATCCCAAAACACATGCAGCATTATTAATTTTGACAATCAAACTGGAGGAAGGGGCATCCTCAGCCCCTCCTGGGCAACTCTGGTCTGAACCTACCTAACAAGAGAGAGTTAGGTGACACCTGCAGCTCTACAGAAAGAGTACATGGCATAAGTGTACTTACTCATTCATTCATTCCACACCTATTGAATGCCCACAGCGTGCCAGGGCACTGGTCTAGGTGCTGGAGGTACTGCCATGAGCAAAACAGTCAAGAACCCTTGCTCTAATGGGCAAAGGAAATATTCCACATTTCCAAATAATATTTATCAGCAGTCATGTCTGAATAAGTGGAACTGCAACAAAATTATTAGAAATCCAAAAATAATCTTGTGAAAGTTCAAGCTAAATTATCAAAATTGCAACATAGGCTGCCCAATTTCCTCCCAACCTAATGAATCATCCTTTTATGGATGCTACTCAAGACAGTGTTTCTAATCAGCATCTGCCTACTTTTATCTTCTTATAAGATTGTAAGTTCCCTGTGCAAGGCAGCATTAAACCCAAAACATTACACGGAGCACAACATCATGTACTCTAACAAAGTGATCACTGAGAATGGCTTCTTTCTCACTGATCTATTTTTCCTTGCCCCTAGTCCCTGACCAACCCTCACTGAGCGCTAAGATTTGGGGGATGAGGAGAAAAAGAAGCTGAATTGGCAAATGCAGGCATTCCCAGGAAGGTGAGTTCACTTTTCTCCATGCTCTACGAATATTATAACCCAGGGACACAGCAGTCAATTTGGGGATTTAAGAGGCAAGAGGATAATCAGCAATTTCTGCTAGTCTGAGAAAAAAGGGTTCTTTTATGTAAGTGATCCAGATTCATACATGGTGGACCAAAGCTAAGTCAAATCCTTCTTCAAACCATTTTGGTCATCTGCCTGACAATGCAGAATTTAATTCAATGCTGAATTCACCAATTTAAAAAAAAAAAAAAAAAAAGGTTGCAATTTAATCCCACTACTGGGCATATACCCAGAGAAAACCATAATTCAAAAAAGACACATGCACACCAATGTTCACTGCAGCACTATTTACAATAGCCAGGACATGGAAGCAACCTAAATGTCCATCGACAGATGAATGGATAAAGAAGATGTGGTACATATATACAATGGAATATTCCTCAGCCATAAAAAGGAACAAAATTGGGTCATTTGTAGACATGTGGATGGGCCTAGAGACTGTCATACAGAGTGAAGTAAGTCAGAAAGAGAAAAACAAATATCGTATATTAACGCATATATGTGGAATCTAGAAAAATGGAACAGATAAACCGGTTTGCAAGGCAGAAATACAGACACAAATGTAGAGAACAAACGTATGGACACCAAGGGGGATGAACTGGGGGGGGGGGGAACTGGGAGATTGGGATTGACATGTATACACTAATATGTACAAAATAGATAATAAGAACCTGCTGTATAAAAAAATAAAATAAAATTCAAAAAAAAAATGTTTCAGTTTAACATGTTTATGGCCCCAAGCAATGTCTGAGACATCCTTCCACTGACCCAGAGCTCTCTTTCCCAGTTCAGAGAACTCACAAAGATAGTAATGCTGGAAATCCTTTGGATTAACTTATTATTTAAGAAGACAGTGTTCGGGGCTTCCCTGGTGGCGCAGTGGTTAAGAATCCTCCTGCCAATGCAGGGCACACAGGTTCGAGCCCTGGTCTGGGAAGATCCCACATGCGGCAGAGCAACTAAGCCCGCAAGCCACAACTACTGAGCCTGAGCTCTAGAGCCCGTGAGCCACAACTACTGAAGCCCGCGCACTTAGAGCCTGTGCTCCACAACAAGAGAAGCCACCACAATGAGAAGCCCGTGCACCGCAACGAAGAGTAGCCCCCACTCACCGCGACTAGAGAAAGCCCACGCACAGCAAAAAAGACCCAACGCAGCCAAAAATAAATAAATTAATACAAAAAAAAAAAAAAAAAAAGAAGACATACTGCAAAGCATATATGTTCACAGCTACTAGAATTCATTCCTTCACTGTACTTCATTTAAGAATCTTTTGGCAACGTTTTCTAAGCAGCCTATGCATTTATAATCTTTAAATTCTGGGAAGGAGGCGGGGAGAGACAGTTATTTGTTTATTACTGACAATAAGCCAGCCTCTGTGCTAGGACTTCATTTAACCAACATCTCACTTAATGTGACAACAATCCCATGATGTAGGTATTATTATCTTTATTGTTCAGTTGCAGAAACTGAAGCATATGGAGACCTTACCCAAGGAAGAGCAGAGGAAGTAGGCAGAGGAAGAGCAAGGATTTGAATGAAGTCTCTGGCTCCAAAGACTCTTTCTCTTACAATAATACAGGAGTCATGATATTAAACCAGAAGTTACCAATAAGGCAAAAACCAGAATTGAGGGTCAGTTGAACGCTGAGCAGACATGCATGTCCCTGGTCTGTGCTCCGGAATCCTGTCTGTAAGACTGTCACTTATACCGGATCTGACAGTGGTGTTCCCAAGGGTGGAGTCAGGGCGCTGGGGCCCCAGGACTCCCATTCTGACCCACTTTGGGGCTGAGCTCTGTGAAGTAAATGACTGGGGAAGTCCTGAAGTTCTCATATGTTCCCAACACACAATGGGTCCCCACACAAGGAGCAAGCTGGCATGGAAGGTCTTCCATGCCTTGGATCTCAACTAACCTGGTGAAGTGCTTGTCATCTGGCCAGTGGAGGCTAAAGGAGACTAGGGTTGAGGGCCCCCGAGTTTTTCATTTCGCAATCAAGGAATCTGAAGAAAGAGGGTTTTGTCAGAACAGGACAACAACCGCCAGGCTTCTAGGGCAGGAGATAATCTCCAGACCTAAAGCCTTTTTATTTCCAGGAGTTTTGAGTAGAGGCTGCTAGGCCGACACAGAACATCTAAGATAAAAATAAAAGACCTTTCTTATCTTTCGCGGGTTGTGCACAAGCACATTTAATTGCCCTAGAGTTCTGACTCAAAAAACACAGAAATGAATACTAACCCAAACCCCAAACCAATGGGAGCGCCACAATCAAAGTCAAACCAAGATATTGTCACGTCATGAATGCCAGGCTTGGCATCAATAAAAGGATCCTGAAGTAATTATTTTGGGGAATGCCATAGGAAGAATTCCAAGCCCAGAACAAAGATTTGCAGAACCTTGCCAAGTAGAAATGTTAAGGACTGCTCAGCTGCCAGAAACCAAGAACACTAGATTATCTGTGTCCTGGGGCTGGACAAAGGCAGACATGTAGCAAGCCTGCCGAGGCAAGAAAACACACCTCTCCTGGGCTCCGAGCAGGACAAGGAGTTCTACAAGTCACAGGGCTTGTTTCTTCTACAAGGCATCCATGAAAACCTGTGGATGCTCTCCTGCTATTGTACTGAGTCTTCCCAGAAGTTGTCTGGGCAAACAGCCCTCAATTGCAATCACTTGCTAAACATCAAATGATACATTTCAGAGAGGGAGGATCTTAACCTACGCTGATATCTCATATTTTACAGATGAAAAACATGAGCTTCAGTGATGTTAGGTAATCATTCAAGGACACACAGCTAGTAAGCAGTGGAGCCAGCATTACAACCAGGTCTGTGTGGCTCCAGAATGGCTTGAACACGCATGGAGACAGTATTTTGATATTATACCCGTCACTTCCCCCTCTTCTGTGACATGATAGTCACAGTCGCATCCAGCCACCCAGGATATACCATGGAGATGAGAAGGATGCAACACTGGATGAACTGGTCTGGCCCTGGAGGACTGATTTATTCAATTACACAGTTAGAGAGAAAAGACAGCAGACACAGAGACAAACGCAGGCACCCTACAACAAATGGGAGGGGAGGAGTAGAGGCAGTAAATGCACGAAGGGCTTGAAGAAGGGAAGCTATTGAGGGATAAAATGGCCAAAGAAAGTTTTACCAAGAGATGGCTAACTAAAAATCATGTAGGGTTTGCAGGGAGAAGGTGAACACATTAAGCAGGGCCAAGCATGACTGAAAGCATGGAAACAAGGGCACACGGGGCATCTGAGAAAGGCAGACGATGGGCAAAGATCAGCTGGAGGTACAATGCATACATGTGTGTATTTACTGAGTACCTGTAACCAGCATACCTTTTCTTTCTGATGACTACTACTAAAATATGATAAATCTTGAAGTTGACTTTGTGGGGGGGATGTGGGAGGTGGAGAGAAGACATCCATGGCAATGGTACAGCCTTAGCCTTTTAAAAAGAGAGAAAAATCCTGGTGGTGCAGTGGTTAAGAATCCGCCTGCCAATGCAGGGAACACGGGTTCGAGCCCTGGTCCGGAAGATCTCACATGCCGCTGAACAACTAAGCCCGTGTGCCACAACTACTAAGCCTGCGCTCTGGAGCCCGCGAGCCACAACTAGGTGCCCACGCACCGCACCTACTGAAGCTCACGTGCCTAGAGCCCGTGCTCCACAACAAGAGAAGCCAACACAGTGAGAAGCCCTCGCACTGCAGCAAAGAGTAGCCCCCGCTCGCTGCAACTAGAGAAAGCCCGTGCGCAGCAATGAAGACCCAACACAGCCAAAAATAAATAATATATGAAATAGCTCATAAACAATCACAACAAATAAACTTTAAAAAAACTTTTTAAAATAAAAAGAGAGAAAAATCAAAGTAGCGGAAGCTGAAACCAGTTTACAACAGCTTCCTAAGGCTTCTGCCTCTTGCTTCTCTGCCCCCTAACAAGAAAATCCTTTACTGCTGACAATCAATCACCCCACTGATATTTATCACCTTCGTGGATAAACATTTACTGCCCTCTCTGGAGAGTCCAGGGGAGAGTCCAGGGGTCTCCGAAACTCACCACTGACAGGGGGCTGTCACTGATGGTTAGTGTGCTGTTGCTGGATCGGCAACTTCAGCTTTATCAAGTACAACAGCAGCCTTGTTTGTTTTTATACCAAAATGCTAGGTTCATTTTTCCTGCCCTGAAAACAGTTCACCAAACCGTCAAGTAGCCAAGAATTACATGAAAATCAGCAAGCTACAACTCAGGGCTGTCCCCAGAAATATTTCATGTCTCCTCACAAACTGCTCTCTAAACCAAAGATCGGAATAAGAAAAAAGGCGGGGGGGACCTAGGTCACACCAACTACATGATATACTCTCACATGTAACTTGGAAAGAGAACTCCATTTAGGAAAATTAGTCTTCAAGGTCCCCACTAAATCTGATTTCATCTTTCACTTATATTTAAATTTAGGGCAGGGTAGAGAGAGACTCCACTTTTGGTGCAATGGTGGTAGGCCCAAGGAAAGGGCTAACATCATGGTCATTTTATTAAAGGTACCTCAACTCTAAGTCCCTGGAAGCAGCTCCGGGCCCCCTGGATGCAAAGCCATAAGAGCAAGTGTGCACACTCTCCAGCGAGAGATCATCTTGGTTGTGATTTTATAGGAAAATCCACTCTTTTTTTTTTAACATCTTTATTGGAGTATAATTGCTTTACAATGGTGTGTTAGTTTCTGCTTTATAACAAAGTGAATCAGATATACATATACATATATCCCCGTATCTCCTTCCTCTTGCGTCTCCCTCCCACCCTCCCTATCCCACCCCTCTAAGTGGTCACAAAACACGGAGCTGATCTCCCTGTGCTATGCGGCTGCTTCCCACTAGCTATCTATTTTACATTTGGTAGTACCACTCCCTTTTTCACGTACTCATAAATTCAGCAAAGTTATTTATTCTCAGGCCTATCTCCTCTTCTATAGTATAAGCAACTTAAGGGCAAGATGGGTAACTTTCATTTCTGTGTCCCTCACAATACCAAGTAATGCCTCACACAAAGCAGGCTCTCAAGAAAAACTGGTTACATGGATGAAGAGAATTGATGACTAAAGAGAAGATGGTAAAAATGAAGCTAATACACCTAAATCCCCAAACATTTGGGCAGGTGACTTTTTCTGGTCACAGAAACCTGAAAAACAGCTAAGAGATAAGGAGTGCACCTGGATGGTACTCTGAGCTCAGGAGGCTTGATGAAGGGATTGCGAAACCCTCTGGCTATCTAATTTCTCAGCTGAGGAATTTAAAGCACTTAAGCCATCTCAAAAGCAAAACTGCCTTCCTCAAGGCAGAGCTGGGACGTGATCTAACGCCCCCGTGACAGTTTTTCCTTTATGGAGAATGGGGTGAAGCGGCTTCTGGTTTTGCCTCCCCTTCACCAGAAACTCCATTAGCAACACCTGGAAGTCGCCTTTTTTGCTTAAAGGATTGTGAAACTTAATAAGCCCCTAGTTGGGGGCTTCCCTGGTGGCACAGAGGTTGAGAGTCCGCCTGCCGATGCAGGAGACACGGGTTCGTGCCCCGGTCCGGGAAGATCCCACATGCCTCGGAGCGGCTGGGCCCCTGAGTCATGGCCGCTGAGCCTGCGTGTCCGGAGCCTGTGCTCCGCAACGGGAGAGGCCACAACAGTGAGAGGCCCGCGTACCACAAAAAAAAAAAAAAAAAGGCCTAGTTGGAAACACAGCTCCTGGCACTAGGCCTTCCCTCAGTTCCTAGATCTTATGTATATCAAATACTACCTCCTCCTTACTTAGGCTGTTTGGTAACCAAATCTACTCCAGGTCTAAGATTTCATGGTCAAAAATACCAGCGGAAAACTTTATGAAAACGTATCCCTCCCATAAGCTGTAGGGAGTGGGGAAACTTCTGGAACATGCACGTCCACACCCCAAGTAAAATGATGACTGAAGGTGGTGAAACTGGAGAGGGAATCACACCAGATGCAGGGACGCTGGACCTTCCGTCACATTACACCCAACCACGGGCCACACCTGAACCCTGGATTCCCAGGCCGCAGAGAGTGAGGCAACACAGGCTGACAGCAGTTTCAAAAACACCTTGACCCGGAGTCCAAATCGTGAAGAAAGCACTACAGCAACGCAGAAGTGGGCAGGAAGACCCTACTCTATAAGTAGAAAACTTAGGGGGAAAACGCTGGAAGGGCCTTTGAGAAAGCATCCCCATCACAGCAAGAAGTCAGCACAAGTCACTGTCCCTCCCTGAAAAGAAGTAGCAGGTGCCAATATCTTATATTTTATATCCAACATTCCAAAGCCCTTCACTTTTCTCAAGATGCACGTTCTTGGCAAGATGTGCTCAGTACTATTGAGAATTACATTTTTTTTTTCGGCCACACCATGCAGCTTGTGGGATCTTAGTTCCCCGACCAGGGATTGAACCCAGGCCCTCGAAAGTAGGAGCACAGGGTCCTAACCACTGGACCACCAGGGAATTCCCAGTGTTATAGAAAAGGTGGCACTAACCAATGAGAGACACAATAAAGCATCACCCTTACAGAGATCTCAGGTTTATAAACTACTTTCATATCCCTTTTCATTGTTCCTTATATCAGCTGGTGATAGGGCCAGGCAATTACCATCCCCACTTGCCGGGCAGTACACTGGTCTGGAGTGTGAGTTGACCTAGGACTAGACCTAGGGTTTCTGACTGAAGAGGCAGAGGTCTTCCCATGGAACTCCAGTAATTGACTGCCTAGGGGCAGATTTTCCTTTAAGCTAGACTCTGTCAGGGCTCTGGCACTCTACCATGCTACCACCTATTCTCATGACCCTGGGCCAATTACTTCACCTCTCTGAGCCTTCATTACTTTTATCAGCATCACCCAGAAACCGCTCCGAGGCAGCCATTTCTGCGATAAGAGGCTCACATGGTTAAAGAAGTTTACCGACCCTCTTGGAGATTCACGATGCATGTGTTTTACGGTTAAGCCTCTGAAGGGTCCCACAATTAAGAAGCCTGTTCAACCCTAAATCTCCTACATTTCAAACAGCACGGCCTCTCTTACCAAACATCTGTTCATAGCATCATTATCTCTGCGGTGTCTTTCTTTGCCTCCAAATTCTATGTTCCACCTCTCCCTCAGCAGCATTGCTCATTAGCCGTGAGACACCCCCCCACCCCCACCCCCGCCGCCAATACTGTACCTTGAGGGTGGGCATGGTCAGCCAGACACGGGATGGGGACACCCAGCCTAGGCCCTGGAGAGCTGAAAGAGAAGATACGCAAACAGGGTCTCCTCATTTTCCTAGGTTTCTCTGAACATTTTTGTGCAATCTCAGATAAGAACAGGATTTTTCCAAAAATTCTCCCTACACTAGAAATTGAGGGCAAAAGTCATAAGTTAATCTTTCACTTTATATACTGGGAAGAGGTTGGAAATGGATATGTGTCCAAAAAAAAAGTTTTGAGAGGGAAAAAGGGGGGAGCGGGCTGCTATGATTAAAACTTCACCACTAGACCTATTCAAGTAAAAAAGAAAAAGCTGTGGTTGGAAGAGCACTTTTGATACTCACAGGATTGAAGCGTGTCACTGGGGAGTAACTTTTTTAAAGTAGTGTGACACAGGGTTAATTACTCACGAAAACTGAAGAACTATCATAATTAGCTGAATTTTCTAATAGCATTTTTACCCCTGGATCCAAATTAAATTCTCACACACAAGATCCTCTCCTGTAACATTAAGGAATTATTGTCAATTTTTTAGGGTGTGATACGGGAGGGTGGTTATGTTCGGGAACATAGTCCTTTTATCTTTTAGAGATTCAAACAGAACTATTTATGGTTGAGATGATATGAAGTCTGAAATCTGCTTCAAAATAATTTCACTGGGAATAAATGGAAGTGAAAGTGGACACAGTATAGATAAGACAAGACTGGTCAAGACACTAAATCTCTGAGGTTGGGAGATGGGTACATGCTGGTTCATTATACCATTCTCTTTTTTTTGTAAATGTTTAAAATACTCCATAATAAAAAAAAATTAAAGGATTCTATTCTAAATAATGTCCATTTTTGACCCTAAATAATATTAAGTTTTACAGAGCCCTTAAAACAAATAGAGAACACCAAAAGCTCAAGCAACAAAAGAAAAACACAGATAAACTGGAATGCATCAAAATTAAAAACAGTTGTACTTCAAAGGACACCATCAAGAAAGTGAAAAAAAAGACAGATTGGGAGGAAATATTTGCAAATCATTTATCTGATAAGGGATTCATATACGTCTCTTAACTGTGAGACTCTTCAGAGGCTTAACTGTAAAGCATATGCGTCATGAATCTCCACGAGAAACGGTAGACTTCTGTGACCACGAGGGTCTCTTCCTCTTACAGCAGAAATGGCTGCCTCGGAGCCGTCTCTGGGAGATGTTGATAGAAGTAATGAAGGCTCAGAGAGGTAAAGTAATTGGTCCAGGGTCATGAGAAGAGATGTTAGCATGGCTAGGTCTAGAGTGCCAGAGCTCTGACAAAGTCTAAAGGAAAACCTCCCCTTGGACAGTCACTCACTGGGATTCCGTGGGAAGACCACTGTTCTGTCAGTCAGATAAGGGCCTTTAAAACAAACAAAGGATTGAATAGGCATTTCTCCAAAGAATATATACAAATGGCCAATAAGAACACAAAAAGGGGACTCCCCTGGCAGTCCAGTGGTTAAGACTCTGAGCTTCCAATGCAGGGTGCAGGGGTTCAATCCCTGGTCGGGAACTAAGATCCTACATGCTGCATGGCGTGGCCAATAAAAACAAACCAAAAAAAAAAAAAAAAAAAAAACCACCAAAAAACAAACACAAAAAGATGTTCAACATTACTAGTTATTAGGGAAATACAAATCAAAACCACAGTGGGATACTACTTCACACCCACTAGGATGGTTATGATTTTAAAAAAGACAGTATTGACGAGGATGTGGAGAAACTGAAACCCTCATACATCGCTAGCGGAGATATATAATGGTGCAGCCACTATGGAAAACAGTCTGGCAGTTCCTCAAAAGTTAAACATAGAGTGACGATATGACCCAGCAATTCTACTTCTAAGCGTATACTCATGAAAATGAAAACATATGTCCACTCAAAAACTGTATATTCATGTTCAAAGCAGCATTATTCACAATAGCCCCAAAGTGGAAAAAGCCCAAATATCCATCTATTGAGGACTAAATGTGTTACAACCAAACAGAGGAATATTAATCGGCCATAAAAAGGAATGACATAGTGATACATGTTACAACATGGATAAACCTTGAAAATACTATGCTAAGTGAAAGAAGGCACTCACAAAATAGCACATGGTATATGATTCCATTTACATGAAATGTCCATAATGGACAAATAGAGACAGAAAGCAGATTATTGGTTGCCAGCGACTTGGGGGATGGGGCAGGGAGAGGGGGAATGACTGCTGATACAGCATTTCTTTTGGGGGTGATGAAAACGTTCTGAAATTACCTAGTGGTGAGGTGGTCCAAACTTGTGAATACACTAGAACCCACTAAATTGTATACTCTAAAAGAGTGAATTTTATGGTATGTGAATTATATCTCAATAAAGCTGTATTACAAAAAAGAAAAAAAAAGCCTCAGAAACCATCCTCACCTCAGAACAGGAAGTACCAGATGGAGGTTGGGGACAGGTGTCAAGAAGCCCGAGGGAGTCCCTC
This sequence comes from Phocoena phocoena, assembly GCF_963924675.1. NCBI lineage: Eukaryota > Metazoa > Chordata > Mammalia > Artiodactyla > Phocoenidae > Phocoena > Phocoena phocoena. Next base: position 25,892,143 of record NC_089234.1, read on the forward strand.
AGCTCGGTACAGTCCACTGTGTGCTGAGAGCAGACAGATCTGCGTGTGGCAGCACTGTGGTCTGAATGAACGACTAACCACAACCCCCTACTCTTTTCCTCACTCAAGAGGCTGCAGTGGTGCATGTATCAGAAAAATAGCATATACCCTAACTTACCTGCTCTAAGAATAAATGATTTCTTTCATACCTTATTATTAGAAAATAGTTGCTGAAAAAACACCTCTCATCTGATCACCAAGGCTGATGACATGGAAAGTGATTCACGTGCATTTTGGACAAGGAGTGAACCAAAATATATTCTTAAATTCCTCCACTGAAAACAAACCTTGGGTCAGTAAGGGAAGAGGGAAGTCTTAAAGTTCCCCAGAGCTAAAATAATTAATAACAACAACAACAAAGGCTAACATTTGCCAAGTAATTACTATGTGGCAGGCACTGCTCTAAGTGCTTTACAAGTATTAATTCAGTTAACCCTCACAATAACCCTACAGGCTAGGTGCTATTAACCCATTTTACAGATGAGGATACTGAGTTAACTAACTAGTCCAAGGTTATATGGAGGCAGTCTGGCTCCAGAGTCTGCCCTCTCAGCAATGCCACTTCCAGGCGTCTCTTCTGGGATGGCCACCACGGAGGGGTGGTAGTTCGGGCATGAAATTAGACTTGTGTACCACACAGCAATTGGCCAACAGCTCCAGGCCACCTGCTTGACATCTTCCAGGGACCACAAACCACTTCCTTCAGCACATGGGCAGGCATTTCTACCCTCCTCTGGGTAGAGGCTCACTGCCCTTGTGTGAATCCTACTCCACAGCAAAGGGAGCAACCAGTGTGCAGACAGGGAGACTGGAAGCTAAGCCAATTAGAGACCTATAGGCTTTTGAGAAAGTAAACTGAAATGTTCCCCAGGTGCCCGTGTTAAGAGTCAGAAGGCACATCTTCAAGGATAAACAGAGGGTGCAGGTGAAGAAATGATGTTCACACGTGTGTGGGGAAGTGAGCCCTTGCATGCGCTACTGATGGGCATGTGAACTGATAAAGCCGTTTTGGGGAGCAACTTGGCACTACTGGCCCCAAATTCCAAATGTACATACCCTATAATCCCATAGTCCCCAGTTCCACTTCTAGGAACCTAGCAAACTGCAGAAAGAAATAAGTGTAACAATGTTCACTGCAGCACAGCTTGAAATGGCAAAATACACTGGACACAACGTACGTTCCTTTATGGAGGGGTAGTCAAATAAACCATGGTCTAAAGCAATTACAGGCATTAAAACAAAATCAGAGGCGTATATGCGATATGAAAAGACGTCTACAATATATTAAGGTTTTAAAAAAGGTGCATGTTGTTAAAGTACTACATATAAATTATCCCATTTTTACTTTAAAAACAAATAAAAGAAAATACAGAACCCTACCCATACCAACAACTTTATGTATTTTATGTGTGTGGACGTAAGTTTATACATAGGAGTTATATTACTATATCTATAAATTTGCAGCATAAGCAGAAAAACCAAAAATACACAACAAACCACAAACTTTCACTTTTTCCTCTAAGTATTTTTGTATTTCTCTATTATTTACCATTGTTATGAGCGTGTGTTATTTTTGTGTAATTAAAAACTGATGTGAAAAGGTAAAAGGTACCTCAAAGCCCAAAGAAAGGCAGCAATCGGGTCTAAGAAAGGGATTGGAGAGACAGCCAGATTGGTCCTTATGAGAAATCAGGCCGGTGCAGGTGTTCCACTCCCAGCTCCCACCCCCAGCAACAGCAGCAAGGGGATTTGCATAATTAAAGACAAGGGACTCAAGAAAAAAAGAAAGAAGTACACAGGATGAACTTCTCACACTGTTCGACTCTATATTCAAGTCCCAAAGAGCTACCGTGCTCCAACATCCCAGTGTAGAAAGCCAAATATTAACTTTCTCTCCCAAATAAACCACAAAAGTGTAAATCTCATCAATAAACTAAGCTACGGTGTTTTTCATTGTGTCTGTGTTTGGCTGGGTTTTGATACGATTGGAGTGAAACTGCCAGGTGGAATTTTAGATGAGGAAGATTAATTTTTAAACGGCGAACAAAAAGCAGTATGTACAATTTTGAAAAATATGATTATTTTCTCCACGCACCGCATTTTCTCCATGCACTGCGTGTGTCTCTGATCTGCAAGAATGTGTAACAAAACAGTGTTACAATGTAAGATCCGTCTTGCTCCATATTTAAAAATCAAAACAGAAATGTTTTGATAACTTCACTCTAGGATACACCTTTCCAAACCACAAATATTCTTGTAACGTCTTACATTCACTCTCATCTCTTCCAAAACAAGTTTAAATTCTTTAAAACACCTAAGATGGTGAATCAAAACTGAGCCGTGGCTCTACGAGGGTGATGACGGCACCAGGAACAGAAGATATACAGCTCATCTGCTTTCCCACAGAAAAAAGTATGGAAAGATGAAAACCAAAAGTAAATAAATCCAGCTATGGGAATGTAGCTGAGTAAGCGAAAGTATCCCCCAAACCCCAAAAACCCCATCCAGGCAAGACTGACAAGTCTGAGAGGATGACCTATTTTAATTCCCACACTGGGAAAGCCCGGAATTGTATCAACAAGCTGCAGAATTCAATAGAATGAGACTTGTTTCCCTTTTCTTTACCTCCCATGTTGCAATGTTCTGGATTTATTTGTATTTCTTTGTTTGTGGTTTCCACATTTGCATGTGGGTTTCTGGCCAGACTTTGCTCCACCTAGTGGAACTTCAAAGGATGGGCCAAAAGGGAGGTGCCCACTGGCAGACCTCAGCCTGTTGTATGCAGCTGAGTGGACAGGTCACCAAGACCCGCTGTCGCCGTTCCCTGTCACCCAGTGGCTGCTCTGTCTGTGCGGTTATAGTGGGGTCGGTGGCCCCAGCAGGGCCCACAGTTGGGGTGGTAGGGCAAGGAATGAACCCACCTGGTCATTGCTCCACCTGGTCCTGATGGTCCCTCAAACGTCAGTCCAGCAACTTAAGGCAAGAAAGAAAGAGGCCCTCAGGTGTACGGATGGCCAGGCATTCAAAAGGCTGTTGGAATTCTGAATCCAAAGCCATCTAACTTACCCACAGCACCCACAGAGTAGCCAGCTTGTGCCCAGCACCCACAGATGAGGGGCATCCTGGACCTGGAAGAGAGGGCTCTCCTCCAGACACAGCTCTGGTAAGGTCCAGGACCGTCAGCTTCCCTCGTGGCGACCTGGGAACATCTAACGGTTTCTGCAGGCTGAGCGTGCGTGAGAACAAACTAACATTCGCGAGGCCAAAAATGAGAGGAGAGCCAAGATCTGGAATGAGGAAAGGAAAAAGTTCTGAGAACATGACTCAGTTCAGATTGGTGGTGGGACCATGGAGGACACAGAAAAGAAAGTGACTGGCCCTCAGGCTTTCACTGGGATGAAGACAAACGTTCTTAAAGTGAAACCACAAAGGCAGACCAAAGTGAGAGGAAACAAGGTTTAAGATGGGGTGACTTAGGGAGGCTCACCTGCTTACTGAACCACAGACTAAAAAAATGTGCTTTTGTCAAAACAGTTGATGTTGGCTGACGATGATGAGCTGACTGGTAACACATGTCAACAAATCTGAGCAACATCAGGATTCAGGACACTAAAGCTTTAAACTGTCCCACCTGAAATTTGTCATCAGAGGTTATTTCACACACATCTTTTCATAGGAAGGCTGACCTCAAATCCCACGACACTGGTCAGGAGCTGGTAAGGGGATATAGCAGGTACCACACAAGGGTTTCTCCACCTTGGCGCTACTGACATTTTGGGGAGGACAATTCTTTGTTGTGGGGGACTACCCTGAGAACATTTAGCAGCACCCCTGGCCTTCATACAACGGATGCCAGTAGTGCTCCTGAGTTACGACAATCAAAAATGTTTCCAGACACTGACAAATGTCCTCAGGCAGGGGCAAAATTGTCTCCAATTGAGAACCACTATTCTACATAGGTTCACCATGAAGAGTTACCTACATAGGTAAAAGATCACAGGGACAAACCTAAACTCAGATATAGAACAGCATCAAGGAAGTCACTTCCAAACTCCCCAAATCTCAGTTTCTGAACCTAGTTTGAGAGTTGACACTAACTTACCAACCACAATGCACTCTTGAGGATCACCAATAAGAATAGCAGTGATAAGTATTATTATATTTAATAATCATGAAGTATATTCCAAAAGCTTTACATATATATCTTTTCAGGTCCCAACAAACCTATAAAGTACGTGCTACTTTTATTTATTTATTTATTTATTTATTTACTTATTTATTTAGGCTGCGTTGGGTCTTCATTGCTGCGTTCAGGCTTTCTCTAGTTGCGGCGAGTGGGGGCTACTCTTTGTTGTGGCGCATCAGGCTTCTCTAGGCGGTAGCTTCTCTTGCTGCGGAGCATGGGTTCTAGGTGTGCAGGCTTCAGTATTTGTGGCATGTGGGCTCTGTAGTTGTGGCTCGTGGGCTCTAGAGCACTGGCTCAGTAGTTGTGGTGCACGGGCTCAGTTGCTCCGCGGCATGTGGGATCTTCCCAGACCAGGGCTCGAACCCATGTCCCCTGCATTGGCAGGAGGATTCTTAACCACTGTGCCACCAGGGAAGTCCCTAAAGTATGTGCTATTATTATTCCCATTTTATAGATGAGGAAACTGAGGCACAAAGAGGTTAAAGTAACTTGCTCAAGGATAGTAAGTGGAAGAATCAAGTTTGGAACTCAGGTAATCTGCCCCCAGAGCCCATGACCTCACCACTACATTAGACTATATTCCACCTCCACACTGGAAAACTGTTAGATCTACATTGTCTAACAGGTAGTCAGTAGTCACATGTAGCTATTTACTTTAAATTAAAAACTGAATATCATACCACTTTGGAAAACAGTCTGGCAGTTCCTCAAAAGGTTACACATAGAGTTATCATATGACCCAGCAATTCCACCATTAGGTATATATCTAAGAGAAATGAAAACATACATGTGTACACAAAAACTTGTACACACATGTCCACAGCAGCATTATTCACAATAGCCCAAAAGGGAACACAGCTCAAATGTCCATCAACTGATGAATGGATAAATAAAATGTGGTACATTCATGCAACTGAATATTAACCGGCCATAAAAAGGAATGAAATACTGATACATGCGATGATACACAAATACATCAACATGGAAGAATCTTGAAAACATTATGCTAAGTGAAAGAAGCCAGTTACAAAGGACCACATGGTGTATGATTCCATTTATACAGAATGTCCAGAATGGGCAAATCCAAAGAGACAGAAAGTAGATTAGTGATTGTAGGGGCTGGGGGAGGAGGGGGTGTAATGGGGAAGGGCTGCTAATGGCTATGGGGTTTCTTTGTGGGGTGATGAAAATGTTCTAAAATCAGATAGTGGTGATGGTCACACAACCCTCTGACTCACTAAAAAAACATCTTCTGTACACTTTAAGAGGATGAATCTTTTGGCATGTGAATTATAACTCAATAAAGGTGATACAAAAAATTAAATGCCATTAAAAATTCAGTTCCGGGACTTCCCTGGTGATCCAGTGGTTAAGAATCTGCCTTCCAATACAGGGGACGTGGGTTCAATCCCTGGTCGGGGAACTAAGATCCCACATGCCAAGGGGCTACTACTGAGCCCACACACCACAACTAGAGAGAAGCCCACGTGCAGCAAGGAAGAGCCCAGCACCGCAACAAACAATCCTGCATGTTGCAATAAGACCTGACGCAGCCAAAAATTAATTAATTAATTAATTAATTAAATATTCGGTTCCTTAGTTATCCTAGCCACATTTCAAGGACTCAATAGCCACATGTGGCTACGTGGCTACAAAATGGACAGTATATATAGATGATTTCCAACATCACAGAAAGTTCTACTGCCAGCAGTAGAATTTCGACAAATGGATAAAAGCCCTCCTTATCGTCTAATTGCAGCTCACCTTTCAAGTCTCAAGCTATTCTCACAGTCCTCTGCACACCTACAGGCAAAGCTTCCACCACAGACTATGTGCCACTTCTAAAAGCTCCATTTTCACTCTTTCATGCCAGAATAAACTTTCCCCCTTCCTAGTCCACAGACATCCTACCTATCCTTATCAACCTTGAAAGCCCTGTCCAAATGCCTCTCCCTCTATGAAACCTTCCCTAAATCCCCACCTTCCCCCAGCCCTAGCCGTTGTTCCCACCATCCTTTGCTTGCACTTCCATTACAGCGCTGATCCCTCCAGATTACGTATCAGTGGATATTATCTGTCTTTCCCACAGGATTATTAGCTCCTTGAGGACAGGGATTCTGCTACTTGTTTGAGGGTTCCCAGTGTCTAGAATAATAATAGCCTGCTGCAAAGAATGAACATTTTGGTAAACGTCTGTTGGATTCTACTCAAAGGATTTACAGCAACTCATGGTGTTAACTTTAGACAATTGCTCACTTTGGTGTATAAAACAGACTAAGAAAGTGAAAGAAAGAGGGTAAGAATTTGAAAGTCTCATATCCCACTATTCTACAAGGAATGAGGGTGGTCACACTGAAATGCCATATTTAGGAAAGAAGAGTGTAGCAGGGCTTCTGGACTGAAAACTGGGGCAATGGAGGTGAGTAAAGGTGGGGCGGAAGGGGTATACTATTGGAGGGTGTGGGGGGAAGAAAATATATCATGAACCAGGGCCCCCTTCCAACTCAAAGTTTTAAGCATGGAAGAGGAAGGGCAAGGACTGCATCTCTACAGATTTGTGCCCAGCCCATCGGCTGGATCACTTTATTGGAAAAGACATTTCTCCTAAAACTTTACTTTAAATACTACAGTCAGATTTTTCTGGTTGAATCTAACCAACAAGAGAAAGAAAGAAACTCCGCATATCCCATCATAATTTAACTGGAAGAGACAAATGCCAAGGCCTTACTGTTTGGAGACTCTATTGCTTTTTTATTCTCTATGGATTCAAGGAATCACATCTGAGTTGCAATGACCTATAGGAGAATTAAGTCTAAGTTCCTAATCACAGAATGGAGTTAAACTGATGAAATTATTTGGGCCAGGATGGCAAGAAATGACCGTTCCAGTGCAGAGCTGGAACCAGGGAAAGCAAGCTGCCTAATATCATATATTTGATATTAAATGCATGTGTAAAATAAGATTGTATTATGAAAAAGAATATATGTACATACATACATATATACATATATATAAAACTGAATCACTTTGCTGTACACCAGAAATTAACACATTGTAAATTAACTATACTTTAATTAAAAAAAAAAAAAAGACTGGGCTTCCCTGGTGGCGCAGTGGTTGAGAGTCCGCCTGCTGATGCAGGGGACACGGGTTCGTGCCCCGGTCCGGGAAGATCCCACATGCCGCGGAGCGGATGGGTCCGTGAGCCATGGCCGCTGAGCCTGCGCATCCGGAGCCTGTGCTCCGCAACGGGAGAGGCCACAACAGTGAGGCCCGTGTACAACAAAAAAAAAAAAAAAAAAAAGACTGTACTTGAGAGACACATTTCAAGGGAAAAAAATGCAGTGAGGTACCCATACAATTTTCAATACAGACGGAGTACAGAGTCCTCCTCAATTTGGAGCTAGCTAGAAGCCACTTGTTGAAATACAGACAGTGAGTACCTGAAGTACATCCTAAGCCAAAATGGTCTCTAAATTCTTGTTTCTTCTGCAAGCCAAAAATCAACAAAAACAAAAAACTAAATTGACTAAATTGTGGTGGATTCAGAGTTAATAATTATAGAGTAACTTCCATTCCAAAGGTTAAAATTCAAAACAGAATTCTCACTATAGATACTGAGAACTCGGCTAGAGAAAGAGACAGGCTATGAGATGGGGTTAGGAGTGTTAGGGGGAAGGGGGTTAGAAGGAGAGAGCCTACTCATTTTAAAAACTTTCCCTTCTCTGCAGGAACTGTAACCACATAATAGCTGCTGGCCAGTGCTAGCATCCATTCAAATGGAACAAAGTACAAAAGCCACCCTGTCCCCCAAGTAAGTATCGGAAGTGCCAGAGAAATGATAACAAAACGGTCTGTGATCCACAAGCTGCAATTAGGGCATGACACTGAAGATCCCCACCCAAACCTTCTCTCCACGTCCCAGGCTTCCATGACCTGGGAAGGAACCTCCACTTTCCATCCTTCTTCCTGCTAAAGAAATGGATCTGGTTCCCACCAGATGCCAACCACTGCTCTCCAATGGGGAGATGTAGTCCACAGGCCCAGGGCACCCACCTCAAAAGGCTCCAAAGCCTGCACCGTTCCTAAATCAACCCCCTAGCAATGTTAATTACTGGTCATTGGAAACAGCCTTTAAAGATACTTACAGAAAGGTGCAGGTGCAAAGGAAAAGCAACAGTTTGTTCTATATTTTATTCTCTCAACATCTATATCTTAGCTTTGTAACTTTTCTAATAAAGGAAATTTATTTCTCTTGCCACTTCATGATTTTAACTGAGAAAACAAAGAACCTCAACAAAGCCTAAAACAGAAGAGCCCCAGCCCTAGAAAAAGGAATGTACTGGGACAGAAAATGAGCTCTATTCCTTTCACATGTTATTTCCAATAAACATAAATATATTCTTTAGGAAAAGCAGATGATACGTCCACAGATAAATGAATAAACAAATTATGGAACACAACGGAGTATTATTCAGCCATAAAAAGGAATGAATTACATGCTACAACACGGATAAACCTTGAGAACATTATGCTAAGGGAGAGATACCAGATACAAAAGGTTAAAAAACAAAAAAAAAGCCAGATACAAAAGGTATTGTAAGATTCCATTTATATGAAATATCCTGAATAGATAAATCCATAGACATGTAAAGCAGACTGGTGGTTGCCAAGGGCTGGGGGAAGGGGGAACAGGGAGGAACTGCTTGTACAGGGTTTTCTCCCCAGGTGATAAAATGTTTTGGAACTAGACAGAGGCAGTGGTTGCTCAATATTGCGAATGCACTAAACACCACTGAATTGTTCACTTTAATTAATAGTTAAACGGTTTTAAACAGTTTATGTTATATAAAGTTCATCTCACTTGAAAAATTAATGTTTTAAATAGAGGATACTAATGGGCATAACATGATGCTCATAAACTCCTAGGAAAAAAGATAAGGCTTTTTGCTGGCATTCTGCTTCTACTCTTGACCACAACACAAAGTTCAAGTGCTAAGCTGTATAGAGTCTGCCATCTTGCTCTGTGTGTATCTGTATATGCCCTTCTGAAAAGACACAGAAGGGAACAGAAACTGAAGAAAATAGAATGGTAAAGCCTTGCCAAATGCAAGGAAGGGAAAGAGGGGTGATTCCTCCTACTGCACCCCACCCAACCTGGCGCCAGGAATAACGCTCCCATTTGGGTTTCGAAATGCCAGCGGCGCTAAAATCAGCACAAGCCACTTAGCAAGAAAAGCTGGGGTGCTCCATTTGCTACCCGTATTGGCATCAGCACCACCCTTTGCTCAAAACCCGGAGCTGGCCCAGATCAGCATCAGTGACCAGCTCCCCAGGCCAGCCAACCTGATAGCAAGAGCTTGTTACAGCTCAAGTGTGCCCTGCTGCTGAGCGATCCCAGTCTACTTCATCTCACTTGCCTTCCAAGAGTCCGGCCTCCAACACCAGTAAAAATGGGGCCAAGAAGCCCCTACAACTTTCCCAGGTCCAGCTTGAAATAGATATCCTCTCAGCCAGCCCCTCCTCCCTCTCAGGCCCGCTCAATAACCCACGTACCCCTACCCGCACAGACATACTCGCGGCATCGCTGCTTTGGAGACCTGCTCCACTGGAGGACACGAATGCGCCCCACATGACCCCGCTTGCGCCACTATCCAGTCACAGTCATGCCAGCCCACCTGACCTAACTGTCGTCTCAAAGGCCCCTCACTCGCTTGGCACCATGCCTCTGCCACCTCCGTGACACCAAAACCGTCACAGGTGTCCCTCAGCTAAACACCGACGCCCCCTTAGATCCTGTCCACTCCACGCATGGGTGCCCCTCTCGGGACCCCTCAACTCTTGGCAACAACATTCCTTCAGCCCCCTCCAGCCAGGCCTCGACGCCCCCCAGGCCCCAGCCTGGCCCGGACACCCCCTCCCCCTTACCTGCGGGGGTTCAGCCCTGGCTGACAGGGGGCTGGGCAGCGCCTGGAGGAGCAGGAGCGCCATGCCACCTAGGAGCCTTCTCCTCTCCATCCCCCTCCTGCTCCTGCTCCTCCGCCACGGCGCCGCCACCTCCCTCCTCCTCCTCCTCCCTCTCCTCCTCTTCCCTCTTCTTCCTTCTTCCCTTCTTTTCCTGTTTCACTCTCCCCTCCCGCTTCCGGCTCCGCTCCACCCCGCCCCAGCCCAAACGCCCTCCCAGACACTTGGATGGTTCTCCAATTCCAGCGCTTCATTGGCCCTTGCCCTTCGTCCATTGGTCAAGAAAGATGTCGATCAAATAGAAATCCCGCCCCCTCGCGAAGACGGAAAACTGGAGAAATCCAGCCAATGGAAAGTAGGAGGAACCCGGGCCATCTTGAGTGCTACGAGGCGGCGTAAATGCGTCCCGCTGCGCAGAGAGTGGCGGAAGTAGCCCTGATCAGGGGCGGGGCCACCCAAGACGTGAGTTGAAAAGTCTAATTCTGGTGCCACCATCTTGAATGTGGCGGAAGTACTAGATTTCCACAGTTTAGCAAAGAAAAGGAAAGGGGTATGGTAATCCCAAAGGGTGCTGGAAAATAAGTTACTTTTATAAAGTAACCTGGCACTCTTAAAAAAGACAACTGCAGAGACTTCCCTGGTGGTCCAGTGGTTAAGACTCCACGCTGCCAAGGCAGGGGGCGCGGTTTGATCCCTGGTCAGGGACCTAGGATCCCACGTCCTGTGTGGGTGGCACTGACAAAAAGGAAAAAGGAAAAACAAAAAAGACAACTGCAATCTAAAAAGCTTTTGATGTCTTTTGTCTTTAAGCGCAGCCCCAGTCCCAGAGTCCCTCTCTTGCTCTCAAACTGCTCAAGCAGTATCTTCAGTCACTTTGAATTCCTACAGTATCTTTACCTGAGGCACAGTGCTTTGTCACCCCAAGTTCGAGGGATGAAATTCTACTGACTCTTCCTCATAAATAGCTCTGAAATCCACCCCCACTGCTTCAATCCATGTTCTCATTTTCTGGCCAAATACAAACGGTCTCCCTGCTGTCCTGCCAGTTGCTAATTCTTCCTTCTTGAATTTCTCTCACATGTCACAGCAGGGGTGTTCTACCACCTAAAACCAAATATTATCGTCTCAGGGCTTCCCCTCTCAAAATACTTCAACTACCTACAGGATTTATTGTCCAAACTTATCAATATGGTGGTCCTTTCTGCGTCCTCGTCCCTGCGTATTTTTTTTTCACACCTGCATACTTCTTTATCTCACCTACTGCCACTACATTTCCCACACATTCTGCTCACACCCAACAGTTAAGAGATCCCCAATGAACTGTGCTATACAATACATTTAACTTCATTTACACGTTACACATACAGTTTCCCGTTTAAAATTCCTAGTTCTCATGCCCTGGTTTCTTCTTCTGAATTCACATAACACTTATCACACAGTGTATCTAATCTACAATTTCTGCCTGCCTGACCCCTCCGACTAAATTTTTAGCTTTTTGTATGGCACACCAGGTCTTATTGATTTTTTAAACAAATCCCTACACCCTGTACATGGCCCAACCGTGAGCTCAATCAATATTGGGAAAATAAACGAACAGATGAAGAACTGCAGCAGAAAAGCCAGCTGCCTGTAGCTGCCAATTTCCCCTCAAAAACCCGCCAAAGCATTTTAGAGCCGAGCCCAGTCTAGCCCATAGCTGAACCCAAAGGAAGTTTGTTCTTGGCTTAAATGGTGGCAAAGTGGGAAACAGGTAAGAGTGAAAAAAATCGGTTCTGTCTCTGTCTTGATCCTGCTTTCCCAAGTGCTGCACAGGGTGACAAGTATTTTTGCCAGTCTTAAATTTCTTAGAATTTCATCCATTCCACAATCAAGCTCCCTAGGGGAGAATAAAAGATTGAGTACTAGGCAGGGGCCACATTATTTTCTTAGCACAGGGTCTCAATCCCAGCCTCAAGGAGTTGTAAGTCCTCTATACAAAAGCCAGGTATCACAGATAGCCAAAAAGCACATGAAAAGATGCTCAACATCATTAATTATTAGAGAAATGCAAATCAAAACTACAATGAGGGATCACCTCAGGCCGGTCAGAATGGCCATCATCAAAAAATCTACAAACTAGGGCTTCCCTGGTGGCGCAGTGGTTGAGAGTCCGCCTGCCGATACAGGGGACACGGGTTCGTGCCCCGGTCCGGGAAGATCCCACATGCCGCGGAGAGGCTGGGCCCGTGAGCCACGGCTGCTGAGCCTGCGCGTCCGGAGCCTGTGCTCCGCAACGGGAGAGGCCACGACAGTGAGAGGCCTGCGTACCGCAAAAAAAAAATCTACAAACTATAAATGCTGGAGAGGGTGTGGAGAAAAGGGAACCCTCCTACACTGTTGGTGGGAATGTAAATTGGTATAGTCATTATGGAGAACAGTAGCGAGGTTCCTTAGAAAACTAAAAATAGAACTACCATATGACCCAGCAATCCCACTACTGGGCACATACCCAAAGAAAACCATAATTTGAAAAGATATATGCACCTCAGTGTTCACTGCAGCACTATTTACAATAGCCAGGACATGGAAGCAACCCAAATGTCCATCAAACAGAGGAATGCATAAAGAAGATGTGAGATATGTATAGATAGATAGATAGATAGATAGATATAATGGAATATTACTCAGCCATGAAAAAGAACAAAATAATGCCATTTGCAGAAACATGGATGGACCTAGAGATTGTCATACTGAGTGAAGTCAGTCAGATATGGAAAGACAAATACCATATGACATAAAAATTTAATACCCATTAATGGAAGGCAACATAATCCAAATAGCCTTCAAGTTAACATACATAATGTCAAGCAGACAGTAAAAAATTACTAGATATGTACAGAAGCAGGAAAATATTATAATCAGGAAAAATTAGTAAACATAACTGATACCAAGATGATTTAGATAAATAAATAGCTACGAATAACTTTGTCAGCTATTGAAAGTATGTAAGAATCTTGAAGGACAAGATAGATATAATAAGAAAACATCTGAGGAATCTCAGCAGAGAAAGGAAAACTAAAACAACCAAAAAAATCATTAGAAGTTCTGGAACTGAAAGTACAATAGCTGATACAAAAGAAAAAAAAAGTTCTGATGGGTTTAACACAAGAATGAAAATAAGAAAAAAAAAGTTAATGAATTTGAAGGTAGATTATTTAAATTGATTTACTTTGAAGAACAGAAAGAAAAAATTAAAAGATTGACGAACTTTACTATACCTCAGTGACTTTTGGGACAAAAACTAGGAAGAGAGCCCTCACCAGAAACCAGATTTGCTAGAACCTTGATTATGGACTTATAGCACATGAGAAAATACATGTCTCTTGTTCAAGCCACTCAAAAAAAAAAAAATACCATATGACATCGCTTATATGTGGAATCTAAAAAAAAAGAGTACAAATGAACAGAAGGGTACAAAACAGAAGTCAATTCACAGATGTAGAAAACAAACTTACGGTTACCGGGGATAAGGGGTGGGGAGGGATAAATTGGGAGATTGGGATTGACGTGTACACACTACTATATATAAAATAGATAATAAGAACCTACTGTATAGCACAGGGAACTCTACTCAATACTCTGTAATGGCCTATATGGGAAAAGAACCTAAAAAAAGAGTGGATATATGTATATCTAAAACTGATTCACTTTGCTGTACACCTGAAACTAATGCAACACTGTAAATCAACTATACTCCAAAAAAATTAAAAATTTTTTTAAAAAGCCAGGTATCATCATCATTAGGAAACACCAATGGTTTCAATTTGGAAAACAGAAGGGAATTTTGTCCTGACTTCCTTTACTCCCTTTACCCGAGGGCTTGAACTGAGCTACTGGACAGGACAAACACTACACCCTGCTCGGTCTGGATTAGCACTTCTCACACCAAGGCATTTTAGTCACCCTAATCACTTCTTTCCACATCCCGCAGGAGCCAGATCAAAGAAAGCAGAGAGGTCTTACAAGATAGAGCTGAGATGCGGTTTGAGTGAACTATTTTTAATCTGCCTCTGAACTGCAATCACTATCTACTCCAGACTTTTCCAAAAGGGTAATTGTCTATAAAGAGAGGAGGAATGCCAGGAGGTTTAAGGAGTTGGGAGAGAAAGGAGAAGATTGTGGATTCTTGAGAGAACATCAGTTCAGAATTGCTTCCAAGCTCCGGCTAGCTCTGGTAATGTTTTTCCTATTTGCCTTTGGAAATGAGCAAAGCTTAAGGCAGATCTCCTGTCCTAAGGAAGCCA